>NW_028262344.1:3973845-4636153 GCF_047370975.1 Nipponia nippon | reverse complement strand
CTTGCTGGCTCGGTCGATAAAGCTTGAAGCGAAGCGTAACGCTTTCGAGGGTAAAAGGAAAACCAGAGGACAAATCGCAGCAATTCGCTTCATACTAAAAAAGCTGTGCGTGTGCTTACAGACATCCAATAAAAATACTTCTACTGGAGAAGGGCTGGATTTTCCTTTTGCATTAATTTAACTTGCATTAAAAGCTGTGAATCGGGATACCAGCAGGATTATCTGTCTCCAAGATACGCAGTTATCATTTGACCAGGGTTTTTTTTGCGCCTTACGTCATTAGGAGCTACATCTTCGTCGGCCGCGCTGCCCGAGAGAGATGCTACTGAACTGCCAGGGAAACGCACCCTTGAAAGCCAGACAGAAAGAAAAGTACTTCAGAGCACTCCGTCAAACGAGCGGGGGGGGGGGGAAACCTGCAATGCCCAGTTGCCTCTCCTTGGTCAACGTTTAGAACAAATACCTAACGGCTCAAATACACCTAAGCAATTGTACGGCCACAGCTAGCTGGCAGTTAAAGTTGGAAACAACGCCACAGCTAGTTGGCAGTTGCAGGTTGGAATAATGCAAGGCAGTTTGTATAGACAATTTTAACTTTTTTTTTCTTCCTAAAGTTACATCTAGGGTAGAAAAATCAAAGATAGAGAGAAGAGATCCCCCATACGGTTTTACTTTGCGGGCGGAATCCAATCCCCGGGTCAAAAATGCCTAAGGCTACCAGAAAGGACCGGCAGATTTTGCTAACGCAGCTTTTAGGCTGCACCGAAGCACGCAGAAGGAACGCGTGTTGATGACATCTCGGCTGTTGCACCTGAGAACCAGCGATGCCATCAACTTCCGGAAGACGTGCTGTGCTCGGGTCTTTGGAAGCAAAACGGACTTTTCTTTTCTTTTTTTTTTTTTTTTTTCTTTTTTTTTTTTTTTAAGAGAGCGGAAAGTCTCGCTGCTGCTGACTTCTTCTACTGCCAAGCGCATCATTTCTCCTGAAGATCCCCACTCTGATGGGGAGTTCATAAAACACAACTTCTTTGAATGAGAAAGACTTCCATTCTGGAAAATCTCTTTCCAACTGAAGTAAGAAACCACACGCTGTAGGTTAAGGAAAAAGGGACGCTGCCGAAGCAGTAACTCACCAAAACCACGGCCAGGGAGGACTCGCTGTCGCTACTTACAAGGCTGGCAATGCTTCGGGGAAAGCGACGCCGATTCCTCCTCTTTTGTCCACGTCTCTCCTTGGACCTGGATCGCTTTCGTAGTACGGACGCTAGTATCTCAGTAAGCTTTTCAAGTACTACTCTAAGATATTTTCAAAACTTACTGACTGGAAAAAGCACACAACAGACGATCCCTCAGAAACATCTATGTAGACGCGACGCTTCCCGGACACGTCACGCGCTTTAAGCTACGACGGCAAGAGATATGCAGGGCTCAACAAAACGCCATGCCGATGAGGCGACGCGTTCGAGACCCTCGGGAGGCTTACCGAGGGGCCCCATGATCACCAAGAGCGCTGAAAACATCAAGACCCGAGAAAGCCAGGGTACGAGACACAGAAGACAGACTACGCAAAAGCAGAACACACAGACACAGGATGGAACCGCCCTGCCCAGCCAACGTCAGCAGCGTGCTAAGAACAGTAACCTCGGTCCTTTTCCCTTCCCAAAGGAGACTGCTCCTGGACAGGCTCTCTCCCCCGACACCAACCTTTATAACCCCTCCCTGCAATTCCTATCCTTGATACCTCCTCAGCCCTCACCCCGCAACTGAGCTTTCAGAGGGGCCAGGGATCTGAATCCACCCTCAAAAAAGAAAAAAAGAAAACCACCACACACCTAACTAGAACATTCCTGCACTCTGGCTCAGTTCCTCTTCATCATCTCAAAAAAAAAACCGAAAAACAAAAAAACAAAAAAACCCAAAACCTCCCAACCCAAAAAAAAAAAAAAACCCACAGCACACTAACAAACTAAAACACAGTGCTGGTATTCAGCATCGGTCTGGTTACTGCCAACCGCTTCTGCGACACCCTCCTCCCTCAAAAGCACTGCACCGTTCTGCTCCCCTGCTCCACGCCTGTTCTCAAGAAAGATGCTGCGGCTGTCGGCTCGGTGCACGCCTAGGATGCCAGGAGACACAAAGTTCCCGTGGCGCTTCGGGTGAAATAGCCAGCCCCGTGTGCCTCCCCTCTACCACCCAGCTCACCTCAACTTCTCGGCCGATTCTCCAAGGCAGCCAGCACAGCTCCCACAAAACCAAACGGGAAATGATTAACCAACATGCCATTTCATACTTTACTATTAAATGACGACCCGGCTGACAACCACCTCGCCTCCCTCTCCAGCCGCTCGCTCCGCGGGAAGCTACGCCCCTCCGAGGCTGTTAAAAGGGAGGACCCTAAGGAAAGAGAACAACTCCTTGAAGTAACTAAAGAGCAGGGAACGGGGATAAAAGCAAAAAAAGTCAATAATGACGGGGAATTAGGTGCAACAAAGAGAAAAAAATGAAACCGGGGACAGTGAACTAAAAGAGAGACGTAGGAAGACAATTGAGAGAAGCAAAGGTACTAATAGAGACAAGGAAGAATTAAAAAAGGGAAACGGCAAACGGAATACGAGTAGACAGAAGCTTTTGTCGTGGTTTAACCCCAGCCAGCAGCTAAGCACCACACAGCCGCTACGGGGGAGAAAATTGGAAGGGTGGAAGTCAGAACACTCGTGGGTTAAAGGAAGAACAGTTTAACAATTGAAGGAAAAAGACAACAGAATAGTAGTAATAGTACTAGTAGTAATAATAATAAACCAATAACAGTATACAAAGCAAGCGATTCACTCTACAGGTGCTCACCACTCGCCGACCGATGCCAAGCACGTCCCCGAGCAGCGATCGCTGACTCCTGGCCAACGACCCCCCGTTTCCCTACCGAGCGTGACGTCACACGGGAGGGAACAGCGCTTCGGCCGGCGCGGGTCAGCTGAGCTGGCTGTGGCGCCTCCTCAGCTTCTGGCGCACCGGGCAGAGCACGGGAAGCTGAAAGGTCCTTGAGCGGTGTAAGCGCTACTTTCAGCGACAAACAAACGTCAGTGCGTTACCAACATTGTTCTCGTCCTCAATCCAAACCGCAGCACTGTGCCAGCTACTTGGCCCAGCCCCGTCTTCGCTTCCATGGGTCCCACCTGGGCTGCCCTAGCTGGAACCCATCAGGAACTGAGGCCATCACCCCAGCCCCCACAGCACATCACTGCGTCCCCTGGACCCAACCGCAGCCGCTCACCCAGAGGCCAGGGGCTGGAAACACATCTGGGGTCACAAAGGAGGCAGCAAATGTTTGTTCCTTCACGCTCCATCAGAAATCCCAGCAACGAGCTGGTTACGAGGCTCGGGTGCCCAAAGGCAGCGGGACAGAGGGAAAAGAGGGACGAGGAAAGCAGAAGGAAGGATGGAGGGAGGTAGAGAAGAGGGGTAGGACAGGGAGCCAGAAAACGGGATACTGGGAACAAGAGAGGAGCTAAACGGGGAAACCGCACAAGGGTGTTGAGAGAGAGAGAAATGGAGTGCAGCGAGGAGGAGGATGGGGAGATCCCACAGGAACAGGGAGCAACAGGGGGCAGGGGAGAGAGACAGGAAGGGACCGAGCGGGACAACAGGAACAGCAGAGAGGGACAGAGAGAATAAGAGACACGTGCAGGCAGCGGCGGGGCGGGGCGGATAGAGGGAAGTACAAAAGGGGGAAAAAGCAAAAAGAATTAAAAAAAAAGTGACAGGAAGTTGGATAGAGGCAGTCACAGAAATAGAAATTAAAAAGCAACAAACATAGGCAAGAATTAAAAATTAGAGAATGGGTAAGGGACAGAGCGAGAAATAGAAAGGGGAACAGGACAGAGAGGCAGGAAATGTAAAAAATTGTTAAAGGGAGCTATGTAGAGGGAGATTTGAAAGGGAAAATAAAAAAACAATGGACTACAGGAAACACAGGAAAGAAAATGGGACAGGGGAACTAGATAAAATGGAGACCTAGAAATAAGACGTTAAAAGCAACATGGTACGTGACAGGAAAGCATTGCAAGAATAAAGGAAAGGGAACTAGATAAATGGAGACATAAAAAGAAAATTGTAAAAGCGACAGGGTAAGGAAAACCAGAAAAAATTAAAAACAGGGAGAGCAAACTGCGTAAAAGATGAGAGAGAGAAAAATTCAAAAAGGATGGGACAGGAAAGAATTAAAAAACAGGGATAGGGACCTTGATAAAAGTAGACCTAGAAGGAAACTTGAAAATGCCAAGAGGTACAGCACAGTCAGCAAAGAACTAAAAACAGGGACAGCAAACCAGATTACATATGGAAACAAAATTTTAAAAGCCGAGGGATAAAGAGAGGGGAAAATGAAAAAAATAGAGATGGCAATCTAAAGAGAGACATACGAAGAAAAGAGATGAAGTGAAGCACAGGCTGGAGGACAGACAGGAAAGCATTAACAAATAAGCGCATTGGATGGGATAAAATTAGACATCGGAAAAATAAAAGCCACGTCTCTTAGGAAAGACAAGAAAAAACTACCAAATAAAGAAAGGGGGACAAAGAGAGAGACGCATACAAAGTAAATTTTAAAAGCAACGGGGTACACAACAGACCGAAAACTATTAAAAAGTAAGGATAGGGAGCTTGATCAAAGTAGATGTAGAAAGGAAAATTCAAAAGCAACTGGGTAGAGGACAAACAGAAAGAAAATTAAACACAGAGGCAGCAAACGAGATAAAAGTAGACATAGAAACAAAAATTTTAAAGCCGAGGTACTAAGACAGGAAAGAATTAAAGAAATAGCAACAGCGAACCAAACAAATGCAGAGAGACAGAAATTGTAAAAAGCGACCGCGCTAAGGAAAGATGAGAAATAATTAAAAAATAATGACAGTGAACGGAATAAAGGTAGAAAATTTTTAAAGCAACAGAGTTTAGGGAAATAGAGGAAAAAATTTAAAAGTAGGGGCACTGAACTGAAACGGGGACATAGGAAGAAAATTGAAAATCAAAGGCACTAAGGAAATAATTAAAAATAAAGACATCGAAGGGAAAAACGTAGACAGGGAAAGAACGTTTTAAAAGTGATGGGTATGAGGGAAATAAAGGGAAAAATTAAAAGATAGGGACAGCGAACTAAAACAGATGTGGAAAGAAAATTTAAAAAGCAACGGCACGAATGAAAGAAAAAGAAATAATTTTTTAAACAACAGCAAAGGGAATAAAAGTGGGCATAGAAAGAACATTTAATAAGCAGAGGGGAGCTAGGGGAATAAAGGGGAAAAATTGAAAAATAGGGACAGCAAACTCAGAGATGGAGAAAGAACATTGAAAAAGCGAGGGCACTAAGGACAGACAAGAAATTATGAAAAGACAAGACAGCAAAATAAAGACTGCAAAGGGAATAAACGTAGACAATTTTAAAAGCGACAGGGATTAGGGAAATAAAGGGAAAATTATGAGATAAAGGAGAGCAAACTAAAAACAGAGATGTAAAAATAAAATTTTTAAAGTGACGGCACTAAGACAAGAAATTATTAAAAAAATTCAAAGGTAATAAAAGTAGGCATAGAAAGAAGATTTAATAAGCAGAGGGGAATTAGGGAAACAAAGGAAAAATTATGAAATAGGGACAGTGAACTAAAATAAATGCAGAAAGAAACTCTAAAAAGCAAGGGCACTAACCAAAGACAAGAAATTATTAAAAGACAAGACAGCAACATAAAGACAGTGAACGAGGTAAAAGTAGAAAAATCTGAAAAGCAAGGGGGATTAGGCAAATAAAAATGGAAAAATTTAAAAATAGGGACTGAACTAAAACCGAGATGTAGAAAGAAAAGAAATAATTAAAAAAATAAAGGCATCAAAAGTAAGAAAAGTAAGCATAGAAAGAACATTTTCAAAGGGGGCGATAAGGGAAAAATTAAAACATAGAGACAGCAGGCTAGAACAGATTAAAATAGAACATCTAAAAAGCAAAGGAATTAAAGAAAGGCAAGAAGTAATTAAAAGAACAGCATAATAAAGACTGGGAACGGCATAAAAGAAAATTTTAAAAAGTAACAGGGATTAGAGAAATAAATGGAAAAATTAAAAAATAGTGGCAGTGAACTTAAAGAGATGGAGAAGGAAAATTTAAAAAAGTGAGGGCACTATGGAAAGACAAGAAATAATTAAAACATAAATACAGGGAAATAATGACAGCTACTGGAACAAAAGGAGACAGAAAACTTTAAAAGAAACTGTGATTAAGGAAATAAGGATAACATTCAAAAATAGCATCACTGAACTACAATGGAGATGATGAAAGAAAATCTAAAAAGCGGTAGCACTAAGGAAAGACAAGAAAGGACAATCAAAAACTAACAGCAGCAAACGGGATAAAAGTAGAACATTTTAAAAGCCAAAGGACGGCGAAAGGAAAGAACTAAAAAATAGCAGCAGTGAACTACAATGCAGAAATAAAAAAAAAAATGCACTAAGGAAATACAAGAAATCATTCAAAACTACAGATGGTGAACAGGAGAAAAGTGGGCAGAGAAAGAAAATTTGCAAAGCCGTGAGCATTAGGGAAAAGAAGGGGAGGGAACTAAAAACTAGGGACAGCAAACGAAAGGCAGAGCAAGAAAATTTAAAACGGGAGGGCCCCAAGGAAAGACAAGAAATAATTAACTAGAGCACAATAAAGACAGCAAAGGGGATAAAAGGAGACAGAAAATTTAAAAGCAATGGAGATTAAAGCCATATTGAGCAAATGAAAAAACGGCGATGGCAAACTATAAGGAAAATAAGGAAAAAATGAATCGAAACTGTGAACTAAAAGAGAGATGTAGAATTAAAAAATTGTAAAAGCAATGGCAGTAATGAAAAACAAGAAAAAATAATTAACATCTCATGACAGCAAAGGAGATAAGAGTAGAAAATTTTAAAAACCAATGATCAAGATTAAGAAAGGAAAAAAGGAAAACCCAAATATTAAGATTAAGAAAGGAAAGCACTAAAAAATAGTGACAGCTAACTACAACACAGACATAAATAGACATTTTAAAAAGCAAAGGCACTAAGGAAAGACAAGAAATCATTAAATAATAAAGACAGTGAACAGGACAAAAGTAGGCATAGAAAGAAAACTAAAAGAAGAAGAAAACAAACTAAGAGAGAGCTGTGGAAAGAAAATTTTAAAAAGGTAGGGCACTAAGGAAAGACAAAAAAATAATCAAAGATAACTCCATCAAAATAAAGACAGGAAATGGTACAAAAACAGACAAACTTTTAAAAGCAATGGTGATTAAGGAAATAAGGAAAAAATTTTAAAAATCCCATTGGTGAACTAAAATGGAGATGGAAAAGAAGATTTAAAAGTGATGGCACTAAGGAAAAACAAGAAAGAATAATTAAAAGTTAATGACAGCAAACAAGATGCAAGTAGAAATTTTAAAAGCCAAAGGATTAAGAGAGGAAAGCAGTACAAAGTAGCAACATTGAACTACAATGCAGACATAGACAGAAATTTTTAAAAGCGACAGTGCTAAGGAAAGACAAGAAATCATTTAAAATAAAGACAGTGAACGGAATAAAAGGAGGCATAGAAAGAAAACTTAAAAAGCAATCAGCATTAGGGACAGTGCACTAAAACAGAGATGCAGAAACAAAATTTTAAAAAGCAAGGGCACTAAGGAAAGACAAGAAATAATTGGGAAAATTAAAAAACAGGACATCAGGAAGTGATTTAAAAACCCGCATCGGTGAACTAAAACGGAGACGGAAAAAATGGAAAAAGACAGAAAATTATTTTTGAATCATTTATATAATACAGCAGATATAGGTTTGTATTTGGAAATCCTTCTTTTTATATATATATATATATATATATGAATACTGTATATATATATATATATATAAAGGCGAGAGATTTTTCTCTACTGCAATGCCTCACACCCGTATTTACAGTTTTGAACGTTTTTGATCACACACACGAATTTTCGAGGCCGATTCCTCCTCTTTTGTCCACGTCTCTCCTTGGACCTGGATCGCTTTTAGTACGGACGCTAGTATCTCAGTAAGCTTTTCAAGGACTACTCTAAGATATTTTCAAAACTTATTGACTGAAAAAGCACACAGCTTCTATGACGAAAACAAAGCCTGTTTCTTCTGAACGCCTGAACTCTTACAAACGGCGTCTTTCCTCTTTTAGGACGCAACTATTTTCCCGATATCATTTCCTAGTAAGCGCACAGAAACAGAAGATTGCGCTTTCAGGAAGGCAAAATAAACGGAGGGAAGTCGGCTTTGCACAGGCAGAACACGCTCCAGCGCAGACCTTCTTTTCCTTTTAGGATCTGCGTTAAAATAGTTCCTAGAAAAACTACAGAAGGAAGGAGAGCTGGCGCATTCTTGACGTTAACTTTGAAGTCCATGCTCCAAGCGCCTTAGGAAAAAACGGGACACGCACCGCGGAGGTACCTTGTACTCGCAGACCGCTACGCAGCCTTTCCGTCCGTCTTGCGCTTTCACGGCAGAAGAAAGGGCGACCACGGTGAAACGGCGGCAGCTGACACTCTGCTGAGAGAGGAAAAAAACCTGTAGCATAAAGCTGGGGAGGAGTCCCAAGCTGCCCGGTTTTGTGAAGTCTTGCAAAGGCTACAGCCGAGCGAAGGAAAAAATAGCCCTTTGGAACATATTGCCAAACAACATTCGGCAATAAAACTCGGAGGCGTTTGACACGCGCCCATTTTTTGGTAACTTGCTATTTGCTTCCTGTTATCGTTGTTCTTCCTTCAGAACCTCTACTTGGAGCCAACTTCTTTGCTACCGGTTCAAGCGTTTCCCTTCCTGGTATTACTAGCACACGGGCCCAGGCAAGTCCCTGAACTGCTCTTCCGAACTTCTCCAAACGACAATTACAGCCACGAAAGAGGACTTCAAGAGAGGAAAAGGAGAGGCCGGGCAGCAAAAAAGCTCTGCAGGCTGCCACCAGTCAACATTCCACTCTTTTTTTTTTTTTTCTTTTAAATACACCCCCCCCCGCCCCCAAATACAAACAAAAAAACCCCATGACCTTGTATTTTTTTTCCTTTGGGAGCTCACCCCTGTCTCAGCACAGTGTCCTCCACAGAGCAGGAAGCGCAGACGATCTGTATCCCGATTTGCACGCGACGAATCCGCGTTCAGAAGAAATAGGCCAGATCTGTAAGACCGGTGTTATTTTGGGGGTTTTAACAATCACAACGCAATTGCATCGACCGACGCGTTTGTGAGAAAACTCCTTAACTTCTAAACGTAGCACCTCCTTGGGTAAAAAAACGTGTGCGAGACTGAAAAAAAGGGATGATTCAGAGCTCCCGCTCACGATGGAGCAGTGGCGAAAGGAATGAAAGTGAAGACAAACAGCAGCAACAGGAAGTGAAATTCGGCTTTAATTCTAGGCACGTGCTTAAGAGACTCTCCAAGCCCACACCTCAATCCTAGGAGCGACTAGCCCTTTTCTGGAAGGACAAACTTTGTTACTTCAAAGTCCTAGACCGAAGGCTCCACGGAACAGAACGTGCACCGAGCCACAGGCCACCGTGCCATCGACGCTCTGATGGCAAAGAAAAACCAAGGAAAACTAAAGTTTAAAGATCGGTTTCCATCGCGTTTCATTCCTTACGTTTCCACTGGCACCTAGGTGCTCCAAAATGAACTCTACTGACCCCGCATGTTACTAACAATTTAGTTCTGCGTATCAAAACAACAGGCTAGTTCCAGCTCGCCCATCAAAGTAGCACGACCGACCAGAAGAGAAACACCGGACCCTAAAGAAGGGAACAGGCAGCTCTTCATTTCTCCTAGAGGAAAGTCTGTTCTTTTGCCCGGAAGGCAAACAGCCGAAACTGCCAAGGGAGCACTGCAGGAACGCGGCGCGCTCTCTCAGCTGCAATTTGTCATCGGCTTTTCTGCACGGGCAGCGGCTTTGCCTTTCCTCTGGCTTTGATGTGGCGCCCCTGGAGCGTCCTTGACCCGGCAAGGGTTTCTCCCCGCTCCCGCAGCCCCAGACACGCGATTACCTGAGCGCCGAGCGGAATCACCCACGCGGGATTTTCTTCCCGGGACGCAGAAGGTGACGCTGGGAAAGGAGGAGGCAAAAAAGGAAGCGGTTTGTCCGGCAGCCACGGCCCTAGAAACTACACCTCCCGGCATGCCCCGGGGAACCAACGTGGCCGACCAAAAGCCCCGGATGCCAGGGGACGCAGCCCTCCGTGCTTTGGGATCCTGCGGGGACACCGTTCACCGCGCCACCGCCGCACGTGGAAGCCCCGCCGAGCCCCCAGCGCGGCTCCCCCGCCGCCCGGCCCCGGAGCGGAGCGGCGCGGCGCCCCCCCGCCCCGCACCGGCGCGGCGCCCGCCCAACTCCGGGCTCACCTCGCCACCGGCCCCGACCCGACGCGCCCCGCCCGCCCGGCTCCCACACGGCACCGAACCCTCCCCGCTCCGTGCCTCCCGCCGGCCCGCCGCTCCCCCGCAGGCAAGGGAAAGGAAGAGGCAAAAAAGGAAGCGGTTTGCCCGGCAGCCACGGCCCTAGAAACTACACCTCCCGGCATGCCCCGGGGAACCAACGTGACCGACCAAAAGCCCCGGATGCCGCGAGACGCAACCCTCCGTGCTTTGGGACCCTGCGGGGACACCGTTCCCCCCGCCGCCGCCGCACGTGGAAACCCCGCCGAGCCCCCAGCGCGGCTCCGGGCAGCCCCCGCCAACACCTCCGGCTGCCCGCCCCCGCCCGGCGCCGACGCGGCGCGGCGCCCCCCCGCCGCCCGGCCCCGGACCGGCGCGGCGCGGCGCCCGCCCGGCCCCGGAGCGGCGCGGCTCGGCGCGGCACCCCCCCGCCCCGGAGCGGCGCGGCTCGGCGCGGCACCCCCCCGCCCCGGAGCGGCGCGGCTCGGTGCGGCGCCCCCCCCCGCCGCCCGGCGCGGCCCCGGCGCGGCGCCTCCCCCGCTGCCCAACCCCGGCGCGGCTCGGTGCGGCGCCCCCCGCCGCCCGGCCCCGGAGCGGCGCGGCTCGGCGCGGCGCCCGGCCCCGGAGCCGCGCGGCCCCCCCCCGCCCGGCCCCGGACCGGCGCGGCTCGGCGCGGCGCTCCCCGCCGCCCGGCCCCGGCGGGGCTCGGTGCGGCGCCTCTCCGCCGCCCGGCCCCGGACCGGCGCGGCGCCTGCCCAGCATCGAATCAGTGCGGCTCAGATCGGCGCGGCGGCCCCCCGGCGCCCGGCCCCGGACCGGCGCGGCTCGGCGCGACGCTCTCCCGCCGCCCGGCCCCGGCGCGGCTCGGCGCTGCCCCGCCGCCCGGCCCCCGGCGCGGCTCGGCGCTGCCCCGCCGCCCGGCCCGCACCGGCGCGGCGCCCGCCCAGCATCGAACCAGCGCGGCTCAGCTCGGCGCGGCGCCCCCCGCCGCCCGGCCCCGGAGCGGCGCGGCGCCCCCGCCGCCCGGCCCCGGAGCGGCGCGGCGCCCCCCCGCCGCCCGGCCCCGGGAAGCCCCACCCGCCCGGCTCCCACACGGCACCGCACCCTCCCCGCTCCGTGCCTCCCGCCGGCCCGGCCGCTCCCCCCCCAGGCACCGCCGCCCTTCTCGGGACTTTCCCCGCTCACCTCCTCCCTGCCTGCAGCCGCAGCCGGGCTCCCGCTGGCCCCTCCGCGGGGGGAAGCTCCACCCACGGCGCGATGCCCGCCCCCGATGCACCTCGCAGGCGCTGGCGAAGCTCCGCCCTCCCAGCGGAAAACCCCGCCCTCTGCAGCCAAGCTCTGCCCTGCACACAGCACGCATGCGCCGGTGAAGCTCCGCCCCCTCGGCAAAGCTCCACCCTCCCATGGCAAAGCTCCGCCCCCCCGCAGCAAAGCTCCGCCCCTGAGACAGCGCGCATGCGCAGACAAAGCTCCGCCCTTCACAGCAAACCTCCGCCCTCCCACGGCAAAGCTCCGCCCCCCCGCAGCAAAGCTCCGCCCCTGAGACAGCGCGCATGCGCAGACAAAGCTCCGCCCTTCACAGCAAACCTCCGCCCTCCCACGGCAAAGCTCCGCCCCCCCGCGGCAAGGCTCCGCCCCCGACGCATCGCGCATGCCCTGGTCAAGCTCCGCCCTCACCCGGCAAAGCTCCGCCCTCACCCGGCAAAGCTCCGCCCCCCCGCGGCAAGGCTCCGCCCCCGACGCATCGCGCATGCGCTGGTCAAGCTCCCCCCTCACCTGGCAAGGCTCCGCCCTCACCCGGCAAGGCTCCGCCCCCCGCGGCAAAGCTCCGCCCCCGAGGCAGCGCGCATGCGCGGCAAAGCTCCGCCTTTCACATCAAAGCTCCGCCCCCACGGCAAAACTCCGCCCCAAGACAGCGCGCATGCGCCGGTTAAGCTCCGCCCTCACACGGCAAGCTCCGCCCACCCGCGGCAAAGCCCCGCCCTTCAGCGCAAAGCACCGCCCCCCCTCGGCAAGGCTCCGCCCCCGAGACAGCACGCATGCGCCAGTGAAGCTCCGCCCTCGCACGGCAAAGCTCCGCCTTACCACCGCTAGGCTCCGCGACCCCGCGGCTAAGCTCCACCCCAACACAGTGCGCAGGCGTGGTCTCCAGGGGCGGGGCCTGTCGCTAGGGGTGGTGCCCTTCCCCTGCCCGCGGGCATCCAGGGGCGGGGCCCGGCGCTAGGGGCGGGGCCGCTCCACACCAGGACCGGGGCATTCGGCGGGCGGCGCGGGGCGGGGCTGCAGCGGAGGCGGACGCGGCAGTGCTAGCAGCGGCAAGCGCCTCCCGTGCGGCGAGAGCGGCGCTTCCTTACCGGGAGGCAGCAACGGCTGCGGCGGCAGCACCCCGCGGCCACCGCGCTGTCGCATGCCCGTTACCGGCCACCGGCACCGGCGACCACGGGGACGCCACCGCCCCTGCGCGGCTCCCGCCCTGCAGTACCCGCTTTTGGCCGCCAGGCGGCAGCACCACACCAAGCCCGGCGCTCCGACCGCGCCCCGCGGGGAGAAAGGACTCGCCCCCCGGCCCGCCTGGGGCCGCCCGCAGCCGCCGCCGCCGCCGCCGCCGCCGCCGCCGCCGCCTTACGGGGGGGCGGGGGGTGTCACAAGCCTCGCCCTTCTCTGCCCCTGCTCCCGCTCACAGCCCACGCAGCCACAGCCATCGCCTCGCCACCAAAAAGCACCCAAGCGGCTCGAGCATTTCAGTCCTCTGCACTTGACAGCTTGCAGCGGCTGCTGGCCCTTTCTCTCCGCGCCCCCCACCCCAGCACCCAGCCGGGGGACGCAGCACAGGGAACCTGGTCAATACCTTTGCCTTGCCTCGGCTTTTTTGCCCCCAGAAAAAGCCCCCGGGAGTGCTGGATTCATCTGCATGTGGCATCAGGGGTGGGAGAGTGACACCAGCGAGTCAACAGACCCTGGAGAGATTTTAGTAAAAAAAAAAAAAAAAAAAGAAAAAAAAAAGAAAATGAAAGCGACACCGATGGCATCCTCAAGGCACTGAAAGCTGCTTTGCGTCAGAGGGGCAGCTACGATTATCAGGAAGCGGTGCATGCGAGCAGACCACGGGCAAGCGCGCGATCTGCGAGCGAGCGATACGCTGGCGCCGTCGGGCTCTGCTGCGGTGCCCGCCCTCTGCTCATCCTGCACACGCACCGGGCTTCCCGCGCAGGGCTTGCCGCTTAAACAAGACGCTGCGCCATGTTACTTACCGCCCTGCCCTGCGGCGTGCAAAGGAACGAGACGTGAAACAGGGAAAGCAAAGGGGCACGGCGGCCCCTCAGCTGGCCGCACCAGACGGCCGTAGAGCCCTGCCAGTTCCCTCGCTGCTCTGGACGGCAGCGCAGCTCCGCGCTCCCGCCGCTCCCGCCAGCACGCGCGGCGCCCGCGCTTGGCCACCTGCAGCGCGCGAGACTCGGGAGGCTGGAGGGGCCGGTCCGCCGAGGGCCAGCTGAGCCGCTCGCCTCCTTCGGCTGCTTCATTTGCCGCCTTAAAACAATCGCTTCCACGCTCCCTTTCTTCATTTCAGACCCCTCTCCACATCTCCTGGCCTGCAAGCCATTTGCAGCAAGCAACACGGCTGAAATCCTGTGCTGCTAGACACCTAGCTGTCATCTTGCTCCCACGCCCAAAGGCTTTGGGAACCTGAACCCCCTGCTTGGTTGGGCATCGAGACTGCGAGGCGAGAAACACGCCTGGACTCCACCAAGCCAGGCGCCTGCCACATCGCTCAGCACGGTGCTACGCGGCTGCCTGACCGACACCTTCTGCCGCTAAAACCAGAGCGCGGTTCCCTTCTGAAGAGTCGCCGGCAGCGCGGAGAGTCCCTCGCCTTTCCCTGCGCCAGGTCCCCCGGGAACAGCGTCTCAGTCGGACTGGAGCGTGCAGCAGCCTCCGGTCGTCCCAGCCCCTCGCCCGTCCAGAAAGCGCCTGCCTGTAGCAGCGGCAGAACCGCTGCTGCCCAGAGGGGAAAGGAATGGCTCGGGGCAAAGCTCCCCAGGCTGCCCGTGTCCCGTGCGGAGCTGGGGGTCCAGAAGCAAAGGAGCTATGGGAGGGGGGAGCAGGGGAGCGGGGGCACGAGACCGGAGGGCAGGGGACGCGGGGGGCACGTCACGGGGAAAAAAAAAACCCGCACGGGGGGAAAAACCTTGTGTGGGGGGACGTTTGGGTGGAGAGCACTTGGGAGGGCGCAGAGACAGGCAGAGGAGGACGGGGGGCGGAGACGGACACGGACGGACAGCGGCTGTGTGTGGGTAGAAAGGTGCACGGGGGGACACGGGTGGGGATGACCTACACCAGGGGGTCCGCCCGGCATAATCCACAGCAGATAACTCACCTGGGATAAGCCGCAACGGATAGTCCGCTCCGGAGAAGGAATCCACGCCAGATAATCCCCAGCAATGCCCCTCAAACTGCCAGCGGTTCACCCCAAATTTGGCCCAAATTGGTGCGGGTTTTGCGTTTGGGTTTTTTGGTTTGTTGGCTTGTTTTTTTGTTGTTGTTCTTTTTTGTTTTTTCTTTTACATCATACAAAACTTGGGGGTTTCTGCTTTTCAAAACTATTCAGTTCTGGGGTTTTCCGGCGCTTTTCCACATCATAACAATGGGTCATTTTTGGTTTTCTGCGTTAAAATGTAGGGGGGGGGGGTGTGGGTGTGTGCGCGCGCGCTTGCTTTCCAGCTGCACAAATCCAGGCGGATTCGGCTTTCCTGGGAGCCCCAAACCGTGTTGCTCTTGGATACTTTGCTCTTGGACTTGGATATTTTGACACTTTGGTATCTTAGACTTCGGTATCTACTTACAATTCTGTCTATTTAGACTTAGTTATCTGTTTACACTTCCATAGAACCTTTACTTCCATTACACAGACAACCTACTTTGGCTTACTCGGTGACACACGGTAAGCGTAGATACCTCTACCTATCCAGACTTTCTTCTGTTTTAAATTCCTTCATCTACATCATCTCTTTTTGCATTTTAAACTCCTTTATTTCTTCACATATAGACAAGTTCTTTTTTATTTTAAAACCCTATCTATCTCCATTTAGATTTTTTAATAATTTCTAGAACGTAGCAGGTACAGGTTTGTATTTTGAAATCCTTTTCTCTCTCTCTATATATAGAAATGAATATTATTTTTCAATATATATATATATAAAGGCGAGAGATTTTCCTCTACTGCAATGCCTCGCACCCGTATTTCCAGTTTTTAACATTTTTAATCACACACACACACACACACACACACACACGAGTTTTCAGGCATTTTGGGGCTGTGACCCCCCCTCCTCTGGGGGGGAACCTCCCCGTGACACCTTCATCCCCCACTCACCTGCTCCTCTGTTTCATCATCACACCCCCCGCCCCCAGGGACGTTGGGGTGCCCCAAATGACATCATCACCCCCCAGGCCCCTCCAACACTTTTTCATCACCCCCCCCAAAAAAGGCACAAAACAAGGAAAACAGCCCCCACCGGCAGCTCGCTACTTTAATAATGCCGTTTACATATGTAGGCGCCCCCCGAAAAGGGGAGCTCCGCCAGAGAAATAAAATGCGGGCAGCCCCCCCAGCCCCTGTCCCGCAAGCCGGCGGCTGCCCCACGCCGCGGGGGAGCCTGCCAGGGGACGGTGACGCACCTCTCGCTCAGGCTCGGCTCTGCCGTGCTCCCCCTCCGTTCCCGCGCTGGGACGGGCTCCCCGGGGCAGCGAACCTCCCCGCTCCCTCTTGGCCCGGCACTCTCCCCACCAGACAGCCCTCGCTGACGCACCCGCGGGGCACCCGCCGGAGACAGAGCCAGGAGCCTCCAGGCACGGGGCCGGCCCCTTACCCTCGGGACGCTTCACGACCGGCAGGCCAACCTGGGCCGGGGGGGACCTAGCGAGCATCACGAGACGCCTGCAACGAGACACCTGAAAAACAGAAATCCCAAGCGATATTTCCGCATGTGAAAAAAATAGCACAGCAGCGAGTAGAGGAATTCAGTCAGAGCAAGGGAGGGGAGAGCAGTTGAGCTCAAGGAGGATTCGAGGTAAGCAGGTCAGCTCAAAACACAAGACGTCCTTTAAAAGCTAGAGCGACCTGAACGCTTCCAATCAGCATGAAGACTAACCGGTACGATTCCAAACACGTTCTTCGCGTAAAAGTACGCGCTCTTGCCGGCGTTGGAAAACGTCTCACCCCTTCCTTACGGCACGGCTGCAGGGAGACAACCCTGCGAGGCTGCAGGACAAGGGCGTACCGCAATCAGAATCTACGCTTACAGATCCGCCGCAACAGCTACGGCCCTCACGCTCCTGCGCGTCTTGCTGGCTCGGTCGATAAAGCTGGAAGCGAAGCGTAACGCTTTCGAGGGTAAAAGGAAAACCAGAGGACAAATCGCAGCAATTCGCTTCATACTAAAAAAGCTGTGCGTGTGCTTACAGACATCCAATAAAAATACTTCTACTGGAGAAGGGCTGGATTTTCCTTTTGCATTAATTTAACTTGCACAGCTGTGAATCGATACCAGCAGATTATCTGTCTCCAAGATACGCAGTTATCATTTGACCAGGGTTTTTTTGCGCCTTACGTCATTAGGAGCGACATCTGGCCAGCCGCGCTGCCCGAGAGAGATGCTACTGAACTGCCAGGGAAACGCACCCTTGAAAGCCAGACAGAAAGAAAAGTACTTCAGAGCACTCCGTCAAACGAGCGGGGGGGGGGGAAACCCGTAACGTTCAGTTGCCTCTCCTGGTCAACGTTTAGAACAAATACCTAACGGCTCAAATACACCTAAGCAATTGTACGCCACAGCTAGTTGGCAGTTAAAGTTGAAACAACGCCACAGCTAGTTGGCAGTTGCAGGTGAAACAATGCAAGGCAGTTTGTATAGACAATTTTAACTTTTTTTTTTCCTAAAGTTACATCTAGGGTAGAAAAATCAGTGAGAGAAGAGATCCCCCATACGGTTTTACTTTGCGGGCGGAATCCAATCCCCGGGGCTGCAATGCCTAAGGCTACCAGAAAGGACCGGCAGATTTGCTAACGCTTTTGGCTGCACCGAAGCACGCAGAGGAACGCGTGTTGATGACATCTCGGCTGTTGCACCTGAGAACCAGCGATGCCATCAACTTCCGGAAGACGTGCTGTGCTCGGGTCTTTGGAAGCAAACGGACTTTTCTTTCTTTTTTTTTTTTTTTTCTTTTTTTTTTTTAAGAGAGCGGAAAGTCTCGCTGCTGCTGACTTCTACTGCCAAGCGCATCATCTCTGAAGATCCCCACTCTGATGGGGAGTTCATAAAACACAACTTCTTTGAATGAGAAAGACTTCCATTCTGGAAAATCTCTTTCCAACTGAAGTAAGAAACCACACGCTGTAGGTTAAGGAAAAAGGACGCTGCCGAAGCAGTAACTCACCAAAACCACGTCAGGACTCGCTGTCGCTACTTACAAGGCTGGCAATGCTTCTCGGGAAAGCGACGCCGATTCCTCCTCTTCACGTCTCTCCTTGGACCTGGATCGCTTTTAGTACGGACGCTAGTATCTCAGTAAGCTTTTCAAGTACTACTCTAAGATATTTTCAAAACTTACTGACTGAAAAAAGCACACAACAGACGATCCCTCAGAAACATCTGTAACGCGACGCTTCCCGGACACGTCCGCGCTTTAAGCTACGACGGCAAGATAAGCAGGGCTCAAGAAACGCCATGCCGATGAGGCGACGCGTTCGAGACCCTCGGGAGGCTTACCGAGGGGCCCCATGATCACCAAGAGCTACGGAAACATCAAGACCCGAGAAAGCCAGGGTACGAGACACAGAAGACAGACTACGCAAAAGCAGAACACACAGACACAGGATGGAACCGCCCTGCCCAGCCAACGTCAGCAGCGTGCTAAGAACAGTAACCCGGTCCTTTTCCCTTCCCAAAGGAGACTGCTCCTGGACAGGCCTCTCCCCGACACCAACTTTATAACCCCTCCCTGCAATTCCTATCCTTGATACCTCCTCAGCCCTCACCCCGCAACTGAGCTTTCAGAGGGCCAGGGATCTGAATCCACCCTCAAAAAAGAAAAAAAGAAAACCACCACACACCTAACTAGAACATTCCTGCACTCGCTCAGTTCCTCTTCATCATCTCAAAAAAAAAACCGAAAAACAAAAAACAAAAAAACCCAAAACCTCCCAACCCAAAAACCCACAGCACACTAACAAACTAAAACACAGTGCTGGTATTCAGCATCGGTCTGGTTACTGCCAACCGCTTCTGCGACACCCTCCTCCTCAAAAGCACCGCACCGCTCTGCTCCCCTGCTCCACGCCTGTTCTCAAGAAAGATGCTGCGGCTGTCGCTCGGTGCGCCTAGGATGCCAGGAGACACAAAGTTCCCGTGGCGCTCGGGTGAAATAGCCAGCCCCGTGTGCCTCCCCTCTACCACCCAGCTCACCTCAACTTCTCGGCCGATTCTCAAGGCAGCCAGCACAGCTCCCACAAAACCAAACGGGAAATGATTAACCAACATGCCATTTCATACTTTACTATTAAATGACGACCCGGCTGACAACCACCTCGCCTCCTCCAGCCGCTCCTCAGCGGGAAGCTACGCCGGCTCCGAGGCTGTTAAAAGGGAGGACCCTAAGGAAAGAGAACAACTCCTTGAAAACTAAAGACAGGGAACGGGATAAAAGCAAAAAAAGTCAATAATGACGGGAATTAGGGCAACAAAGAGAAAAAAATGAAAACCGGGGACAGTGAACTAAAAGAGAGACGTAGGAAGACAATTGAAGAAGCAAAGGTACTAATAGAGACAAGGAAGAATTAAAAAAGGGAAACGGCAAACGGAATACGAGTAGACAGAAGCTTTTGTCGTGGTTTAACCCCAGCCAGCAGCTAAGCACCACACAGCCGCTACGGGGGAGAAAATTGGAAGGGTGGAAGTCAGAACACTCGTGGGTTAAAGGAAGAACAGTTTAACAATTGAAGGAAAAGACAACAGAATAGTAGTAATAGTACTAGTAGTAATAATAATAAACCAATAACAGTATACAAAGCAAGCGATTCACTCTACAGGTGCTCACCACTCGCCGACCGATGCCAAGCACGTCCCCGAGCAGCGATCGCTGACTCCTGGCCAACGACCCCCCGTTTCCCTACCGAGCGTGACGTCACACGGGAGGGAACAGCGCTTCGGCCGGCGCGGGTCAGCTGAGCTGGCTGTGGCGCCTCCCAGCTTCTGGCGCACCGGGCAGAGCACGGGAAGCTGAAAGGTCCTTGAGCGGTGTAAGCGCTACTTAGCGACAAACAAAACGTCAGTGCGTTACCAACATTGTTCTCGTCCTCAATCCAAACCGCAGCACTGTGCCAGCTACTTGGCCCAGCCCCGTCTTCGCTTCATGGGTCCCACCTGGGCTGCCCTAGCTGGAACCCATCAGGAACTGAGGCCATCACCCCAGCCCCACAGCACATCACTGCGTCCCCTGGACCCAACCGCAGCCGCTCACCCAGAGGCCAGGGGCTGGAAACACATCTGGGGTCACAAAGGAGGCAGCAAATGTTTGTTCCTTCACGCCCATCAGAAATCCCAGCAACGAGCTGGTTACGAGGCTCGGTGCCCAAAGGCAGCGGGACAGAGGGAAAAGAGGGACGAGGAAAGCAGAAGGAAGGATGGAGGGAGGTAGAGAAGAGGGGTAGGACAGGGAGCCAGAAAACGGGATACTGGGAACAAGAGAGGGACGGGGAACCGCACAAGGGTGTTGAGAGAGAGAGAAATGGAGTGCAGCGAGGAGGAGGATGGGGAGATCCCACAGGAACAGGGAGCAACAGGGGGCAGGGGAGAGAGACAGAAGGGACCGAGCGGGACAACAGGAACAGCAGAGAGGGACAGAGAGAATAAGAGACACGCAGGCAGCGGCGGGGCGGGGCGGATAGAGGGAAGTACAAAAGGGGGAAAAAGCAAAAAGAATTAAAAAAAAGTGACAGGAAGTTGGATAGAGGCAGTCACAGAAATAGAAATTAAAAAGCAACAAACATAGGCAAGAATTAAAAATTAGAGAATGTAAGACAGAGCGAGAAATAGAAAGGGAACAGGACAGAGAGGCAGGAAATGTAAAAAATTGTTAAAGGGAGCTATGTAGAGGGAGATTTGAAAGGGAAAATAAAAAACAATGGACTACAGGAAACACAGGAAAGAAAAATGGGACAGGGAACTAGATAAATGGAGACCTAGAAATAAGACGTTAAAAGCAACATGGTACGTGACAGGAAAGTATTAAGAATAAGGGAAAGGGAACTAGATAAATGGAGACATAAAAAGAAAATTGTAAAAGCGACAGGGTAAGGAAAACCAGAAAAAATTAAAAACAGGGAGAGCAAACTGCGTAAAAGATGAGAGAGAGAAAAATTCAAAAAGGATGGGACAGGAAAGAATTAAAAAACAGGGATAGGGACCTTGATAAAAGTAGACCTAGAAGGAAACTTGAAAATGCCAAGAGGTACAGCACAGTCAGCAAAGAACTAAAAACAGGGACAGCAAACCAGATTACATATGGAAACAAAATTTTAAAAGCCGAGGGATAAAGAGAGGGGAAAATGAAAAAAATAGAGATGGCAATCTAAAGAGAGACATACGAAGAAAAGAGATGAAGTGAAGCACAGGCTGGAGGACAGACAGGAAAGCATTAACAAATAAGCGCATTGGATGGGATAAAATTAGACATCGGAAAAATAAAAGCCACGTCTCTTAGGAAAGACAAGAAAAAACTACCAAATAAAGAAAGGGGGACAAAGAGAGAGACGCATACAAGGTAAATTTTAAAAGCAACGGGGTACACAACAGACCGAAAACTATTAAAAAGTAAGGATAGGGAGCTTGATCAAAGTAGATGTAGAAAGAAAATTTCAAAAGCAACTGGGTAGAGGACAAACAGAAAGAAAGTTAAACACAGAGGCAGCAAACTAGATAAAAGTAGACATAGAAACAAAAATTTTAAAGCCGAGGTACTAAGACAGGAAAGAATTAAAGAAATAGCAACAGCGAACCAAACAAATGCAGAGAGACAGAAATTGTAAAAAGCGACCGCGCTAAGGAAAGATGAGAAATAATTAAAAAATAGTGACAGTGAACGGAATAAAGGTAGAAAATTTTTGAAGCAACAGAGTTTAGGGAAATAGAGGAAAAAATTTAAAAGTAGGGGCACTGAACTGAAACGGGGACATAGGAAGAAAATTGAAAATCAAAGGCACTAAGGAAATAATTAAAAATAAAGACATCGAAGGGAAAAACGTAGACAGGGAAAGAACGTTTTAAAAGTGATGGGTATGAGGGAAATAAAGGGAAAAATTAAAAGATAGGGACAGCGAACTAAAACAGATGTGGAAAGAAAATTTAAAAAGCAACGGCACGAATGAAAGAAAAAGAAATAATTTTTTAAACAACAGCAAAGGGAATAAAAGTGGGCATAGAAAGAACATTTAATAAGCAGAGGGGAGCTAGGGGAATAAAGGGGAAAAATTGAAAAATAGGGACAGCAAACTCAGAGATGGAGAAAGAACATTGAAAAAGCGAGGGCACTAAGGACAGACAAGAAATTATGAAAAGAAAAGACAGCAAAATAAAGACTGCAAAGGGAATAAACGTAGACAATTTTAAAAGCGACAGGGATTAGGGAAATCAAGGAAAAATTATGAGATAAGGAGAGCAAACTAAAACAGAGATGTAAAAATAAAATCTTTAAAGTGACGGCACTAAGACAAGAAATTACTAAAAAAATTCAAAGGTAATAAAAGTAGGCATAGAAAGAAGATTTAATAAGCAGAGGGGAATTAGGGAAACAAAGGAAAAAATTAGGAAATAGGGACAGTGAACTAAAATAAATGCAGAAAGAAACTCTAAAAAGCAAGGGCACTAACAAAAGACAAGAAATTATTAAAAGACAAGACAGCAACATAAAGACAGTGAACGAGGTAAAAGTAGAAAAATCTGAAAAGCAAGGGGGATTAGGGAAATAAAATAGAAAAATTTAAAAATAGGGACTGAACTAAAACCGAGATGTAGAAAGAAAATTAAAAGCAAAGGCACTAAGGCAAGACAAAAAATAATTTAAAAATAAAGACGGCCAACAGAATAAATGTAGACAGAAAATATTAGAAGCAAATAGAATTAAGGAAATAAAGAAAAAAATAATAGCGACGTTAAACTACAACAGGGAAGTAGAAAGAAACAAAATCTAAAAAATGATGGCAAAGAAGCAAGAAAAAAATCATTTTTAAAAGACAGTGAAGGGGAAAAAAGTAGGCATAGAAAGAACTTTTAAAAAGTGAGAAGGATTCAGGAAATCAAGGGAAAAACTAAAAAATAGGGACAGAAAACTAAGATGGAGACGTGGAAAGAAAATTGAAAAAGCGACAGCACTAAGGAAAGACAAGAAATAATTAAAAAATAAAGGTAGACAAATAAAGACTGTGAATGGGGTAAAAGTAGACCAAAAAATATTAACAAGAAAGGTGATTAAGAAAATAAGGAAAACATTAAAAAATAGTAGCATCGAACTACAAAAGAGACATAGAAAGAAAATTTTAAAAAGGAGATCGCACTAAAGAAAAAAACTAAAAAAAATACGAACGAGATAAAAGTAGAAAATATTAAAAACCGAAGGATTAAGAGAGAAAAAAACCTAAAAAATTGAAATGGCGAAATAAAAGGCATACATAGATACAAAATTTTAAAGGCAGCGGCACCAAGGAAAGAGAAGAAATAATTAAAAAATAAAGGCATCAAAAGTAATAAAAGTAAGCATAGAAAGAACATTTTAAAAGGGGGCGATAAGGGAAAAATTAAAACATAGAGACAGCAGGCTAGAACAGATTAAAATAGAACATCTAAAAAGCAAAGGAATTAAAGAAAGGCAAGAAGTAATTAAAAGAACAGCATAATAAAGACTGGGAACGGCATAAAAGAAAATTTTTAAAACTAACGGGGATTAGAGAAATAAATGGAAAAATTAAAAAATAGTGGCAGTGAACTTAAAGAGATGGAGATGGAAAATTTTAAAAGTGAGGGCACTATGGAAAGACAAGAAATAATTAAAACATAAATACAGGGAAATAATGACAGCTACTGGAACAAAAGGAGACAGAAAACTTTAAAAGAAACTGTGATTAAGGAAATAAGGATAACATTCAAAAATAGCATCACTGAACTACAATGGAGATGATGAAAGAAAATCTAAAAAGCGGTAGCACTAAGGAAAGACAAGAAAGGACAATCAAAAACTAACAGCAGCAAACGGGATAAAAGTAGAACATTTTAAAAGCCAAAGGACGGCGAAAGGAAAGAACTAAAAAATAGCAGCAGTGAACCACAATGCAGAAATAAAAAAAAAAATGCACTAAGGAAATACAAGAAATCATTCAAAACTACAGATGGTGAACAGGAGAAAAGTGGGCAGAGAAAGAAAATTTGCAAAGCCGTGAGCATTAGGGAAGAGAAGGGGAGGGAACTAAAAACTAGGGACAGCCAACTAAAGGCAGAGCAAGAAAATTTAAAACGGGAGGGCCCTAAGGAAAGACAAGAAATAATTAACTAGAGCACAATAAAGACAGCAAAGGGGATAAAAGGAGACAGAAAATTTAAAAGCAATGGAGATTAAAGCCATATTGAGCAAATGAAAAAACGGCGATGGCAAACTATAAGGAAAATAAGGAAAAAATTAATCGAAACTGTGAACTAAAAGAGAGATGTAGAATTAAAAAATTGTAAAAGCAATGGCAGTAATGAAAAACAAGAAAAAATAATTAACATCTCATGACAGCAAAGGAGATAAGAGTAGAAAATTTTAAAAACCAATGATCAAGATAAAGCAAAAAAGGAAAACCCAAATATTAAGAAAGGAAAGCGCTAAAAAATAGCGACAGCTAACTACAACACAGACATAAATAGAAATTTTAAAAAGCAAAGGCACTAAGGAAAGACAAGAAATCATTAAATAATAAAGACAGTGAACAGGACAAAAGTAGGCATAGAAAGAAAACTAAAAGAAAAAGAAAACAAACTAAGAGAGAGCTGTGGAAAGAAAATTTTAAAAGGTAGGGCACTAAGGAAAGACAAAAAAATAATTAAAGATAAATACATCAAAATAAAGACAGGAAATGGTATAAAAACAGACAAACTTTTAAAAGCAATGGTGATTAAGGAAATAAGGAAAAAATTTTAAAATCCCATTGGTGAACTAAAATGGAGATGGAAAAGAAGATTTAAAAAGTGATGGCACTAAGGAAAAACAAGAAAGAATAATTAAAAATTAATGACAGCAAACAAGATGCAAGTAGAAATTTTAAAAGGCAAAGGATTAAGAGAGGAAAGCAGTACAAAGTAGCAACATTGAACTACAATGCAGACATAGACAGAAATTTTTAAAAGCGACAGTGCTAAGGAAAGACAAGAAATCATTCAAAATAAAGACAGTGAACGGAATAAAAGGAGGCATAGAAAGAAAACTTAAAAAGCAATCAGCATTAGGGACAGTGCACTAAAACAGAGATGCAGAAACAAAATTTTAAAAAGCGAGGGCACCAACGAAACAGAAAAAATAATTAAATATAAAGACAGCAATTGGAATAAAAGCAGACAGAAAAATTTAGAAGCAATGGTGATTAAGAAAATAAGGAAAGGTTAATAAACAGTGACGGCAAACTAAAACAGAGATGTAGAAATACAATTTTTAAAGTGAGGGCACTGAGAAAAGCGAACAAATAATTAAAAGTAAAGACATCAAAGGGAAAAAAGTAGGTGTAGAAAGAACATTTTTAAAGCAATGAGGATTAGGGAAATGAAGGGAAAAATTAAAAAATAGGGACAGCAAATTAAAAGAGATGAAGAAAGAAAATTTGAAATTTTTTTTAAGTTAAAATACGCATGGAAATGTAACTTCAAAAGTGACAGGGTACACAACACAGGAATAAATTAAAAAATATGGATCGGGATCTTTATAAAATAGACATAGAATGAAAATTAAAAAACCAACAGGGTTCAGGACAGACGGAAAAATTTAAAAATAAAGACAGTAAAATGGTTAAAGTAGACACAAAGAAAATTATAAAAGCAACTGGGTAAAGGACAATCAGAAAAAAATTAAAAATGGGTAAAAAAAAATGGTTAAAAGTTGACATAGAGAGAAAATTTTAAAAGCAAAGGCATTAAGATGTGAAAAAAAATTAAAATAAGGGTAGGGTGAGAGAGAGAGAGAGACATAGGAAGAAGATTATAAAAGCGGAGGCATTAAGGAAAGACAAGGGAAAAGTTACAAAATAAAAATAGGGAGAAAAATACAGAGAGACATAGGAAGAAAATTTCAAAAGCAATTAGGTGCAAACAGATGAGAAACAAATAAAAAAGACAGTGGATTGGTTAAAGGAGACATAGAAAGAAAATTTTAAAAGCTACAGGTACAGGATAGACAGCAAACCATAAAAAATAGGGACAGCAAAGTAGATAAACTTTGACGTAGAAAGAAAATGTAAAATGTGATGGCTTTAAGGAAAGACAGGAATAAATCAAAAACTAAGAATGGGAAAAAAATAGAGACACACATAAAAATAAATTTTAAAGTCAACAGGGTACACAACACAGGAAAGAATTAAAAACTGTGGATAGGGAGCTTGATAAAAGCAGACATAAGAAGAAAATCAAAGAAGCAACAGGGTACAGGACAGACAGGAGAGAATTAGAAAATACAGACAGTGAACTGGCTAAAAGTAGCCATAGAAACAAAATTTTAAATTGACGGAGGATAGTATCGACATAAAAAAAATAAAAAGAAGAACAGGAAACTAAATAAATGGAGACATAGAAAGAAATTTTTTACAGCAACTGGGTACAGGACAGAGAGGGAGGAATTAAAAAATAGGGACAAGGAATCGGATAGCGGGAGACATAGAAAGAAATTTTTAAAAGCAACAGGCTACAAGAAATACAGGAAAGAATTAAAAAATAGGAACGGGGATGACAATAGAAGGAAATATTGAAAGGAAATTTTAAAAGCGAGGAGGTATGCAGATGAAAGGGAGGACTTAAAATTCAGGGAAAGGGAGCCAGGTAACAGGAATTCTTGAAAGAGACATCAAATAGCAATGGGGTACAAGAAATAGAGGGAAGAATTTTAAAAATCAAGAAAGGAAGCCTGATAGAGAGAGACCTAGAAGGAGTTTTAAAAAGCAACTAAGTACAAGAAACATAGACAAGAATTAAAACATTGGGACAGGGAGATGGATAGAGGACAACATAGAAAGAAAATTTAAACAGTGATCAGGCACAAGAAATGGGAATATTAGAAAAGCAGGGACAGGGAGATGGATAGGAGGAACCATAGAAAGAAAATTTTAAAAGCTATGGGGTGCAGGACAGAGGGAGGAATTAAAAAATAGGGACAAGGCACTGCAGAGACGGAAATGTAGAAAGAGAAATTAAAATGCAACGGGGTACAAAAAATACAGGAAAGCATGAAAAAATAGGGAGAGGGAGCCGCAAAGAGGGAAACAGAAAAAAATTACTAGGTGAAGTGGTACAGGGCAGAGTTCACAGAAGAATAACAAGCTTTGGGGAGCCAGACAGGTAGGTGGGCCAGCAGAGAGGGAGACAGAAGCAGAGACAGGCAGGGAGGCAGGCAGGCAGGCAGAGATCCGGGGAAGGGCAGCAGAGGTGGACCAGGATGCACACGAGAGAACGCGCGACTCGACGCAGCTCCTGGCACCGGCAAGAGACCTTCGCTGCCCTAATGCTTTTCTGTCTGCCTCGGCAGCAGGTGCCTCAACGCTCCTCCACCACCAAGCTTCCCGGCGGCTCTCCCGTGCAGCCGATGGAGGCGTTGAGCTCCCAGCACTGTGTGCTGGTAATGCGCTCTGTCAGGGACACTCAGAGGGATGCTTCCTCGCTGCAGGCACTGGTCATTCATTGCTGGAGGCAACTGCCTGCAGGACTCCCTTGGATTCCTTCCTTGGACAGTTCCCCTTCATCGGCTCCCTCAGGCAGGCATGCCTGGACAGACCCTTCCCTGACCAAAGGGGCGGATTAAAAAAATAGGGACAGTAAGCCGCATAGTGGGAGACATAGAAATAAAACTAAAAAAGCAATGGGGTACAGGACAAATAGGAAAACGTTAAGAAATAATGACAGGGAGACAAATAATGGGATACACAAAAAGAGCAAGTGGCGGGGTACAGGAAACACAGGAAAGAATTTTAAAATAGGGACAGGGTGGAAGATAGAGGGACAAATAGAAAGAAAATTCAAAAAGCAATGGGGTACAAATCGCACAGGCGAGAACTAAAAAATAAGGCCACGGAGCTGGCGAGAGAGATACGTACGTATAAAGGAATTTTAAAACAAACAGGGTGAAGGAAAGAGTGAGCAGAAATAAAAAATAGGAAAATGGAGCCAAATAGAGGGAGGCATAGAAAGAAAGTTTGAAAAGCAATGGGGTACAGAGCAGAGGGAGATATTAAAAAAACATAGGGTCAGGGAGCTGGATAGGGAGGAGATATAGAAATGAAAATTTAAAAGTAATAGGCCACAAGGCAGTGCAGAAAAACTGAAAAATAGGGAGAGGGAGCTGGCTAGAGAGACACATAAAAAAAATTTAAAATGCAACGGCGTATTCTCCAGAGTTGGCAGAAGAATAACAAGTTTTGGGGAGCCATACAGGGAGGTGGGCAGAGAGGCAGACGGAGGAAGGGAGGCAGGCAGACATCTGGAGAAGGGTGGCAGAGATGGGCCAGGATACAGAGGAGAGGACGCGTGACTCACCACAGCTCCTGGTGCCGGCAGGAGACCTTCACCGCCTCGACACTTCTCTCTCTGCCTCTGCCCCTTCCTCCTCTGCAGTGCTGCATGCCGGACCCTCGCCCATTCAGCAGCATGCAGCGGGCACCTCTATGCTCCTCCTCCGCAAGGCTTCCTCAATACCTGGTGGCTCACCCACGTAGCCAACAGAGGCACTGAGCTCCTAGCACTGCGTGCTGGTGTCTGCCCTGTCGGGGACGGCTCGGAGGGATCCTTCCTCGCCACACAGACTGGCCGTTCCTTGCAGGAGGCACCTGCCTGCAGGACTCCCTCCTCAGCCCGTTCCCCTTCATCAGCTTTCTCAAGCAGGCATGCCCAGGCAGCCCCCTTTACAGCTAGAGCCCCTTCACACAGCAGGGCCAGCCCCATCCTCAGCCTCACTGGCCACACCTGGGGCTGCCCCAGCTGGAGCCCATCAGCAATAGGGGCCACTGCCAAAGCCCCACAGCACATCACCCCCTCCCCTGCACCTCTCCACAGCCACAGGCTCTGCACCCAGGGGCTGCAAACACATCCAGGGGCACAGACGAGGCAGGAAAAGTTTATTCATTAATGCACGTAAGAAATCTTGGCGGCGAGTTGGCTGCAAGGCTCAGTGCCCAAATGCAGCAGGACAGAGGGAGAAAAGAGAAGAGAAAAGCAGGCAGAAGGACAGAGGGACACAGAGGTGTGGGACAGAAAACGGGATGCTGCGAACAAGAGAGGGACAGGGAGCAGGACAACTGTGTAGAGAGAGGAGAGCAGAAGAAAGACTGCGGGGGTGAACAGGGACAGAGAGATGGAGGAATAAATAAGAGAGACAGGGAGCAGGAGAGAGAGGCAGAAGGGACCAGCAGGACAACAAGACAGACAAGACAAGGGACAGGGAAAATTCTGAAGTGACAGGGGAAAGGAAACATAGCCAAGAAATAAAAAAGTAGAAACAGCGGGATAGAGGTAGATGTAGAAAGAAAATTTTCTAAAAGCAACAGGGTACAAGAAACATAGGGAAGAACTAACACATAGGGACAGGGAGCTAGAAAGAGGGAGATGTAGAAAGTGTGAAAAGTGACAGGGTAGAGGACAGAGAGGGAAGAATTATCAATTAGAGACAGGGAGAGGCATACAGGGAGATGTAGAAAGACAATTTTAAAAGAAACAGGATGCAAGAATCATAGATGAGAATTAAAAAATAAGTTCAGAGCTGCGTAGAGGGAGAAGTAGGAAGAAAATCTGAAAAGCGACAGGGTAGACAAAACACCGGCAAGAAATTAAAATTAGGTCAGGGAGACAGAGAGAGGGAAAGGTAGCAAGAAAATTTAAAAAGCAACTGGGTTTGAGAAACCTGTGCAAGAATTTAAAAACTAAGGATGGAGAAGTAGAAAGAAAGTTTCATAAGCGATGGGGTACAAGAAACATAGGCAAGAATTGAAAAATAGGGACAGGGAGCCTGACAGAAGGCAACTGGGGTGGGTTGACCTCGGCTGGCCACCGGGTGCTCACCAAGCCACTCTGTGGCTCCCCCTCCTCAACAAGACAGGGGGACAAAATACAACAAAAAAACTTGTAGGTCGACAAAAGGACAGAGGGTCACTCACCAATTACTGTCACAGGCAAAACAGACTCAGCTTGGGGAAATTAATTCCATTTATTGTCAATCAAAATCAAGAGTAGGACAAGATTTGTTCTTATCTTATTTTGTTTTATTTGTTCTTATCTTATCAACAAATAAGAACAAATCTAAAAACCGCCTTGCTCTTTTTTCCTGGGCTCATCTTCATGACTCCTGACTTTCCCACATCCCACCCCTGAGCAATGCAGGGGGACAGGGAGCAGGGGTCGCACTCAGTTCATCACACATCATCTCTGCCGCTCCTTCCTCCTCATGCTCTTCTTCTGCTCCAGTGTGGGCTCCTCTCCACAGGGCCACAGGTGCTGCCAGGAGCCTGCTCCAGCGCAAGCTCTCCATAGGGTCACAGCTTCCTTCAGGCACATCCACCTGTTGCGGCACGGGGTCCTCCATGGGCTGCGAGTGCATGTCTGCTCCACCGCGGACCTCCACGGGCTCCAGGAGGATGACCTGCCTCACCGTGGCCTTCACCACAGCCTGCAGGGGAATCTCTGCTCCGGTGCCTGGAGTACCTCCTCCCCCTCCTTCTTCACCGACCTTAGTGTCTGCAGGGCTGTTTCACACTCACGTTTTCTCTATCGCAGCATCTGCGCAGCATTTTTTACCCCCTCTTAAATGTCCGTTCCAGAAGCACAACCAGCATTGCCGATGGGCTCAGCTTGGACCGGCTGCAGATCCATCTTGGAGCTGGAAGTGGCTGTGCCTGACATGGGGGCAACTCCTGGTGTCTTCTCGCAGAACCCCCCCCTGCAGCCCCTGCCCTGCCCCACCTAACAAAACCTTGCCACGTAAACCCAATCCAACAGCGATCGCCTGCAGGACAGAGAAGGGGGACTGAAAAATAGGGAAAGGGAGCCACAGAGGGAGAGGTACAGGGGGGGAAAAAATAGCGATGGGCTACAGGCCAGAGAGGAGGAAGTGACAGGGAATCAGCCTGAGAGAGATGGAGAAAAACAAAGAATAGCGATGGGCCACAGGGCAGAGAGGGAGGATTTTAAAAAGGGGACAGTGAGGTGGACAGAGATAAACTGAGAAATGCCAAAAAACCTTGATGAGCTGAAGGGGAAAGACTGAAGCTGAAGGGGAATTAAAGAATAGGGACATGGAGCCAGACAAAGAGAGAACGATAAAGACAAAAAGCAGCTATGGGACAGAGAGGGAAGAAGTTAAAAGACAGGGACGGGGACCTGGAACGAGAGAATTTAAGAAAGAAAAAGTCTATCTAGAATACAGAGCAGGGACAGAGGAATTAAAAAATAGGGACATGAAGACAGAGAGGTGAGAGGTGGGAATTGTGAAGGGCTAAAGGGCAGGCGAGGAAAAATTTAAAAAGTTGGGATAGGAAGACAGACATAGATGAAGAAAGACAAAAAGAGTTATGGGCTGCAGGACACAGACAGAGGATGAAAAAAGGACAGGGAACAGGACAGAAGCGCAGAGAGAGAAAGAAAACATAGGGGTAGAACAACAGATAAAGAGGGGGACTTGGAGAATGAGGGAGGGAGAGGTGCGGGGAAGTGGAAAAAAATGACAGCAGCAAGAGAAAGAGAAGGCGGGGCAGGGAAGGACCAGGATGCAGAATAGGGACGACACGGCCCCAAGGGTCCAGGACTCCCTGCAGTTCCCGCTCTCCAAGCCGCTTGGAGAACTGGACACCTCGGACGTGTCTTTCTCTCTCTCTCTCTCTCCTGGCCCCGTAGCTCCGGTTGCTTGACTGTCATCCACCTAAGAGAACAGACTGGTGTCTTACAGCTCTTACAATACAAGGCCTCCCAGATACATAGCCTCGCACGTGCACGTGTTACCTGGCTGTACTGTGCTTCCAGCTACGCATACGGACCCTGCAATGCACGTTGGCAATTGGATCTGCTGAGGGCTATGCTAAGAGGGATCCTTCCTCACACTGAGAGGCAGGCTGTCTCCTGTCTGCAGCTGGAGGCAGCTGCCGGCTGGCTCCTCTTTATTTTATTCTTCAGCTGCTTTACCTTTTTCCGACTTCTCCAGCTTCAGCTGCGGCAGCTCCTGTCCACAGCCAGGAAGCGTCCAGCTGTCCATTTTTGCCCATGCCGCTAGGAAAATGAGGCCAAAGGCAAGCCACACAAACCTGAGCCAGCTGCAATCACCAGCATCCCTGGAGAGGAACCGCCAACCGAGTCCTCAGTGCTGCCTCTGGGAGAGGGAAAGAACAAGCAACCAACCATTATCCACAGGGATGACTGCAGCTCTCCTCAGGCAGGAACCCCTCCTTCTGCAGGAGCTGCTGGAGACGCCGCTCTTTCCCTGAACTGAAGCTAATAGCACCTGCATTTAAGGAGAATAAATCATATTCAAGGGCCAGCTTGCTGCCACGAGGACAGGGTTTGGGGGCGGTCCATGCCTACAGGACAGGCTTCAGGGGAGGTGCTGGAGCTGGGGGCAGCTGCCTGGGGCGAGCAGGGCTGGAGGAGTTTTGCTGAGTTGGAGAGGCACCCAGCGCCTTTTCCAGAGGGTGGGGGCAGCCATCTCCTGCCCCTCTTCCTGCATCCTCTCCACCAGCTCTCAGAATATCCCTGGACCTGCCCTGATGGGGCCTGACTCCAACTGACTTCAGCCTGTTGCACTGGTGGGTTGGAAACATCCTCGCGACTTGTCGGCATTCTCCAGCAGGCATGCCCCAGCAGCACCATCCCCTGGGGCTGCAGCCCTTTTACACAGAGGGGCCATCACCATCAGCCTCACCGGGCCCCCTGGGGCTCCTCCGGCCACAGCCCACAGCTGCGGCCATGGCCCCTGACACCCACCGTGTAACCTGCTCCCCTGGACTCTCTGACAGCCACTCACCAAGTACAAAGGAGTACAACCACAGCCGTGAGTGCAAAGGAGACAGCAAGTGCTTATTCGTTAATGCATATAAGTCCCGGGAGTGAGTCTGCTATGGGGTTCGCTGCCTGTACACTCATCCTTCCCCTGGGACAAGTTGGCAGTTGTTACTGGAGCAGCAGATACAAAAAATGAAAATACAACGATAGGGAGCAGGACAGAAGAACAGAAAGAGGAAAAGTAAAATGAGGGAGGACTGAGGAGCAGAGAAAGAAAGGTACAGGGAAAAGGACAGGGAGATAGATAAGTCGATAAAAAAGGGGATGAGGAGCCCTGCAGGGACATGGCAGAAGAAAAACAGGGTCAGGGAGCAGGACAGAGGAAAAGAGAGAGAAAATGATGAGCAAGGAGCCAAACAGACAGATCAAGAGAGAAATCAAATGAGAGGAATAAGGGAGGGAGGGAGACAAAAAGACAGGGAACAAGCCAGAGGAATTGAAGAGAAAGAGAGAGAGAGAGAGATTGGGACAAAGAGAGGGAGAAAGAAAAACCATCGCTGGGCTGCAGGATGAGAAAAAAGGGAGCAGAACAGAGGGGAATAATGGGACAGCGAGCCGGGCAGGGGCAGTATAGTGAGAAACAATGGGAGAACAAGTGCTATGGAGATATACAGACAAAGAGTTACAGGGAAGATGGAGGACAGAGAGAAAAGAGAAAAGGGGCATGGAGCAGGGAAGAGATGGTGAAAGAAACACTAGAGACAGAGAGAGGAGGAGAGTGACAGCAGCAAGGCAGAAAGACGACGAAAGAACAAACCAGTGACGGGTAGCAGGCCAGAGGGACGAGGAAAGACTGGAGGAAGGACAGAGCGATCTAGGAAACAGGTGAGGGACAGGGAGCCAGAAAGTGGGATACTGCAAGAGAGAGAGGGACAGGGAGCAGGATGCTGTGATGGAGAACAAACGAGAACAACAGAAAGAACTACAGAGAGGTGGACCATGAGAACAAACAGGAACAGAGAGGGGAAGCAATAAAAAACAGGGACAGGGAGCAGCACAAAGGGTCAGAAAGAGTAAGAGATGAACAGGAAGGAGGACAGGGACAGTGAGATCCGGAATACAAAAAAACCAGCAACAGTGAGCAAGACAAGGGGATAGAGAAAGGAAGGGAAGAAGGGAGGGAGGAGAGACATAGGAAGGCAGGGACACAGAGCGGCATGTACAGGTGCAAAGAGGAAAAGAACATCAGGGAACAGGACAGAGAAAGAGATGGATTCAGATCAGGACAAAAAGATGGAAAAGGGAAAAACAACAATGGGCTGCAGGACAGAGACAGAGGATAACAAAAGAAAGGAGAAGGAGCAGGCCAAAGGCGCAGAGAGAGAAAAAAAAGCAGGGGGTGGTAGAACAAGATGGATAAAGGGAGAGAGGAAAAGGGAGCAGTGCAGAAAAACAGAGAAAAGAGAACGGGTACAGGGAAGAACAAAAAAAGAAAAATCACAGCAGCATGCAAAAGAGAGAGGGCCAGGGAAGGGGCAGGGAGGGACCGGGGCACAGACAAGGGGTGACAGGTCCCCAAGGGCCCGGGACTCACCACAGCTCTCGCTCTCGGTGCTGCTGGGAGAACTGGCCAGTTGAGATGCTTCTTCCTCCTTCTCTCCTCCCTTCCTCTTCTGTAACTCCAGTCACTCGGCTGTCCTCCACCTAAGAGAATACGTGGATATCTTACAGCTCTTATGAGACAAGGTTTCCTAGACATGTAGCCTCGCTTGCTCGTGCACTACGCGGCTGTACCACACTTTGGGTTATGCATACAGGCCCTGTGGTGCACATCGGCTGTCTGGCCTGCAGTGCACTACAAAGAGGGATCCCTTCCCACCCAGAGGGGCAGGCTCTCTCTTGCCTGCAGTGGGAGGCAGTGGTCAGCCAGATGGCCTTCCGTTTCTTCTTCTTTACCTTTCTCCAGCCTCTCCGGCTTCAGCCGCGGCAGCTCCTGTCCACAGCCAGTAAGCGCTCCGCCTGTCCCTTTTCACCCCCGCACCGCAAAGAGAGTGAGGTCAGGCAGAGACAACCCACGCAAGCCTGAGGCAGGTGCTGTCAGCAGCATCCCCACAGGAGGAATGGACAACCGCGTCCTCAGCATGGCCTCTAGCACAGGGAAAGAAGAAGCGGCGACCGTTATTACCGTAGATCACCCCTGGCCTAAGCCCTTCCTTCTGCAGAGGCTTCTGGAGACACTGCTCCTTCCCCGCACTGCTGGTAACGGCACCCACGTTAAGGGAGAATCCAGCCCACTTGAGAGCCAGCTTGTGGTCTTCACAACAGGGCTTGGGGGCGATCTGGTGCTATGGGACAGGCTTCAGGGGAGGTGCTGGAGCAGGGGGCAGCTGCACGGGGTGAGTGGGGCCAGGAGAGGCTCAGGGGGAGCTCTGGTGAGTTGGGGAGGTGCCCTGCCTCTGCGCCTAGGGGATATCCGCCTCCTTCCCCTCTTCCCTTCTATCAGCTTTTAGGTAACTCCCTGGGGCTGCCCTGGCCCAGCTCGCCTCCAGCAGACCAAGAGCCTGCCGCAGCGGGCAGGTTGAAGCTTCCTGTCCCACCACCCCCGGGCAGCCAGCAGGCAGGAGACACCCCTGCACACTCAAAGGAGCTCGCTCGCCTCCCTGGTGCTCCTGACCCTCACCCACCACCGCCAATCGCGCCCGGCATGCCACCACGCTGTGGTAACAGCGAAGAAGGCGGCGTCGGCGGCAACAGCGAGCACCCAGCGCGCAGCGATTGCCCACGGGCAGTGGCAGCGCTGCCGTCTGCATTTTGCACGCCAAGCACCTGCCGACAGCACGCCCGCGGGGCGGAAGCGGCGTTTCCTTACCAGCAGGCAGCAACGAGCGCAGCGGCATGACTCCGCAGGCACCGCAGCATCCTATTGCCGTTACCGGTGCCGGCAGCATGGATCATGTGGGCTGCACCGCGCCTGCACAGATCCCGGGCGGCAGCTCCGAGAGTCGGGAGGCGCGCTGCTTCTTGGGGAGTAGCCATAGCTGGAAGCCCGCAGAAAAACACACAAAACCTGCAACAAAACTGCACCTAGTGCCGCAGGGGCCGCGGCGATAGCAACGACTACGGTGCACCGAAAGCGCCCGAGAGCAATGCGGCTTCCAGGCACCCACGTCCATATATACTACACCTCCCAGCATGCCCCGGGGACCCAACATGGCTGACCGAAAGCCCCGTGCAGCAATCCATGCTTTCTGACCCTGCGGGGACACCGTTCCCCTCGCCGCTGACGTACTCGGAAGCCCTGCCGAGAACCCCCGCGGCTCCGAGCACCCCCACCGCCGGCAACGACCCAGGGCGGCGCCAACCTGCCCGGCTCGGGGAAGCCCCTCCCGCCCGGCTCCGGCCACCGGCGCCCTCACACTGCCCAGCCCCGACGCGGCTCGGCGCCCGGCCCCGCACCGGCGCGGTGCCCCCCCGCCGCCCGGCCCCGGACCGGCGCGGCGCCCGCCCGGCCCCGGCGCGGCGCCGCTCGGCACGGAAGCGCCCCGCCGCCCGGCTCCGGACCGGCGCGGCGCCCCCCCCACCGCCCGGCTCCGGACCGGCGCGGCCCCCGCCCGACTCCGGGCTGATCTCGCCACCGGCCCCGACCCGGCGCGCCCCGCCTCGCCCGGCTCCGGGAAGCCCCGCCCGCCCGGCTCCCACACGGCACCGCACCCTCCCCGCTCCGTGCCTCCCGCCGGCCCGGCCGCTCCCCCCCAGGCACCGCCGCCCTCCTCGGGGCTTCCCCGCTCACCTCCTCCCTGCCTGCAGCCGCAGCCCAACGACCGCTCCGCTCCGCCCCGGGCTCACGCTGGCCCCTCCGCGGGGGGAAGCTGCGCCCACCGCGCGATGCCCGCACCGCGCATGGTCTGGGAGGAATTCCAGTTTAATCTCTGTGGGCTGGACGACCTTCTGTATCATCCAGGGGACTTCTCGTTTCACCTCTATGCTCTGGAGGGCCTTCTCGATGGTCTGGGTGGACTTTCGGTGTCATCTCCATGGTCTGCGGAGCCGCCCTATACTCCGGGAGGACTTCCGCTTTCATCTCGATGGTCTGAAGGACAGTCTTTAGAATCTGGGAGGACTTTCTGTCTCCTCTCTATGGTCTGGAGGACCCTCTCGATGGTCTGGGTGGACTTTCGGTGTCATCTCCATGGTCTGCGGAGCCGCCCTATACTCCGGGAGGACTTCCGCTTGCATCTCTATCATCTGAAGGACAGTCTTTCGAATCTGGGATGACTTTCTGTCTCCTCTCTATGGTCTGGAGGACCCTCTCGATGGTCTGGGTGGTCTTTCTGTGTCATCTCCATGGTCTGCGGAGCCGCCCTATACTCCGGGAGGACTTCCACTTGCATCTCGATGGTCTGAAGGACAGTCTTTAGAATCTGGGACGACTTTCTGTCTTATCTCTATGGTCTGGACGACCTTCTCTGTGATCCGGGAGGACTCTGTCGGCCATTTTGGTGGTTTGGACGAGTTATTTTTTTGCCGGGGGGGGTTTGGTTTTTTAAGCTTTTGTGTGCTCTGTGCAGCCGCAGCCCAACGACCGCTCCGCTCCGCCCCGGGCTCCCGCTGGCCCCTCCGCAGGGGGAAGCTCCACCCACGGCGCGATGCCCGCCCCCGATGCACCTCGCATGTGCTGGCGAAGCTCCGCCCCCCAGCGGTAAACCCCGCCCTCTGCAGCAAAGCTCTGCCGTGCACACAGCACGCATGCGCCGGTGAAGCTCCGCCCCTCGACAAAGCTCCGCCCTCACATGGCAAAGCTTCGCCCCCCCGCAGCAAAGCTCCGCCCCTGAGACAGCGCGCATGCGCAGACAAAGCTCCGCCCTTCACAGCAAACCTCCGCCCTCCCACGGCAAAGCTCCGCCCCCCCGCGGCAAGGCTCCGCCCCCGACGCATCGCGCATGCCCTGGTCAAGCTCCGCCCTCACCCGGCAAAGCTCCGCCCTCACCCGGCAAAGCTCCGCCCCCCCCGCGGCAAGGCTCCGCCCCCGACGCATCGCGCATGTGCTGGTCAAGCTCCGCCCTCACCCGGCAAAGCTCCGCCCTCACCTGGCAAGGCTCCGCCCCCCGCAGCAAAGCTCCGCCCCCGAGGCAGCCTGCATGCGCGGCAAAGCTCCGCCTTTCACATCAAAGCTCCGCCCCCACGGCAAAGCTCCGCCCCAAGACAGCACGCATGCGCCAGTGAAGCTCCGCCCTCGCACGGCAAAGCTCCGCCTTACCACCGCTAGGCTCCGCCCCCCCGCGGCTAAGCTCCACCCCAACACAGTGCGCAGGCGTGGTCTCCAGGGGCGGGGCCTGTCGCTAGGGGTGGTGCCCTTCCCCTGCCCGGGGGCATCCAGGGGCGGGGCCCGGCGCTAGGGGCGGGGCCGCTCCACACCAGGACCGGGGCATTCGGCGGGGCGGGGCTGCAGCGGAGGCGGACGCCGCGGGGCGGGGCTGCAGCGGAGGCGGACGCGGCAGTGCTAGCAGCGGCAAGCGCCTCCCGTGCGGCGAGAGCGGCGCTTCCTTACCGGGAGGCAGCAACGGCTGCGGCGGCAGCACCCCGCGGCCACCGCGCTGTCGCATGCCCGTTACCGGCCACCGGCACCGGCGACCACGGGGACGCCACCGCCCCTGCGCGGCTCCCGCCCTGCAGTACCCGCTTTTGGCCGCCAGGCGGCAGCACCACACCAAGCCCGGCGCTCCGACCGCGCCCCGCGGGGAGAAAGGACTCGCCCCCCGGCCCGCCTGGGGCCGCCCGCAGCCGCAGCCGCCGCCGCCGCCGCCGCCGCCTTACGGGGGGGGCGGGGGGTGTCACAAGCCTCGCCCTTCTCTGCCCCTGCTCCCGCTCACAGCCCACGCAGCCACAGCCATCGCCTCGCCACCAAAAAGCACCCAAGCGGCTCGAGCATTTCAGTCCTCTGCACTTGACAGCTTGCAGCGGCTGCTGGCCCTTTCTCTCCGCGCCCCCCACCCCAGCACCCAGCCGGGGGACGCAGCACAGGGAACCTGGTCAATACCTTTGCCTCGCCTCGGCTTTTTTGCCCCCAGAGCAAGCCCCCGGGAGTGCTGGATTCATCTGCATGTGGCATCAGGGGTGGGAGAGTGACACCAGCGAGTCAACAGACCCTGGAGAGATTTTAGTAAAAAAAATAAAAAGATCAGAACCAGAAGGGTAAAACTGAGAAAATTCACGGATTGAGATAAAACCAGTTCAACAACCACAGCCACCATTACAGAAAAGAGGAAAACTAAAAATCTAAGAGAAAAACAAAAGCCAATGCAGACAAGCCATACAAATGAAAACAATTGCTCACCACCAAGCGACTGATGCTCCGCCAGTCCCTGAGCCGCAGCCCCCCGCCAGCCTCCCCCCTCATTTTATGGCTGGACGTGACGCACACGGTGCGGGATGTCCCCTTGGTCGGCCGGGGTCCGCTGTCCCAGCCCCCTCCCCTCCCAGCTCTCTGTGCCCCCGCCTGCTCGCCGGCGGGGCAGGGTGAGGAGCAGAAAGGGCCTTGACTCTGTGCAAGTGCTGCTCGGTGACTAAAACATCCCTGCGTGTGTTATCAACACTTTTTCCAGCACAAATCCAAAACACAGGGGCAGGGAGAGTGGGATGGGAGCAGGGTGCAGGTGGTGTCTTGCGGAAACAGTCATTTTCCAATTAGCAAAACTGCTAACTGCTTGTGCCTTGGGAACGGAATTTGGGAGGGAGCTCAAAGAGATTAAAGTGTTTGTGTAAGTAACAAACTGTGGGCAACTAACGGCTCCAGCCTTGAGGAAGAGCTCACAGACCGATAAAAGGGAGCATCTCAGCACCAAAGACTGGACGGTGGCCAGAGAAGCGTGAAGTTTGATCAAACTGCAGAAAGTGGGTGAAAGGTAAACGTGGCGAGGGGAGATCGTGACCGCCGACTCAATTCAGGACCGAAAAGACTTGCCCCCCCACCTGAAAGGAGCACGCCTGCTAATTTACATAGCAAGCGAGGCTAATTTAAGTACAGCAAACCAATAGTGTATGAAATGTTAATCACCAGCTGATAAGTGTAAATTTAGGCAGGTTTATACCGATCTTGTAACCTGACAAATACACTGCCGGTTTGTGTGAGGGTGTGCCTGACTTGTGGGAAATCGCCAAGCACCCAGCTTTGCGCAGACCTGAAATAAGTGATCAGTGTCTCTCCTGAGTGGGTGGTTATTGGGCCGTTGCACACCGGGCAAAGGATCCGCCTTTCGGACAACAGTTTTGGCGACCACGGTGGGACAGCCATGAAGCCTTGCCCGGAGCGACTCGCCGGCCACCAGAGGGGAGAAGCTGTTCTTCGGATTCCAGCGTGCGCCGACCTGTTTGTTCGGGGACTCTGCGAGTGCTCTCCCTGTCCGGAGCGGGCAAGCGACTCAAAGGTGCAGCGCGTAAATTAGAGACACTGTAAGGGGAGCTGTATAAACGGTAAAAGTACGAGTTATTCGTGAACGCTTGACAGTGATGACTGGAGTGCCTGAAAAAGGGGATAAGACCATTCTTTTTGGGTAAAAATATGGGAGCGGGACAAGGGGCAGGAAAGTCTGCTGAACCTCCCCTTTGCTCTCCGTTAGGATACATCCTGCAATACCGGAATAAGTTTGGTGGGGATCCCCTAAGTAAAAGAAAGTTAAAAGAATACTGCAGTCAATGGTGGCCGATGTATAAATTGGATGATGGGGAAAAATGGCCGGATATGAGAACTCTGAATTATAATACTATTTTGCAGCTCGTTATTTTGTAGAAGGCAGGATAAATGGGATGAAATACGTGGATTTGTTCTTTTCTTTAAGAAATGATTATAAGACAACAAGAAAATGCAAATTGTTGGTATCTGATTCAAATGTCTTGATGACGGAGTATAAAAATAAATTGCCTCGGTGTTGTTCTGCTTCTAGCATTGGGAAAAGGTGTTTGAAAGTGGAAGCTGGAGAAGAGGATGCGCAGCTGATGGTGTCCCCGGGAAGGGAAGGGGACAGTGTTGGTGGCAGGGAGAGAAGCAGCGAAGGACGTGAGTCCCATTGTGGGCAGAAGTCGGGCGCAGCAGAACCCCGTTATTCGGGCTCCGTTGCGCCAGGCGGTAGGACCGGACAGGACGCCTGTCTCTGTGACAGTACCTTTTTCAGCCTCAGAGTTAATGAATTGGAAGGAGTCTGCTGGGTCATATCGGGAAAATCCGGAAAAAATGTATCGGTCCTTTAAATTGATAATTGAAAATCATAACCCGGATTGGAAAGATATGCAGGTGTTGCTTAATACTTTATTTCTCCCTGAGGAGAAGAGAATGGTGTTAGGAAAAGCTCCAGAGGACAATATGAGGTTAAATACCAGGGGCGGTCCGGGTCATTTTATGCCAATACAAGAACCAGATTGGGATCAGAATATTAGTGCGGACAGACTGATGATCAAAAGGTATCAGCAGTTAATTTTGTATGGGGTAAAGCAGGGGGTACCTAGACCCAAAAATCTTGCAAAGTTGTATCAGGTGGTTCAGAGTAAAAATGAAGACCCTTCTGCTTTCTATGAGAGGCTGTGTGAAACTGCTAGAAAATGGATGGATTTGAATCCGGATGATGAAGCAAATGGGAGGATGTTCAGTATGGTGTTTATTGGGCAGTCGGTGCAGGATATAAAGAGACTGTTACGGAAAGTCGATGGGGACAGGGGTATGTCAATAACTGGGATGAGAGAGAAAGAAAAGAGAAACAGAATAGAATGAAGTTGCAAGCATCTTCGCTGGCAGCAGCCATAAATGGGAATAATAGTAGAAGGAAAGGTAGGGGTGAAAGTAGAGTAAGAGGGGGACGAGGCCGGGAAGAGGGTCACAAAACCTAACCCTGGTGGGGCCAAAGCACCGTGCAGCCTGTAAACAGGAGGGACGCTGGAAGAATGAACGCCCGAGCCCAAAGGGGCTAGAGGAGCAGGATCGGGTAAGAAATGCCCACCTTATGGCGTCAGAGGATTCAGAGAATGAAGGAAGGGCACCGGGGGAAAACATTAAGGTCTCCCCAGCTGATCTCCTGGTTTCAGTTCAGCTGGTGAATCAGACGGTTAAATTTTTAGTTGACATAGGAGCAATATATTCTCTATTAAACAGTTGTAAAGGACCTGAGTAAATTCTCTATGTCAGTAATTGGTGCCACGGGAAAACGAGAGATTAGAACTTTCTTTCAACCGATCAAGTGTGAAATTGGAAAAAAAGCACTTACACATGAATTTTTGTATATGCCAGAATGTCCCCTACCTCTGATGGGAAGGGATTTATTGAATAAATTGGGAGCACAGATAACTTTTTCATGAGAATAAAGTTCAATTGCATATTCCACAAAATAACGCCTGGGAGGCACAAGCATATATGTTACAGGAATTGTCAGAAACGAAGAATGCTGAAAATAAGGAAGAACAAATTGAAGCGCCCTCTGAAATCATGAATGCAGCAGTTCCCTTTGAATGGGCAACTGAGAAACCTGGAAGAGCCAAATTGGCAGAACCGGTAAAAGTGGAATTGAAACTGGGAGCGAGGCCAGTAAGACGAGAACAATATTCCATGAAATTGGAAGCTCGGGTTGGACTGGAGCCTATAATTAATAATTTTCTAAAATATGGACTGTTGAGAGTGTCAATCTGAATATAATACCCTGATTTTGCCTGATAAAAAGCCACATTCATAGGGATATCGATTAGTACAATATCTAAGAGCTATTAATCAAATAGTGATTGCTGTACACCCGGTGGTGCCTAATCCCTACACTCTGCTGACAACGATAGTTGATTCAAATGTTTATTTTACAGTGTTGGACTTAAAAGATGCTTTCTTTTGCATTCCATTGGACGAACAAAGTGGGAAGCTGTTTGCCTTTGAATGGGAGAGCCCTGCAATGGGACGCAAAGTGCAGTTCTGCCGGACAGTGCTTCCTCAGGGACTCAAGAATAATCCTACAATCTTTGGTAATGCATTGGCAAAAGAACTGGAACAATGGCAAGGTCAGAAGCCTACCGCTCCCTGGTTACAATACGTAGATGGTATCTTGTTGGGGGCAGACACAGCTGAAGAATGTAAAGAGGCAACTGTTAATCTATTGAAGTGTCTGGGGTTGGCAGGATACAGAATGCCACAAAAGAAAGCACAGATTATGCAGAAAAATGTAATTTATCTTGGATTCGAGATATCCCAAGGAAAAAGGAAACTGGGAGTTCAGAGAAAAGAGGCGATCTGCCAAATCGCCCTCCCCCCATCGAAAAGAGAACTCAGGGGATTTCTAGGAATGGCTGGATGGTGTCACCTGTGGATACCTAATTTGGGGTTAATGGCTAAACCTTTGTATGAAGCTGTTAAGGGACCAGGAGAGCTATTGGAATGGACTCCAGAACGCCAGAAAGGATTTGATGAAATAAAAATCGCTCTCATGAGTGCTTTAGGTCTCCTGAATTTATCAAACATCAGGCACTGGGAGTGCTTGTACAAACTTTGGGAGACGAAAAGACCAGTAGCTTACTTTTCAAAACAATTGGATAAAGTAAATTCTGGATGGCCAGGGTGTCTGAGAGCAGTAGCAGCTGCTGTGTTGCCAATACAAGAGGCATGAAAATTGACTTTGGGACAGAAAATAACTGTTTATGTGGCACATGCTGTTGCAGCGGTGCTGGAGCAGAAAGGACATCATTGGCTATCCCCGAGCAGAATGGTACAAGACCAAGCAATATTGCTCGAACAAGAATATATAGCAATGAAAGTGTCCAGTGCCCTGAATCTGGCATCGCTGTTACCTGTACGTGAAAGGGAGGAATTGTCATATGATTGTCCACAAACCATCGAACAGGTGTACTCTAGTCGTTCAGACCTGAAGGATACTCCCTTGCAGAATCCCAACTGGGAGCTGTTCTCTGATGGAAGCAGCTTCGCTGTGAAAGGGGAACGGAGGGCTGAGTATGCTGTTGTTACTGTAGAAGAAGAAATAGAAGCAAGACCACTGCCAGTGAATACACCTGCTCAGAAGGCTGAATTAGTCACTTTAACTCAAGCTCTGGAATTATCAGAAGGAAAGCGGGCTAATACCTATACTGATTCAAAATATGCTTTTGGAGTAATATATGCACATGGTGCAATTTGGAAAGAAAGAGGACTGTTATCATCACAAGAAAACCCAATAAAATACAGCAAAGAGATTATGAAATTACTTGAGGCACTTAATAAACCTAAAGAAATAGCAGTAATACACTGCAAAGCACATCAGTCTGGTCAAACTGATGTAATTAAAGGAAATCAAAAAGCAGATGAGGCTGTGAAAAAGAGTTGCTCTATCAGCAACAGTGACAACCGTAGTTCCAGAAAGAATCTTAAAAACTGACACTCCTAAATATACAGAAAAAGAAGACAAGTTGGCTGAACTATTGAAATGCATTAAGACTGCCGAAGGATGGTGGGTGACTCCAGTCGGACAATGTGTTGTAACTCCACAGATAATGAAGGAACTAACGGAACGAACACATAAGAGCACACGTATGGGAACTGAAGCTTTAATTGAAACAGTAAGAGGTAGGCTGTAGGAATCAACATGATGTTGATTGCTAAAAGTGTCACACAACAACGCGCGGTTTGTGTCAAAAATAACCCTAAGATCCAAAGGACACCCCCTCCCAGAGAGGTAAAAAGATGTTTCACGCCTGGGGAATATTGGCAAATTGATTTTTCTGAATTACGTAATTGTAATGGATATAAGTATTTATTAGTAATTGTTGATACTTTTTCAGGATGGCCTGAAGCTTTCCCATGTCGCACCAACAAGGCAAGAGAAGCGGTAAAAACTTTGTTAAAGGAAATTATACCAAGATTTGGGGTACCAGGAGGGTTTTCTTCAGATCAAGGGCCTCATTTTGTTGCAGAAGTGGTTCAAGGGGTGTCAAGATTTTTACAACTTAAGTGGGATTTACATACTCCATGGAGACCCCGGTCCAGTGGAAAAGTAGAAAGGATGAATCAGACAACAGAGAGGCAGATTGGAAAATTGTGTCAGGAAACCCAGATGAAATGGATAGAAGTTTTGCCTCTAGCGTTATTAAGAATTAGAATAACCCCTGAAGTTAGAGAAAGAATTAGTCTATTTGAAATTTTGTATGGGAAACTTTACACGGTAAATTTAACAGGGAAAGGAACTCAGATGCACCTTAAGGGTGACCAAGTGTCAAATGACTCTCTCTTGCCTGTGGCAAGGGTTCTCACTTCTCTCCATAGGCACGTCCAGCTGAGAACTCCTGTGCCTTTGGATTCAGCTGTACGCCCGTTTAAGCCAGGAGATCAGGTGTGTCTGCAGACCTGGAAAGAGGAGCCATTGACAGAAAAGTGGAAGGGACCTGACCTTGTACCTTTAACTACAAACACTGCCGTGAAACGTCAGGGGATTGATACCTGGATTCACTACACCCGAGTAAAAGCGGCCCCTCCAAAGATGTAGAGAGTTGAACAAGTACAACCTTTGAAGTTAAAATTATGCAGAGACAAATGAACTGCACTTGGACTGATATTGAATCAGTTTTACATTTAGAGTGTACAAGGAAAAATTTTCTTGTATTGTCTTTTAGGAATAACATTAATACTGTTTCTATGGTTTTTATACAGGTACACTACTTTTCTAAAGCCCAACAAGAGAAATACGGTGGTTACTTTTTTTTCCCTTTCCTGAGTCAGGTACCCAAAGGGAACCAGGAGGGATGCTCTGATGCTTGGAGTCATAATCTCCACCTGGAAATGGTTGAAAAAGCTATGAAAATAGCTAATCGAACAAGTTGCTGGGTGTGTACCCATTTCCCAGAGCATGGCAATAAGGGAGTACCTTCAGTCAGAATACCAATTCCCTTCAATAAGTCCTGGAATAATTTGTGGGTAAAACCGAAATTCACAAGGAAAAAAAAAAAGTGATTTTCAAACCTGGAATGTACGAGATGTGTTAAGTGTATGACAACAAATAAGACCAGGTCACCTGGTAACACGTCGGTAGAGCGTTACCCGTGCTGTGAGCGGCCAGTGCAGTCACAAGGAAAGACACGACAGAACGGCTGTGGGAACGTTCCGAAGGCAGCGGCTGGTTTTGGCCATGTGGAAAGAAGGCACGGGAAGTCTTGCTGCCCAGTTGGTCTGGGACTTGCACCCTACGTGCGGTTGTCCCTAATATTACCATAATGAATGAAATGAACACACGGCTATGGGTAAGAACATATATGAAAAGGTACCAAAGAAGTGACGATACATTAACTGATCGACCAGCTGCCTTCCATTCATTTGTCGGGTGGTTTCTCCCTTGGTTAGGAGTTAGAGAACTGGAAAAAGCAATAGTGACTATTTCAGCACTTATTGAAAACATAGAGAATGCGACAGCTGATGCTATCAAAGCCTTGCAAGGGAAGCGTCAGAGATTGGGGAAGCCACCCAAAATAGAATGGCATTGGATATGCTATTGGCTTCTCAAGGAGGGGTGTGTGCAGTGATCAATACTGGTTGTTGTGTATATGTGCATCAAAGTGGGCAAATCTCTACTGATTTAAATGAAATTTGGCAACAAACTAAAATCTAACATGAAATTCAAAAAGATGATGCACCTTTAGGATTCAGAGAGACTTGGGGATGGTTAACTTCCTGGTTCCCTGATTTAAACCTATGGATCAAGAGATTACTGGCATTATTAATAATAATCCTGTTAGCTTTTGTATGTCTGTATGTACTTCTACAATGCACCTGTAGGTGTTGCTTGGCCAGCAATCCGGCACAAAAATGACTTATCTAAGGAATACCCTTAGACAAGTCTCAAAAGGGGGAAATGATGTCAGAAACAGTAATTTTCCAATTAGCAAAACTGCTAACTGCTTGCGCCTTGGGAACGGAATTTGGGAGGGAGCTCAAAGAGATTAAAGTGTTTGTGTAAGTAACAAACTGTGGGCAACTAACGGCTCCAGCCTTGAGGAAGAGCTCACAGACCGATAAAAGGGAGCATCTCGGTACCAAAGACTGGACGGTGGCCAGAGAAGCGTGAAGTTTGATCAAACTGCAGAAAGTGGGTGAAAGGTAAACGTGGTGAGGGGAGATCGTGACCGCCGACTCAATTCAGGACCGAAAAGACTTGCCCCCCCACCTGAAAGGAGCACGCCTGCTAATTTACATAGCAAGCGAGGCTAATTTAAGTACAGCAAACCAATAGTGTATGAAATGTTAATCACCAACCGATAAGTGTAAATTTAGGCAGGTTTATACCGATCTTGTAACCTGACAAATACACTGCCGTTTTGTGTGAGGGTGTGCCTGATTTGTGGGAAATCGCCAAGCACCCAGCTTTGCGCAGACCTGAAATAAGTGATCAATGTCTCTCCTGAGTGGGTGGTCATTGGGCCATTGCACACCGGGCAAAGGATCCGCCTTTCGGACAACAGAGGGAGCGGGTGGGGGGTGTCGGAGTTTGGGTGGGGGCAATGGGCAGATAGGGGGTGCAGGCAGCGCCCCAGGGGTCCAGAAGCAAAGGGGCTATGGGAGGGGGGGAGCAGGGGAGCGGGGGCACGAGACTGGAGGGCAGGGGACGCGGGGGGCACGTCACGGGGAAAAAAAAAACCCGCATGGGGGGAAAAACCTTGTGTGGGGGGACGTTTGGGTGGAGAGCACTTGGGAGGGCGCAGAGACAGGCAGAGGAGGACGGGGGGGCGGAGACGGACACGGACGGACAGCGGCTGTGTGTGGGTAGAAAGGTGCATGGGGGGACACGGGTGGGGATGACCTGCACCAGGGGGTCCGCCCGGCATAATCCACAGCAGATAACTCACCTGGGATAAGCCGCAACGGATAGTCCGCTCCGGAGAAGGAATCCACGCCAGAGAACGAATCCACGCCAGAGAACAAATCCACTCCAGATAATTCCCAGCAATGCTCCTCGAACTGCCAACATTTCACCCCAATTTTTGCCAAAATTAGCAGTGTTTTTTGGTGGGGTTTGGTTTGTTTTTTGGTTGTTTTTTGTTTTGGTTGTTTGTGGGTTTTGTTTTTTTTTTTTTTTTGCTTTGACATCATACAAAACTTGGGGGTTTCTGCTTTCCAAAATATTCAGTTCTGGGGTTTTCCGGCACTTTTCCACATCATAACAATGGGTCATTTTTGGTTTTGGTTTTCTGCATTAACATGGGGGCGGCAGTGTTTGCTTTCCAGCTGCACAAATCCAGGCGGATTTGGCTTTCCTGGGAGCCCCAAACTGTGTTGCTCCCCCCCTCCAAATTGCGTGGCCCTGCAGGGGAAAGTCCCCGTTTGGGGGAAACTGGCCCCAAAGCGGGATGGGACAGCTTTGGAAAGTGCTTTTATACCTTCAAGAGAGATTCGAGGGGGAGGTCGAGTTTTTAAATCCTTTCTATAAACAGGGTTTCTTTGCATTTTATAAACCTTCTGTAGCATAGACATTTACACTTAGGTAGCTAGTTACACATACACATATTCAGGCAACAGAAACCTTTGATGCATATTACCTGTTTACACTGATATGTTATATCTATTGACACATACGTGCCTATTTACACTTTCATAGATTTAGGCTTATATATCATCTCTACTTACACGTCTGTGTCTATTTACACTTCGTATTCTATAGAACATCTATTTAGATGAGCTGGCTGTTTAGACTTGGATATTTTGACACTTTGGTATCTTAGACTTCTCTCTTTAGACTTAGATATCTACTTACAATTCTGTCTGTTTAGTCTTAGTTATCTGTTTACACTTCCATATAACCTTTTACTCGGTGACACACGGTAAGCGTAGAGAGCTCTACATATCCAGACTTTTTTCTATTTTAAATTCCTTCATATCCATCATCTCTTTTTGCATTTTAAACTCCTTTATTTCTTAACGTATAGACAAGTTCTTTTTTATTTTAAAACCCTATCTATCTCCATTTAGATTTTTCAATAGTCTAAAACCCTTTATATAATATAGCAGATACAGGTTTGTATTTTGAAATCCTTTTTTATATATATATATATATATAAGCGAATATTATTTTTTTTTATATATATATATATAAAGGCGAGAGATTTTTCTCTACTGCAATGCCTCGCACCTGTACTTACAGTTTTTAATGTTTTTAATGAATTTTCAGGCATTTTGGGGCTGTGACCCCCTCCTTCTCTGGGGGGAAACCTCCCCGTGACACCTCCATCCCCCACTCACCTGCTCCTCTGTTTCATCATCACGCCCCCGCCCCCAGGGACGTTGGGGTGCCCCAAATGACATCATCACCCCCCAGGCCCCTCCAACACTTTTTCATCACCCCCCCAAAAAAGGCACAAACCAAGGAACACAGCCCCGACCGGCAGCTCGCTACTTTAATAATGCCGTTTACATATGTAGGCGCCACCCCGAAAAGGGGAGCTCCGCCAGAGAAATAAAATGGGGGCAGCCCACCCAAACGGTTGCAGCCCCCCCCAGCCCCTGTCCCGCAAGCCGGCGGCTGCCCCACGCCGCGGGGGGAGCCTGCCAGGGGACGGTGACGCACCTCTCGCTCAGGCTCTGCTCTGCCGTGCTCCCCCTCCATTCCCGCGCTGGCTTGGACCTATCCAAGGGCTGCAGTCCCTTAGGGGTTTACCCGCTTCAAGTGGAGCCTTATCTACGAGCCAGTCTCTCCAGGAGTATACCTGCTGCGGCACAGACTTCTCCACAGTCACTTAGAGGTGCACCTGTTCCAGCGTGGCCTTCTCCACAGGCCACAATGCTTTCCGAGATATACTGGCTCCAGCATGGCCTTACCCACAGCCATGTCCTCTTCAGAAGTAAACCTACTCCAACATGGCCTTACCCATGCCCACACGCCTTGAGGTGCTCCAGCATGAGCTCATGCACAGCCACCAATGCTTCCAGGTGTACCTGCTGCAGCGCGGACTCATCCACAGCCACCGGTGCTTCGAGGGGTACTTTCTCCAGCGTGGCCTTCTCCTTCAGCCACAATCCCTTCAGAGGTATACCTGCTTCGGCACAGACATAACCATGGCCACAGACGCTTCGAGACATACCTGCTCTGGCATGGGCTTACCACATCCACGGATGCTTCGGGGTGTCCTGCTCCCGCGTTGACTCATCCACAGGTCGCAGTCCCTCTGACTCAAGGTCAGCTGTCCTGGCCGTGCCCCCTCCCAGCTTCTTGTGCACCTGGCAGAGCATGGGAACCTGAAAAGTCCTTGACCAGTATAAACACTACTCAGCAACAAACAAGACATCACTGTGTTATCAGCATTATTCTCATCCTAAATCCAAAACACAGCACTATACCAGTTACTAAGAAGAAATTTCACTCTAACCCAGCTGAAATGAGTACAAGTCCTTGCACTGCTGCTGCACATCTTGCTGGCTCGGTCGATAAAGCTGGAAGCGAAGCGTAACGCTTTCGAGGGTAAAAGGAAAACCAGAGGACAAATCGCAGCAATTCGCTTCATACTAAAAAAGCTGTGCGTGTGCTTACAGACATCCAATAAAAATACTTCTACTGGAGAAGGGCTGGATTTTCCTTTTGCATTAATTTAACTTGCACAGCTGTGAATCGATACCAGCAGATTATCTGTCTCCAAGATACGCAGTTATCATTTGACCAGGGGTTTTTTGCGCCTTACGTCATTAGGAGCGACATCTGGCCAGCCGCGCTGCCCGAGAGAGATGCTACTGAACTGCCAGGGAAACGCACCCTTGAAAGCCAGACAGAAAGAAAAGTACTTCAGAGCACTCCGTCAAACAAGCGGGGGGGGGGGGGGGGAAACCCGTAACGTTCAGTTGCCTCTCCTGGTCAATGTTTAGAACAAATACCTAACGGCTCAAATACACCTAAGCAATTGTACGCCACAGCTAGTTGGCAGTTAAAGTTGAAACAACGCAAGGCAGTTTGCATAGACAATTTTAACTTTTTTTTTTTCCTAAAGTTACATCTAGGGTAGAAAAATCAGTGAGAGAAGAGATCCCCCATACGGTTTTACTTTGCGGGCGGAATCCAGTCCCCGGGGCTGCAATGCCTAAGGCTACCAAAAGGGACTGGCAGATTTGCTAACGCTTTTGGCTGCACCGAAGCACGCAGAGGAACGCGTGTTGATGACATCTCGGCTGTTGCAACTGAGAACCAGCGATGCCATCAACTTCCGGAAGACGTGCTGTGCTCGGGTCTTTGGAAGCAAACGGACTTTTCTTTCTTTTTTTTTTCTTTTTTTTTTTTTTTAAGAGAGCGGAAAGTCTCGCTGCTGCTGACTTCTACTGCCAAGCGCATCATCTCTGAAGATCCCCACTCTGATGGGGAGTTCATAAAACACAACTTCTTTGAATGAGAAAGACTTCCATTCTGGAAAATCTCTTTCCAACTGAAGTAAGAAACCACACGCTGTAGGTTAAGGAAAAAGGACGCTGCCGAAGCAGTAACTCACCAAAACCACGTCAGGACTCGCTGTCGCTACTTACAAGGCTGGCAATGCTTCTCGGGAAAGCGACGCCGATTCCTCCTCTTTTGTCCACGTCTCTCCTTGGACCTGGATCGCTTTTAGTATGGGTGCCAGTATCTCAGTAAGCTTTTCAAGTACTACTCTAAGATATTTTCAAAACTTATTGACTGAAAAAGCACACAGCTTCTATGACGAAAACAAAGCCTGTTTCATCTGAACGCCTGAACTCTTACAAACGGCGTCTTTCCTCTTTTAGGACGCAACTATTTTCCCGATATCATTTCCTAGTAAGCACACAGAAACAGAAGATTGCGCTTTCAGGAAGGCAAAATAAACGGAGGGAAGTCGGCTTTGCACAGGCAGAACACGCTCCAGCGCAGACCTTCTTTTCCTTTTAGGATCTGCGTTAAAATAGTTCCTAGAAAAACTACAGAAGGAAGGAGAGCTGGCGCATTCTTGACGTTAACTTTGAAGTCCATGCTACAAGCGCCTTAGGAAAAACGCGGACACGCATCGCGGACGTACCTTGTACTCGCAGACCGCTACGGATCACAGCAGCGTGCAAAAGAGAGGGGGCCAGCGGAGCGGCAGGGAGGGCCTGGCACTCACCGCAGCTCTCGCTCTCAGCACTGCTGGCAGAATTGACCAGTTCAGATGCTTCTTTCTCCTTCTCTCCTCCCTTCCTCTTCTGTAACTCCGGTCGTTTGGCTGTCCTCTACCTAAGAGGAAATGTGGGTGTCTTTCAGCTCTTACGAGTCAAGGCTTCCTAGGCACGTAACCTCTGTCTCTCATGCGCTACGCAGCTCTACCGCGCTGTGGTTTACATGTACCAGCCCTGCGGTGGATGTTGGTGGTCTTGATACCTGCAAATATAGATAGAAGCTATCAATTCAAGTTGTTAGAATCATTGTACAACAGATGTAACCAAACAAAGGTAAACCTTTGTGAATAGTTAGGACACTTGTAAGATAAGAAGCTCCTGAGTAATCCCCTTCAGACAGCTAGGCCTTGGGAGAGCAGATGTGTGAAACCATAAAGTAAGAAAGGTGCAAAATGACCATCAGATGAGAACAAACTGACCTTGAAGGACATCATATACGTGATCCCAGAACTGAGTTTGCGCAGAAGTAAAGGTCAGTCAGCGAACACAGTGAAGACGACTACGAGCTTTCATCTGAAGACCCCAAAGATCACCTGAAGACCACTATGGAGGACAAGTACACATGCGGATTGGACATTTACATAGGTTAATAAGTTCCAGAAAATCTCATGTTTATGTAAACAAATTCTCGGAAATCCTATGAATGTGTATGATTTCATAGTATGTAATTACTGAAGGTTTATCAAGCTGTTGTAGCCCTCATGGTGGAATGATCCCCAGTGCTGTCCAGCACCACGATAAAGAATACCCGCTTTCTAAAACGCCAAAATTAAGTTTTAGAGAGTGAATTATTTCGCCGCTTTCCGGTAACAGATTTTGGCACCCCAGGTGGGACCCTGCTCTTGAACATCGACGGATCCGAGGGACTGTGGGACCTCCCTCTGGCACCGAGGGATTCTCAGGGAGAACCTCCGATCCCCGGACCGAAGAGCTCTGAGCCAGGACCGGCAATAAGGTAAAGGCATTCTTTCAGCGTTGTTTTCTGTTGCCTGCCCGTCAGTCCTAGCGAAAGCTGCACAGGGTTGGGCTGAATCCCTGGGGCAAAGGGAAAACCCCCTTGGATCCAAACTGAAGGATAGGTCTCCTTCCAGAAACCGAGGCTGGGGAGTTTGTCTGATCTGCAAATTTGAATGCTGAATAGGGTCTCGGCTGTAACTGGGTGCTTTTGTGTGTTTGTGGCCCTAAGCGTTTGTAATTGTGTGGTGGTGGTGTGAAAAGCTTGGTTTAAATTGTTTTGTGTCTTGTTTTTCAAATGGGAACTGCAACTTCTAAAGGGGAAACGACCTTAGAGAAATCTCCTCTCGGGTGCATTTTACACAATTGGGAGCAAACAGCAGGACCGCGGGAGGAGCTGCAAAGCAAGCTGATCTAACCAAACGTTGTAATCGGTGGTGGCCAGTGTATAACCTGGGGGATGGAGGAAAGTGGCCAGTTAGTGGAACTTTTAATTGCTGTTATACTTTTTGTTGCAATTGCCCGTTATACTTTTTGTTGCAATTGCCCGTTATACTTTTTGTTGCAATTGCCCGTTATACTTTTTGTTGCAATTGCCCGTTATACTTTTTGTTGCAATTGCCCGTTATACTTTTTGTTGCAATTGCCCGTTATACTTTTTGTTGCAATTGCCCGTTATACTTTTTGTTGCAATTGCCCGTTATACTTTTTGTTGCAATTGCCCGTTATACTTTTTGTTGCAATTGCCCGTTATACTTTTTGTTGCAATTGCCCGTTATACTTTTTGTTGCAATTGCCCGTTATACTTTTTGTTGCAATTGCCCGTTATACTTTTTGTTGCAATTGCCCGTTATACTTTTTGTTGCAATTGCCCGTTATACTTTTTGTTGCAATTGCCCGTTATACTTTTTGTTGCAATTGCCCGTTATTTTTAGGACGGGAAGGAAAGTGGGATGAAGTCCTGCATGCGGATATGTTTTTCACTTTACCTTCACACCCTGCATGGCAGCAGAACTGCGGGATAAATTTGGCTGCCTCAGATCCTTTGGTGCTAGCATTGGAAAGAGAGAGTAAGAGCAATGGAAAAGGGAAAGGTTTGAAAAGGTGGTGTTCTGCTGGTGGTATTGGACAGAGGTGTTTACAATGAGTTCAGGATGAGCCAGAGGATGACCCAGAAGCGTTGGTTGCTCCCGGGCCGAGACAGAGATCGCAGAATGACAAACCTGAGCCCCCTGAAGCGGGCGACTGAGAGCAGAGAGAGAGGAGCGACGCCGGTGGCTGGGAGGACGCGTGGTCGGCAGGAGCAGCGCCGCGAGCGCTGTTGGGACGGCTGTTGGGAACGAAGGACCCCTGACTGTGAGGGGGCCCTTTTCGATTGCTGATTTAAATGATTGGAAGCAGGCAGCGGGCAATTATAGCGATAAACCTGAGAAGGTGGCTAAAGCCTTTGACACAATGATCAGAACTACAGACCCTGACTGGAAGGCTATCGATGCTCTTCTGTCGGTATTGTTTGATAGCGCAGAAAGAGAAATCATCTTTAGAAGGCAAGAACTCAAAACAGAGGGACAAATTGCTACAGGACAATTGCAGGGTCGGTGGGAGCAACATTTACCTCCTACAGATCCAGACTGGGATCCTAATGACAGAACGGAAATTAATAAAACGATACCAGGAGCTGGTTTTGTTTGGAATTAGGAATGTTGTTCCTAAAGCGGTGAATTGGTGGAAGTTGTATCAGATTAAGCGGAATAAGGAGGAGTCACCGACTGAATTTTTAGATAGACTAAAAGAAACTGCACAAAGATATACCACTATGGACCTGGAATCGGAAGAAGGGAAAAATCAGTCAGTGTCCCTCTTTATAGGACAGTCAACAGATGGCATTCAGAGGAAATTACAAAAGTTGCAGGGCACAGATGTCAGGGACTTAGGGAAATTGTTGGAAGTCGCATGGATAGCTTTCAGAAACAGGGATCAGGTGAAAGAAAAATATGATGCTCAGTTGATAGCAGCTTTAGAAGGATTGCAAGTAAGTAGAGGAGGATTTCAAGGAGGTAGGAATGGAGTCGGAGGAAGAGGACGAGTTAGAGGCGCTTATTGTAAAAAAGGAGGGACACTGGAAAGTGAACTGCCCCTCCCGACAGGGAACAGACGGAGCCGATTCCATGTTGACAACAACAACTGCAGTTAACACTGAGGAATGAAGGGGACGGAGGAGTCTTCCCCAGCAGAGCCTCTGGTTAAAATACAGCTGGGGGAAGATCCAACTGAAGCAGAATTCCTGGTAGACACTGGAGCAGCTTAGTCGGTTTTGAATGGAAAAGGTTTTGAACTTTGTAATAAGAGAATCAAAGTTGTTGGTGTGACTGGTAACACTGAAACTAGGCCATTCTTCAAGCCTTTAACATTCAAAATTGGAAAACAATGGGTAACACATCAATTCCTGTATTTACCAGGGGCTCCGAAACGTTTGCTAGGGCGAGATTTGTTAGAAAAATTGGAAGCAGAAATACGATTTAAAGACGGGGAGGTCGATGTATTAATTCCTGAATCTAAACTTGTACAAGCAACTGCGTTCCTATTGCAGGAAGATAAAACTTCAGGAACCGGCATCCCAGCAGAAGTGGAAAAATGCAGTGATGCCCCTCATACGGGCTGGAGAAGTCCCTGGTAAAGGTAGGAACGCTGAACCGGTAAAAACGGAGCTCAAAGCAGGAGCAAAGCCAGTAAGGCAAAAGCAATACCCTTTGAAACTAGAAGCTAGAATCGGGTTAATGCCAATTATTGAGAAATTTATAGAATACGGTCTGCTGAGGGAATGTGAATCAGAATACAACGCCCCCATCTTGCCAGTAAAAAAAGCAGATGGGAAAAGTTATTGATTGGTACAAGATTTAAGAGCTATTAATCAAATTGTTCACGATATTCATCCAGTAGCTGCAAACCCATACACTTTACTGACAACAATAAATGAAAACCTAGAATAGTTCACAGTTATAGATTTGAAAGATGCCTTTTTCTGCATACCTCTCGAGCAAGAAAGTTAAAATATATTTGCCTTTGAGTGGGAAAATCCAGAAACTGGTCGTAAATCACAGTACACTTGGACAGTGTTGCCACAGAGATTCAAAAATGGTCCTACAATATTTGGAAATCAATTAGCCAAAGAACTGGAAACCTGGAAAAGAGGATAAAGACAGGGACTGTGTTGCAGTATGTCGATGATATTCTAGTTGCAGCTGTAACCCAGGAAGAGTGCTGACAATTAATATTGATCTTTTGAATTTTCTGGGAATGAATGGTTACCGAGTTTCAAAAGAAGAGGCACAAGTCATTCAAGGATCTGTCAGGTATCTGGGATTTGAGCTTTTGAAAGGACGAAGACTGAGCACAGAAGGAAAGGAAGCCGTCTGCCAGCGTCCCGAGCCCCAGAATGCACGGGAGCTGCGGGCCTTCCCGGGAACAGTGGGGTGGTGCAGGCTGTGGATTGCAGGCTATGGACTCATTGTGAAACCTTTGTATGAGCTACTGAAAACTTCACCGCCTGGATGTTTGGAATGGGACAGCAGCACCAGAAATGCTTTCAAACGAATAAAAAGAACTCTGATGAAGGCACCAGCTTTAGGACTCCCTGATCCAACTAAAACTTTTGAATTGTTCGTTCACGAGCGACAAGCTACGGCTCTGGGAGCGCTCTCAGATGCCGGGAGGCAACAGACGCGCGGTGGCCTATTTCTGCAAGCAATGGGGCCATACCAGCAAAGGACGGCCAGGTGGTCCGAGGGCTGTCGCCGCTGCTGGGCTGTTAATCCAAGAAGCCCGGAAACTGACACTGGGACAGAAAATGACTGGGTCTGTACCACACGTGGTACTCGCTGTCCTGGACCAAAGAGGTGGGCACTGGTTGTCTCCGAGCCCGATGTTGAAGTACCAGGTAGCACTTCTTGAACAAGATGATGCTGTTTTAAAATCAACAGCAGTAGTAAACCCAGCAGTTTTCCTGTCATCTCGACAACTGGAAGAAGAACCCACACAATTGTTTACAGACTATCGAGGAGCTGTATTCCAGCCGACCTGACCTGAAAGACACCCCTCTGGAAAACCCAGACTGGGAGCTATATTCGGACGGGAGCAGCTTTGTGAAACAAGAGATCTGGATGTGGGGATATGCCGCGACCACAGTGGATACGGTTGTAGAAGCAGAAGCTCTGCAATCAAAAATGTCAGCCCAAAAAGCAGAACTGATTGCACTAACAAGAGCTTTAGAATTGAGTGAAGGAAAGTGAGTGAATGTATGGACCGATTCCAAATATGTGTTGGAGCATTACACACACACGGAGCGATTTGGAAAGAAAGGGGACTATCGTCATCTCAAGAGACCAGAATTAAACATGCGGAGCAGGTTCTAAAGTTACTCGAAAGTGTACAGAAATGAAAAGAAGTGGCTGTTATGCACTGCAAAGCTCACCAAACCAGCCGCACCCCACAAGAAAGAGGCAATCAATTGGCCGATTTGACCGCTCGTAAGGCTGCAGAAAAGGGTAAAGGAATATTGGCAATAATCCCTGAAAAGAAAACAGAATTAGGAGACTCTCCTAACTATGACAGTCAGGACAGAAACTTAATTGAAACATTAAGAGCTGAAATACAGAAAAATGGATGGGCTGTTACTCCTACGGGGCAGGTAATTCTAACCCCAATTTTGATGCATGAGATAGTAAAGAAAGAACATAATAGTGTTCATTGGGGAACCGAGAACTTACTGAAACATCTGCAAAAGTCAGTGGTGAGTCATAATACGGTAGAAATTATAAGGTCCGTAGTTGAAACATGCGAAACGTGCCTTAGAAATAATCCAAAGACCCAGAACAGAATTCAGTTTGGATCCACAAAACCAGGAGATGCTCCAGGAGAGCGCTGGCAGATAGATTTCACTGAACTGCCAAGAAAAGGAGGGTTAAGCTATCTGTTCGTATTGGTGGATACTTTTACAGGATGGCCTGAAGCCTTCCCATGTCACACCAACAAGGCCAGGGAAGTTGTCAAAATCTTATTTAAAGAAATAATACCCCGACTTGGTGTTCCTTTAGGGATTTCCTCTGATAGGGGGCCACGTTTTGCTGCAGACATTGTCTGACAAGCAGAGTATCACAAATAACATGGGAGCTGCATGCCCCCTATCGCCCACAATCCAGTGGACGGGTAGAGCGCATGAATCGGCCCTTAAAACTGCAATTGAGTAAAATTTGCCAAGAAACCTCAATGACTTGGATACAAGCACTTCCACTTGCGCTACTGGAAATTAGAGTTCAGCCTAAAGGAAAACATCAGTTAAGCCCTTATGAGCTGTTGTATGGGAGACCGTACCAGATTCCTAAATTACCAGAAGAATTAAACATCTGTGGTGAAACAGATTTATGAAAGTATCTAATACCCTAGGGACAGTGATACAAGAAATGAAAAAGAACATGATTGTAAATAAATCTCTGAATCTCGATTCCCCAGTACACCCGTTCCAGCCCAGACATTGGGTATACCTGAAGTCGTGGACCAGAGAACCCCTGCAAGAAAAGTGGAAAAGACCATTTCAGGTTTTACTGACAACATACACAGCCATGAAACTCGATAAGAAAGGGCCCTGGATTCATTACTCAAGAGTCAAAAAGGCTCCTAAACCATGGACTTCCGAGGAGGCAGCTCCTCTGAAGCGCGTTTTCAAATGACAACTTCAGTTTCTGTGTTACTGATAAGTTCAGAAGTGTTTGGGCCAAAACTAGGAAGGTCCATGGCACGAGAATGTTCCTGTGCCATTAGTAGCAGAAGTGGCTTCAGCTATTAATGCAAGCAAATGTTGGATTTGTGCTAGATTCCCAAAGCACAGTACTTGGTCTGCTGTAACACTAATTGGGCTACCAATTCCTTTCGATACCACTTGGAATAGCCTTTGGGACAGCCCAAAAGTTTAAAATTTTGGGAAGTGCCCAAAGGACTGGGATGGTATTAGCTGTGCAGAGACCAAGCCCTTAAAGTACTGCCTCCCTGGTGGACAGGTTCTTGTACGTTAGGGGTGGTGTCCCAGACATTAAAGTAATAACACATCTCCATGGAATGGGAGGATTAAATCCCCAATTGGAAAACAAAAAAAGAGCAACGGATAATCCATTGATTACTCGGTCTACTGCCTTTCACTCATTTGTAAGATGGTTAATCCCAGCATTAGGAGTCAGTGAATTGGAAAAAGCAACAGTAAACATAGAAGGAGTCATCAAGAAAATCGGGAATGCCACATCCAATGCTATAAAAGCTTTACAAGAAGAAACTACTACATGATGTTGGCTTCCCATGGAGGAACATGTGCGATAGTAAATTCAAGGTGCTGTACACACATTGATGAAAGTAGGATATCCGAAGATTTAAAAATCATACATGGCCAAACAATAACCTTACATGAAGTAACTAAAGAAAATACCTCTTTTGGGTTTGAAGAGATTTGGAATGCTCCCACTTCTTGGTTACCTAATTGGTTATGGCTGAAGAGATTATTTTTATTAGTGATTATTATCATAGTTTGTATTCTTGCCTGCATAATGATCCGACGTTGTAACTGGTGTACAAGATATAATAAGTTTGTACAGTGAGGACTGCAGCATATAAACTACAAGCCCTCAAAAGAAAAGGAGGGATTGATACCTGCAAATATAAATAAGAAACTATCAATTCAAGTTGTTGTTAGAATCATTGCACAACAGATGTAACCAAACAAAAGTAAATCTTTGTGATTAGTTAGGACAGTTGTAAGATAAGAAGCTTTAGACAGCTAGGCCTTGGGAGAGCAGATGTGTGAAGCCATAAAGTAAGAAAGGTGCAAGATGACCATTAGACCAGAACAAACCGACCTTGAAGGACATCGTATACGTGATCCCAGAACCGAGTTTGTGCAGAAGTAAAGGTCAGTCAGCGAACACAGTGAAGACGACTACGAGCCTTCATCTGAAGACACCACAGAAGACGACTGGACATGCAGATCAGACATTTGCATATGTTAATAAGTTCCAGGAAATCTCATGTTTATGTAAACAAATTCTCAGAAATCCTATGAATGTTTATGATTTCATAGTATGTAATTACTGAAGGTTTATCAAGCTGTCGGAGCCCTCATGGTGGAATGATCCCCAGTGCTGCCCAGCACCGCAATAAAGAATGCCTGCTTTCTAAAACGCCAAAATTAAGTTTTAGAGAGTGAATTATTTTGCCACTTTCTGGTAACAGTCTGGCCTGTTATGGACTACGAAGAGAGATCCCTCCCCACCCGGAGAGGCAGGCTCGTGCTTGCGTGCGCGGGAGGCAGCTGTCGGCCAGACGGCCTTCAGTCTCCTCTTCTTTACCTTTCTCCGGCCTCTCCAGCTTCAGCCGCGGCAGCTCCTGTCCGCAGCCAGTAATCGCTCCGCCTGTCCCTTTCCGTCCCCTCGCCGCGAGGAGAGTGAGGTCAGGCAGAGACAACCCACGCAAGCCTGAGGCAGGTGCTGTCAGCAGCATCCCCACGGGAGGAATGGACAACCGCGTCCTCAGCATGGCCTCTAGCACAGGGAAAGAAGCGGCGACCGTTATTACCGTAGATCACCCCTGGCCTAAGCCCTTCCTTCTGCAGGGGCTTCTGGAGACACTGCTCCTTCCCCGCACTGCTGGTAACGGCACCCGCGTTAAGGGAGAATCCAGCCCATTCGAGGGCCAGCTTGTGGTCTTCACAACAGGGCTTGGGGGTGATGTGGGGCTATGGGACAGGCTTCAGGGCGGCGCTGCAGTTCCACGTTTTGCGCGCCGAGCGCCCACCGACAGCGCGCCCGTGGGCCAGCACTGCCGCTTCCTCACCGGGAGGCAGCAAGGAGTGCGGCGGCATCACCCTGCAGGCACCACCGTATCGCATTGCCGTTACCGGCAGACGGCAACACGCACCACAGCGGCACCTCCGCGCACGTGCGGCGCCTCACCTGCGGCACCGTTGTCGGGACAGCGGGCAGCGCGTCGCCGCGCACATGCTCTCGAGGTGCAGCTGCACCACTTATGGGGTGTGGCCGCAGCTGGAAGCCCACAGAAAACCACACGAATCCGTCAGAAAAACTACACTTGCTGCGGCAGCAGCAAGGACTACACCTCGCCGCACGCGCCCTGGAGCAATGCGGCTGCCCGGCAGCTACGGCTGTAAAAACTACACCTCCCAGCGTGCACTGGCAAACGCAGCATGGCCGCCCGGCAGCCGAGTGCTGCAAGACTACAGCTCCCAGCATGCTCTGCGGAACAAACACGGCCTACCGGAAGTCCCATGCCCCAGGACTACAGCTCCCATCATGCTCTGCGGGACCAACATGGCCGACCGGCAGCCCCCGTGCCCCAGGACTACAGCTCCCGGCATGCCGCGAGAGGCAGCCCTCCCCTCCCCGCGTTCCCACCCCGCGGGGACACCGTCCCCCCGTCCCGCTGCCGGCTCTGGCACGGCAGGGGACCCCCGCCGCTCCGTGCTTCCCGCACGGACCCCGCCGGCCCCGCCGCCCTCCTCGGGGCTTTCCCCGGGACCCGCCGGCCCATAGCCCGGCCCCTGCTCACCTTCTCCCGCGGTGCAGCCGCAGCCCGGCGACTGCTGCGCTTTTCCCCTGCCTCACACCGGCCCCTCCGCAGCCACCCGGGGCAGGGCAGCAGCAGCCCCTCCGCCGGCAGCAGCAGCCCCTCCGCCGGCAGCAGCAGCCCCTCCGCCGGCAGCAGCAGCCCCTCCGCCGGCAGCAGCAGCCCCTCCGCCGGCAGCAGCAGCCCCTCCGCCGGCAGCAGCAGCCCCTCCGCCGGCAGCAGCAGCCCCTCCGCCGGCAGCAGCAGCCCCTCCGCCGGCAGCAGCAGCCCCTCCGCCGGCAGCAGCAGCCCCTCCGCCGGCAGCAGCAGCCCCTCCGCCGGCAGCAGCAGCCCCTCCGCCGGCAGCAGCAGCCCCTCCGCCGGCAGCAGCAGCCCCTCCGCCGGCAGCAGCAGCCCCTCCGCCGGCAGCAGCAGCCCCTCCGCCGGCAGCAGCAGCCCCTTCTCAAGGGAGGGGCAGCCCCAGCAGCCTCACTGCCCGCACCTGGGCCTTCTGCAGCCCCGGCCCCCAGCTGGAGCCCAGCAGGAGCAGGGGGCCCTCGCCCGACCCCCCAGTGCATCACTCACCTCCTGCCCTGGGCCCCGCCACAGCCCCTTGCCCGGTGCAAAGGGAGCACAGCCGCAGGCGTGCAGGAGAAAGGAGAAGGCGACTGTTGATTTGGTCAGGCACGGCACAAGTCCCAGGAGCGAGCGTGCTCCGGTGCTCGGGACCCCCAATGCTCCCTCTGGTCCCCGGGCAATTTGGGAGTTGTTCCCAGAGCCACGCTCCTCAGTTCGGTGGGGAAGGGACAGTCGGTCGGCTGGCTCCTGGAGCCATGGGCTGCTGGGCAGACATGGAGGCCACCTAAATGAGGAGCAGGGCGTGGGACACTAGAAGAGAGGGAAAAGTGGCAGCCAGCTGGTCAGGGGGTGTAGTGAGAAAGCACGAGGCAGGGAGCGGGAGAGCGAGGGAAGGACGGGGACAAGGGAGCCCGACAGAGGTGGGGAAAGAAGCAGCAAGGAAAGAGGAAGAGAGGGAGAAGGAGAAGGAGAGGGAGCAGGACAGAGACCAAGAAAGAAGGACAGGGAGCACGATGGAGATGCAGGAAAAACCTGGGACAGGCAGCACAACAGAGAGGGATGAAATAAGAATAAGGGCAGGAAGCCGGACCGAGAGAGGTGGAGGAAGACAAAAAGGCAACAAGAACAGGGCAGAGAGGGAGGAATAAAACAACTGGGACAAGGAGCTGGGAGAGTGAACTATGGAGGGAAGGGGCAGGAGGGGAGAAACAACACAAAACAAACCACATAGCTACACGCTACAGGGCGGAGAGGGAGGCATTAAAGCATAGGGAGGGGAAGCTAGAGGTGGGGAGAAAGACAGGCTACAGGGAAGAGAAGGAGGAATTAAAAAATTGGCATCCAGAGCCAGACAGAGAGATGGAGAAAGAAGAAAGTGAAAACCAGGGGCAGGAGCCAGCCAGAGAGAGACGGAGAAAGGAGAAACTGCTGTGGGTGCCAAGACAGAGAGGGAGGAATATCAAGAAGGAACGGAGAGGGAGCCGGACATGGTGCGATGGAGAAAGGTGACCAAAAAGACCAACTCCAACAAGGTAGAGGGCAGAGAGGGAGCGATGAAAGACTCGGGAGAGGGAGTGGGACAGAGAATGGAAAAACAGTGACACGTACGGGGCAGAGAGGGAGGAATTGCCAAACGGGGACAGGGAGCGATGAGGAAAGACAAGTACTAGCATTGTGCTCCAGGGCCGAGAGGGAGAAATGGAAAAGTAGGGACCAAGGACTGGGAAAAAGGAGAGAGGGAGGCATTTAAAAAAATACGGGATCGGGAGCAATCTACAGAGGGACGTCAGGGAACGAAAATTTTAAGAGTGATGCACACAAGGTAGAGAAGGAGGAATCTTTCAAAAATAAGTAAAGACAGGGAGCCGGACAGAGAGACACAGAGAAAGCAAAACCAGCAACAGGCTACAAGACAGATAGGGAGGAATTAAAAAATCCTGGCAGGGAGCCAAACAGGGAGAGACAGCGAAAGAAATGAAACCAAACACGCAACTCACTGCAGCTCCTGCCAGTGGCAGGAGACCTCGGTCGCCCCAATGGTTTTCCCTCTGCCTCGGCAGCAGGTGCCTCAATGCTTCTCCATTGCAAGGCTTCCCGGCGGCTCTCCGGTGCAGCCGATGGAGCCGCCGAGCTCCCAGCGCCGCGTGCTGGTGTCTGCTCTGTCAGGGACAGCTCGGAGGGATGCTTCCTCGCTGCAGGCACTGGCCGTTCCTTGCTGCAGGCAGCTGCCTGCGAGACCCCCTTGGATTCCCTCCTCGGACAGTTCCCCTTCATCAGCTCCCTCAGGCAGGCATGCCTGGGCAGACCCTTCCCCAGCTACAGGGAGGAACTGAAAAATAGGGACAGCGAGCCACGTAGTGGGAGGTGTAGAAATAAAACATAAAAAGCAACAGGGTACAGGAGAGATAGGAAAACATTAAGAAATAACGACAGGGAGATGGATGGGGGGATAGATAGAAATTAGCAAGTGGCACGGTACAGGAAACACCAGAAAGATCTTTAAAATAGGGACAGGGTGGAAGATAGAGGGACAAATAGAAAGAAAATTCAAAAAGTGATGGGGAACAATTCACACAGGTGAGAATTAAAAAATAAGGCCAGGGAGCTGGCAAGAGAGACACATAGGTATAAAGAAAATTTTTAAACCAACGGGGTAAAGGAAAGAGTGAGAAGTAAATAATAGGAGAATGGAGCCAAATAGAGGGAGGCACAGAAAGAAAGTTTGAAAAGCAATGGGGTACAGAGCAGAGGGAGATATTAAAAAAACATAGGGTCAGGGAGCTGGATAGGAGGAGATATAGAAATGAAAATTTAAAAGTAATAGGCCACAAGGCAGTGCAGAAAAACTGAAAAACAGGGAGAGGGAGCTGGCTAGAGAGACACATAGAAAAAATTTAAAATGCAACGGCGTATTCTCCAGAGTTGGCAGAAGAATAACAAGTTTTGGGGAGCCATGCAGGTAGGTGGGCAGAGAGGCAGACGGAGGAAGGGAGGCAGGCAGACATCTGGAGAAGGGTGGCAGAGATGGGCCAGGATACAGAGGAGAGGACGCGTGACTCACCACAGCTCCTGGTGCCGGCAGGAGACCTTCACCGCCTCGACGCTTCTCTCTCTGCCTCTGCCCCTTCCTCCTCTGCAGTGCTGCACGCCGGACCCTCGCCCATTCAGCAGCATGCAGCGGGCACCTCCATGCTCCTCCTCCGCAAGGCTTCCTCAATACCTGGTGGCTCACCCACGTAGCCAACAGAGGCACTGAGCTCCTAGCACTGCGTGCTGGTGTCTGCCCTGTCGGGGACGGCTCGGAGGGATCCTTCCTCGCCACACAGACTGGCCGTTCCTTGCAGGAGGCACCTGCCTGCAGGACTCCCTCCTCAGCCCATTCCCCTTCATCAGCTTTCTCAAGCAGGCATGCCCAGGCAGCCCCCTTTACAGCTAGAGCCCCTTCACACAGCAGGGCCAGCCCCATCCTCAGCCTCACTGGCCACACCTGGGGCTGCCCCAGCTGGAGCCCATCAGCAATAGGGGCCATTGCCAAAGCCCCACAGCACATCACCCCCTCCCCTGCACCTCTCCACAGCCACAGGCTCTGCACCCAGGGGCTGCAAACACATCCAGGGGCACAGACGAGGCAGGAAAAGTTTATTCATTAATGCACGTAAGAAATCTTGGCGGCGAGTTGGCTGCAAGGCTCAGTGCCCAAATGCAGCAGGACAGAGGGAGAAAAGAGAAGAGAAAAGCAGGCAGAAGGACAGAGGGACACAGAGGTGTGGGACAGAAAACGGGATGCTGCGAACAAGAGAGGGACAGGGAGCAGGACAACTGTGTAGAGAGAGGAGAGCAGAAGAAAGACTGCGGGGGTGAACAGGGACAGAGAGATGGAGGAATAAATAAGAGAGACAGGGAGCAGGAGAGAGAGGCAGAAGGGACCAGCAGGACAACAAGACAGACAAGACAAGGGACAGGGAAAATTCTGAAGTGACAGGGGAAAGGAAACATAGCCAAGAAATAAAAAAGTAGAAACAGCGGGATAGAGGTAGATGTAGAAAGAAAATTTTCTAAAAGCAACAGGGTACAAGAAACATAGGGAAGAACTAACACATAGGGACAGGGAGCTAGAAAGAGGGAGATGTAGAAAGTGTGAAAAGTGACAGGGTAGAGGACAGAGAGGGAAGAATTATCAATTAGAGACAGGGAGAGGCATACAGGGAGATGTAGAAAGACAATTTTAAAAGAAACAGGATGCAAGAATCATAGATGAGAATTAAAAAATAAGTTCAGAGCTGCGTAGAGGGAGAAGTAGGAAGAAAATCTGAAAAGCGACAGGGTAGACAAAACACCGGCAAGAAATTAAAATTAGGTCAGGGAGACAGAGAGAGGGAAAGGTAGCAAGAAAATTTAAAAAGCAACTGGGTTTGAGAAACCTGTGCAAGAATTTAAAAACTAAGGATGGAGAAGTAGAAAGAAAGTTTCATAAGCGATGGGGTACAAGAAACATAGGCAAGAATTGAAAAATAGGGACAGGGAGCCTGACAGAAGGCAACTGGGGTGGGTTGACCTCGGCTGGCCACCGGGTGCTCACCAAGCCACTCTGTGGCTCCCCCTCCTCAACAAGACAGGGGGACAAAATACAACAAAAAAACTTGTAGGTCGAGAAAAGGACAGAGAGGTCACTCACCAATTACTGTCACAGGCAAAACAGACTCAGCTTGGGGAAATTAATTCCATTTATTGTCAGTCAAAATCAAGAGCAGGATAATAAGAGAGAAGAACAAATCTAAAAAACGACCTGCCTCACCATGGCCTTCACCCCAGCCTGCAGGGGAATCTCTGCTCCGGTGCCTGGAGCACCTCCTCCCCCTCCTTCTTCACCGACCTTAGTGTCTGCAGGGCTGTTTCACACTCACGTTTTCTCTATCACAGCATCTGCGCAGCATTTTTTACCCCTTCTTAAATGTCCGTTCCAGAAGCACAACCAGCATTGCCGATGGGCTCAGCTTGGACCGGCTGCAGATCCATCTTGGAGCTGGAAGTGGCTGTGCCTGACATGGGGGCAACTCCTGGTGTCTTCTCGCAGAACCCACCCCTGCAGCCCCTGCCCTGCCCCACCTAACAAAACCTTGCCACGTAAACCCAATCCAACAGCGATCGCCTGCAGGACAGAGAAGGGGGACTGAAAAATAGGGAAAGGGAGCCACAGAGGGAGAGGTAAGGGGGGGGGAAAAAATAGCGATGGGCTACAGGCCAGAGAGGAGGAAGTGACAGGGAATCAGCCTGAGAGAGATGGAGAAAAACAAAGAATAGCGATGGGCCATAGGGCAGAGAGGGAGGATTTTAAGAAGGGGACAGTGAGGTGGACAGAGATAAACTGAGAAATGCCAAAAAAACCTTGATGAGCTGAAGGGGAGAGAGAGGAATTTAAAACTAGGGACATGGAGCCAGACAGAGAGAGGTGGGGGCGTGGGAGCTGTGAAGGGCTAAAGGGCAGGCAGGGAGAAATTTAAAAAATTGGGATAGGAAGACAGACAGATAGGTGGAGAAAGACAAAAATAGTGATGGGCTGCAGGACAGAGACAGAAGATGAAAAAAGAGGGACAGGGAACAGGACAGAAGCACAGAGAGAAAAAGAAAACAGAGAGGTAGAACAGAGAAAGAGGGGGGCTCGTCATCTCGGGGATGCAATGAGCTCAAAAGGGAACTGAAGCACGAGGGGTCACAGAAGCCCACCTCAGGGGCACCCCTGCAGCTGCCATTACTTGTGGCGCCAATGTACCAGGAGACACAAAATGACCATGACCATTGCGCTTGTAAGAAATCACCAGTCCCGCGGCGCCTCCTCGCTGCTAGCCAGCTCACCTCAAACGCTCATCCGACTCCAAAGACAGCCCGCACAGCGCCTGCAAGACCGAAGAGAAAAGCTTCGCTGAGTTGCCGCAGGGTGCTTTGCTCTCAGGTGCCGACTTGGTCGACAACCGCTCATCCATGTGCTGCTTCTCTCCTCTGACGCTACACGCATCACCTGCACAAATCAAAGCAAATAACACATGCCGAGATCCTGCCCCAAACCAGAGCCTGCCTGCACCGACTCCCATCTCCCGCTCCTTTACCTTGCCCAGTTGCCTGCGCTGCTTCTGCCGTTTTCAGGTTGCCATGCTGAGGTGCATGTACCACTTGTAAAACCCAAACAACAAGGGATGCTTATAGCTACACCCACAATATGACACCTGAAAAACACCTGCTACATCAGCCCGCTAGTCATTGCTCACCATGCCCGAGTCAGCTCCAGCACCCATGTCCCACATGGCTTCCCACCTTCAAAATAAAACAAAAAACCCAAACCATAAGCTAGTCCTACAGCCACTGGTCACACCTTCCCCCTAATACCACACACCGACCCACCTTCTTACGAGGCTCCGCTCACCTCTCCTCCGTTGCCCTGCGCAGCTCGTCCCTCTGCATCTGCACAAACCATACTATCGAACAAGTCACCCGGCTGCAGAGCGATAGCTTAACCATTCCGGAGGTCTTGTTCCCATTTAGGAATACCACCTAGAGCCCAAGTACAGCCTGCCATTAAAAGAAATACACAACTCGAACATTAAGCCCTACATAAACAAGCCTTAACACCTTTGAGATTCCATCTGCTCAATGAGCAGCACCCGAGTGCCTCTCCCAGACGGCGCCGGTCATCCCCTCGGCACCCGCAAAATGCTATGGAAATTACCATCCTCGCTTGCTGCCGCTGGCCGCTCGCTCTGAGACGGGCTGTACGGCCTTGGCCAAAACACTCTAGGCATATTTACATTAACCGTACACTCTTAGTGCTAATCTTCCCTGACTCTACCATCGCTACGCCCCCAGGCAGAGCAGCTCCGACCCAGACACAGGCACGCGCAGACCGACGCCGCACACAAACGCTACAAACGACGCCACCCAGAGATCTAAGAAAACACCCGGCAAGAAGAAAGAATGACTCCTGGCCCCGAGATGCCGTCAGGCAAGAAGATCGATGGGGCCGCGAGGAAGAATCTACGGCAGCCCCAGAAAAGTCGACTGCCGTCACCAGTGACAAAAAGACATATAACAAGATGTGTCTGTAACAGGGACGATGGATGCGTGAGAAGCCAGGCTTAAAGACCTAAGAACGTTAAGACGTGGGAAAGAAGTCCCAGAAAAGTGCTCCGGGAAAACAATCCACTCTTGGGCATCGATGCCGACGCTGCCTTAATTGCCGCTGCAAAAAGATGACTATCTGTAAGCTTCTAATACGCGAGACATGCAAGACAGATCTGTTAGACTAATAACGTGAGAAAGGAAGCGCTCGGTTAGCATTACGCTAATGAGCCGAGGCTTGCGAGCCCCCCGATAGTGCTACCGATGTGCCCGAGGGCACAGAGAGCAACGGAGACATGGAGACCCGAGTGAGGTATGGTACGGGACACAGACGACAGGCTACAAAGACTGCACAGTAACACAGACGCAGGCTGGACCTGCCCTGCCCAGCAGATGCTCCTGTTTTACAGAAAGGACCCCGTGCCCTCTCGCTGCCCAAACATGCCCGATCTCAAACCGCCTTCTCCGCTACGCTGATTTTAAAACCCCTGCCCACCCCACTGGCGCCTCCCCCACCCGACCGCCCACCCTCACAAAGATAGCGTCGGCCCCTCAACTTGCCTTTCAGAGGGCTGGGGGTCAGAAACCATCTTTTAAAAGGACCACATTGGCTACCTAGGATGTCACTGCAATCACCCAGATCCTCTTCATCGTCTGCAAACGTGGAGTGCCGTCAGTCAGCGTCACACCAGTCAACACTGACCTCTTCCGCAATGACGCCCTCCTCAGAAGCACCACAGCATTCCGCTCGCTCCCGGTCTAATGCCAGATGTCGCGGCCAGCATCGCCCATGGCACCTAGAAAACTAGAAATACAAAGCAAACGTTGCGCCTGGAAGCGGTCGCCCGCTCAAACAATTCTACACCTCAAAAATCACTCTGTGGTTGGTGTTCATTGCGCACCTTCCTGACGACCGAGGGTTAACTGGTTGCATAGGCACTGACGGGCACATTCCCTCCATCGCTGGGTGCCGACCTACCTTCTGCCGACCTACCTTCTCACGATGCTCTGCCAGCTTGCCAACAGCTGACGGCTGCTCGGCCGCAGCCCTGCGGAGAAGGACTTGGGGGTGCTGGGGGGTGAAAAGCTGGCCACGAGCCGGCAATGTGCGCTGGCAGCCCAGCAAGCCAAGCGTCTCCTGGGCTGCATCCCCCGCAGCGTGGGCAGCGGGGCGAGGGGGGGGATTCTGCCCCTCTGCTCCGCTGTGGGGAGACCCCCCTGGAGCCCTGCCTCCAGCTCGGGGGTCCTCAGCACGGGAAGGAGATGGGGCTGTTGGAGCGGGGCCAGGGGAGGCCACAAAGATGATCAGAGGCTGGAACAGCTCTGCTGTGGGGACAGGCTGAGAGCTGGGGGGGTTCAGCCTGGAGAAGAGAAGGCTGCGGGGAGACCTGATTGCAGCCTTCCAGTACTTAAAGGGGGCTTGTAAGAAAGATGGGGACAGAATTTTAGCAGGGCCTGTAGCAATAGGACAAGGGGTGATGGCTTTACAGAGGGGAGATTCAGACTGGATATAAGGAAGAAATTTTTTACAATGAGGGCAGTGAGACACTGGCAGGGGTTGCCCAGAGCGGTGGGAGATGCCCCATCCCTGGAAACATTCGAGGCCAGGCTGGACGGGGCTGCGAGCAACCTGATCTGGTTGGAGATGTCCCTGCCCATGGCAGGGGGGATGGACTGGGTGGGCTTGAAAGGTCCCTTCCATCCCAAAGCGTTCTGTGGTTTTATGAAGAGCCCAGGTACAAATCGCACACCCACCCTCAGGCTCCCACATCGAAAGCTGTTGCTGGTCCTCAACGATCCTTGGAGCCCCATCCACAGCCCCACAACCGCGGGGGCTCTGTGCCCGCCCGGCCTCCTGCCGGGTCCCAACACTCTCACCAGAGCCCAGCTCCAAAACAGATGCCACCACACGGCGTGAAGGGGGTATGGGATGCTGCAGCTCTGGGTGCAGGCAGAGGGGTGCAGCTCCAGTTGCAGGCAGGGGCTGCAGGCAGCAGCGCTGCCCACCTTGCTGGACCCACAGAGTACTGGAGTCTACCCCCACCCAGGCACCCTCAAACTGGAAGCACTGGGATCCTCCCATGCCCGAGGCAAAGGGCCTTGCAGCCCCGCAGCTGCCGGGGTGGAGGGGCCACAGCAGTGGGCAGGAAGGGACACCCCACCACTCCCCCCACCCCTTCTCCCATTTGCAGCACTGAGGCCCCTGGCAATCAGCGCTGTGCCAGGACCAGCTGCCTGCACCTGTTCACTCTGGACCCTACTGAGGACCTGGTGTAGCCACACCACAGGGGTCCTCCTGCCCCCCAGCACCCCTTCCTTCCAGCCCCACACACCACCCGCTCCAGTAAGGGGCAGAGAAAGGGGCCGCTATGGTTTAACTCGTTTTATTTAGACTCATAAGGTAACTGCGGCCCGGCTGGACCGCGCACACGGGGCTGAGACCCAGTAGAAACGCAGCAGTAGGTCAGGAGCAGGGTGGGACAGGGTGAGCTGCAGCGGGGCGTGGTGCCCAGGCTGCCGAAGGAATGGTCAGTTGTTAAGAGGAGGGTTTACGAGAGCTGCCCGCAGTCGGTAATGGTGATCTTCTTGCTTGTTTTGCCATCTTTGGAGCCACAGCGCTCCATGGCCTCCACCACGTTCATCCCCTCCTTGACGCGGCCAAAGACAACGTGCTTGCCATCCAACCTGCGGGAGAAGCACTGGTCATGGCTGGCGCCTGGCATCCCCACACAGGGACCTCGGCACCAGGCCTGGCGTGTCACCTCCCTGCCGGGGCGGGCACCAGGGACCCCCGGGCTCGCCCTCCGGCAGCCCCCGACTCACCACTCGGTCTTGGCAGTGCAGATGAAGAACTGGGAGCCGTTCGTGTTGGGGCCGGCGTTGGCCATGGACAGGATGCCTGGGCCCGTGTGCTTCAGGATGAAGTTCTCATCAGGGAACTTCTCCCCATAGATCGATTTGCCGCCAGTGCCGTTGTGGCGCGTGAAGTCACCACCCTGCGAAGAAGCGGCATTTCAGGTCACGGGCACAGAAGACTCTCGAAGCAGGCGCAGCGGCCCTGCAGAGGCCGCAGGCAGGAGGCAGAGCCGCCTTCCCACCCCAGATCTACCAGCACCCAACTCCAACACCCACGTGAGCACCAGATCTCCTCACCCGCCCACCTCCCTGCTGCGGCCCGAGCGCCACGCACCTGGCACATGAACCCAGGAATGATTCTGTGGAAGCAGGACCCCTTGTAGCCAAATCCCTTCTCGCCGGTGCTCAGAGCACGGAAGTTTTCTGCAAAGGAAGAGGAAAACCACCGTGAACGGCTCGTTTTGTCCAGAGCTAGGGAGAGCGTCAGGGTTCGGTGCAGCCGCGGCGCGGCCAGCGCCACCTTTACCAACCTGCTGTCTTGGGGACCTTGTCTGCAAAGAGCTGCAAAGAGAGGAGAGGCCGTTAGTCAGGCTGGGGCGAAGAGCGGCCGCCGCCCGGGGACCCCGCTCCCCTCCGCTGCTCGCGGCCCAGGGACCCCCGCGGGAGGCGGATCCCGGCCAGGCCGGCGGCTGCAGAGCGCTCCCCACCTCGGGCTTTCATCCGGAGGCATCCGGAAACGCTGAACTAACACCCGCGGCATCCAAGCGGCTTTAAACACGCCGCACGCCGCCCCAGCGGGGCAGATGCGCATTCGTTCCGCCGGCTGGGATTAAATTAAAGCCCCGTTTGGGCTCGGCCGTACCGGGGATGCCTCACCCCCCGCGGGCTGCGCGCCCGGCGGGGCGAGAAATGCTTCGCCGTCGCCGTGAGAATCCGGCGGCGGTCGGGTGGCCGCCGCTCGCCCCCCCGGCCCCCGGAGCATCCCCCGAGGCGGGGGCGGCGGGGCGCGGCTCGCCGGGCTGCGCCGGGGGCCGCTCCGCTCCGGGGGGACGGGGACAAAATGGCGGCGCGGGCGGGCGGCCGCGGCCCCGATCCCGCAGCAGGGGAAGCCGCCGCGCCGCGGCCCCCGCTGGGGGCGGAGCGGAGCCTCCCGGCGAGGCAGCGCAGCCCCGGGAGAGCCGGGGGCCTCGGGGGCCGGTAGGTGCGGCGGGGCCGGGGCTGCCGGGCAGGCGTTGCGGCAGGGCGGCGGCACGCCCCGGGCTGGCACCGCGCCGCCGCTTCCCCGGCGGGCCCAGCCGCATCCCCCGCCCCGCTCGGCCCGCGGCGGGACCGGGGCTGCGCCGCTCCTTTGTTTCCCCCCCCCCGCCGCTGCCGGGCCCCGCTCCCCCCCCCCCCCCGAGCGCGGGAACCGCGGCCACGTGGAGGCGGCGCGGGCCCCCGCCGCCCCCCCGCGCAGCCGTAGCGCCCCCCGCAACGGCCCCACCGGCGAAATGGCGGCGCCGCTGACCCCCCCCCCAGCCCCCCTCCCCCACCTCGAAGGTGACGCGGCCCAGGGGCTCGCCGTTGGCGGCGATATCGAAGAAGACGACGGGGTTGGCCATGGCGGGGCGCGAAGCGGGGCGGCTGCGGCGAGAGCGACTCGGTGCGGCGGGCGCGGCGCAGCAGAAGGAGAGCGCCTCCCCGCCGCCCCTTATATAGGGCCGGGGAGGGCCCGCCCCCCCCGCAGCGCCGGCCAACGGCCGCTGGCGTGGTGGCGGAGTGGCGCGGCGGGCGGCCAATCGGCGGCGCCGCGTTTGAAATGGGGGGAAGGAAAAAAAAAAAAAGGCGGGGGCGGGAGCGGGGGGCGCGCGGGCCCGGCGGCTGGGCAGGGCGGGGCGCGCATGCGCGGTGCCGGCGGGGGGGCCGGCGGTGCGGGAGCGGGAGCGGGGCCGGGGCCGGGGCCGGTGCGGGCGGTGTGCGGCAGGGCCGGGGGCCCGCAGCAGCCCTGCGGCACGGGGCGTGCGGGGCCGGCGGCGGCGGCGGCCTCCACGTGCGGCGCCCTGCGGGGCGGCCGGGCCCCGCTCCCGCCTTGGGGAAGCCGCAGAGACCGTCCCCGTCCCCGTCCCCGGGCGAGGCCGCCCCCGCCCCGCCGCTCGGAGCCCGCGGTTAATGATTGACGGCGGCGGGCACGGTTCAGCGCCCGGCCCGGCCGCAGCCGCAGCCGCGGGAGAGGGCGGATGGGCCCGGGCCCCCCCCCGTGCCCGCGGTGAGGGAGGACCGAGGGGCGCGTCCTGCCCAGCCACAGCGCCTCAGCCCCGCCGAAACGAAACCTTTAATAGCCAGCGACAAGGAGACGGTACAGGGAGCCCGGCGGGGGGGGCCGCGGGGCGGAGGGGGCCGAGCCCCGCAGCCTGCGCCCCGGCCGGGCGGCCCCGCTGCGGGGAAGCAGCCTGTGCACATTTACAGAGGGGGCGCGGGGGCCCCGCAGCGACGCGCTTGCCTTTAAATAGGGGTGGGGGTCGGGGGGGCAGTAGTGTTTCTACACTATGTACAGCCTTGTGCTTCTGGCGGGGCTGAGCCCGTCCGTCTGTCCGTCCGTCCCGTTGCGTCCCTTCAGGGGAAGCCCCCGTGGCCGAGGGGGTCCCGGCTCTGCGGCGGGCAGGGGCACGGGCACGCCAGCGCTGCCCCCCGGCCCGGTGGGGGGTGAGGATGGCTCAGTTGTTCTCGAAGAGGGAGAGGAGGTCGTCGTTGCTGCTGCTGGGGAGGTCGGGGGGGCCCAGGTAGGAGAGCAGCTCGTCGGGGTTCGTCAGCTCGGGCAGCAGCTGGGGGCGGCAGCGTGTGACCACCGGGCCCCCCCCCCCGCTCCCCACCCACCCCGCAGCGGCCGCGGTCCCGAACCGGCAGCGGGACCTCCGGCCGCCCGCCCCGGGGTACTCACGTCCAGGGCAGGCTCTGACCCGTCGCCCGGCCCGGCCATGCCGGGGGCAGCGGGGAAGGCGAGGTCGGCGGCGTGCGCTGGGCCGGGGGGTCCCAGGGGGGGCCGCGCCGGCGTGCTCCGGTGGTGCAGCGGCTGTGCCGGCTGGCTGCCCGGGGGGGGGTTGTGCAGCCCCGGTTGCACCGGGGGGTGGGACGGCTCCATCCGCCCCGGCGGGGGCAGCTGCGGGGGGAGAGCACAGCAGTGAGACGCCCCTCCACTGGGACCCTCCCTGGGGAGCCGTGGGGAAGCCCCCCAGCCGCAGCCCAGCTGACCTGTGTGGGGAGAGGGGGCGCAGAGGGCTTCTCGGGGGCCAGGAGGCCACCGGGGATGTCGGACTGGTAGGAGATGGGGGGGGGGCCCGGTGCGAAGTCGCTCAGTGTCGGCGTGCCGGGGGCGCCGGGGGGAGGGAACGGCTCGGGGAAGCCCCCGGGTCCTGGAAAGCTGGAACCTGCAGGGGGAAAGGGGGTGATTCGGTGGGGGGGACAACACGGACAGGGCCCGTCCCCCGCGGGTCCCTCCATACCCGGGGTGCCGTAGTCAGCGGCAGCACCCGCCGGCGGTGGCGGCAGCGCCGGGAAGGGCGCAGAGCCAGGCCCCAAGGCCGCGATCATCTCCATGATGTTGGGCAGCACCATGTGCGTGGGGCTGAGGGTCCGGCACCGCTTCAGCGCCGGCCCCTCCGGCTCCTCCTTGACGTGGACGTCGGGTTTGACCGGGACGGGTTTCCAGCTGCAGGTTGGGTCGATAGTGATCTCCTCGTGCTCTGAGCTGGGGGTGGCAGGATGGCAGAGAGGGTCAGCTGTGCGGCCCCCAGGGGTGGCACAGTGCCGGCCAGGGACAGACGGAGTGGGGACACTTACTTCTGGATGTAGATCAGAATGCCCAGCATGTACTGGTCCACCTCCAGCCCCTCCAGCAGTGCCGTCTTACTGCAGGCAGGGAGAGGCAAGGTGAGAGCAGGGAACACCCCCACCCCACCCCCCCCAGGCAGGGAACCCCCCCGGGCAGGGAAACGGGGGCATGGCCCCGCTGGGCTGCCACTCACTTGCAGACAGGACACCGCCACGTCCCCCTCTCGCAGTTGAGCTGCAGGTAGGACTCCAGGTCAAAGCACTGCGGAGAAGAGCAGCGGCTGAGCCGGTGCGGGGGGGACACGGGGTGGGGGACACCCCCAGCCCCCTGCCACCACCCCCCCTACCTGTATGTGCCGGCAGTCATGGCCCCTGGCCGGGAGCTGAATCCTCCGGAAGGTGATGGGACACTTGAGGGACACCTTGATGGCCGTCTGCTCCACGCCATCCTCGCCGTTGGGCCCTGGGGTCCCCGGGATGGTCCCGCTGCTGAAGTTGCGCTTGACTGGGGGGGGGGGGGCATCCAGGGTCAGAACTGGGCTGGGGGGGGGGCACCGCGGTGCCCCGTCACCCCCCCCGGGGCTGCAGCCCCCGGAGCAGGGTGTGCCCCCGTCCCCCAGGCGCTGGCTGCGGTGCTCACTTTTGGTGATGCAGTGCTCGGCGGGGAGCAGGCGCTTCTTGATGAGACCCTGCAGCACCGAGCGCACCGAGGGCCGGTGCACCAGCTGCAGGACGAAGAGGTGGGACTGCGGAGAGACGGGGGCGCTGAGCTGCGGCCCCAGCCGCCGCTGCCCCCCCCAGCCCCGGGACCCCCTCGGTGACTCACGCAGCAGCAGGCGGTGACGGTGATCTGGATGGTGTTCCGGCCGGGCTGGCAGACGTGCTTCAGGTAGAGCGGCTTGTGGGAGGTCTTGTTGTCGCCGCGCTCGATGGTGAGCGGCGTGGCGTTGACGCTCACCTGCACGGAGGCCGGCCAGTTGGTGTTCATCTGCCGGTCCTCGTGGTGGTAGCACTTGAACTGCAGCTCCAGGTCGGGCCTGGCGGGGCGGGCAGGGATGTGGGCAGGGGTGCGGGCAGGGGTGTGCCCGCCCGCCAGCCACCACGCCAAGTACAACCACACCGTACGGCACCGTGACAAACCATGCCGGGTACCACCACGCCGCACAGCACTGTGCCATGCCAAGACACGCCACGTACCACCGCACCATACAGCGCCATGCCATGCCAAGCCGCGCCATGTACCACCACGCACGCAGCACCGTGCTGTGCCGAGGCGTGCCGGTACCGCTGCACCACACAGCACCGTGCCGTGCTGAACCACGCCACGTACTGCCACGCCAAACTGTGCTGCGTACCACGACACAACACGACACCGTACCAAGGCGTGGCGTGCCGCGTACTGCCACACCATGCAGGGCGGCAACAAGCCACGCTGCGTAGCACCGCACCACGCCGTGCCACCCAGCACCACGCCAAGCAGCACCGTACGACGCTGCGCGGCGTGACGCGGTGCGGTGCTGTGCTCTGCCGCGCGGCCCCCCGCCGCCCCCACCTCATCATCAGGGTCTTGTAGACGGAGTCGCGCAGCTGGAAGACGTGGTTGCTGACGGCCAGGTTGTGCTGCAGGCGGAAGGGCTCCAGCACCACGCCGTCCCGCACCGGGAAGGTCAGCCGCAGCTCCTCCCCGGGGGCCGGCCCTGCCGGGGACGCCGTCAGCAGGGACCCCCCCGGCCCCGCCCTGCCGAGCCCCACCCACCACCGAAGAGCCCACCCTGCAGGAAGCCCCGCCCCACGGAGAGGCCCCTCCCACTCCAGGACACCCCACCCCTATGCAGGAAGCTCCTCCCACTACAGACAGCCCTGCCCCCATGCAGGAAGCTCCTGTCACTCAGAGGCCCCCCGCCCCCTCCTCCAGGACAGCCCACCCCTGTGCAGGAAGCTCCTCCCACTCAGGGCCCCACCCCCTCATCAGAGGCCCCTCCCTCTCTGGGAGGCCCCACCCCTATGCAAGAAGCCCCTCCCACTATGAGAGCCACACCCCAGCCATGCAGGAAGCCCATTCCACTGAAAGCCCCACCCCCATCCGAGGCCCCTCCCACTCCACGATACTCCACCCCTATGCAACAAGCCCCTCCCACCAAGGCGACTACGCCTCTGGCTGAAGCCCCTCCCACCGAGCCCCCCCTTTCCACAAGCCCCTCCCACTACTCCTAGCCCTGCCTCTTTCACAGGAAACCCCTCCCACTGCCTCACTCTGCCCTCTCATTGGGCAGTGTCTGTGAGGCCCCGCCCCCAAACCCTGGCAATGGCCACGCCCCCTACGGTGAAGCCCCTCCCCTTTCCTCAGGTGCCTCCCCCTGGCACCCTGCCCTTAAAGGGGCTACGGCCACCGGACTGGCAGCAGTAGTGCCCACACCGGGGGCATGGGGGGGGGGTCTCTGCAGTGCCCCCCCCGCCCCGGCAGCCCCCCATCCCCACGGGGGCACCTACCCGAGGGGGACGGGTGCAGGGAGGTGATGCTGGGCTTCATGTCTGGCAGGAAGGGCGACTTGACGTCCTGACCCGGGGACGCGTAGGGGGGGATGCCGCTGCCCGGCGTCATGGGCGGCGTGGGGTTCCCGGCCAGTGGCGAGCTGGGGTACCCCGGCAGCGACCGGCCCGGCTGCGGAGGCACCGCGCACCCTCAGCGCCCGGCCAGGCCGGCATTGCCCCCCACCCCACCCGGTGCCGGGACTCACCCCGTTGACAGCTGCCTGGCTGTAGGTGCCGAAGCTGGCGCTCTGCCCGTTGAACTGGTCAGCCGGCTGTGGGAGGAGGGAGGTCCCCGGGGGCTGGCAGCAGGGGACGGTAGGCACCCGGCCCCCACCACCCCGTGCCCGCTGTCCCCCCTCCGGTACCTTGTAATAGGGCCCGGCGTTGCCCGAGGCAGAGAAGTACTGGCCCATGCCCTGCTGCAGCCTGTGGCCGGGGTAGGAGGGGGACGGAGCGGAGGGCTGGGCGGTGCTGGGGGTGTACTGGGCACCGGCCGCAGCATACTGCCCACCCTGGAGGTACTGCTGCGCCGGGTATCCCTGCAAGGCCGGGGGCGTCAGCGCCGGCGGCAGGGGACATGGTCCCGGCACGCCACGGCCCCCGCCGGTGTGGATGCTCACCTCGTTGGAGTACGCCCGCTTGAGGCCCTGGCGGGGGAGCTGCTGGCTCGGGGCGGGGCCGGGGTAGGCGTGCTGGGGCATCCGCTGCCCACCGTAGAGGGGCCCGGCGCCGGGCGCCCGTGCGGGGCTCATGCTCACGGGGGAGACGCCGGAGGGAGCCATGACGCCCGCCATGCCGGCCGGGCTCATGCCAGCAGGGCCGCGGGGCGCGGTGTGGGGCAGGAACTGGCTGCCGAAGGGCTGCCCCGCGCCCATCTGCAGCGGGGAGAGAGCGGGGTCACAGTGGGGCAGGGGCGGCCGCCAGCTCCCCGGCTCTGCCGCGGCCGGGCTCTTACCGCGCCATACTGGCTCAGCTCCTGGCTCTGCTTCTCCTGCAGCGCCGCCACCGTCGCCGTCGCTGTCGCCGTAGCTGTGGCAGCGGCGGCGGCCACGGCGGCAGCGGCAGCTGCCTGGGTGAAGTCAGCGGGGGGCCGGCCGGCGTGCGAGGGGAGCCCCATCCCGCCGGGGCCACCGGGGCTGCCGGCGTAGCTGGGGGACAGAGAGGCGGGGAAGGGGCGTGCGGTGGCCCCGCGGCGGGGCGCACGCCAGAACGAGAGGCGCAGGGCCGGCCTTACCTGGCGGCGAAGCCTGGCCCGCCAGGGTAGGCGCTGCGGCCGTAGACGCCCGGCTGCACGTAGCCCTTCCCGGGAGCCCCCTCGGTGAAGGGCTGCTGCGGCAGGAAGGGCGGCGAGCTCATGCCCGAGCCGGTGCCGGCCATGCCGGGCAGCAGCGGGGTGCTGGAGCCGCTCCCCCCGGGGCCCATGGGGCTGCCGAAAACCTGGGGGCGGTGGGAGGGGGCGGCGGGTCAGGCGGGGGCAGGCATGGCCGGGGTCCCCGGGGCGGGGGCCGGGGGTGCTGCGGGTACCTGGCTCTGGGAGGTGTTGCTGACACCCCAGACGGTGGTTACCACGGAGAGGGATCCCGCCGGCTGATTGGTGCTCGGTTGCCAAGGAACAGCCTCGTATGCAAATGAACCATCACTAGAAAGAAAAACAAATTAATTAAGATGAAGGAGGAGGGCCGGGGGCCAGGGGCTGGGGGCCGGGGCTCACCCGTGGGGCGTGGGCGGCAGGGAGGGTTTCATGGGGTTCATGGAGTTCATCGGCGGCGGGCGGGCGCAGGCTGGGTCCTCCGAGGCCGCGGCGGGCGCTGCGGGACGGCGTCACCGGCCCCGTCCCCGGGGCTGCGGGAGGCAGAGGAAGCGGCGGGTGAGGGGGCGGCCGTCCCCGGGGGGCCGGGGAAGTCCCAGGCCCCGGGGGTGGGGGGCGGGTGGCCCGGAGCCTGCTCGGCCCCCCCCGGCCTCTGGCACCGGGACTCGGCGTCCTGCCCGGGGCTGGCACGGGAACCCGGCCGGCCCGCCCCTGCCCCTGCCCCTGCCCCGGCCGCGCCGTGGGGGGTCCGGGTCCGTGGGGCCCCCCAGGAAGCCCCCCCCCCGGGCTGGAACCCCCCCAAAAACCCCCGCGGGCACAGACGCCCCCGGGCCGCGGGTGCCGTGGGTCTTCCCCCGCGGGCGGGGGAGCGGCGGGGGCTTTCCGGGCCCAGGCCCGGGGCGGCGGGGACGCGCCTCCCCCCCCCTCCCCCAGCATCGCCCCCCGCCCCCGCCCGGGCGGCGCCCCGGGGCATTCCCGGCCCGGCAGCGGGGGGCCGCGGGGTCACCCCGGCGCTTTCGGTTCCCTCCCGGCCCCGCGGCAGGGCGGCGGGGACGGGGACGAGGGGGGGGCAGCCGCGCCGAGCCGGGCCCGCCCCGGCCCCCGGGAGGTGCCATCGCGGGGCCCCCCCGCCGGCGGTGACAGCCGCGGGCCCGGTGGCACCGGGGGGGACGGGCCCCGGGGGCGGCGGTTGCCATGGCGACGGCGAGGAGGGGGGCGCGGGGGACCCGCCCTGCCCGCCCCTGCCCCGCGCTGCCCGCACTCACCGTCGCGAGCGGCCCAAAATGGCCCTGGCGGCGCCGGGCGCGCGCGGCTGCGCGGAAGCTGCGCGGGATTTTCAGCCCGCGCGCGGCCCCGGCTCCATGGCGGCAGCGGCGGCGGCGCGGAGGGGCGGGGCTGGGCGCGCGGGGGCGGGGCGGGGCGGGGCGGAGCCGAACCGGGCCGGGCCGGGCCGGGCCGAGCCGAGCCCGCGGCGCCGCCGCCGCCGCCGCCGCCGCCGCCGCCGCGCACAATGGGGCCGCGAGCTCATCAGCATGCAGGGTCCGCCCCGCCCCGCCCCGCCCCGCCAGGCGCGGGCAGCCGAGCGCCGAGCGGGAGAGCGGCGTGCGGGGCTGTGCGTGTGCGTGACCGTGACGCTGGGGGGGGCGCGTGTGACCGCGTGTCGGCAGGCGTGACGCCGTGCGCGACCGCGCGGGCAGGGCGATTGGGGGGGGGGGTGTGGCACGCGTCTGAGACAGCCGTGACGGCACACGCGTGTGCGTGAGCGCGGCGTGCGCCGGGGTGACCGCGCGACAGGGTGACGCGATGCCCGCCCGGGTGCGCGCGACGGCACGAGCGCCCCGCCCCGCGGCCGAAGACGCGGGTGGCACCGGGCCAGGCGCTGTTCACCGGGGACCCCAACGGCAGCCCCGGCCGCGGGTCGCCCCACGCAGGACCCCCCACGGGAGGCCGGGGCGCCCAGCGCCGAGGCGCCGGCAGAGGCAGAGGGGCCCGGCCCTCCCCAGGGGCGGGCAAACGGCCCCACGGGCGTCCGGGGAGCAGGGGGGGCCCCGGGGCGGGGGGCAGCACCCCCGGCCCTGCCCCAGCTCTGGGGGGGTGGGGGTGGCCACCCCGTCTCACCCCCGGCAGCAGCCGCGGGGACAAGTGCGACACCGGACTGGGAGGAACTGGGAAGAACTGGGAGGTGGCTGGAGCCACCGCACCGGAGCAGCCCCTCCTGGGGGCTGGGGGGGCTGAGGGTCTCACCCGCACGGAGAGCGGGGGCAGCTCCCGGCCCCTCTCGCCCGCCGCGGTGGCTGCACCGACGCCGGCCCCGGCGCGAGCCGGACAAGGACTCCAGGCGCCAGCGTGGGGTTTTACAAGGTCTGTAGTTAAGGAGGGAGGGGGGAGGCGAGCGAGGGACAGACAGATGGACAGACAGACAGACGGGAGCATGCTGCCGCCGCCGGGCTGGCGCTTAGGCCAGGTCCTTGAAGGCGTCGAGGTTGAAGGCGGTGTCGAGGAGCCGCTGCAGCTCCGTCAGGTGGGTTTTCTTGTTGCCGGTGGCGGGGGCAGCCGCCGGCTCCCGCCCCGCGTACCTGCGGGGGAGAAAGTGGGGGGTGAGGGGGGGTCCGCACCCCCCCGACCCCCCCAGCATCACGGCCACCCCCCGAGTCCCTACCAGACGGGCTTGGCGCGGTTGATGGTGGTGCGGAGCCGGGGTTTGACGTAGTCGTAGTAGCCCTGGTTCTTGTGCTCCTCCTGGCACCACACCAGCTCAGCGGCCGGGTACTTCTGGGCTTCCCGCTGGAGGAGGTCGAAGGGGAACGGGGAGAGCTGCGGGGGACACAGAGCAGTGTCACGGCGGTGTCACGGGGCCCACGGCACCCCCAGCCTGCGGGCTCCGAGGCAGCCGGACCCTGCTCACCTGCTCCACCCTGGTGATGGCCACGTCAGCCTCCATCTGCCGGGCCTTGCGCTCGCGGGTCAGGTCGTAGTAGACCTTGCCGGTGCAGAACAGCACCCGTTTGACCTGCTCGGGGCTCTGGGCCGCGGGGCCGTCGTCGGGGATGACGCGGAGGAAGTGGGTGCCTGCCAGGAGAGAGGACGGCACTGTCACCCACAGCAGCCTGGGGCACCGCGCCAGCAGCTGCCTGCACCCGCGTCCCCTGCCCACCCCTCCTGGGACCCCAGTGGGCAGGCAAACCGGAGAGGCAGAGCCTGACCAGCTGTACTGGGTCCGGCTCCCAGTACAAACCATCACAGCTCTGTGGGACTTGGGTCTGCCAAACCCCAGCCACGCCATTCCGGCGGGAAGCGGCTGCCGATGGAGGAAGCATCACGGCAAAGCCGACTCATGTCCCCCCAGGGTGCCAGACTCTGCACTAACAAGGGGTGGCTCCCATTTGCTGGGCAGATGGCCGCAGCCGGCACACTCCAGCCGTGGCAGGGGCGAGCACACCGCCTTGGCGCTGGAGGGGAGCGGGGAGGGAAGGCAGGCAGCGTGCCTGCCACGCCGGAGCAGAGCTTCCCGCACAGGCTGCCTGCGATGCCGGCGGCATCAGCCTCGCTCAGCTGCTCTTAGGCACGGGGAGGCTGCTGCCAGGCAGACTTTAGCCGAGGTGGCCGGCTCCTGCCGTTCACCCTTCATCCCGCAGAGCGGCACGGGGTGCGAACAGACGCCTGCCCGTACCTGGCAGCATGTCGTCGAAGCTGGAGCGGGCTTCGGGGTGGCGCAGCAGCGACTTTGGAGTGAAGATTATCAGCTGGAGGGGGGAGAAGAGGCAGAGCGAGGCGGTCAGCCTCACCAGAAACACCCCACTGCAAGCAAAAGCCAGAGCGCTGACCTGCCCATCCTGCCTGCCCTCCCCTGCCCGAGCGCAGGAGTTGCCCCGAGAGGTTTGCTCCTCGCTCGGATGCCACACTCTGCCAGATCAGCCACCGCTTTCCGACAGCGCCGGGTTTCCCAGTCTGGGTTCCCCTAGGGAAGATGCTGAGGTGCTGCCAGGGACCTGCCTGCCCCACAGCCGCAGGTGAAGGCAAGGGGCTGGACCGGGTTATCTACTGACACCCGCCGGCCCCGACATCTCTGACCTCCCCATGGGGCGCAGGAAGGGCTTGCAGCCGCCCCAGCCCACATGAGCCGGCCGGCAGCACGACGTGTACCAAACCAACCCCGAGCACCAAGAGGTCCTTGGCCCGGGCAGAGGCAAAGTGCCAGTGTTTGCTGCCGAGGTGCCAAAACAAGCCCGCGCTGAGTCCCGTCCCCAGGCTTGGAAGGGACACGGGGCTGCCCTGCCTTGGCACCGAGCCCGGCGCGGAGCTGCCAGCACTGACCGGTTTGCGGAAGGGCAGGAGGATCTGGCGCCGGAGGACGTGGAAGAAGTTGGCTGGAGTGGAGCAGTTCACGACGATCCAATTGCAGTCGTAGAGCTGGCGCACATCGAAGTCGTCCAGTTTCTGCCTCAGCGAGCGCGGTGAGGGGGATTTCAAGAAACACAAGGTGCCTCTTGGCCTCCCAGCTCCGGTAGTGGGGAGAAGAGCGGCACCCAGCCCTTCCTCCCTCCCTCCCTCCTCTCCCCCTCCAGAGCACACAGAGACCTGGGAGAGGCTGTGGGTCGGTGCCCCCCACCTTCGGGTGGCCACAGGGGTGGCCAGCAGCCCCCTCCCGCGCCATTTTGGGGACACCTCTGCCTCACGCCATGCAGCAGCCCTAGGGGCAGCGGCGATGTAGCCTGGCCACCAGGTTCAGCCCCTTCCCCAAACCCTCCCTGCTGCAGCACGAGCCCAGGGCGTCCCATGCCTCCTGCTACCGGCTCTGCGACACCCGCCCCGACCGCGGTGTTGCGCTGAGCCCACCCAGCGTTATTGCCCCCCTCCCTATTTCAAGGCAGCGGTCGGATCCGGGACACAGGAGGGCCGGGCTGAGCTCAGCGCGGCCGCCACTCACGGGGAAGACATCGGGATCATCATTGCACATCTGCAAGAATCGTTCTGGGCGGGCGGAGGAGTGCTCGGGACCCTGCGGGGACCAAGCAGGGGCAAGAGTGAGTGGTGGGGGCAAGGCTGGTGCAAGAAGCTGATGCCGCGCACAGCCACGCCAGGAGCAGTGCTACCTGCCACCACTGCCCTCGGCTCTGCTTCTGGTGCACCCCTGGGTGCCCGCGAGCTGGGAGGGTCCTTACCATGCCCTCCATGCCGTGAGGAAGCAGCAAGACGATGCCGTTCTGCCGGACCCACTTGGCCTGCCCGGGACAGATGAACTGGTCGATTATGCACTGAGCGGTGTTGTGGAAGTCCCCGAATTGGGCTTCCCAAAGCACCAGGGCGTTGGGGCTTGCCATGGCGAAGCCCAGCTCGAATCCTGAGGGATGGGAGCGAAGCGAGAGGGTTATCCTCCCGGAGCAGCCTCACCCCCCCAGCTGGCGGATGCAGTCCTCCTTGCTCACCGAGGACGCCGTACTCCGACAGAGAGCTGTTGCAGACGGTGTAAGGAGCCTGGTTGGGCCAGAGGTGGTTCATGGGGATACAGGTCCTCTTGTCCACATTCTGATCGTGCAGGACGTGGTGGCGATGGCTGGAAGAAGGGAAAGCGTTACTCCATCGTCACCCTTCAGATGCCTTCTGGAAAGGCTGGAATCGCTTTTACGGCCACCAAAAGCACGGCTTTACCTGAACGTCCCCCTCTCAACGTCCTGGCCGCTCAGGCGGATGTGGATGCCCTCTTTGAGCAGGGAGCCGAACGCCATGTACTCTGCCAGGGCCCAGTCCACCGTCCGGTTCTTCACCATCTCCCCACGGGTTTTCAGAATACGGCTCAAACCTGCCGGGACAGAAGCCGGTTCGTAGCTGGGGCGGGAGGGAGCTCCAGCAACACCACGCTTGTCCCACAACCTGCCCACGGACTGACAGACTGCAGATGCCCAGGGGCAGAGGAACGAATCCACCTCTGCCGGAGGGATGAACCAGGGACAAGGAATGAGGACTGCAGGGAAGGATCAGCTCCAAAGAAGAGCTACTCCTCAGTTCACTTCCCTTAACCACAGCTCCCTCATGAACTAATTCTCGTAGACCCACAGAACGGTTTGAGCTGGAAGGGACCTTCAAAGATGATCCAGTCCAACAGGGACACCTTCCACTGGATCAGGTTGCTCAAAGCCCCGTCCAACCTGGCCTTGAACGCTTCCAGGGATGGGGCGTCCACAGCTTCTCTGGGCAACCTGGCCCAGTGTCTCACCACCCTCCTTATGTGCAATCTAACCCTACCCTCTTTCAGTTTAAAATCCTCACCCCTTGTCCTGTCTCTACGGGCCCTGGTAAAAAGTCTCTCTCCATCTTTCTCGTAAGCCCCCTTTATATACCGAAAAGCCACTGTAAGGTCCCCCTGGAGCCTTCTCTTCTCCAGGCTGAACACCCCCAGCTCTCTCAGCCTTTCTTCTCAGCAGAGCTGTTCCAGCCCTGGACCTCCTCTGGACCTGCTCCAACAGGTCCATATCTTTCCTGTGCTGGGGACCCCAGAGCTGGACGCAGCGCTCCAGGGGGGTCTCAGGAGAGCCGAGTAGAGGGGGAGAATCCCCTTCCTCGCCCTGCTGGCCACATATATCAAAGCACTGTAACAGGTCCCTTCCCTTCCAGGCCACCTTCCAGCCCTATCCCACATCTTCTCTGGAACAAACGCTCTGTCTGGCATAGCTTCCACAAGCTCCTACCTCCATGGATAGTGAAATCCTCCACCGGCACCGAGCTGGCCACTTGACCAATATGCGTCAAGTCCTCTTCGTTCAGACCGGTGGAAGGGCAGGTCATGCTCCGGGGCTGGCCGTCCAGAGTGAAGAAACCTGCAAGAGGAGGAGCAGTCGGCCGTGTTGTGGGAGCCGTGCCCAGCTCTGTGTGAAGAGCTCAGGTCCCAGACACCCTCAAGCAAGGGCGGGGATGCCAGGAGCAGGGAGCACCACCTCACCTCCCCAGCAGGGTGGTTTACTAGAAAATAGCTACCACAGCTCCAGAGAAGCCAGGCTCTTTGCTAAGGACCTCCGAAATGTTGCTAGTGACTTACCAGGCCAGGGTGAGTCCAGCCAGTGCTTGATGTGCAAGATCTTTTCATCCTTGGATCTCGCGTGGGCCTCCTCGCAGATCTTATCGTACTTGGCAATTTCCTCCTGAAAGGCAGAACCAGGAGGGGGAAAAGCATTAGCGAGGGGTCTCCAAACAAGGGTGCAGAGCCTGGGGGCCTCAGCGCAAGCTTGCAAGGGTGCTGGAGGGCACAGCAGGTCCCCGCAGCAGGGGAGCCCCAGGGCTGCGCAGCTCAGCCTTAGAGAGCAGAGCTGCTGCTGGAGGCCCCCGTCCCCCAAGAGACAGCTCTGCTGCCATCTGAACTGACAACTCCCGTTCAACCCTAAAGATGCTGCAAAGTGGTGCAGGGGCAAGGAGGAGCTGGCAGAGCTGCTGCCGCACTTGCTGCCAAGGTGGCAGAACCGGAGCAGGGGCCCTGCCCCAGATACCCCCAGGCCACAGCGAGCACGAGTGCTGCAGAGCCCAGCTCTCCCGTGGGTCCCAGCCGTGCCGCAGCAGTCCAGCGCCGTGCGGTCTGGGCTGTGCTGATCACAGGGCAATCCTTGAACTGGATGTTCCTGTGCTGTTCAGAGCTGGCACAGTCCAAGGACGAGCCTTGGCTCCTAACCCCGTCGCTGCCAGGTCTGCAGTGCTTGCCCAGCCCTAGCACAGCTCTGCCACCTTTTGGTGACAAGCACAAGCAGAAACGGGCCCCGGCACATCGTTCACACCCAAGTCTGAACCAAACAAGTAGTCTTCCCCCGAGATGCCGCTCGCAGTTTTCCTCCCAGGCCCCGAGGGACAGTACCTCATACTCCGGCTGATTTACTACCCCCTGGGAAATCAGCAGCTCTGCGTATTTCTGCAGCACCGGCTTCTGTTTCCGGATCTGCTTGTACATCAGGGGTTGCGTGAACATGGGTTCGTCCATCTCGTTGTGACCGTTGCGCCTGTAACAAACCTGCCAAGAAGGGAAAGAGCCTTTGAAAGCAGCCGCTTGCAACCCGCGGCTCCGAAAGCGGTCGGAGGTACCTGGGTCTCTGTGCTAGGAAAGGTCTGAAACCGCCCAGGAGGGACCCAAGTGTTTCCTCCCCAGTGCGGGAGGCGAGGGCAGGCTCCATACAGAGACAGCGTTGCCTCTCCAAGTGCTATTACAGCCTCGTTCCCTTGCTTTACACCACCTCCTCCCTCCCCTCATGTCAAAAGGGCCAGACAAGCCCTGAAGAGAAACCTCAGCTTTCAGAAAATACACCCCAAGAAGTATCGGCGAGCACTCGCAGCAGAGCCACAGCTTTAGGATAAAGCCTCGTGCCACGTTTCTTACCAAATCCACCACCACGTCCTTATGGAAGGTGCTTCGCCACTCCGCTGCCACGTTGCACACGTAGACAACAGCCTCCGGGTCGTCTGCATTGACGTGGAAAATGGGCGCGTTCACCACGCGGGCAACATCGGTTGGGTACGGGGAGGAGCGGGCCATCCGGGGGTCTGTTGTGAAGCCGATCTGTAGTGGGTGAGAGGGAACAGGACCAGCACAGTGGTAAGGATTTGGAAAGCGGCACATGCAGCTTCGAGGGCAGCTTGGCTGCTGCGGCTGAGCTGGGGGTTCCCCCACGGCTGCACCATTCAGCTGTAGCACAACTCGCCCGTCTCCTGCGCCCCAGGCACCACAGCCTGTCCCGGTCCCTGCGCCTGGGCCGTCATCCCGCTGCACCCGCAGGGATGGGCCGGTCCCAGTGAAATGTCTCTGGTTTACGCAGGGGCAGAATGGAGCAGCCCTGCGTGAAATCCCATGCCAAGCATCAGGTTGCACCACCTCTGCGCCAGGCTGGACTCAAAAGCTGCTACTGTTGAGCAGCTGGGTATAAAGTACCCGCTGCTGACCCCAGGATTACGGCTCGTGCCAGGAACATTGGCTAGGAAATGGCTACTGCCAGCTGCCAGCTACCATCCAGACCTGAGCCTGCAGAGGCTGGTCTGCGAGGGACCCCTGTGGACGCAGGGGATTTGCTCCTCACCTGGTTGTTCACCACGACGTGGACAGTGCCGTGGGTGGTGTAGGAGGGCAGGTCGCTCAAGTGGAACGTCTCGTATACGATGCCCTGCCCAGCGAAAGCGGCGTCTCCGTGCAGGAGGATGGACATCACCTGGGAGACGTGAAGCCACAGCGGTCAGCAGGGGCTCTGCGGGGACGGCAGGCAGGGGCAGCCACCAGGAAAGGGCCCGAGTCTCATCCCCGTGAGCCTTTGGCGTCCCAGAAAGGGCACAGAGCAGCTCGTCAACGCATCCAATGCTTTCTCAGGGGATCAGAGTGGAGCTGGCCACGGCTGGCGCAACCGCCGGGGAGAAGGCTGTGGCCAGTTCTGCCCCCGAGCAAGGGCAGCACGCTTGGGGTGCCTCGATGGGGCAGTGGGATGGCACCCGGTGCACAGTGGCTGAGAGGCAAGTCCCATTCCCAAACACACATGTCCCAAAGCAGAGCCTTTTCCTAACTGGGGGAAGACGAGAAAAATGCCCCTTTCCCCCATGCTGTCACCCCAGAACACCTTTGGGCAGGAGCTGGGCCGGGAGCTCACTCTGGCTTTGGTGACGTTATTTTGCTCTCAAACCCGGGGGCTGGCTGAGGATGCCGCCTGTCAGACGACGACAGAGTTTGTCTATTTATATCCAGCCCTTGGGGAGTAGGAGGAAGGGAAGCACTTTTGATCTCACCCTTCCACTTCTTGCTGTTGGAGACAGGGCTGCGATGAATCAGACCGCAACTAAACCCCCTGCCGCAGCCCGTTCCCCACTTTCTCTCCCACCCGGGTGCCGAGAGCTGCCTCCTGCTGCCAGCTCCAGCTTTCCCTGGTCACACTGAGATCCTTCAGCTTGAGGCTCCTACTGCCGAGCCCCCCGAGCTGTGATGCTTGGGTTGGCTTTCGGGAGCACCCCTCATTTCCCTGCTTTCCAGCCACGGGTTTGGGCATCTGCTGGTCCCCGCAGCCCAGCTGAGCCGGTCGTTCAGAGACGGAGGAAGTGGCAATGGGAGCCCGGGGTGGGTGAGCCCCTGCCAAAGTTATCCCCAAAGACGGCAGGGAAGGATGGGGGAGCAAAGTCAGGGCGATAGCAGGGTGATGGCAGGGGAAGGGGCATGGCAAACAAAAACCGGCTGGGTTTGCCCTCAGTAATTTTTTCTGGGTTACCCTCAGTCAGTTTGCAGAGGACACCAAGTTGGGTGGGAGTGTTGATCTGCTGGAGGGTAGGAACGCTCTGCAGACGGATCTGGACAGGCTGGGTCGATGGGCCCAGGTTCAACAAGGCTCAGGGCCGGGTCCTGCACTGGGGGCACAACAGCCCCAGGCACCGCTGCAGGCGTGGGGAGGAGCGGCTGGGAGCTGCCCGGCGGGAAAGGGCCTGGGGGTGCTGGTCGACAGCCGCTGAACATGAGCCAGCAGTGTGCCCAGGTGGCCAAGAGGGCCAGTGGCATCCTGGCTTGTGTCAGGAATAGTGTGTCCAGCAGGACCAGGGCAGTGATCGTCCCCCTGTACTGGGCACTGGGGAGGCCGCCCCTCGAATGCTGTGCTCAGCGCTGGGCCCCTCACCCCAAGGCGGCCATGGAGGGGCTGGAGCGTGGCCAGAGCAGGGCAGCGAGGCTGGGGCAGGGGCTGGAGCCCAAGGCTGGGGAGGAGCGGCTGGGGGGGCTGGAATAGGATGAGAGGAAACGGCCTCAAGCTGCGCCAGGGCAGGTTTAGGTTGGATATTGGGAAAATCTCTTCACCGAAAGGGCTGTCAGGCCCTGGCCCAGGCTGCCCAGGGTGGTGGTTGAGTCCCCATCCCTGGAGGTATTTAAAAGACAGGTAGACGTGGTGCTTAGGGACATGGTTTAGTGGTGGGCTTGGCAGTGCTGGGTTAATGGTTGGACTTGATGATCTTAAGGGTCTTTTCCAAGCTAAACGATTCTATGATTCTATTCTATGATTCTAGGAAACCCTGTCCAGCCCAGGCCACTTCACTGCAGGCGTCTCAGCACCACTCACCTTCTTCCCTTCCGTGTCCCCGCAGTAAAACTGCTCTGCTTTAGTCTTGCCTTGAACAACGGGATCTGCTGCTTCCAAGTGAGAAGGATTTGCCACCAAGGAAAGGGTGATGTTCCTGTCGGTGACGCGGTTAATCCGCCGGTGGTACATTCCCAGGTGGTACTTAACGTCACCGGAGCCCTGACGGAGAGGAGAGGAGAGGAGAGTCACCCCCAGGAATGTAAGCGGCTTTTGGGGCACGGAAGGAGACGTGAGGCAGGGCGGCGCTGACCCCAGGGGCTGGAAAAAGGGGGCATTTTCTGGAGGCGCTGGCAGAAAGCAGCCATCACTTAGGAGCTGAGCTGGCATTCAGCAAAGCAAAAGCAGCCTGTTCCAGGTGCCAAACTGCCAACAAACCTCAGACGCACATCGAGCCCATCTAGGTAAGGTTGTAGGTGCAGGGGAAGAAGCAAGCGGGGGGAGTTTGGGAAAGACACTGGAAAGCAGCTGGGATAACGCTCACCCAAGCTCTGCTCACACTGCCACAGTACAGCCGTCCCTGGCACCGTTCCCTGCAGTTCCCCGTTGGGGCACCTCGACACCCGAGGCTGCCGCTTTCTCACCTCGAAACCCCACCTGAAGGGCACGGCAGGATAAAGCCAGCCCAGCCCAGCTTTCCAAAAGCCAAATCATCCCGGCTTATGATGCTGCAAGCTTTGAAGCACGACTGCATCACAGCGACAGAGCCTGCGGCACAAGTGATTCGAGCCTCGGAGCTTTCGGAGCTGCTTTAGGGCCCCATATGGGGCCCAGGGGCTGCTGCAAGGGTCCAGGCCAACCTCTGCTCCTGGCTGCCTTCCCCTCACCTCGTCGTTCACCCCAAGGCTGCTTTACGCCCACGGAGAGCCGCTGACCACCCAGCCTGCGCTGGAGACGCTGACAGTGGCCAGGGCACACGTCACCCCTGGGACAGGCAAGGACAGACCAGCACTGGCACCGACACGAAGGCTTCAGTCACATGAGCATGTGTGCAATGTGGAAATCCTCATGATGCTGACACCACCGAGTGACACCACGAGTGGTGGCACAATCCAACTCAGTGTATGGCCAGAGCCTTTGGGGACCGCATGGGGACAGGTGACAGCAACCTGCTATGGCAGAGGAGACTCACCTCATCAGCAGCCTCCAGCTTGGAGTCGAACTGGCAGAAGATCTGTTCCAGCTCTTTCCTGATCACGTTGGCGAGAACATTCAGGCGTCCCCTGCAAAAGCAAGACCATTGTTGGCAACCAGCAGTGCCAGCCTGGCATCGAGTGCCAACAGTGACCTGCCACCCCCGCCGTCATGCAGAGGCAACACAACAACCCCACACCTCTGGCGACGGCTGTAGGGTCAACCGGGGAGGGGGCTCTGCGGTTTCACCCGAGACGGAGGCTGCAGACCCCTCAGCACAGGGATGGACTGGCCACCGCCGCATCCCGACAGCTGTCCCAGAGCGGGCAGGCCGAGTCCTGCTCTGGGATTTGAGCTCTGCCGCTCGAGCCACCACCCCTCTCCAGATGAATTTACAAACGAGCTGAAGCTGAAAACACCGCGATGAGCAGAAAGCAGGCAAGGCCGGAGCTCTCCGGTTAAGGTTCACCACCAGCCAAGACCAGTTAGGTGACAGCAGAAACCAGTGTGCCCTCCAGTACCAAACCCTGGCAGCATCTCCCTCCTCCGGACCCCAAGCAAGGCTGTGGAGAGAGGCAGGGTTACCTGTGGGGCATCCCCATGATAACGTAATCCACTCCCTTCTCACTCGACTTATCAATAATGGTCTTTAAGGCTGGGATCAGCACTTCGCAGCCCTCCAGACCGAAACGCTTCTCTGAAGACCATTTCCGATGGAGGAACTCCTCAAACCTGGAAGGCAAAGGGAGAGAGGGATCGGTGCCAGGGCTACAGCTGAGGGCAGAAACCAGAGAAAAGATGGGGACCGCGCCAAGGGAGCCACAGCACCCAGTGATGCTTAAGCAGGCATCACGTAGCAGCCCGACAGCCTTCCCTGTCACCCTGGTCTCCTCCTGCAGAGCCCAGCTGGCTGCTCCCCCACCCCAACACCGTGCTGCACTTAAACCTTATTTTTAGACCTTTCCTTTCAGGATCATCCATGTTTTCGGGCTCTTTGCCAGCACCTGAGCCTGCCAGCCTGGCAGCTCACTGGCGTCACCCTGCTGATTAAACCAACCGCGACAGATGACGTCAAGATGTGACTCAGGCGGTGACTGCGTCTCTCCGGCTGGGAGCAAACCACCCCGGGCAGCAAGGGAAGATAAGGAGAAGGTGAAGACCCCCCCAGGGTACCTGGTAGAGCGGACCAGCCTGGCCAGCAGCGTGCGTTTCTCTTCATTGGTGAACTGCATGATGCCTGGGGTCTCAAACTTCTGCCGGATCCACTGGCACTGCTCCAGGTCGTTGATAAACATGAACTCCACGCCGATGTGCTGGCAGTACGCCATCTGCCCCGACAGGAGAAGAAGGGCCGTGAGACAACAGTCAGGGCTTTAACACCTCCTCATTCCCTGCCAAAGACAGCCACGTGCACCATCGTATCGGCCCACGGGGCCAGGGACTCTTTCGTTTCCCACTTTAACCTTTCAGCAGGACAAAGAGCCCTCTTGCACCAGCGGAGACACAAACTCTCCTGCCTGGCAGCCGCGCCGCCCAACACCGGCAAGCGCTGCCTGCGATGCCAGCCTGGGGGGACCTGTGAGCAGCGCCCGGCAGCCAGCACCACGCCAGCCCCATTTTGGGAGCCTGGTTTGAGCTGTTTTCCCGGGAAAGGGGATGCTGCAGGGGACGTCCTGGGATGCTGCGGGGCAGCACGGACCCTGCATGTGACCCAATATCAAAATATTTAATTCCCTTTCCCCAAGGGGCCCAGGATCAGACCCTCGAGTCCTTTACATCCACCTCAGAGGTGAGATTTTCCCTCTCACTGGCATCAGCTGTGACCAGGTACACAACCCCACTTCGTATGGCAGGGAGAGAATCAGCAAAACAACCTCCCCCCAAAAATGAGGAGCCCGTTCTTGCAGCTTATCCAAGATGTTGACGCAGCTTTGCTTCTCCCAAGGTCAACCTGTCTCAGCAGAGACCGTCTGAGCAAGCCTGCGGCTCACCTGGGAGCCGTCTGTGCTCTCAGACCGGGCAGGGCAGGGTATGAAATTTGGCAGCAAAGGGGAACCAGCTGCAAGAGCTGGAAGCCCCAGGCTGGAGCTGCTCCTGCACCGGGACCCCCCAAGGGGCCACCATGCAGGGCAGCAGCACTGCTGCAGCACACGGAGCTGGGTACCGCCTGCCTACAGCCCGCTCCTGTGCTCTCCCAGCACTGTTTGCTGCTTTAAACTGGAAAATGTAGCTGGAGAGGTTTCCAAAAATGCAGTATTTAGTTGCTGGGGGTTTGCTCCACCTTGGGCAGACCAAACATGTTGCCCCAATGCAGCGTGAAGCTGGAGGCGATCAGAGATGACCAGGTAACACGGGGTGGCTGCTACGAGTGGGGCAACCGCTGAGGAGCAGCTCCCAACCTGAAAAGCTTAAAATCTGCAGGTTGGCCCAGGCTGCGGGCAGCAGCAGGGCCCAGGACCTCCAAAAAGCAACTGCTCTGCCCCTGCCCCGGGCTGCAAACAGGTCTCAGACAGCCCTCCCTGCCCTCCTCACCTCCAGCCGCCGGATGATTTCCCGGAGCGGAAGAGCCGATTCATTTCCACCGATGAAAGTGGTAGTGGGCAAGTGGAAGACCTTGTCGAGGTCAGATTCATCCAGCCCGTAAAATCCTGCAGGATTTTTCATGGGTGGGACAAGCAAAAGCAAGAGAGAGAAGGAAGGAAGGGGAACGGGGGGGACACCGGCACGCAGGGACCGGGTGCGTTTGGGAGAGGTGGGGAAGGGACAAAAAAAAGCAGCATAAAACCAAAAATAAGCATGAAGGAGGTTTATATGGATAAAAAACAAGCCGTAATTAAACAAAAGGACATTAAGCACAGAACAACAAGGTTATTACAAAAGGTAACGCAGGAAACGAAACACAAAGCAATATATATGTATGTAAATTGGTAATTAAAATCCAGGGTGAAAGTCAGGAATTTTGTAGCCCCAAGAACGCAAAAAATACACCACAAATTGTAACAGAGGGGAGAGAAAAGAAACAGAGGGATTGAGGAGTCACCAAGCACAACGGAGGTGTCGCCACACGGCGGGAATTGAAAATGAAGAGTCAAGGCGGAGAAGGAAACGGTTAAAACAGACAAACCCCAAAGAGGGAGAGAAAGAGAAGCAAGAGAGAGAAAATGGCATCAGGGCTCTGCGACGGACTCTCCTGAATAGCTCAGCCCGGGAGCGGGGCAGCCAGCCAGCCCCTCGGGGGTTTTGCTGCCCAGATACCCCCTCACCCAATTAACAGCCTTTTAATTAGGGCTTTAGCCTAGCTCTGCCCAGCAAACCCCCTCCTTTTTGGTGTTCGTAGGTGGCTCCTACTTACGGCACGCGGGGCTGCGGGGAGCTGGGTGCGCCGGGAGACGGTGCCGAGCAGGGCTCGGAGCCGAACGTTGGGTTTTAGAGCCGCAGATGAGCCCCGCCACCGCCTGCTGCTGTTACAGCATCGGCGGGTCCCTGCCAGGGCCCGCAGCAGCTCCGCGGGACCCCAAACCCATCGGAGGTGCCTCCGCGCCCGCTGAAGCTCACGGCTGTCTTTGGGGAAACTGAGGCACAATGAACTCGCTGAACCGATGCAGCAAGGCAGAAGCAGAGGCGGGAAGGGGACTGGGGAGTCCCAAGGCGCTTTCGGAGCAGGAGCTCGGCTGGAAGGGGGGCAGAGGAGGGGAGCTGCCTGCTCCCAACAGGGCCAGGTTTCAGGGTGTTTTCTAACCCAGGGCCGGAGCCACAGAGGAGGCAGAGTTTCCCCCGCTCCTCCCAGCTCCCTCCAAGCCAGCCCAACACCTCAGCTGGGGTTTCTTTGGGAGGGTATGGGGGATGCCACCCCCAAAACGCTGCAGGGCAGCGTAACCCACCTTTCTCCAGGCAAAGTGAGGCAAAAATTGACCCCTCCAGAGCTGGCCCTCCTTGAACTTAATCTTAAAAGAGTCTATCCCTCGCTCTCTGGTCAGGAATGGAGGATGAGCTGGAGAAGGGGCTGGGCTCATCCCTGTGCCGCCTCGAGGACATGGCACTTGCTGGAAGCAGGGAACACCCACAGCAAGCCTGGCGCCGAGGTTTTCCATCCATCCCATCCTCTGCCCACATCACCTCCTGGACACTGCTAGTCCCAGGGGAAGGAACTAAGCCAGATCCACCGGAGCCGTGCCTGGGAGCACTTAACCCTGGCAGGAGCTGAGGGTCTGGCCCCGCGTCTCCAGGACTTCTCTGTGGTTCCTATCCAAACAGAAGTCCTGGAGAGAGGCGGCATTAGTACGGAGCATCCCAGATAAGCTGCTGGTTGGAGGTTTCAGAGAAGCCTCGGTAATTTGCTGTGGCTCCCAGCCCCGCGGCACAGGGCTTTGGCTCACTCTGCCATGCCGATTTGAAGACTCGGGCAGACTTTGGAGGGTATCAGATTTTACAAGGAGTTTTCAGGCTGCTAAGCATCTCTGCTTCTGCTTTTCTGCAACCTGCCAGCTTTTTTGACAGTGCTGAGTATTTATAGGCAGCAATACCATCAGACGGGGGGAAGGCTAGGGATGAGCTGCCAAATTTTCACCGGGACAAAACCAGGGCAGTCAGGAGAAGAAAGTTTGGATTTTTAGGAGACTCAAACCAATCAAGGAGATTGAGGCCTCGTAAAATTAACGTTCACAACAAAAAGTGTACTCTAGCAAGCTAGGCATGCAAACGCACAGTATGGAAAAGGCCAGCGAGGCTCTAAATTGGGGATCTCTACAGGTGAAGCATCACTAACGAAGCGCCTACATTGAGACTTTCAGTGGGACAAATGAAAAATAAACATGTTACAGAACTCAAGAGTGGTGTGAGACGGGAGGGGACCGCTTTACCGGCTTGGTTCATGCCCAGAATAACCTATTCAAAGAGAGTCCTGCACTCCAGAGGGTTAAAGGCTCATTAGTTGCATACCTCCTACTGTTAACACTCTCAGCCGCTCCTTGAACACTGCGAGATCTGGGGTGGGCAGGGAAAGGGGTGCAGAAAGGGAGAAGATAGAGAGACGCAGTCAAAGTTAGTAAAAAAAAACCCTGGAACTGTGAAAACTAGTCATGGAAAGCACAAGTCAAAAAAATACAGTATTTAAAATACAGTCAAAAACCATCAGAGGCAAAAGGGTTGGGATGGAGGATGACTACGCACTAGGCAGAAAAGAAATCCCGGTGGAAAGTCTGGCAAGAGGAGGGAGGAGCAGGGAGGGGAACGGGGGGGCATCAGACACTGGGGAGCAGTTGAGCTGCATGGTTTGAGGCGGCCTCTCGCGTGCACGCCCCGGGCGGGGAAGGGAGACCGCCCGGGCACGGCGCCTTCACCCGCTGCGACCAAAAGGCATCCTCCCGTCAAGCTGCATCAAGGGGAGCGTTATCCTCTGCAGAGCAGGGAGCTGCCTCCCACCCACATCTGCTCCCAGAGGGATTTGCTCTGCTTGTTGCTACCAGAAGGATTTCAAGGTCACCCCCAAGGAGGCACGGCTGCTGCCTACGCACAGGCAGGCGGGGGATCGGGGTGCTAACGAGGCCGTTAACGAGGAAGACCAACGGTGAGGCAGGCACGCACAACACCATCGTTTCTCGAGCATGCTCAGCGCAGGCGGGAGCACTGGGATGCCGTGCCGGGCGCAGGCAGGGCTGCCGGGCGCCGGCAGCCTGTGTCACCGGAGCCGCGCTCCCCAGCTAGGTTAGGTGACCCGAGTGCCTCAGTCTCACCTGGGCTACAGGAAAGGCTTTGGAAACACTTCTCTTTTTGGTCAGTGGGGAAAAAGCTTACGTTTAGGTGAGAAGTTTGGTTAGCAAGGTCTCAAACTGGGGAAAGGGGAGGTGGCAGCACTCCCAGCCCATCTCCCCACAGGGGCTCGCCTGGCTCCCACGGAGAGACAGACAGACAGCCGGACGCTCAGACACACACCGCCATCCACACACCACCTGGATTTCAGCGTGCTAAGGTGTTATTTCCTTGGACAGGTCACATCATCAAGTTCCTGCAGTCATCTTGCCCTTGTTTTACACCACTTACCATGCCAGATCAGCTCCAGCAGAAGACCAGGATGAGATTATTTTGGTTTTTAAAAAGAAAAGACAAAAGAAGGAGGAATTTGGTGGCTCCAGCCCCACCACTCATCACAGCGAGGACCCCCAGGCGGGCTTTCTCCCCCTTGCGTTTTCTCCAAAGCTCACACTGCTTAATCCAAAGAGAGCTTCCAAACCAGACACAAACCAGTTGCTAAACAAAAGGCAATTGAGACGAAAGATCAATTTCCAAGATTAACCATGCAACTCCTTTGAATTACAGCACTGCCCGGCCATGGTTTAAGCTGTTGGCAGCAGAGCTCGCACCACAAAAGCTGACCTTTAAGGATTTCACTGCTCAGAAAGAGGAAACAAGATTGTTTCCAAGTTTCAAAACCACTCCTGTTATTAACTGCTCTGTCAAGTGTTAAGAAATACTCTTTCAAAGCAAAAAAAAGCCAGCAGGATCTGCTTAGAAATTGGCTTTCTGTGCCACAAGCAGGCGACACCCGATCTTAGGCTCGGCCGGAGCTCTGCCCACGCTCCGCACCAGCGCTGCTCTCCTCCCCTCTTGCTGAGCGCTGTTTGCAAGTTATCCTCGCCAAGTTGTATTTTAAGATCGACCAGATGAGGTTTTCCAGGATGAGGATACCAGGCGAAACTCTATTCAGTATAAATAATACTTACAGCAAGATAATAAAGCCTCCTTTGATGAGAGACTGCCATTTGAGTCTGGGGTCCTACCGTGGGACACAACCTCAGCATGAGCTGGTGGCTGATACCAGCATAGCTTGTTCCCAGGACTCGTTATTTCCTACAAATTCATGGATTCCCGGTAATTAAATCAACACCAGGAACCACAATGGCAGATATTTTAGTATGAAAGCCCAAAGAAACAGAAATTAAAACTTCACGCCTGGCTCAGACACGGAGATCGTGGGCTGAGATTCTCTTCCAGCCGATGCCTACAGACCAGCTATGCCTGAACATTTTCCACCGCGGCGAGCCGGGCTGGGTCACGCTGCTGGGCTCGTGACCACTCACCCTGGGGGAGCAGGAAAAATGGAGCTTATATGGCTTTACCCAGATTCTGTTCCAGCTGTGACGATGCTGTCAGCCCAGCTCTGCAGCTGGGGCTCCAAGGGAGGACCTCTTCTCGGACCGCTTAGGGCTTTTGGGCTCTTCTGCCTCTGAAGCAAGGGCGCTGCTGGAGCACACCTTGCTTCAGAGGAACCACGCGGGCAAAGCAGAAGAAAAACCCCCTGAACTGACCTTCCCCATTGAAGCAGCTCCTTAAGTTCAATGTCCAAGCAGAAACCAGTACGGAGCAGCATCCCTCAAGAGTCCATACTGGGACCAAAGGACCTAAACGGTTTAATGTCTTCATCAATGGCATAGATAGCGGGAGCGAGTGCACCCTCAGCCAGGCTGCAGGTGACACCAAGCGGAGTGGTGCAGTTGATATGCTGGAGGGAAGGGATGGCATCCAGAGACCTGGACAGGCTGAAGGGGTGGGCCTGCGTGAAGTTCTAGGGTCTAGAGCACAAGTCTTACGAGGAGCGGCTGGGGGAGCTGGGGGTGCTCAGCCTGGAGAAGAGGAGGCTGAGGGGAGCCCTCATCGCTCTCTGCAACTGCCTGAAAGGAGGCTGTGGCCAGGTGGGGGTCGGTCTCTTCTCCCCAGGAACAAGCGATGGGACGAGAGGGAACGGCCTCAAGCTGCGCCAGGGCAGGTTTGGGTTGGATATTGGGAAAAACTTCTTCCCCCAAAGGGCTGTCAGGCCCTGGCCCAGGCTGCCCAGGGCAGGGGCTGAGTCCCCATCCCTGGGGGGATTTAAAAGACAGGCAGACGTGGTGCTTAGGGACATGGGTTAGTGGTGGGCTTGGCAGTGCTGGGTTAACGGTTGGACTCGATGATCTTAAGGGTCTTTTCCAACCTTAATGATTCTATGATTCTAAGTTCATTAAGTTCAAGAAGGTCAAGTGCAAGGGTCAGGGCAATCCCCAGTCCCATCACAGACTGGGGGGGGAAGGATGGATGGAGAGCAGCCCTGCAGAAAAGGACTTGGGGATGCTGGCGGGTGACAAATTGGACAAGAGCCATTGATGTGTGCTCGCAGCCCAGAAAGCCAAGTGTCTCCTGGGCTGCATCCAAAGAAGCGAGGCCAGCAGGTCAAGGGAGGGGATTCTGCCCCTCTACTTGGGTCCCGTGAGACCCCCCCGGAGCACTGCGTCCAGCTCTGGGGTCCCCAGCGCAAGATGGCCATGGACCTGTTGGAGCAGGTCCAGAGGAGGCCACAAAAATGATCCCAGGGCTAGAACAGGTCTCCTGAGAAGAAAGGCTGAGAGAGCTGGGGGTGTTCAGCCTGGAGAAGAGAAGGCTCCAGGGGGACCTTACAGTGGCTTTTCGGTATATAAAGGGGGCTTACGAGAAAGATGGAGAGAGACTTTTTACCAGGGCCCGTAGAGACAGGACAAGGGGTGAGGATTTTAAACTGAAAGAGGGTAGGGTTAGATTGCACATAAGGAAGGGGTTTTTTATGCTGTGGGTGGTGAGGCACTGGCACAGGTTGCCCAGAGAAGCTGTGGATGCCCCATCCCTGGAAGTATCCAAAGTCAGGTTGGATGGGGCTTTGAGCAACCTGATCCAGTGGAAGGTGTCCCTGCCCATGGCAGGGGGTTGGACTAGGTGACCTTTGAAGGTCCCTTCCAACCCAAACCACTTTGTGAGTCTATGAGTTACCGAGCAGCACGGTAACGCTGCACCCTACACCCGGCTCCCTTTTCTCGTGAGGGAGGGCTGTCACTGCAACCACCCGCAGCCGGCCAGCTCTGGGTTTCGTGCAAAGCCTGCTCTCCTCTCAAACGGGAAACACGTCCACCAGGCACAGGGCTTCAGGGCTCTCTGCTGCTCTGCTTCAGAACGACCGTAGCACCCACAGCAGAGGCCAAAACCCCTGAGCTAGAGAAGGCTTTCCTCACCCTTTCCTCTCCCCAGCCACTGGGAGTGGCTTCAAAGTCACCTAAAAAAGTCTCCCTGCTCCCCTCACAGTGCCGACTACGAGTACTTGTGTCCTCTCCTGCGCCTGGGTTCATGGCCGTCGTCTCCCCACCTCTTCCATCAAAACCTCCCAGGCACAGGGCTTGCTCCAACCCAGAGCTGGCTGGCTCCCGCAGCACAGCCAGGGCTTGGTCCTCCAGACAAGCGCATCCGAAGTCCAGACCTCGGGATGAAGCAGCTTCCCCATCATCCCGTGAGCTGGGACAACGAACACCTAATCCTTCCCTACCATTCCCAGTACACGGAATCCTGTATGAAGGTCCAGCAGGTCCAGGGCTGGTGTCCCTGCGCTGGCAGCTGAACGAGGAATCAAGATCGTTTACATGCACCGTACACTCTGATCGGCTGTTTCGGTTGTGTGAGGTTAGTAATCATTGCTGCTGCTCTACTCTAAGTTAGAAGCATGCCTCCCGAGCGCTCGTAGCGCCGGGGTAACGACCCTTGGAAAGCACCAGCAAGGTGAAAGAGCTCAGCGCCGCGACCTCGCTCTAGCTAGAAGAATGGCAGCATACTACAGAGATCAAATCTAAAGCACGTTAAGAGGTGCTGAGTTTAAGCACTTTCAGATTAGGATTTCAAGTCCTAAGCGTCACACTCGCTGCTGTGCAACACTCATGCATCTTTCGCTCGAAGGCATTGGGATTTCCACCTCTCTACTCGGACGGGAACGCATCCCAAAGCTTCCTTGTTATGATCACCGGCAGGGCCTCATAGCTCAGTCTTGGAAAAAGGGGGCAATTAAGGGATTTAGAGATGCTGCAGCAAGCCGGGAGCGAAGGAGGGCAGGGCATCGTCGCAGGGGCGCACCAAGAAGCGCTTCTCAGCCCTGCAGAGACAAAGCCAGCCCACTCCCCCCAGCTCTCAGGGCCCCCAGGAGCAGCAAGAGGAGCCGAGGGACCAGACCTCCAGCTCTCACCAACACAAAACCTCTCTGCTTTGCACTTCCAGGAGATGCAATTACTTCCACCCCCGGATGAGCGAGTTCAATGACATAATTAATTGGCACCGGTTGGAGGAGAAACATGAGCTCAGCAATAGGGTTTTGGCACAAGACCCATTTGCCGTGACAGCCGGAGGGGGGCAGAACTGCTCTGCGGCAGCCGGTCGACTATAAATTTAGAGTGATCATTACTAAGGAAACTTAAGACCTTTCCCCCCTTACTGGTGCAGCGATCTACCTACAAAGCTGTGAAAGAGAGAGGAGCTCAAGCAATGCAGCACTAACTGCTCTCAAAGCCCTCACCCAGTTTGTCTGTGGATGTGATAATATCGGCTGGAAGGGAGGAGTCCAGATCTGCATCCAAGATGCCCAGTGGGTCGAGTTGTGCTACATGATGCCCTCGAATCTATGAAATGGGCCAGGAATGGAAAGGAGAACAGGTACCAAGAGGGAGAGGGGAAAGGGAGAAAAACAAAAGAGGGGAGGGGTAAAAAAGTTAAATTACATTAGAATTAATTTGCAGAGTAATTCTCACCGACGTTTGGAGAAACAGTTACTGGCGCATCATCAAAATTTACACAACTAATGCCGAGAGGATCAAGCTTTGCAATGTGATGACCCCTGACCTGGAAACAACAACACAGATTAGTCATTAAAACAAGTTAATTGAGGAGACATTCCTAAAAATAAAAAAAAAAAAAAAGTTATGCACAGTTTCCCTCTCTACGTTTTCTGCAGAGCCACCCCAATTTCTGGCTGCACCTAAAGCCTGGAGAAGTCGGGTTTACGTTCAGCTCCAGCACGTAGGTGTGAGTGCCACCAGCCTGAGGCCAGGCTCCGGCGGGGCGGGCGGGGGAAGGCCATCTCCTGCACAGCAAAGACCTTCCAGAACTGAGGTCCGAGGGTCTCCCACCGCTTGCCTGGTGTCCAACCCGAGCACCTCCTCTCTACAGATGCAATAACTCCACACCAACGGTTTCCACTTAAGCATCATAGCAAACGAAGAGGCAATTTTCCAGATTTTCGCAGATCTGGGTGCTCTCCCGCCAATGTGGCAGCAAAAACAAGCGCTGCCACCAGCAGCAGTAGCTCCTGAAAGGCAAAGGAACGTGTCTGAGGAACATCTGCCTGTCTGGGCTGTTAGAGGTCAGCATCCTTTTGGAGAGAGGAGCCTGCAGCAGGACTCGGAGCACTCACGTTGCTCTTCTGGGAAGGGGCAGGTGCAGAAACACCAAAGAGCTTTGGCACCACGAGAGCCCTGACAGCTCCCGGTGGCAGCAGTCAGGCCAGGAGTCACCATGCTGGGTCTGAATCCGCATCGGGAGCCACAGAGAATAACGAGAGGTAACGAGGAGTTTTGCTTTTTCCCTTCAGAGGAGGAGGTGCCCGCAGACGGACCCCACCACATCTCGCTGGGCAAACTCAATGCATCTCAGCGGCCAGCACTCTCCAATTGGCAAGCCACGGTTTATTTCGTGACAGCTCCTGCTCTTCAGGCTCAGCGCCGCTGGGAGCGGGGCATGAAACCCTACTGCCATGGTCCGGGGCGCGGTGCCGCCCTTGCGCTGTGAGAACAGTGCTCCCGGCCATCCAATCTGTTACCAGTTAGAGAAGTCACTCGTATATGAGGGGATTACTAAACCTCTTGTACAAACCACGCATACTGATCTGACCTTATTTACCAGAAAAGCATTCCTATTCAGAGTATCCCAAGAGGATTTTAAGAAAGGATTTTTGTGGTTTTACCAGCCAAAGAGGCTGAAATCAGCCATCGACGTTAAGGCAAACTGCTAAGAAAGCACCGATCGCCCCCACGGCTCTCTGCAGGGCCAGATGACGACGTGCCTGAGCAGTGGTGGCCACACAGAAAGCTCTTCTTCTGGGCCAGCTTTGTCTGGTAACTATTTGCTCGTCCGTTTTGCAGCAAAGTGTGGGGGCTAGCCCATCGTTTAGCCATCGGCAGGATGCAAGCTCACCACGCTGTTCCCCATGGCCAGGATGCTCTCACTGGGACCAGGAGGCCACTTTGTCCGGCAAGCGGCTTTGAGCTGCAGGCACCCAGTCACTTTGAGGTCAACTCAGCCATTTGCAGGTATGCAGCAAATCCTCAAGTCAGTGCGGGAGCAAGGAGAAGGTCTTTTCCCCCACAGGAGCCATGCTGCTTGTTATTCTCCACGTGCAATGCAAGCCAGGCAGATTTTTTCCCCCAACGCAAAAGAAGACCACAGCAGATACTTGCAGGAAGCATCACACTCGCAGGCGCTGACCCCGATAGGGGACCTCAGCCACCCAGACATCTGCTGGAAAAGCGGCAGAGCTAACTGCGAGCAGGCCAGGAGACTGCTGGAGTACGTTGAGGACAGCTTTCCAGTAGAGATGATGGAGAGCCTGACCAGAGGAGAGGCACTGCTCGACCTGTTGCTCACTAGGGTGGAAGAATTTATGGGAGAGGTCAAGACCGGAGGTAGCCTGGGGTGCAGCGATCATACCCTGGTCAAATTCTCAATCTTGAGGGGTACAGGACGGGTAAAAAGTAGAGTCAGGAAAATCTCAGAAAAACAAACTTTGGGCTGTTTAGGGTGTTAGTGCATGGGATCCCTTGGGAAACTGCCCTCAGAGGCAAAGGAGCAAACGAGAACGGGGAGATATCTAAAGACATTTTTCCTAGGGCGCAATAGCTCTCAATCCTGATGTGCAAGAAGCTGGGCAGGGGGAGGCAGGAGGCCGTCTGGGCCAAGTCAAGACCTCTTAGCCAAACTCAAACACAAAACCAAAATGCATAGGCAGTGGCGGCAGGGATACACATCCCGGGGAGGCAACAGGGATATGGCCCGGGAGTGCAGGGAGGGGACCAGGAAAGCTAAGGCACAGCTGGAGCTGAACCTGGCTAGGGACGTGAACAATAACAAGAAGGGTTTCTTCAGGTACATAGGACAGGAAAGGAAGATGAAAGAAACCGTACCCCCCCGCTGAGCGAAACGGGAGGCCTGGCTACGACCGACATGGAGAAGGCTGAGTTACGCAACAACTTTTTTACCGGCAAGCGCTCTAGCCACGCTGCCCAACTCACAGAATCCAAAGGCAGGGACTGGGAGAATGAAGTACCACCCACCGTAGGAGAAGATCAGGTTCGAGACCCTCTAAGGAACCTGAATGTGCACAAGTCCATGGGACCTGATGAGATGCATCCAAGGGAACTGGCAGGCGAAGCTGCTAAGCCACTATCCATCATATTTGAAAAATCGTGGCAGACTGGTTAAGTTCCCAGTGACTGGTTAAGTTCCCAGTGACTCACTACAAGAAGGACATCGAGGTGCTGGAGTGCGTCCAAAGAAGGTCAATGAAGCTGGTGAAGGGTCTAGAGCACAAGTCTTACAAGGAACGGCTGGGGGAGCTGGGGGTGCTCAGCCTGGAGAAGAGGAGGCTGAGGGGAGCCTTCATCGCTCTCTGCAACGGCCTGAAAGGAGGCTGGAGCCGGGGGGGGTCGGTCTCTTCTCCCCAGGAACAAGCGATGGGACGAGAGGGAACGGCCTCAAGCTGCGCCAGGGCAGGTTTGGGTTGGATATTGGGAAAAACTTCTTCCCCCAAAGGGCTGTCAGGCCCTGGCCCAGGCTGCCCAGGGCAGGGGCTGAGTCCCCATCCCTGGGGGGATTTAAAAGACAGGCAGACGTGGTGCTTAAGGACATGGTTTAGTGGTGGGCTTGGCAGTGCTGGGTTAACGGTTGGACTCGATGATCTTAAGGGTCTTTTCCAAGCTTAACGATTCTATGACTGGAAAAGGGGAAACATAACCCCCATTTTTAAAAAGAGAAAAAAGGAAGACCCCGGGAACTACAGGCCAGTCAGTCTCACTGGCAAGATCATGGAGCAAATCCTCCTGGAAACTATGCTGAGGCACATGGAAAACAGAAAGGTGGCTGGTGACAGCCAGCGTGGCTTCACTAAGGGCAAATCGTGCCTGACAAACCTGGTGGCCTTCTACGACGGGGTTACAGTGTTGGTGGATAAGGGAAGAGAGACTGATGGCATCTACCTGGACTTGGGCAAAGCTTTTGATACTGTCCTGCATGACATCCTTGTTTCTAAAATGAAGAGACATGGATTTGACGGGTGGATCACTCGGTGGATGAGGAACTGGCTGGATGGTCGCACTCAAAGAGTTGCGGTCAACGACTCGATGTCCGCATGGAGAACAGCGACGAGTGGTGTCCCGCAGGGGTACGCACTGGGACCAGTATTATTTAACGTCTTTATCGGAGACATGGACAGTGGGATTGAGTGCACCCTCAGCAAATCTGCAGAAGCCCCCAAGCTGAGTGGCGTGGCTGATGCTCTAGAGAGACAGGATGGCATCCAGAGGGACCGTGACAGGCTGGAGAGGCGGGCCCGTGCGAACCGCATGAAGGTCAATGAGGCCAAGTGCAAGGTCCTGCACCTGGGTCAGGGCAATCCCAAACACGGCTACAGGCTGGGCAATGAGTGGATTCAGAGCAGCCCTACGGAGAAGGACTTCAGGGTATTTGTGGATGAAAAACTGGACATGACCCAGCAATGTGGGCTTGCAGCCCAGAAAGTCAACCATGTCCTGGGCTGCATCAAAAGAAGCGTGGCCAAGGGAGGGGATTCTGCCCCTCTGCTCCGCTCTGGGGAGACCCCCTGGAGCCCTGCGTCCAGCTCGGGGGTCCTCAGCACGGGAAGGACATGGAGCTGTTGGAGCGGGGCCCGGGGAGGCCACCGAAATGATCAGAGGCTGGAACAGCTCTGCTGTGGGGACAGGCTGAGAGCTGGGGGGGTTCAGCCTGGAGAAGAGAAGGCTGCGGGGAGACCTGATTGCAGCCTTCCAGTACTTAAAGGGGGCTTGTAAGAAAGATGGGGACAGAATTTTTAGTTCGGCCTGTAGCGATAGGACAAGGGATGATGGCTTTAAAGTAAAAGAGGGGAGATTCAGACTGGATATAAGGACGATGTGGGGGTGGTGAGGCACTGGAACAGGCTGGCCAGTGAAGTTGTGGATCAAGGCCAGGCTGGACGGGGCTTTGAGCAACCTGGCATAGTGGAAGGTGTCCCTGCCCACGGCAGGGGTGTTGGAACCAGATGAACTTTAAGGTCCCTTCCAACCCAAAGCATTCTGTGATTCAAAAAGAAATAATGACTTGGATATGCAAGCACAGCTACAATTAAGAAGCCATTGCTGATGCCGCAGCAGAGCAGGATCACTGCTCACCTATAACTACAGGGACAATCCAGCCTGATCCAATTAAGAAATTAATTGCCTGATGTTTTAAGTAGGTTACCCATCACAGGCAGGCTTTCCTCCTACCTTCCTACTCTTTTGTACATCCATACACTGTGCTGAACTTCCCCACCTGGACACCCCACTGCAGCTACAGCCCTACCATGATACCAGGGTAGGAAAGGAGGTGGATTCCTCACTGCCGACAGCTTAGAAAAATACCTCCAAGAGCAATCACCTCCCGGCGCTGCCATTCGGAGACTGAGGAAGTGACAGGAATGCAGAAGAGGTTACGGATTTTGTGTTCAAATTGCTGACTTGGAGCTGCATCTTCCAACTACATCAGTCACCACTTGTTTGAACTTGGCGTCTGCCTGCTTGTTCCACCAGCGAGAGCTGCACAGCCTTTGGAAACAACTCGCCAGGATCCGCCCGAGCTGGAGAGAGCTGGCAGGGCATTCACCTCCCATGAAATCAGCCACAAGGGAAGACGCAGGTCCTCACAAACACGTAAACACGTCCCACCTTCCACGTTCTCAAAGAAAAGCAGGGCAGTGCCCCAGCGTTGACGTCGGCACCTCGGCTGCGGAGGTGGGCAGGGCAGGGCTGCTTTCTTCAAGACAGAGAGCAGGGCCAAGGCTGGGCAGACCTTTGGACTTGCCAGTGCTGCAGTTCTTGCCTTACCCTGTGGCCTTGTACATTGGATTTTCCCCACACCTGAGCAGGAACATGACCTGCAGCAGGTGCTTCTTTGCAGGAATAAGTGAGAAGACCATGGTCACACCTCCACAGCAGCTGGGTTTGTGAACTTCTCACCACAGCCCCAGTTAAAGCCTCCACACTTGACAAACCAGAGTGCAACCAAAGGTGAAAGGATGACACAGATGTAGAAACTCATTTAAATGTTCTCTCCAGTTAAAATATTGGCTAGCCATCCCCTAGCCAGAGGATGTTTCCTTCCTTCCTGCTCAAAACTTGTTTCTCCCAAAAGGCTGACTTCGGCAGCGTCGGTCTGAGTTGCAGCCCAGTGGCACCACCGCCCTCTTCCCCGTTGCAAATCACAAGGAAATGTTTCCTGAACTTTTATTTTAGGACCTCAGAAGTTGTCTCAGCAACATGGGGGAAGCGGGGGGGGGTGTCCTACACCACTGCTGAGTGTGGCAGGAGCCCACAGCACAGAAGCATCATTCCAGAAGCCAGCAAACCACCATGTGTGGAGAAGACCTCCCCCTCCCTGCCACTGTAGTGGCTCTGTTTGGGTGACAATAGCGTTAATCCTCCTATTGTCCAACAAAACATCAGCTGAGCTTCTGCCCCAACACATCAGCAGCCTGGTTAGAAACCAGGCAGCCCAGCACGCATCCTGCACGCTTTCCATGCAAAACACGTCCATCGACCGCACTGACCCCAGCCCACCCTGGCCACCACATGCCCCTCTATGGAGGACATGCTCCTCCTTGGCGCAAAGCCCGTCTCCTTACCTGATATGCCCTGATGAGAGATTGCACTGCGAGATGGTCCTCCACCAGTTTATCTACGTTGGGCTGCGCTTGAACCAGGAACTGGGCTTGGGACAGCGTGGAAAGGGTGGTAGTCAGTGGAGGGGGGCTTTGGTAGGCGGTGCCCGGAGCAGCTCCGGCATTGGCATTGCGAAAGAAGATGTCCCATGACTAGGAAAAGGAAAAGAAAAGAGGCGACAGGGTCATTACCCGCGGACCAAAACACCTCCTCGCTGGAGATTACTGGGGTCTCAACTCTATTGCCACAGCAGGCAGTAAAACCCCTGGGGGCACAGCTGCCTCCCTCCCTGTGCCCCAGCTCCATGCAGCCGCTGCCGAAGGCGCCTACCTGCCTTGGACAGGAGAGCACTAAAGCTCTCCCACTATTCCAGTCACTTCCCATCCATCTAGATTGTTTCTTTTGGCATGAGACCGTCTCCAAAGCCCCCCCTCCCTCGGCAGCAGCGCTCAGGACAGGACACGGGTGACAGCCCTCACCTGGCTCGGCTCTCGAAACCACTACCCTGAGCAATGAGCCCCAGCCTGGGCTTCAGGCTCTTGTCTCCTTCTCTCCAGAGCAGGAGAATGCCCTCTAAATACCCACAATATTTTCTGTAAAATATTTTTGCCCTGTAATCAAATACCCTCTTCCTCTTTTCCATCGTCTAAATGCCCTGAGACCCAAGTCCCAGTGTAAGCCGTGTCATCCAGCCCTCAACCAGCAATGGCTTTTTTTCTTTTTCTGTCCCCTCTTCAATTTTTCCCTATCCTTTCAGCGACGCCGATGCCAGCGTTATGTAGATACTGCTGTGCCAGCTCTCCCGTGCCCTTAGCGAGACAGGTATCGCTCCTGTTCCCCTCCACAGATGGGCATTTCTAGGTGTTAAGAAAACAAAGCAACTCCCCCAAAAAAAGCTCTGGACAGACTTGGTGTAACTTTGTGGTACGTATCCAGCACTGCCTGAGGAGCCCAGAAGTGCCCCAGGCAGGCCAGACCCAAGTTAATCTGTCTACTTGGAGAGGCAGCAACGGACCTGGGGAAGGGGAGAGACCAGCCAAGCAAAGTCCAAGCCATGTCCTCCCTTCACGCTCCCACCCCTGCCCGCTTCCCGCCTGCCACTGAGAGGTAGCGAAGGACGAGGGCAAGGTGGAGCGGCGTCCGCATGCCTGCACGTACCTGAGACGCCAGCTAGAGCAAACAAACCCTGTTGGATTTGCATGCTGGATTCAGCCCAAGGGCCTCTCCACCGACCAGGAGCAAGAGCCCAGTGCTCAGCCCCCTGCACGCCCCTGAACCTTGTGTCTGCAGAGAGCATCAAACCCAGCCTCAGTGACGCAGAGACGGGCGAAGCGCTGCCCAGCCAGCCCCAGCATGCTTAAATCAAGTTGAAAAGAGCTGTGAGAGCAGCTCCAGTGGTGGTTTGGGGCAGAAAAAGCAGCTTTTGCACCCTGGTAGCAGGGCGGAGGGGACTGAAATGCTGACCTTTCCCAGAGGAGCACCAGCTCTCCCCCTTCCCTGGAGCTCCTCCGGCTGCAGCACCCATCACATGCCCCAGGAAGCTATTTCCAGCCCGGATTTACCCAGACGCCCCATCACACGGCTACGCAAGGTGATTAAATTTAGAAACAGGTCACGCTGAAGGAACATAAATAAAATCTGGAACAATTTGGCACCGTAACTGATAAACAATAGCTCCCTCAAAGGGGGGGGGGGGGGAAGCAAAGACAGAAAACACCCGACCCTGTTCTGATTGCTGTCTGCTAAAGGAAATTTCAGTACGGAAAGAGGGAGAGCTGGTCTTTGTACGATCCTTACTCCTGGCCACTGGCGAGAGCAGCCCAAGCCCCTTCCCCTGCCCGGCTCACAGAGCCCACAGGTGCCCCAGAGGCCATCGGCTCTGGCGAGCGGGAGGGACGAGCACCCTGGGATGGGCTCCGTGCCCCTGGGATGGGGAGGAATCCGGCTGGCCGCTGTGCTCCGTGGTTTAAGGTTGTTTAATGTACTGGAAAATAAAGACAGGCAAGAGAAAGGGAGCATCTGCTAGCCCAGGGAGGGGGCTGGCAGCGGTGCTGGGGAGACAGGGACAGAGCCAGCACGCAGAGGTGCTGCCTTTAGGACCCCCTCCCTGCTGACATTCAACAATATTAACCTCTTGGAGATGCAATTTGCTTCTGTTTTGAAAGAAAAAGTTCATTTTAAGGTATCCAAACAAGGTGCGGCACCAGCTCGGTCAGCTCAGGCACTTTCGCTAAATGCTTTATTGCCCAACGTAATTACAGAGTATTTCGGGCTGCCTGGCTGCCGGCTTTGCCCCCGCTGAAGGCTGTGGCCCTGATAAGCGCTATCAAAACATCAGCCTTCAAGTTGCTGACGTGGTTTCAAATTCGAGGGCCACCCCGGGGGTTTCTGGTGCCCCACGGAGGTGCCTCTGGAGCTCACGTATCCCGTGGGAGAGGCTGAACAGCCCCATCAGCATTATCCTGCTTTATCGCAGGAAGGACTTTGCCTTAATCCAGCACTTGCAGAAGGCAATGGCAGTAATAAAGCTCATCGGGTTATTCCCCTTCGACCCTCGCCATGCCCGTAGCAGCCCTGTGAGCACTCCTCCTGCTCCTATACCCTATATATACAGGGTATTTTTTATATACATATATATATATATATATAGGGTATAAGAGAACTCAGATTCACCTCATTTTTACCAGGATGGCTCTCTCCGGCATCTCCCCGCTCCTAACCGCACAGGCAGCCCCCGCGTCTCGGCACACCACATGCTCTCAACCCCCGGTCCCTGCTGTGACCGTCCCACAGCCACGTGTCCCACCACAGCCACGGCACGAGGCATTAGCCCAGACCAGCTTTCCTGGCGCTCCCCTGTGCCGGCAAAGCAGGACGGGAGAGCCAGCTGACCGCAGCTAGCCCAGATAGTTCAGGCTTTAGAGGGATTTTGAGCGCAGCTCTGAGAGCGGAGCTCACCGCAGGCTTCTCAGTTGAGAACAACCCCAAAAACAGCTCATCAAGCGAAACCAGCATCTTTCACTTCGTTTCTCAGACTCTGTTCCTGGAGAAGGCTGCGGGTCCCAGCCTCCGCCACAAAGCCAGCTCAGAGGTCAGGCACGCAGGGCAAGGGGAGAGGGGTGACATCTCCCACCCGCCGCAGGGCACCTCAAAACGGGCTGGGAGGTGCACGAGGGAGACGTGGCCTCTACCTCCAGCTGTGTCCCTGCTCCTTCTCCTGCTGTGGACTCCAGGGGACGGAAAGCACCCACCAGACCTGCTCCGCATGGCAGGCAAGCCACGCAGCACCTCCTGCCTCAGCAGGGCGGAGGTACAGGCAGAGCTTAAGGCTGGAAGAGGAGAAGCTGGAACCAAATTTATGGCGGGTAACCTCTGCTGAGAGCAGGGGGTGAAGCAGTGATCGATCTGTCGTGCTCTGCACATTGCCTTGTCCCTTACCAACATAAACAAGGACCTTCAGTTCTCGGGGGTGCTTGCTTTTGAAGATGGGGGATGAAACCCAAGCATTTCAAACTCTCAAGCGAGACTCCTACCAAATCCAGCCTGGGCCCCTGTTTGCGAGCAAAGGGCGCAGCCGAGGGCACCTCCCAGGGCCAGGCATGGGGCTGTGGCCTCGCTGAAGACTGCGGGTTCCTGCCATCGTGTCAGCAAAGCTGGGGTTACACAGCGCGGTCTACACGCGTTGTGGGCATATAACCACTTTCAAGATAAAAATGAAAACACTGGCATATTAAGAAGTCCACGTTAAAGACTGTTTGATGTACGTACCTACCGGGAGAGCTGCGTCTCTTTACACCAGTTCAACCTGAACAAGGGGCTGCTGTTTAGGAAGGCTAAACTTGTCGCAGATGTAGGACTGCAGGTATCACCTACCTGCAATCAAACCTCTCCGGCCACCTGCCCTGAAGCAAGCAAGTTGCTCGGGGTCCTGAGGAGACGGCACGGGCTGTGCCGAGCATCGCCAGCAGCCAGCACCGTACCCGAGCTGGCAAAGAGGCGCTCGGCCCTGCGGGGCAGGAGGAGGGCGGCCCCGCTCCCCGGGGAAGCGGTCCCAGGAGCGAGCAGCACGGACCCCGCAGCAGCCCACCCGCACTGACCCCCCGCGCCCTCGCCTCCTCTATCCCCAGCTCTGCTCTTATTTGCTCATCAGCCTCAGAAACTGGAGTTCAGCTGAAGGACCTCGGGCAGAAAAAAGCCTAAAATAGCCTTTTTTTTTTTTTCTTCCAAGTCTTCCTTACTCTAAACAAACACTTAAGTATTTTATGCGGTTTAAACCACCAGTGCCTGCACGGAGGAAGTGAGTTCACTCTGCTCAGCCGGGACGGCGGTGCCAGCTGGAGTTCTCGTAGGTTTCTGGCGACAAAAGCAAAGAAACCCCAGCTCTTCCCTGGCTGAAGGCCTTGCCCTCACCGACAAAAAGCAGCGCGGCGAGGCGCAGCCGGTCTCTGCTCTGTGCAGGGAACAGATAAGCCGCAGCCAGGTCCGTGTGACAGCCTGGCTGTTTTCGGGAACTCCATCCTCGGATCTGACCCTGCGTCTAACAGGACGGAGGCCAACGCTTGTCAGGGACAAGGGTGACACGCTGGGAGGGGACGCAGGCTGACGGGGACCGCTCGCGAGCCGAGAGCAGGGACGGCCGCAACCCCGATCCCGCCGCAGCGGCCCAGTGCCCCAGCAGGGACAGGGTGAGCCATGAAGAAGTGCGCAGAGGAGAAAGGAATAAAGCAAGGAGCTGGGAAGGGATCTTGGTAAAGGGGTCACTGGAACGAGGTGGGATCCACCCAGGAGAGATGAGTCAAGTAGGAGGGTCAAGTGTGTCAGGGAGCAACAGCAAAGTCCATGCCAAACCTCAGGTATCGACCCCACCAAAAGTTCTGGGACCTGGATTTTATAGGACCATGGAACTGTTTGGGTTAGGAGGGACCTTCAAAGATCACCTACTCCAACCCCCCTGGTCCAACTTTCTTTCTGCCAAGCAGGACACCAGCTTGATTTTGGTTCAAAAGCAGTCTGTAAGACTTGCTTTTTACATTACTAACATCAGGTTAGCTTCCTGGCAATAAGACCCCGTTTCATTTCACACTGATTTTCCTACTGCCATAAACCACTCCCAGCTGCGCTGGAAGCAAAATCTTATGTCACCTCCTGCACTGCTCTCTAAGCACTGAAAAGTACTTCAAGGGACACTGATTTCCAGGGGTGACCAATACACACTTCACCATAAGCGCTGGACTGAGGGCCTGGAGAGTTGGTTGGAGCTCCACCCTTGTAGGCGCTCAAAACTTGGCCGCACGAGGCCCCAGGTGACCTGGTCTAGCCGCGAAGCTGGATGCCACCTCCAAGCTGGATGCCACCTCCAAGCTGGATGCCACCTCCAAGCTGGCCATGCTGGGGCAGAAGCTCCAGAGGTTCCTTCCAACATAAATTCTCCTCCAATTTCTTCACTTGAGCGTGCATGAGGACTCCTGTACAGCACTGCATGCACTGCCTACCTAGAGACGAGCTGATGAAGCTACAGGGGCTACATTAAAGATGAGGCAAGACCAGCTTAGATCTAGAGGTCTGGCCTCAGGACCCAAATACGCTCCCCAGCCAGCTGCCCTGGTTGGGCTTGATGTCTACTCTCACAACTGCTCAGAGAGACATTCAAGACCAAGCGGGGTCTGTAGATCAAAGAGCTGGTATCAAACCGCAAAGACTCTTTGCCAAAGACACAACTGTGCCTGTCACTGGGACAAGCGTGGTGTAACCCACACTCGTTTATAAATTAGCCTACAGCATTTAGATTCATGGCTTTTCATTCAATATCCTGCCTCTGAAGGACTGGGCTGCAGCACGTGCGTCTGCTTGGGTAGCTTTCAAGTCGGTATTTGACAAAGGGCACAACCCCAAAGCAACAAACTTTGTGCTGTCTAAGTCTGTATTGCTTGGCTCAGCCACCCGTTTGCCTCGGAAGAAGCATAAAGTCAACAATTGTTTGTGAAAATCCGGCTTTGATCCTACCTTAAGACCTTTACAGCGCCCTACAATGCATTCTGGATGCATGGGATCGGTGCCATCGAAAACACACTCAACGCTGATGCAAGCATTGGGGCATGAGATTCCTTACTCACCCTTAGCTGCTCATTTAACCATCACGTCCTGGTTTGCAGACTGCTCATGTGCTACTGAATAAAGAAAATCCCTGCTCTACAGCAGGACATGTATGAAACTGTCTAAAAACCCCTGGGTAATGCTGAGCCTTAGTCACTAGAGGGACGTTTTCCTTGTGAAACGCTGGGGATGGGGAAAAATGCAGGCGGGTTTCAGAAATCCTCTTCCCAGCTGAGCCCTCACCTGCTGGACTCTGTGTTCAGCAGCTGGCCTTCTCCTCGCTGGAGGAGCTTCAGTAATTCAGATCAAGACAGACCTCTGCACATACTGCCCGCAGCTGAGTTGCTTTCCCAGTTTTAAGTTTGGGAGCAGCTGGTGGGAATTCCTCTGGCCACCAGACCCAGTCCCCCTCCCCAGGCTGCAGATCAGCAGCCTGGCTTTATGCACACAAGCTCAGAGTCAAGCTTAGCTACAGCCTGTCTACCCCAACGTGTTACACCACCTGAAGCAAAAAGGAAACCAGTCAAGATGTGGAGAATATCCTCCCTGCCTCCCCCCCATCCTGCCCCTCATAATAAACCCTCCTGATGAGCCATCAGAGCTGGAAAAAATAAAGCATTGGAAGCTCAATAAAGGTGGATTCCCAGGAGAAGGCATTCCTTGTATCCACTTGTGATCCAGGATGCTGCCTGCGTCCCACAAGCCCACGGCGTTCCCTCTTGAACAGAGAAACTCCTCTTGGCTCTTGCTCAAGGAATCGCTGACGTTTCTTTTGGGCAAAGCGAGGCAGAAGGACCATCCACAATCATCCGGCCCCTCCGGCTGAATCCTCCCTGGGACGTGCGCACTTACCTGAACCCACTGCTCAGACACACAGAGAGAGAAGCGAAGGTGATATCCTGGCAAGGTTGCTCCTTACCTTATGTACACTTTTGGGATTTTCCAGCCAAGCATAATACATTTCCTCCACGTAGTTTGAACTAGTCCCACTCAAAAAAGGCTCGGCAGCCACCGGTGCGCTGTAGCACCTGATCTGTTGAAACGTCCTGGGTGCTGCCGGCCTGTGTTGGGAAATTGTCTTTACAGTCTGCGAGGCCGTCAACGGCCTCAGCTTTGCCGCACAAGTCCTTAAGTTAAGCATGTTTGTCCTGTCGCCTCACGCACGTTCCTGTTGGGAGAGAAGGGAAAAGTGGGTTAGAAATTATTGCAGGAGAGCGCAGAGCAGAGGCCGCCCCCCTCCGTCCCCGTCAGCCCTGAGCACGGAGAATTAAGCTTAGGATCAGTTTTTAATTCAGATCAATCCCTCCACCCCATCCCATGGCCAAATCCCCGACAGCTTGGGAAACACAGTTTTTGCTCAAGATGCTCGGCGCAGCCGGGTCCACCTCCCCCGTCCCTGCCAGCACAGCACCGGCATCTCCCGTGGCACGACGGTGAAAAGCAGATTTGTTCAGTGGGGTACCCGACGCCAGCCTCAAACGAGCCGCCGCACGTCAAAGCCACCTGCACCTTTTTATATCGGCACCTCTGTACAAAATAAGGCATGTCTGATGGTGAAACGCAGCCCGGATTAACAGCACGAGGTATCAGGCTCCCCCAGTGCCGCCTTCTTTAGGTCCTAGCCAACAACATCTACTCCTTTTCCAACAATAAATCCATAAAGTATTCTTTGATTTCTTCTGATTTTCTGATTCTTCCTCCGAGAATCCTCTTTTTGTTTTAAACAGGAAAATCCTCTCTATGAAACTCAGATTCCAGCAGGAACTGGACACTTTGGCCCTTCAACCTCCCATTTGCAGCGATGCAGCCGGTCATACGAGTTTAAAGAAAAGCACTTTAAAGCGCCGTGCCCAGAAGGATGCTGGAAAAAATTTGTTACCAACTGGATTTTAATGCTGAACGTCACGTTTTCCTTCATGTTGAGCCGATCCAGTCTAGTGGGCCACGCTCCCCCAGGCTTGTGCAAGCCGCAGGAGGACAACTCCCGTCGCACCGACCCAGCGTGGAAGCTTTTTCCATCGGTCTCTCTCCCACGCAGAAGGCCTCGGCTTTGATTTTTACTGCGTTACTCACCCTGTGACCACTCTGTTTGGCCGAGGTTTTCTTCTTGTGTCACGTGCACCAGGATAAAGATGGGAAGGAACCGTCTACAGGGCAGACCCCTTGCAAAGCAGAAGTACGGTGGTGCAAAGCACTTGGGACGTGGGCTCCAGGACAGACCGCTTCATTGCTTCTCCTTAAAAGCTCAGACTCAAGAAGGCTGACCAGTCAAAAGACCCAGAGCGGGGCTCTCCCTGCCCAGAGAGCCCAGACAAGCAACCCGGAGCCGGCACAGGGCCTCTCCAAGGTCCCCCAGCAACCTCCACCTTGCAGCTCTTGGTGGGGCGCAGCCCCGCAGGTCCAGGGAGGCCCGGGGTTAACCACGCTCCTCGTTACGTGCATCCGACCGACAGCCGCAGCCCAAGGGACGGCGCTGGAGCAAGATCATCTTGGGGGGAGCGCTGGCACTTGGAGCCAGGTCTTGGAGCTGCCCTTTCCACCCAGCTCCTCCTGCAAGAGGCAGGACCCGAGGCTGGAGGTGACCCAGCTGGCCAGCTTCCACATCCCCGACCAGTTTAACGAGCAGCAGCCAAATGTCAAAGCAGCTATCGTGCGTTCAACAGATCAAAATTAAATTTCACAGCAGACTGGGGAAAAAAATTACACCTTCATTACCGGCATTTCGTCAGCCAGGCTTCCAGATTTGCCTTGCTGAATCTAGTTGTGGCTACTCGGCACGGCAGCAGCTACGCTTCCTGCCTCGAAACACAAGATTTTGGTCCAAAGAGCCTGAGGAAGACCTGGGATCGCTCTAATTCAGCCCAAGTGTTTTACAGATTTACCCAAGGGAAAAAGGGAAGACCACTCATCCCTTCCACCCTGCTCGCTCACTTCTGCCCACAGTCAAACCAGGACCGTAACAGGCAAGAAACGGCAGGCAGGTGCAGGACAGCCAGCGTGGCAGCACTAGATCTTTTCCCCGCTTACCCTCCTCAGATTTAAGCAGCAAAACACAGATATTTTAGAGAGACGACTGATTTGTGTGTCGGCGCACGGGCACGCATGCGGCGGGGAAAAAGCTTTCGGACGAAAGCATCGGCGGCGTCTCCAGCTTTGGTGTCTGGTTTCGGTGCTGCCACTCAGCAGCGTCCCGGTGACCTCTCTGGAAAACAGCAGGGTTAATGCCAGGCTTTGACCCAAAAGGAGCAGAACCAGGCGGTCTTTGAGGGCCTCTCGCAGAAAGGGTTGGCTTCCCAAAGGCGCAGGAGCCCGTGCCGTGCCGCAGACTGGGGCGAGCTCGGAGCAGGGATGTCTCTGAGGTAAATCAAATAAGCGCACGACGACCGGGAGGACGTAGGGAGCCAAGCCCAAGATAACCGATATAGGGGTGACACGTGAACACAAGGTTCACCCACGGAGTTACAGCTGGGGAGGGTTAAGGAGAGGCAGCCCGGGCTCATCGGCCGGGCCCTTGCGGCAACAGCCGGATCACAACCGCAATTTCACCGCGAGGTCGAACAGCAATATTCATAACAGATTAACGGCTGGGGCAGGCGAAAGCGTACCGTTAAGCAGATTAAGGCACTAAATTTGAGCTCTGGCAGCCGGAATCCGCAACACCTGCCCCAGAAGGCAGTTAGCTGGGAGCTGCGCTGGTTTTTTGGGTTGGGGGTGGGGGGGGGCGGTTAAAATCAGCACAAATTCACCGTTAAAGGAGGCAGCGGGGCCCGGGCCGCCCCAGGGCCGCGGGCTCCCGGCCCAGCGGCTCCAGCGCCAGGCGCCTCCGGGCCCGGGGCAGCCGAGGGCCCCGGGGCAGCCGGAGGCAGCCGCTGACCCTCTCCGGGGGGGGCTGCACCGTCGAACCCTCCCGCCGGTCCGAGCCCTCCCGGGCCGCCTCGGGAGGCCCCGCCGGGTCGGAGCGGGGGATCCACCCGCCGGGCGGGGCGGGGCACCCTGGGCGCGGCCCCGCGGCGGGACCGGGGGTCCCGGGGGTCCCCACGTGCGGGCGGGCGCGGGAAGGGGGCGCGGCACCCCCCGCCCGCCGGGCCCGGGCCCGGGCCCGCCCCCGCTCCGCAGCCGCCAATCAGCGCCCGCCGCCGCCGCCCGGGCTTCGCGCCCCTCGCCGCCTATAGGAGCGGCGCCAGGCGCCGAGCCGCCCTCCCATTGGCCGCGCTGCGCTGCCCTTCTAGCAGCGATCCCGCCCACCCCCCCCGCCCCGAGGCGCCCGGGCGGCGGCGCCAAGGACACCGGGGAGCGGCCGCGGCCCCCCCAGCCCGGCGCGACCCCCGCCCTCCCGGCCCCGGCCCTCGCCCCGGCCCGGCCCGCCCCGCTCCAGCCCGGCGCTGCCCCGCCGCCGGCCCGGCCCCGCCGCGGTACCTACCGGCACGTCCGTCCGCCCCGCTCCCGGCCCCGGCTCTGACAGCGGCCCCCAACCGCCGGCTGCCGCCCCGCCCCGCCCCGCGCCGCCCCGCCCGCACGCTGCGTCACCGCGTCGCCACGCCCCCCTCGCCTGCCGCCACGCCCCCCCTCGCCCTTCCCAAGGCGCCTGCGCCACCTCTTCCGCGCGCCGGGTGGGGGGGCTCCAGGGGCAGGGCTTGGGCGGGGGGGACCAGGGTGGGGCGGTCGCCATGGTGACCAGCCGCGGCCCCCGCCTCGGGCCTCTGCGCCACGGCCTGGGGACCCTCACCATGGGGACCCCCACCGTGGCCTGGGGACCCCGCCACGGCCTGGGGACCCTCACCATGGGGACCTCCACCATGGGGACCCCCACCGTGGCCTGGGGACCCTCACCATGGGGACCTCCACCATGGGGACCCCCACCGTGGCCTGGGGACCCTCACCATGGGGACCTCCACCATGGGGACCCCCACCGTGGCCTGGGGACCCCGCCACGGCCTGGGGACCCTCACCATGGGGACCTCCACCATGGGGACCCCCACCGTGGCCTGGGGACCCTCACCATGGGGACCTCCACCATGGGGACCCCCACCGTGGCCTGGGGACCCTCACCATGGGGACCTCCACCATGGGGACCCCCACCGTGGCCTGGGGACCCCGCCACGGCCTGGGGACCCTCACCATGGGGACCTCCACCATGGGGACCCCCACCGTGGCCTGGGGACCCTCACCATGGGGACCTCCACCATGGGGACCCCCACCGTGGCCTGGGGACCCCGCCACGGCCTGGGGACCCTCACCATGGGGACCTCCACCATGGGGACCCCCACCGTGGCCTGGGGACCCCGCCACGGCCTGGGGACCCTCACCATGGGGACCTCCACCATGGGGACCCCCACCGTGGCCTGGGGACCCCGCCACGGCCTGGGGACCTCCACCGTGGGGACCCCCACCCTGGCCTGGGGACACTTGGTATGGCCTGGGGACCTCCCCCATGGCGTGGGGACCCTCACCACAGCCTGGGGACCCCCGCCGTGGCCTGGGGAGCCCCATTATAGCCCGGGGACCACCACTGTAGTCTGGGGACCCCTTCCATCACCTAGGGACCCCCTCCAGGGCCTGGGGACCCCACCATGGTCTGGGGACCACCACTGTAGCCTGGGGCCCCCCACCAGGGCCTGAGGACCCCCCCATGGTTTGGAGGACCCCCCCGGCGTGGGGGACAGGTGGGGCTGGCCGGGGGCGCAGGCAGGTGGGGCGCAGGCAGGAGGGGCGCAGGCAGGAGGGGCCCTGGGGAGTTTCGGGGCTGCTGGCCGTTTCCTGCCGGGTGAGTCACGGCCGCGGCAGCTCCGAGCCGCGGAGCCCCGCGGGGCCGGATGGCGCTTTCGGGAAGTGAAACGGGCACCAGGAAAACACCCCAACAGCCCGCGGCCACGCAAGCCTGGCCACTCACGTCCCCGGCACCGGCAGCGGGACGGTGACAAGGACTGTCCCCAGAGGCACCGTGTCCCCAGGGCCCGTGTCCCCAGGGTAGCGCGGGCGGGCACAAGGGACCGAGGGGACAGCGGGGTCCTGCGCCCTCTGATACTGGGGCGGTGGTTTTGTCCCCCCAAAAAAGCAGGGTTCTTTCACCCGGTGTGCAAAAAGCCGACTGACACAGAGCCGAGACGTGGATTCGTTCCATGTCTGCACAGAGACAGGTGGTAACCCCACAAAGCCTGCGCACCTCGGTTAGCGTGCGGTGACGTTTCATACATTCATAGTAGCTGTTCTCGGTGTTTTGCCGTTCCACATATTCATCCTTGCTTCTATTCGTTCTCACAAGCCTCGTCTCCACTTAAGGGTACAGCGTGTTTTAAATTTACAGCACACGCTCAGTGGGTAGGGGTCTTTGCTTTGCCAGGGGCTTCATTGCCGAAGGTGTGGGTTTTGCTACAGTAATCAGGATCGTTCACTCATGGTTCAAGTGATTCTCACTTCGGCTTTATTGGCAGCCTTGTTTTCTCGTGTTTATATTGGTATTTCCTTGCTTGACTGCTTTATGGTGTCCTCCAGTTTCTTCTCTCAGGCCTGGTGTCTCCGGTGGCTTAATCCTTGGGTGGCAGCTTCTCAGCCCCGGGACCTGGAGACTCCTCTCTACCAGTCTTTTGTTTCTTCTTCCTCATTAGAAGTTCCTCATTAGCCCGCTTCTATCTGTTCCAGGGTACTGACTACAGTGGGGTGACGGAAGGGGCTCTGCCGGCCACGGTGCCGTGGGCCCGGGCAGCGCAGGAGGAAGCCATGGGGAAATGGCGGAGCAGCAGCATTTGCGCCACCGGCCCCTTCCGGGGCAGCTGCGGTCCCCGGCCCTGACGAGGTTGGGCGTCATCGGTGGGCTGGGGCTGGGGCAATCCCTGCTGGGTCAGCCCGGCCGCCGAGGGCCGGCACGCAAGCACCGACCCCAAACATGGCCCCTGCTCTCTGCCCCACGTGCCGGCCCCGGAGCATCGCCCTGCTCTCCGCCCCGCGCAGCAACCCCGCAGCATCCCGCCCGCTCCGCCCCGCACCCGCGCCCTCGCTCAGCCCCGCGGCGCTGCCCGGGGGCAGCCGGGCCCCCAGCCTCCCCAGTCTCACCGGGGAAATTGGGCAAACCCGGGCGTTGCGAAAGGTGGAAATCCCGCTCTGACGGCGCTTCCTTCCAGCAGCCCTTGAAAACCCACTGCGCCAACGCCGCAGAGCACCCAAGCGACGCTGCAGGCAGGACAGGCAGGAGCAGGCAGCCAAGCGCCGCGGCACTCAACAGGTACCGGCAAGTCTCTGCCCAGATTTTTGCAATCAGCGGTGGAGATGGCGTTCGTCCCCGATTTGGACACACTGGAGAGCGCCAGGTAAGCGCGGCCGTGCCGGAAGGGACTCTGGGGACATGATCCCGCCCTGGTGCCATGGTGGCCCTGGCTTCACCACCTCCCTTTGCCTTTCAGCCTGAACGAGGAGACATTTTATGACCCCGACTGCCTCTGCCCGCAGAAGGTAACACTGGGGTGGTGGGAATGGCGAGACCTCCATGGGGTGTCCAAAGGGGAAGCCGGGCTCTCACCCCACATCCCCTTTCCTCCCCAGAAACCCCACCTGGACTTGGAGGTGACATCGCCCGGGGTGGACATCCAGGTGACGGTGACCCAGGGGCACCCTGTCAGGACCTTTCGCCAGGCTGCCGTCCTTGTGGTGGCTGTGACCAAGCTCCTGAAGCGGCCAGCGCACAAGGACTTTGCCGACAGTGACCTTGGGGGCTTCCTGGATGATATTTTCGGTATGGGGGGGTGGTGTCGGGGGTGTCACCCCAGCCAGGGGATGCTCTTGGGGGATGCTTTTGGGCCCGGGTGCAGCAGCATCCCCCTGACCGTCTCCCTCCCCGCAGAGCCCGTCTCCTTCCAGTGGATCGAGGGCAGCTACGCCGGGGCACCTGTCTACCGCTACACCCGCTCCCAGTCCTTCGACATCCTCGACATCGACAAGAAGTGCTTCGTGCTGGAGTCGCCCACCCAGCTGGTGGCCCTGCACCTGCAGGGACCCTCCGCCGAGCGGAAAGGTGAGGGGACCACGGTCCCGACCCAATGTCCCCGTCCCCAACCCCGAGACCACCTGGGAGCCACCCCACAGCCCCGAGACCACCATTAACCCATCCCTTCTCTCTGCAGTGAAGCTCAACATCGCTCTGTACCGTCCCCGGTCATCGCAGGGCGGCCCGGGGACCGGGCGGATGCCAGTGGCATTGGGCATCAAGGGCTACCAGCTCTATATGTCGTGCGTGATGAGCGGCGCCAAGCCTGTGCTGCAGCTGGAGGTGAGCGGGGAGCCCGCTGGGTCCATCCCCCCTGGGGCTGGGGGCTCCATCCCACCCTGAACCCTGTTTTACCCCTCTGGTTGTAGGAAGCCGACATCAGGAGGGACATCAAGAGCATGGAGCTGACCCGCTTCATCTTCTACCGCCTAGACAGCCCGAACGATAAGACCACCCGCTTCGAGTCGGCCGCCTTCCCCGGCTGGTTCATCTGCACCTCCCTGCAGCCCCGCCAGCCCGTCGGCATCACCAACCAGCCCGACCAGGTCAACATCGCCACCTACGAGCTGAGCTGAGCGGGCACTGAGGACCCCCGCACCCAACCCAACCCAACCGGCAGTGGCCGGTTTTCAGGCTGTATGTACCGAGTACAAACCCCCCAGCTGGGACCCCCGTCCTCCCCATCTATTTCATGTGAAATAGCAGCTCTGGGCCCCGTGGGCCCGAGTCACCCTACTTTGGACATGTTTATTGTGTCTGTCCAGTGCTTTAATACTTATTTATTGCATCCGCCCCTTGCTTTTAACTTATATAAATTTTATCAGAAATATTGTGGTTTTGTTATTGGGAATGGGGGTATTTGCTGGTGATGGAGGTGGAAACAAAAGGTTTCCCGGGATGGCGTCGCTCAGCTCGTTCCTCTCACAGGGGTTAAATGATGCGAGAGTGGTTTACGAATGGGAAAACCCCACTCTTTCGGCTGCTTTTGGGGGTCTCCAGGTCTGGGCGCAAAGCCCAGGGGGTGGGGGCGACCCTACGGCCCAGGGGCCACCCTGGCTCGGCCGGCCCCACGCGGGACCCTCCGCCACCCCGTCCCCGCGCCCGCCTGCGGCGGGCTGACCCTGGCTGGACACGCGGTGCCCACCAAAGCCACGCTACCGCTCCCCTCCTCCGCCGGGCAGGGGAGAGAAGACGCAACGAAGGGCTCCTGGGTGGCGATAAGGGCAGGGAGAGATCACTCACCAGTTAGAGCCAGGGGCAGAGCAGACTCGGCTTGGGGACATCAGTTTAATTTATTACCGATCCACTGAGAGCAGGGTGAGCCGGCTGGGGAGGGCGTCCCACGGGGGACGGGGCCACGCGGGGCCACCACCGACGGCGGGTGCGGCGGCCGGAGCGCGGCCGCGTGTCTCCGGCAAGGCGTCAGCGCGGGAGGCCCGCGCGATCAGAGGGGCCAAAGCCCAGCGGGGACTTGAACCGGCTGTAAAGGCAGCAAAAACGTTTCCACAAGTACCTTAGCGACAGCAAGAGGGCTCAGGAGCGGGGGAACGCGGGGAGGGAAAGGCTGAGGCTCTTACCGCCGCCTTTGCCGCAGCCTTTAACGGCCAGAGCAGCGGCCCCCGGGGCACCCGGGCTGGAGGGCGGGGATGGGAGCAGGAGGAAGCCCTCGTAGTCCCAGGGACAACGGCCGGGGACCCGCTGCCCACGGGGTGCGCTCAAACGGGACGGGGACGGGGACGGGGACGGGGACGGGGACGGGGACGGGGACGGGGACGGGGACGGGGACGGGGACGGGGACGGGATCGGCTGGGATCCGCCCGGCCGCGCCGCGGGGAGGGTTATGAGCGGCCCGGCCCGGGTGTCACCGCCCCCTCGCCCGCCGCTAGCCAATCACGGCTCTCTCCCCGCCCGTCCCGCCGGCTTCTCGCTTCCCATTGGTCGGTTTGAAGAAGGCGGTGGCCGCTGCGGGCGGCGCGGCGGTTGGCGGAGGCGGGCGGGCCCGTGGCGGCGCTGGGGCAGCGCCCGGCATGGAGCGGGCAGCGGCGGCCGCGCAGGGTGAGGGGCCGGGGGGCTCCGGGGGACCGGGACCTGCGGGGAGAGAGGCGATGGCGAGTGCCCCGTGGAACGGGGGGTGATCGGGGGGATCCGGGGTGGGCGGTGGTGAGGGGCAGGGGGGGACTGGGTGGCTGCTGGGGCCGCGGGAGGACCACCGGGGCGCTCTGGGGGCGAGGGTGTTGCGCACCTGTGAAATGGGCGCATCGACGTGGTTTGGGAGGGCAGGCGGCGCGGAGGGGCTTGGGGTGCCCCTTGGGGTGCCGGAGAGACCGGGGGTGCCAGGCTGCCCCTGGGGGTCTGTGGGAGCCTTGGGGGGCAGCGCCAGGGGAAGGGGGTGGCTTGGGGGGCAGGGGGCTGGGGGCATCAGGTGGGGGGCAGGGGCGAGGCCCTGGGGCCGGGGCGATGCTGGGCTCCAGCCAGGCCGGGCTGTCCCTGCTGTAAGATGCCCCGGTACCACAGCCCTCAGCCAAACTGGGGGTGGCAGAGGTATGCCCTGCCTCCCGCCTTGAGCTGCTCCTCGCTCTTCCCACCCGCCCCTGCTAGCAGAGGGCTCGCCCACAGCGGGGTGCAGGCTGACGGGGTACGGAGGGTCATCGGCAGCATCTCCCCTTTCCTTCTGCAAATTGACTAAGCCCCATACAACCGAGGTTTTGGGTGGCATCACGCCGCGAGCATCAGGGAGCCCTGGTCTTTACGTGCCGACCAGCCGCTGGGCAGCATCGCATGCGTGGAAACGCTCTGGGAATTTCTGGGAACAGCATTGCCAGGCTTGGGCGGGGAGCACGGGGACCTGCACGGTAATGCTGTGAACATCAAAGAAATCCATCCTTATCGGCGCGCCAAATACCGAGGCTGTGGTGCACGCGCTGCATTTTCCTACCATCTCTTTGCAGAAGAGCAGAGAAGACGGCTCCAGGAGTACCTAGCAGCCAAAGAAAAGCTGAAATGTCAGAGTGCAAAGTAAGTCAGGAGAACGCTGGGCTTGGACTGGGTGACCTGTGAAGCTCCTTTCCGACCCAGATCACTTGGCGATTCCCTGAAGCAAAGCTGCCTTCCCGGCTTGCCAGGCTCTGCCTTCCCTCCGCAGCGGCTCGCTAGCGTACAGAGAATCGCCTCCTCCCAGCGCCTCGCTGTCGGGGCAGCGACTGGGGATGGCTCTGCCCCGCAGCACCCCGTAGAGTTACTGGCTGCAGGGGCAAAGGGATGGTTTGAGTGCTGATGGTTCCTGCTGGTTGACATTGTCTCTTCTGGGTATTTTCTGAGTCTCCATGAAACTTTCTCAGCTCAGCTCTTGGGTCTGAACAGGACTTTTTGCTGGCAACTCGGCTTGGTAACTGGGTCTCGAAGAAAGGGTGTTTCAAGTCTCACTGCTGCTTTTTAATGGCAGCTTTCAGTGGCCCTCTGGGACAGGTTAAGATTAGGAAGGGGCATTTTCAGCGCGTTTCAAAGGAAATAGATACAACCACCTGCTAAATGAGTTACCTGGCTCTGGGCCCCCTTCGCCGCCCTGCTCGGTTCCCCGGAGCCGGGCTGCGTGCAGATACGCTGCCGCGAGCGCAGCAGATGAGTAGCGAGGCACCTTTCTGCAAAGCCTTCAGCTGAAACCGCTGATGTGCTTGGCAAACCTGAACACTTGAAAGACTCCCCGTTGCAGTGAGTATTTCTCATGACATTGTAGTGCAAAGGAAGCCATAAAACTTCTCCGTGGGGAGAAGATAAAGGGAAGCAGGATCAGAGCAGAAAGAGCAAACCAGTCCCTGGTGCCAGGCTCCAGAAAATACCACTAATGTAACAGAAACAAGGAGAGAAGATTCATGATCTTTCTTTAGGGCGTAGTACACCACTTCTATAGAATAGAGGACAACACACTACCTCTCTGGGCTCTTTCATTACAGAAAAATATCTGCACAGGCAGTAATCTTCCCTAACGGCTGAGCTGCCAGCTCCGGAGCGGAGCGGTGGGAGAAGCCCGCAGCTGGCTGCTGTCAGAGGGCTCCAGTTCAGGGAGGAGGAGGAGGAGAGGACGGGGAGCCGACAGCCAGGGCTGCCGCCCCACCTCCCCACTTCGCTGCCTGTGCCTGGGCAGCCGAGGGGCTCGTCAATCGGCCGCCGCAGCGCTGCGGCTCGCTGTGGCAGAGCAAACCCCCGCCTGCAGGAACCACCCTGGTTACTCCGGGTGTCACTGGAAGCCCTAAGTTTTGTGACAGCCTTGGATGTCAATGCGCTGTGTTGCTTTTCTGTTGCCACGCAAAAGAAAAGCAATTAATATTATGTGGTACTTCCTTGGCAGCTTTTTGATTTCCAAAGCTTCTCGTAAGCTGCTGTGACTGAGACACCCAGCAGCGTTTTAGATATTTCACCTTTCCTGCAACAGCTGCTAAATAACCCACTATCTCGTTCCACTTCCTACAGACCCTTTCTAAAGGACCGGACGAATTGCCCGAATCCACCCCTAGAGCCAGTTTCTAAACTAGAGTGCGTAAGTAGAAATCTTTTGAGTCTAGTTTTGTATGTCGTGCTTGAAGTGCGGGTACCCAGATCAGGGCAGCGAGTGCCTGACCCCGACGGGGTGCAGTCAACAGATTGCCAAATAGCTGGCAATAAGTCAACTAATTATTTTTCAGAGGGACTTGGCGTGGGAGACTCATCCTCTGCCCACGCGCGGGCGGGCGCTGCGTTACTGCTCTCTTGCCGGCTGCTTTGCCAGCGCAGGCCTTCGCGCGGACGTCCCCTGGGCTAGCCGGGCTGGGGCAGGAGCGAGCTGCCGGTGTCTGACTGAGCCGAGCTCTCCCCGGGGCTGAGTTTCGCTTTGTCTCTCCAGGTCGACAGGAACAAGAAGGATGTCGTCAGAAACATGGTGAAGGGAGCTCAGAGGGATGGCAAGCTTGGTGCCAAACCCACGCAGCACGCTGGCCACGCTGCTCAGCAGAAGTCTTCAAATGCATCCCAGAGAGCAGTGGTGGTGCGTCCAGAGCCGCCGAGGCAGAGCGCAAAGCTTCCCGAGGGGCTTGTGCCAAGCAGGAGCCACTCTGCGCAGCCCAGAGGGAGGCTCCCAACGTCCAACTCCGGTCACCTCGATCCAGAAAGGAGCAAGAAGCCTGCACGGGAGACCGTCAGCGCAGCAGCACCTCGGACTGGAAGCGACCACCCCGCTCCTGGGGCACCTTGCTCCCTAAATGAGGGTCTGCAGGACAAAGAAAATGTCCGAGCACAAGCCTCTACGCACCCTGGGCTGAAGAGAGTTCAGCAGCCTGATGGAAACAGTCTCGGGAACAAGAGAGCCTTGGCTCACAGGCAAAGCTCAGCCACGGCGTCCAGAACCGTCACGGGCCCAAAGGACAGAATTAATAGCCGCCAGGCTAAGGAAGAGCCGATTCAGGATAAATTCAGGAAAACCCTGCCAGGCTCAAAGAGCGCACCTCAAAAACCAAGCATCAAAACTCAGCCGCTGCAGCGCCCTCAGTTAATTACCGGTTCTACTAATTTGCTACATAAAAAACCAGGGCCAAACCAGGAAAAAACTAATACGGCAAGGAAAATGATAGAAAAGCCGCTCGGCATGCTTCCAGCGGGAGGTCTTAAGCCCCACAGCAGACCCCCCCAGCTGCAGAGACCTCCCGCAAAGCCCCCAGCCTCCAGCAGGCCCCAGGGGACCACAAACCCAAAACCCAGCCTGAAACCGGGCGGCACGGTGCAGCGGCAAAGGCCTGAGGCTAAAGGGGAGGCGGGTAGGAAGGACGCGAAGGTGGTGCCTCCCGGACGCGCGGCAGCGTCCCGAGTGACAGTCCCCCAAAACCAGCCTCGCCGCGTACACGGCTCCAGAACTCAAGCAATTGAGAGCGATTTTAGGAGTAGGAGAGAGAGGCTTAAAGCAGAGGCAAGTGGACTACAGGCTAGGCGCGTTCCCAAGACCCCGTCGGCTGCGGATCGTAAGTAAGTAGCAGCTTTGGCCGACTCTGTCTCGCCTCCAGGGGACAGCAGAGTTTAAAGTGTTTAACAGGGTGAACCAGTGCCAACCTGCTGAAAATGGGGTCCAAAGTCCCCTTATCGGCAAGCATCTGTCTGGAGGTTGATGCCCCAGACAAGAGGAGGGTGGGGAGGAGGTGTGGTGGTACCCTGGGTTCCTCTCCCGCCGATTCAGCTAGCGGGAGGAGAGCGTGCGGCCGCTCTCCTGTTTTATCTTCAAGGCACGCTTAAGCTTGAGAGGTTTTTCCTTTCCCAGCCTAGAGCTCGGATGCATTTTTAGGATAGAGGTACCGGTTCTTCCTGAGCAGCTGACGTGGGCCAGAGGCAGATTCCAAGGGAAAACATCAGCCTGGCAAGTGCTGGCGCGCTGCTGGGGTGGTAATGGCGATCCCTCGGTCCTTTGGCAGGAAACAGCTGGAGGAGTGGTTGGCGTCCAAAGGCAAGACGTACAAGCGGCCGCCTATGATGCTGCTTCAGAAAAAGCCAGTGAAGCTGTCCCAGACAAACGTCAAGGAGAAAGAGAAGCAAGAGAAACCAGAGCAGCTCTGCCTGGAGCATATCAACAACGTATTAACCGAGTGCCTGAAGCTCGTTGAGGAGGTGGGAATGGGAAAAGAGCTGCTCGAACGGGCTCCTCTTCTCCTGGAGCATCCCGGGAGAGGAGGGCCACGTCCCCCCAGCAGCACAGCAGGGTTTGGAGCAAGCGTTCTTGCTCACTTGGCTGCAGTTGCCAGCGGGGTAACATCACGTGTAGGAAAAGTAAAAGTCCTCACAGAGTTACGGATAGGCCAAAGGCGTGTGGGATGCGTTCACAGGGGAAACGGAGCGATGGCCAGCCATGGGGCTTGCCTGCGTCATTGCCAGCGTCCTGGTACCCGGCAGTGCCGGCTGCAGCAGTAATGTCTGCGGCAGCAGCCCTGGCTGATTGCGCCAGCCTGAGATACGTCCCCAATGGACCGCGCAGCATCACCTCGCCGTGCTGACCGCTGGCCCTGCTCCGGGGTTTAGGGGCTCCGTTAGCGCCAGTGCTGAAGAGCCTATCCCTTGACATCCCTCTGAAATACTCGACCCGTTTCACCACGGGGAAAATAGAGGCAGGAAAGCGGTTATGTGTCCATGGTCGCGTAGGAGAGTTGCAAAAACCAGCCTCTTCAGAGGCTCCTTTTCCTAGAGAGCGCTGGGAGGGCGGTTACGCACTGGCAGCTCCCCCAGCGCACGCCGCTGGCCCTCGCGATTGACACCTTTCCCCGGCACCTTGTCCTTCTCGCAGGGCGTCCAGGAAGAGGAGCTCTCTGCGGTGCTGTCCCGCGTGCCCCAGGCAGAGAAATTTGCCAAGTTCTGGATCTGCAAAGCGAAACTCCTCGCCCAGAGCGGCCCTTTTGACGTGGCGGGGTTGTACAAAGCAGCAGTCTGCGCTGGCGCCGTGGTGAGCGAGGCGCGCTTCTCTTCAGCAGCTCCCTGTATTCCCTGCCCCTGCGCCAGCAGGTTTCCTCAAGATCTAGGGGTTGGATTTTGGGATGAGTTTAGCAGCACTAGTTGCTGGTGAAAAAGCCGTTTAGAGCTGCCGGTCCCGTTGTGTCCCACAGAAACAGCTTTGGCTTTAACCAGCCAAGCGGGCAGCGCCGCGCGGGCAGGAACAGGGCCGGGGGAGGACGCGCGCCCTGCGCCGTGTCGGAGCCGTGGCTGGAAGCGATGGCAGCTCTGTGCCGGTCTGGGCGGCCTAACTGCGGCATCTGGTGGGATTTAGACACCTGCCCAGCCATGCCTGCGTGCCGACAGATCGCGCTTGGAGAAGGGAAATCTGCAGCCTTTTGCCGCCATCTCCAGCACGGGCTGTCGCGATGCAGCAAAAGCCTTTTCTCCTATTCAGTTGTAACTCCAGTCTCCGTTCCCGAGTCAGGCCTGCCTTGACCCACGTTCTGCTTTTCCTGCAGCCGCTCCAGGAGCTCAGAGAAGTTGTCCTTGATATTTTGAAGGCTGCAGACCAAACATCAGAAGGTAACGTGGGGGGGTTGGCTGGCAGGCCAGAGCGTGGGCAGGCTGGCGTTCCCTGCCGCTGCAGGCAGGGAAGCCGCATGGTTTGCCGTCTGTCCCAGCGCCCTGTGTCCTGTTGACTTTGATGGAGAAGTCCAGAATCCTGACCTCAAAAATGGGGCAAGATTCCCCTGCCAGGGCTGGGCACGGTCCCGGCCATCACCGCAGCAAGGTGCCCTCGCCCGCGTCCGGAGCGCCGCGGTGCTGTAACCCCTCCCCGGCTGCCGCGCTCTGCCCCCTCTTCAGCCGCGCTGCCCTCTCCCTCTCCCACCAGGGGAAAAGGCCAAGCAGCCCGTTCCTTGGGAGCCCACAGTGCCTTGCCCGAGGGAGACGCAGCACGCGGCAGCGACTCCCTGCCTGGCCGGGAGGTCCGGGACGAGCCTGCCCGTCTCAGTCAAGTTACAAGTGACGTCTGCAACCAGGTAAGGCTGAGCTGCCCGCTCCTGGCAGCGAGCACCCCCTGCCCCTGCCAGCAAGGATTTACCTGAAGGCTCTTGTCCTCCCCGCAGAGGAAGGGAGTTGCTGGAAGGGCAGGACCTGAAATTCCTGACGCCAGTGCGGCGCTCGCTGCGGATAGAGCGGGCTGGGAGCCGCTACCCAGGGATGCTGAAGGACCACGACCCTGTGGTGTCGTCCCTCAGTGAAATCCTGGATGCTGAGGAGGAGACTCAGTTCTTCTTCCGGAAAAACAAGGCTTTGCCGGAGGTGGCGGAGCTGGAGGGTTTGAGTTTGTATCCCCCGGAGTGCTGCTGAGGGATCGCCGGCGGGGCGCAGGCTGCTCGCTCCCCCGTGCCGCCTTGCACGCGCTCCACTGACTCCTTGTTGCCTCTCAGATGTAAATATGTAGGGGTGGCACATAATAAGCCTGTTTCAAATATATAAGCCCTGTTTTAAATATGTAATAAATATATAATAAATAAAAACTCGCACTAGAGATGCGGCGTGGCCTAGTGAGTAGCGTGCGAGGTCCGAGGTTGGAGACACGGGCTGTGTCCCCTGGGACTGCCCTCGGCTCCTCTGCTGTGATGCGTGCTCCGACTTCCCTGCCGTAGGACGATGTCGGTCAGATGCCGCAGCGCTCCAGGCACCTTCCAGGGGTTTGGAAGCAATGTCCCGAGGGATTTGCTCCAGAGCTGCCTTGTGCCCTACCTGGACAGCAGCTGGATGTTCCCCGCCGAGAGGCACGCACAGACCCCGTGTCTCGAGCTGTGCCAGACCGCGGAGGGGCTGGGTGCCCGCAGGACCGCGGCAGCTTCCGCGCAGGCTGAAGGCAGCACCCCGGGTGCGGGGGGTCCGTGGGGTGGCCAGGCTCCCAGCCCCGGGCAGGGCTGGGGGTCCGGGACAGGCCAGCGAGGGCAGCTGAGCCCTGTTAGAGTGCTCAGGGCCCCTACAGCAGCAGTCCCCCCCCCCCGCCAGGGCTGCCCTCGCCCCCAGAGCGAGCGGCAGCACCGTTTCCCTGCTCTGCTAAGAGGGGCGAAGCGGTACCGCTGCCGCGAAGGGGAGCCCCCTCATCACCTTCCCGTCCCCGGCAAGCAGCGAGCCTGTCCTCATCCCACCCTTTTGCCTCCTCCCAACACAGCCACCACCAGCGCTGGCTCAGCATCTTTATTGAGAAACCTTGATGCTGGAAGAAGTCTTAGAGCAGGATCTGGAAGTCCTGGCAGGGGTCTGGGGAGCGCGGCAGGCACAGGGTCCAGGACAGAGGGGTCTTGGGGCTGCCACCCTCTGCCCGGGGGCTTGCACTTGTCCCAGCTGCTGGCCGAGGATTTGGGAACTGCCCTTTGCCCCCACCTCCCAGGCTCGGCGGCAAAGCAGTTTTCCTTTAAAATGGCCAATTTTATGTCTCCGTGGTGCCAGCGAGTATCTTTTATAAACAGAAAAAGGCAGAAAACAGAGGAGGGCAATAGCAGGTACAAGGGATCCTCAGGGAGCAGCCGTCACCCCCAGAGCCCTCCTATGTTCGAGCAACATCCACCCACCTCCACCCGGAGACAGGTCCCAGCGCCACGGCAGCACCCGGGGCCAGGCACCGCAGCTGGAGGGGCAGGAGCTGCTGGGACCACCGACCCGTCCAAAGCGGGCTTCCCGCGACACCCGGAGCAGCGGCGCTGCCGGCTTTTGCTGGCGTCGGCATCATCAAGCGGGCTGGGGGGGGCCACGAGCGAAGGTGGGGGCGCCGGGCAGCCCGCGGGCTCGGGGGGGACCCTTGTCCTGGCGCGGTGTCGGGGAGAAGGGCGCTGCTGCGCGGGGAGAGGCGTGAGGTGGGGCAGGGGCTGGGGCCACCGAGTGCCCTGCCGGGGGCTGGCACCTGCCAGCTCGGCAGCCGTCAGTGCTGGGGGGGCTCAGGCTTCTCCGTCATCCTCCTCCTCCCCGCTGGAGTCCTGGGGGACCCCAGGGACCTGAGACAGAGGTGGGGGCTCAGCGGGCACAGGACCCCACTGGCATGGGGGTGCCGGCGCTGGGACTCCCATGCCTGTGGCCAGTGGGTGCTTCTGCCCCTCCGTCCCCTGCCACCCACCTGCTGGTCGGGGTGGCCGTGCTGGGCCAGCCAGGGCACCAGGGCCGGGCCTGCCTCTCCCATGTCCAGGCGGCCGTGCTCCACCGTCGACTCGTGTGCCATCTGCAGCGGGGAGAAGGCGTGCAGTGAGGGGCTGGCACGGAGCAGCCAAGGGGTTGGGTGCCCACCAAATGCCCCCAACAGCCCCATAACCCCCTCAGGCAGGGAGGGAAACTGAGGCACGGCAGGTGAGCAGGAGGGGCCGGGAGCTGCCTACCAGGACGGGGGGTGCCCGGAAGAGGTAGCTGAAGGGGTAGTAGAGAAAGTTGAGGAAGGAGGCAGCGTAGAGGTCCGCGTAGCGCATCAGCTGGTTGGCAAAGAGCGTCTGGCGCGAGCCGCAGCGGAAGAGGCTGCCCATCTTCCCGTAGCACATGTCCATCTCATGCGTGACTTTCTGCGGGCACAGCAGGATGGTCAGGGCACCCGATGCCCCGCCGGTGGGGATCGGTGCTGGGCGCTGAGCCGTGCGCCGGCTGGGACGGTGCCCCCAGGCGTCACCTGGATCCGACGCTTGATGGAGCTGATGTCCGGGCGCTCGCTGCTGCTGCTGTCCAAGTGCCTGGAGTGGGAGGCACCCGGCTGGGGGCTCGCCTGGAGGGTCCCCACGGGTGCCCGCACCCCGTCCAGTGCCCCCTACCCGCCCTGTGCCCACTCACTGGTACAGCTCCGCCAGGAAGAGGTCCAGGCTCCGCAGCTCCTCAAACAGCTCTGCAAGGGCAACGGGGCCGGCTCAGTGCGAGCAACGTCTCCCGCTGCCCAGCATGGCCAATGCGGGGCATCGGGGCACGGCCCGCTGGGGCCGGTTTTGCCATCGAGGGGGGCAGGAGGCTCTGGGCCACCTCCCCCAGCTGGGCTCGGCCGTGTCGTGGCCGTGTCCCTGGCCGAGCGCTGCTCACCGCTTTTCTCCGTCCAGACCTGCAGCTCGCGGGCCAGCTCGGGCACCACCAGGAAGGTGCGCCAGCCCTGCCGCTTCTTGGACTTGAGGATGTCCCCGAAGATGTGGTCCCCCATGTAGAGGATGTCTTTGCCCTTCACGCCCAGCAGGTCACACACCACGTCTGAGGAGCCTGCAGCAGCCGAACGTCAGGGCCACGGCGGGGGCACGTCCCCCCCACGCCGCCCGCGGAGCCTGGCCGGGCGCTCACCGCCGGAGTAGACGGCGCAGTGCTGGAGCGGGCCGGTGTACGTCCCGATGCGCAGCTTCCCCGTGTCCTGCGGGACAAGAGGCCCCCCCGGGGTGGGGGGGGTACCATTACCTGTGCCCACCCAACGGCAAATCCACCCCGCCGTGCCCACGGGAGCCCCGCGATGCCCAGACAGTGCCCACCGCGGCGGCGGAGGGGTCCTCACCGTGTTGACTTGGCGCAGGACGGTGCCCTCGGCAAAGAAGAGCGGCTTGCGAGTGTCCACCACGATGAGGTCGAAATAGGATCTCCAGGGGCGCTGCGGGGTCTTGGCCTGGCGGGTGCCGGGGGGGGGGGGGTCAGCGAGGGGCTGCCGATGGCACCCCGCACCCCCCAGCCCACGCCGGGGACAGGCTCACCTCGTTCCCATCGCTGAAGTCGAACAGGTAGGACATGATGGCCTGCAAGGACACCCGGCATCGCCACCGCTGCCCCCGCGGAGGGCAGGCCCCTGCCTGTGCTTTGCCCCCTCAGGGCAGGCTGGACCCGGGGCAGGGGGCGGCCACAGACACCCCATACTCACGTCGGTGTAGTTGTAGTCACTGTTGGTGGCCAGAAAGACCTTCCCCACCTCCCTCATGCGGCTCAGCAGCAGCGGCACGCGGGGCTGGCGAGGGGCAAGTCAGCGTGGGGGGGCCGGGGGGGCCACGGGGACCCGGCCGAGGGGACCGGGGTGGCGGCGGTGGGGTCCATGGGGGTCTGCAGACACTCACGTCCTTCACCACGTATTTCTCCAGGTTCTCCAGCGTCTTCTCCTTCAGGCAGCCCTGCAGAGGGGATGGACGGGGCTGGCAAAAACCTCCCTGGGGCGGTGGGGGGGATCCCCAGCACCCCCCCAGCAACGCCCCCCCGCCCCCCGCACCCACCGAGAGGTGGACGTGGTCCATGGCCTCCCGCACGTCCTGGAACATGCTGCGGAAGGACATGAAGAGGTTCCCGTGCTTGTAGCCGGTGTCGCAGCTGCAACGGTCGGGAAAAGGGGGGTGAGGGGGCTGCCCCGCCGAGGAGAGACCCCCCACCCCACATCCACCGGGTCCAAGCCCCCCCCGCGATCTCCCTCTTACTTGACGTATCTGGAGCAGTTGGTGAAGAAGTCCACGAGACAGGCGTAGAGGTGGGCCTCTGCCGGGGAGGGGGCCGTCAGAGGGGGCATGGGGGGCGCGGGGGGCCGCACCCCACGACGGGGTGGGGGGCGCGGGGGCGGTGGCGTCTCGCTCACCCGTGAGGTTGAAGAGGGTGTTGAGGATGTGGAAGCGCTTCATGTCGTCCCGCTGGATGAACTTGTTGGGGTAATAGTGGAGGATTTCGGCCCTGGGGAGGGAGCAGGGAGCTGCGGCCCACGCCGAGGGTCCCCCCACGTGTCCCCCCGGGCGGGGGTCCAGACTCACCCCTTGAGGAATCGGAAGCCGTGGGCGCAGACCAGCAGGTTCCCGTGGGAATCCACCTTCAGCAGGTTCCCGTACAGGGCGTCGAACACCAGCCCCCTGCGCCGCACACCCCGTCAGCGGGCGGGGGTCCCACCCACACCAACAAACCTCCAAACCCCCCCCCCCCCAAAAAAAACCTCACCGGGTGGGGAAGGTGGGGTCGTACTTGTAGGCGAGGATCTCGTGGGGGTACCCGATGGAGACAAGCTGCTCCAGCAGCAGGGCGAAGGCCAGCTCCTCGTAGTCGGGGGACTTGTACACTGCGAGGGGCAGGGGGGCGGCGTGGGCAGGGGGGGTCCCGCCGCCCCCCAACCCTGCCTGAGCCCCCCCCCCCCCCAAACGCACTGGCCAAGGTGTAGTCCATGTCAAAGCCGAAGCACTTGATCTTCTCCAGCGCCAGGCTGCGGTTGACGAAGATCCTGGGGGGCGACCGGGGCAGGATACGGGGTGGGGGGGCGCCCAGGGCTGGGGGGCACGGAGGGGGCGGGGACCCGGCCCCACTCCCCAGCCCCGGTCGGGGGCCGGGGGGACTGCGCGCCCGCCCTGGCCCCGGGGCCCCGCCGGGAGTTATTGGAGCAGAAAAATGGGCTTTTGAGCTGGAAACGGAGCTGGGGGGGGGCGAGGCAGGGAGGGGAGGGGCGGCGCTGAGCCCCCTCTTTTGGCCTGACCTCCCCCGTGTCTAAACGGGGCGTCCCCCCAGGGTGCCCCCTCCCGCACCCCCCCGGGGTCCTGCCCCCCCCCCGTGCCCCCGACCCCCCGGGCCCCGCCGCCCCCGGCCCCACCGGTGCTGGCAGTCCCTCCGCAGCGCCCGCGGGTCGCCCTGCCCCGGCCCCAGGGCCGCCGGGCCCCGCTCCCCCTCGCTGCCCATCGCCGCCGCCTCCGGCCGCCTCCGGCCGCCGCCGCTTTAACGGGGCCCGGCGGGACCGCCCCGCCCCGGCCCCCGGCCCCGGCCCCGGCCCGGCCCCCCCCGAGCAACAGCCGGGCCGGGACGCGGGGCTCCCCGGGGTGCCGACCCCCAAAACGGGGCGGTTCCCCCCATGCCCCCCAAAAGGGGCTCCCCCCGGCCGCCCCGCGCCCCCCGCCGTACCCCCGCCGCCCCCCGGGGCAGCGCCCTCCCACGGCCCCGGCCCGGAGCCCCGGGGCCGGTGTTTGCCCAGCGGGGCCGCTGGCAGCGGGGAGCGACCGGCGGCGAATCATTAACCGGGGTCAAGGACCGGCCCCGCCGCCGCCGCCCCGAGGCGGCCCCGATGGGCGCCCCGGCCCCCGCCCCCCCCGCCCCGAGCTGGGGAGGCGGCGCGGTGCCGGGGGCCCGGCGGAGGGACGGGGACAGGAGGGGGCACCCACGTCCCGCGGGACATCGGCCGGTCGCAGCGGGAAACGTCCCCATCCCTGCAGGGCCTCCATCCATCCCCGCGGGTCACCTCCCCGGCCGCTCCAGGAGGCACATCCCCAACCCCTCGTGTCCCCACGTCCCCGTCCCCCAGGGAGCCCGGGGCGTCCCGGCTGCCCCCCACCACCCGCTGCAATCGCCCGCAGCTCTTGCGACACCCCGGTGCCAAGGCGCTGACGTGGGTCCCCGTGCCTGGCCTTGACCAGGGCTGGGCCCCCCGGACAGGGGGGAGCAGGGCTGGGGCACCCTGGGGACACGGGGGGCCGGAGCCCCAGGTGCGGGACCCCGATAACGCCCCCGTGCCGGGCTGGGGCGCAGGCCGGGGTGGTTCACAGCCGGTCCCGTGACAGCGGGCGAGCACGTGGGGCTCTTATCAGCTGCCCCAGTGCCGGCACCCTCCCAGGGCGTGGGTCCGAGGAGGGGCAGGGCGCAGGCCATGGGGCAGCTCGCGAGGGGACAGGGCCACCCCCGCACCCCCCAGATCACCGGCACCACTGGCATACAAAGGAGATCTTTATTGAGTCCGAGGTAGCAGCAGTGAGGGGGGGCCGGGGGCTGCGCCCCAGGGACCCCCGAGCAGGATGGTGTCCACACCACTACAGCGATGGAGGCAAAGCTGAACAGGGCACGGCCCGCAAGGGGGGTGCCCCAGGGCCCCCCGCCCTCCCAGGCGGGGCAAGGACCAGCCCCACTCTTTACTCGAGGAGGAATCACTGCCAGGGGAGCTTCATTAAGTCATTAAAAATAAGAAGAGTGGCCTCCCGTAACTGCTAACCTAAAGCTACAGCGCAGCAGGGGAGTCACGCTGGGGCCGGCACAGCCTCACCGCTGCGCCCCCCTCTAGACACTTAGCGCCGACATCAAAAAAAAAAAAAAAAAAAAAAGATACTTCAGTGGCAACACTATGCAGAACTGAGGAAGCCCCAGAGACGACGGCAGCCCCCATCCCGCAGCGGGACGAGCCTCCCCGGCTCCTGGAGGGGAGGGTGGCAGCAGCGAAGCGGGAGCAGCGCGAGCCCGATGCCCTCACACCTTCAGGACAGCGTACTTGAAGACAGCCATGATGGCAGCGCTGATGAGACCCGAGATGGGGACGGTGACGAACCAGGCCATGAAGATGTTGCGGAAGAGACGCCAGTCCACCGCCTTCCTGGAGCGCAGCCAGCCCACCGAGACCACGGAGCCCACCTGCCCGAGGAGCCGGGGCACGGCTCAGCCTGGCAGCGGGTGCCCGCCCTCCCACAGCCCTTCCAGGGAAAGCCTCAGCCGTGGGGCCGAGGGTCTCGCTCCAGCCCTTGGGGACCCAGCAGACCCCAGAGAGAGAGGAGGGCCAGAAGCCACCATCCTGGAGCAGCACCGGGGCTCCCACGGCCACTCGGCAGAGCCCCGGGCTCCATCAAAGGGGTTTTGTTCTCCCATCACCTCCCAGTACCCCCTCACCCAGGGACTCCTCCCAGCCCTCCCAACCCCGCATTCAGATGCAAATGGCAGAGCTGGGAGCTGAAGGCCAGCCAGCAGTCTGGGCTGGGGCCTCCCGCACAGCTCAGCCCCATTAGCGCCAGGATTTGGGGGAAGCTGAGCTTGCACCAAGCCAGCACCGACCGCTCCTGCTCCTGCCCGCGCCCCTACCTTGCAGTGGGTGGTGCTGATGGGGAGGCCAACGTTGGAGGCAATCACCACCGTCAGGGCAGACGCCAGCTCGATGCTGAAGCCACTGCAGAGACAGAAAGCGCATGGGAACCCGGGCAGCGGCCCCTCCGCACCACCCAGCCGGTCAGGCGGGCTTAGCCCAAGCCAGACCCGGGGCTGCTGTCCCCAGGCAGACCCTGCACAGCAGGGCCAGCTCCTCACTTGGCTCTCCAGCCCCCCAGCAGCCCCAGAACGACCCCCCTCCAAGGGACACAGGGAGGTGTTATGGGGCCACACGCGCCCCAGCTCCACCTCCCAAGCAACGAAACCCCCAAAGGGAGGATAGAGAGGGACTCCTGGAGCGGGATGCAGCTCTAGGACTGCCTGAAGCTCCTCCCACCCCAAGGCAGACCTTACCTGGATGGTGTGATGGGAGTCAGGTCCTTCCCCATCGTCTGGATGACTCTCCTTCCCCAGACCCACAAACCGATGCAAATCCCCGCACCTCCGTAGAGCAGCAGCCAGATGGGAGTTGCCACCTTGGTAGCCACATCGCCTGTCTGATAGACCAGGTAGAGTGCGACCAGGGGCCCTATGGCATTGCTGGAAGAGAAAGGAGAGCTGGTCTAGAGGGCCAGGGGCTCTGGGCAAGGTGGGAACCAGCCCCAGCGAGCAACCCCACCGCTCCTGCCAACCCAACTGACCTGACGTCGTTGCCACCGTGAGCGAAGGAGCCAAAGCAGGCTGTGAGGATCTGCAGGAACTGGAAGAGGAGGGACACCTCGGGCTTGTCCTGGTCATGCCATTCTTCCAAGGAGCTACTGCTGCCCTTGCAGTTGCTGACTCCCATCTCCACCTGGGCTGTGTTCAGGTCCACATCAGCCGCCGGGTGGGCATCTGCCACCGCGTTGCAGTAGCTGGTATAGCTGTCCATGCGGACCCTCTTCTTGGTATCCGCCACGGGCCAGGTCAGCTTCTCCATCTCCTCGCCCTCCTTGGCGCGGAGGGAGTCCAGGGGCATGCCGCAGATGGCCATGGTGTAGGAGGTGTAGCTGTTGTTGCGCCGCAGGGGCTTGTCCCCCGAGTCCCCCATGCAGTCCCCCATCTTGGCCAGGTGTAGCTTATGCAGCAACTCCTTGTAGAGGCCGGAGTCCTTGTGCACAGTGTGGTACTGGTACTGCCCGCTGGAGCTCATCTGGTGGCCCACAGCCTGGTTGAACTGGACGAGGCTGCCGTTGGGCAGCCGCACAGCTCCTGCCAAGAGAGACGGCAGGGCTTTAGCACCCAGGGGCACCTGGGGTGGGGGCAGAGCACCCCGGCACCCCCGTGTCACCCCCCCCCCACTCACCGCTGTCAATGCTGGTTTCCTTCAGGTCAAGGCTGGGGAGCCTCTCCTGCTCCGGGGCCTCCTCCAGGTCCCCCAGGTTGAAGGAGACCATCCTCTCCTCCACCGCTGCCCGCTGGGGCGCAGCCGACCCCACATCAGCAACGGGGCTCTTGGCATCGCCCAGGGGCACCTTGGGCTCCTCGTGGTCCTCCTTTGGGCTGATGTTCTTCTCCATCAAGGGGCTTTCAGAAGGACTGGATTTGATCTCTCCTGTGAAGGGAGGCAGCTGCCATCAAACCTCTTCCCACCACCACCACCAGGAGCAAGCCCACACCCCTCACCACTCAGATTTATGGTAGCTAAATAAAAATTTACAGCTTCCCCCCCATCCTGAACTTTGGAAACGGCTGGGCAGTCGCACCTTGTCCCAGGCACAACAGCCAAACCATCACAAGCCAGCTCATCTCCTATTTTTAGGCCCCCCCCACCCACACGGGGTGTGGTGAGCACCATTATGGGGCTTTTATGCCCGTTCTTCCTACAGCAGAGGTTCCTCTTTGAGCCATGTTTGTCCCATCCCCATTCCCGGTGGCCGTGGGATGCTCTGGATCTGCTTCTGGGGCGGTTGCGACCCTTGAAGCCGATGGGAAGGTGCCCAGAAGAGCCTAGCTCCTCTGCCAGCCCATCAGCTCCAGCCTGCCGGGAGGACTCGCCCGCCTGGGCTCCTCTCCAGCTCCCGCTGGTGGGTGACAAACCCACACAGGAGCCGGTCTCCACCTCCCAAGGGCAGCCTGGTTTCCTGTCCCACTGGAAGAGCCAAGCCAGCAGCACCAAGCCCTGGAAGCTGAGGCTGTTACTCCCCCTCTACCGGGAAAAGCATGTTTTCTCCAGGTGAAAACATGAGGTCAGCTCCTTCCGACAACAACAAAAACCACCTCCTTGTCACAAACATGACCATTTCCCAGCCAGTTTGCTGCTGCAAGGGCCGGGCTGTGGCATCAAGCCCCTGCAGAGCTCCTCTCCCCCTGCACCGCCACCTCCCCCAGCGATGCTCTCCGGCAGGCAGGCTGCCTCGGCAGGCAGGGGAGCCCGTCTGGCAGGCAGGGGAGCTGCCTTGCAGGCAGGAGTTAAGCTGAAGCTCAAACAGCTGGAAGAATGTCAAGGGCAGCCATAAAGCTGTTAGTCACACCCCAATTACACCAGTCTGACAAGGACACTGGTTATCCCCTCATCTCCAGTTCCTCAAGTGCCCCAGACTGCACACAAAATTTATATGCAAGACCACACACGACTCCAGGAGAGCTGCCTGTACTTTTCGGGAGGCAGAGCTCAGGACTGCTCTTTTGGATGCCTTTCAATAGAGATTTTTTTTTTTTTTTTTTTTTTTTTTTTGCTACAGGGAAAGGATTTCATCAGCTTACACAGCTTTAAACTTGTGATCTGCATCTGCCAGGCCAAAGATTGATCAGCAGGTATGCAGAGGATTAAAGGTTACACTGGTTAACAGGCAGGTTGTCTCCCGCCTTCTCTTTTTCTCTATTAAACAGTGAAATCGGGCTGTTTAATATTGCCTGCTGTCCTGTGCAGGTGAAGGAGAGATCGCCCTGCTCAGAAATCAGCTGCCAGATGCTGCTTGGCAGCACAACAGCCACTTCGAGGGGTATTTTGGGGTGCCAGGGAGCAGCTTTTTGGTGCTGCGGTGGGTTAGGAGCACGCAGGGTCCAGCTCGATGAGATGTGCCCCAGCGACTCAGGGTTTGCAGAGCAGCTTAAGCGATATCTGAAGCTGAGGATCCCTGCTAATAACAGCCCTGCGGCTAATGAGATCTCCCGCTGGGAAAAGAAGTTGGTTAGTCCGAGCATGCCCTTCCCCAAAGGATTGCAAAGAGAGAGGCATTACTTACGTTCGATTTTCTTCTTCATTCTCGGACATACAAAGAACCAGACGACGAGAGCACAGACAACAGCACTCCCCGCCGAAATTAGGAGGATACCCCACAGAGGAAGTTTGTCAAAGCCCAGCACTAGGAAATAAAACAACGGATCTTTGAAAACCTCCGGGCAAAAACCTCCTCAACATACGACTTTGCTCTTCCTGGCACGGGGACTCCATCACCTGCAACATCCCTGAGCTAATTCGCCTGCCAGGGAGAAATGCCATCGGAAAGCCACTGCTGATCGCACCGAAACCGAGAGCTTAACCCACGCAGCAGCCCCCCAATTACAGTCTCCCCCATCACAAGCTCATCTTTCACATGTGCAGCCACCTTCCCCTCCCTCCCGCAGCCAAACCCCGTCAGGGACCAGCGTGTGCCCTGAGCAGGGACGGGAGGCTCCTCACAGCCCTTGTCTCCTCACTTGCTGCAATGTCAAAGAAAAAAAAACAAACCACCCAGCACGGCTGCTGCAGCCACAGCGCCGCTTCCCCCGGTCGGGGAGAGGACACAAGGACCCAGGCTGCTCCCGCCGGAGAGCCCCACACCTCCATCAGCTCCTCCAGCTGCTGGGGGAAGATGGTTCTCCCGCTCCACGAGTCCCTAGGAACTTAAGCTCAAGTTTCAAGGCATTTGAGGTGTTACGTGACCCAGTTACAAGCATTTTCACATGCAGTGTGACTTTTAGAAAGGTTTTGCATTATACAGCCTGCTGCAGCCCCCGGTCAGGGTATCAGGTGCTTGTAACCGCTCAACTTGTGCGTTTTCTGCTGCAGGCAACAACTTACTGCTCCTAATGCACCACCAGCAACATCGCAGCTCCTTTACCCACGCATTTGGCTACTTGCTTATGGCAAACCTGGCTGAAGGCTGCAAACCCTGCCCTTGAGCATCACCGAGCTCACCCAGCCCTCCTGCAGCTGAGGACTCGGGATAAACATGAATCTTCCTTGGGGGTGCCAGGTGATAAAGTGATCTTGGAGCAGCGCTGCTGCTGCTTTGCAGTCCCCGTGCCCCCAGCAGCACCGCAGCAACCCTGCCTTCCTCCCGGGCTGGAAAGCCAAGGGAAGGGGAAGCTGACATCCCTCCAAAAATTTTTCCAGCCACTGTTTACAGAGAAAACCCTGTGGAGAAAGCACTGACTGCCCTCACCACACCTCCAGTGATTCCTCCACGACAGGAAACCCACACTCAGACCGAAAACAGCTCGCGCTGCGTCACCCCGGAGGTTATGGAGCCTCCGGCTCCACAGGCAAAGCCACCCTCCTCCCCTGCCAAGCCCTCTCCTAGTCCTGCCCGCAACCTGTCCCCCTACACAACAGCCAAACAAGCATTTCAATTTGGCTTTTCAAACTGAAGTACAAATTCCTCTTCTCAGTACAGGTGCCAGCTCTTCTTGCCAGGGATAATTAGTTTATTCTTAGGGACAAGGTGAATCAGGAGGCACAGCCTCCATCCCTGCTCCTAGCCTCGCTACCGGCAGCCTGAGGAGTCTCTTCAGCGGCAGCTGGGTACCTGAGTTTTAGCACAGGTAAGAGAAGGGAAGGGGAAGTCATGTTATCTGCCAGTCCTGTGAAGTCTAAGGAGAAAGGTCTGGAGGGGTTTAGTTTGAGCAGGTCTCTTTGGCTGGGCAACTATCTAGCCCAGAACTCAGCGCACGCTAGCCTGCAGCCTTCTGTAACCGGCACAGGCCAGCCGCCTTCTAGGAGATTTCAGCCCTGTAAAGCAAAAAAGGGGTAAATCGTGCATTTAATGGAGGTTTTGTAAAGAATTTAAAAATCAAGGTTCAAGTATTCTGACATGTACTTACAAGGTGCACCAGTGTACATGATGGAGAAGAGGTTGATCCCCACAGTACAGGCATAGAAGATGGGCAAAGCTCGCAAGCCATTGGGCACGGGATCTGCCTGCAAAACAAGGATCAGTGCTGCAGAAAGCCAGACCTTGAGGGCTGTGCAGCAGCCCAGCACCAGCCCCTTCCCAAAAGGGGGTCTGTGCCTTCGGTCAACTGCTGAGCAAGCCAGAGCTCCCGACAGCTTTTAGAAAATAACCCATGGAGCTGCCACCGTCAGACCCCCAGCAGCCCGGGGCGGAGAAGGAGGCAGAACGCCGTGGGTCCCACGAGGCTCCCCAGGGCAGGACCAGCCGAGCGTCCCACCACTCCCAAGGCTGGAGCACCTCATCTGCGCCCGCAGCCAGGGGCTGCCTGGCTCTTGAACCCTTCCCGAAGCTCCCCAGCCCGCAGACCTCCACAGCCTCCAGCTGCACGTATGTTTGCTTTCAACTCCCCAGGCACTTTCAGACAAAACCATTTGTCAGACAAAGCTTTTACCTCTTTCCAGCTGACTTGGACAAAATAAAAAAAGTCCATTACTCACAAAGCAGCTTATTTGACCACATACCTGCACAGAGAGGCCCTCACCCAAGCAGCAGGAGCACTTAATCTCTGCTGCTGCCCAGCAGTTGGGGTCTAGCGTCGGTACAAACACACCGAGCGTTACCAAATGCCGAGCAGGACGGAGCAACCGGACTATTCAGCACCAGAATGAAGCATGACGGGGCCAGCCCAGCTTTGAAAGGCCAGTTACGCAAGGTTACTCTGACAGCGGTGACGCTGAATTGTTTTAAAGGGCTGCCAGGTAGAAACCAGCAGCGATAAGATCTTAACATCTCTTGAAACAGAAATAGTTAGAGCTAAGACCTAAAATAATTTAAGTTAACCTCAAATATGCAGAAGAAAATGCTGGAGTTCCTCTGGGCAGCTGGCTGGATACCCCTGCTCTGGGCTGGCAGCGTCCCATGCTCCAGGGTCATCATCTCAGAAAGATGAGGTCTAAAGCTGCCACCTCCATTTCAAGCACCTCTGGGTGTCCAATCCCTCTTCCTGGGCTTTCAGACACTCCCAACAGTGGGAGCATGTCCCTGGAGCCAGCCCGAGCACCCATCACTTCACCTGGGGCCCCAGATGGGACGAAAGTGCCGTTTCCACAGCACCAGGGACAATTCTGGCCCTCTAGGCCTAAGAGGAAGCCATCACTGTTGGCCATTGCCTTCATCTGCAGCCTGACACAAGAGGAGGTCCACCAGGACTTAGGAATAGCCTGACAAGAAGCTCTAATCTTATCAGTTCTGGGCTACTTCACTACTTGGAAACTGCAGCTGTGTCTGCTGAGGCCAGGACACTCCTGGCCCAGACGTTTTGGAGGAGGTTCAGTGAAGCCTCCTCACCTCACAGGCTCCGCTTTGTGGAGTGGCTACAGAGTTTTCCCGTCCCTTCAGCTCCTCCTGAAGGAGTCCAGAAGGGCTCACCCAAGCGTCACCACAAGGACAGATGTGCCTGGAGAAGCTCCGGTGCACATAAGCCAATCAACCCGTCCAAGGAGCAGACAAGGGAGCACGCGGGAACCCCAAGGTGGCAGATAATGGGTCAGATAAAGCCCTTACCTTGCGGAGGATGAACCTCTGGACAAGGAAGAACAGGATAGCAGACATGATGCCTGAAAGGAGGGGTGAGATGAACCAGGACAACACTAGGAGAGAAGAGGCACGATCAGCATCCCGCTGCCAGACGGGGAAGCCCAGGGGGCACACGGACGCCATGCACAGGGGTGGTCACAGGAGCTGGACTTACCAATCTTTAGCAGCTCGGACCACTTGACACCTTCTTGCCCTTTGGCCACCAGCGAAAAGCCGATGGTTGCTCCAACGATGCAGTGGGTACCAGAAATCGGGAGCTTCAAGAACGAAGCCACTAGCTGCCACACAGCAGATCCTGGAAGAGAAGGAGAAGCCTGGTTAGAAGGCCCTCACCGGGGCACCCTGGGGCATGTTGCCCCCCCCCCCTTTGACACCCCCATTCCTCACCGAACATGGCGCTGATCGAACCTGCCATCAGCAGCTGCTGCGTGGAGTTGTACATCTCCACGTCGATCAGCCCCTTCCGGATGGTCTCGCTGACTTTGGCTCCCAGCAGGACGGAACCCACCGTCTCAAAGATGCTGGCCAAGACGCAGGCTTGCCGGAGGGTCACCACCCCCGAGCCCACCGCCGTCCCGAAGGAGTTGGCCACGTCGTTGGCGCCCACGGAGAAGGCCAGGACGAAGGCGATGATGAAGCCCAGGACCAGCATCCAGAGGAAGTCCGCCATGGGGGCGGGGGGCAGCGCGGGGGTGGGGTCCATGGTGGGGGGTGTATAAATAAATTAGGTATAAAATTAAATAGGGGCAGGAGTCGCTACCGGGCGCGGGGGGGATCCGCCGTCCTAGGGCCCCGCCGGCCGCGGGGGCTGGGGGCCGGGTGCCGCGCCATGGCCTGCGCCGCGCTTCATCCTGCGGGAGAGACGGGGCTGAGCGGGGGAGGGCACCGGATAACGGCCCTTCCCGCGCGCCGGTAACGGCCGCTCCCGCGCGCGCCACCGCACCCGCCCTCTCCCGCCGCCATGTGCCCTGCCCGCCCCGCCGCCGCCGCCGCCACCCCACGCCACGCCGCGCCGCGCCGCGCCGCCGCCCAAGGCCGCCGCTCACCGGCCGGGCCGGGCCGCACTCGCCGGGGAAGGAAAGGAAGGGCAGGGCAGGGCCTGCACGGCTCCGCTGCGCCACCTCCGACTGGCGCCACCGCCCGCCGCCAGCCGCGCTTTAACCGCCGCCCGCGGCCCCACCTGACCGCCGCAACGCCCGCCCCCCGCCTGACGCACGGCGCCGCCATTGGCCCGCTCGCCGCCAGGGGGGGACGAGGCCGCTCCGCCATTGGGCAGCGCCGAGCTCTGAGCCCCGGCCCCGCCCCGCCGGCCGCCGACCCCCCGCGCGGGCAGCGCGCACCGGCACCACGTGCGTGATCAGCGGCGATCGGCCCGGCCCGGCCCGGCCCGGCCCGGCCCAGATCAGCTCGGCCCGGCCCGGCCCGGCCCGGCCTAGCGCAGATCGGCCCAGATCGGCTCGGCCCGGCCCGGCCCAGAGCGGCCCGGCCTAGCCCAGATCGGCCCGGCCTAGCCCAGATCGGCTCGGCCCGGCCCGGCCCACAGCGGCCCGGCCCAGATCGGCCCGGATCGGCTCGGCTCAGCCCGGCCCAGAGCGGCCCGGCCCGGCCCGGCCCGGCCTAGCCCAGATCGGCTCGGCCCGGCCCGGCCCAGCGGCCCGGCCCAGAGCGGCCCGGCCCAGAGCGGCCCGGCCCAGAGCGGCCCGGCCCGGCCCGGCCTAGCCCAGATCGGCCCGGCCTAGCCCAGAGCGGCTCGGCTCAGCCCGGCCCACAGCGGCCCGGCCTAGCCCAGATCGGCCCGGCCTAGCCCAGATCGGCTCGGCCCGGCCCGGCCCAGATCGGCCCGGATCGGCTCGGCTCAGCCCGGCCCAGAGCGGCCCGGCCCGGCCTAGCCCAGATCGGCCCGGATCGGCTCGGCTCAGCCCAGTCCAGATCGGCTTGCCTCAGCCCGGCCCAGGTCGGTTCGGCCCGGCCCGGCTCGGCGCGGTTCGGCCCGGCTCGGCACGGCACGGCCCGGCTCGGCCCGGCCCGGCTCGGCTCGGCCCGGCCCGGCTCGGCTCGGCACGGCACGGCACGGCCCGGCCCGGCTCGGCTCGGCTCGGCTCGGCACGGCTCGGCTCGGCACGGCCCGGCTCGGCTCGGCCCGGCTCGGCACGGTTCGGCACGGCCCGGCTCGGCTCGGCCCGGCCGGGCTCGGCACGGCCCGGCTCGGCTCGGCTCGGCTCGGCTCGGCTCGGCCCGGCACGGTTCGGCACGGCTCGGCTCGGCACGGTTCGGCTCGGCACGGCTCGGCCCGGCCCGGCTCGGCACGGCACGGCCCGGCTCGGCTCGGCCCGGTTCGGCCCGGCACGGTTCGGCTCGGCTCGGCCCGGCTCGGCACGGTTCGGCTCGGCCCGGCTCGGCTCGGCCCGGCTCGGCTCGGCTCGGCACGGCCCGGCTCGGCTCGGCTCGGCTCGGCTCGGCCCGGCACGGCTCGGCCCGGCCCGGCTCGGCACGGCACGGTTCGGCTCGGCTCGGCTCGGCCCGGTTCGGCCCGGCACGGTTCGGCTCGGCTCGGCACGGCTCGGCCCGGCTCGGCACGGCTCGGCTCGGCACGGCCCGGCTCGGCTCGGCCCGGCCTGGCACAGCCGGACCCGGGCGTAGGCTTGGCCCTGGCCCAGCCCGGCACGGCTGCGGGCTGGCCCGGCTCGGCACAGCCTGGCACTGGTGCGGGCTCGGCCCCGGCCCCGGCCCCGGCCCCGGCCCAGCCCGCAGCGGGGGCAGCACCGCGCCGGCACCGCTCGGGCCAGCGCCCAGCAGCGGCACCGGCCCGGGGGCAGCCGCCCCCCCCCGGCGCTGGCGCGGCCCAGGTTCCCCCGGGAAAGGCCCGGCGCGGGGACGGACACCGCTTCCCGCCGGGACCGGCCGCGGCATCCGCACCCGCAGCCGGGCGAGCGCAGCCGGGGGGGTCCCGGGGGTCCCCCCAGCCGCCCCCTGCACGCTGCTGGTGCACCCCGCGGCGGGCGTGCGCGCACCGGCGCCGGCACCGGCCGGGAGCACACGCGTGCCCCCGGGGCGGGGGCGGGGGCGGTGCCGGGGCCGGGCCGGGCCGGGGGCGGTGCCGGGGCCGGTGCCCGCCCCGGGGTGACCGTTGCCCGGGAGGAACCGCGGCTCAGCGGGCAGCGCCGCGGCGTCCGGCCCCGGGGCAGCGGGTCAGCGCGGCGCAGGCAGCCGGGGCCTCCGGCGGGGGCTGTGCCCGCGCACGGGTCATCGGCTCGGGGCCGGTCCGTCGCCGGTCCGTGGCGGGGCACCGCGTCACGGGGCCGCCAGTGACGTGGGCCCGCGGACGGCACCCGGCGGGGGGGAAGCGGCCGGGTGCCCTGGCCCCGCTGCCCCGCTGCCCTCGCGTCACCGGGCCAGAGTCCGTCCCGCGTCCCCGTGGGCCCCGTGTCCCCGGCCACGTGCGGCGCCGGGCGTGCGGAGCCGCGGCGTGGCCCCGGGCAGGCCGGGGGGCGAGGGGGGACGCGTGCCTGGAGGCCGGGGTCCCCTGGCCCCTCTCGGCCCCCCGAGGCGGTAGCAGGGGATGGCCCCGCGCCCCTGTCCCGCATCCTCGTCACCCCCAGGTGGCCCCGTCGGCCCCAGGCGGGCGAGTCTGCGGGGGAAACTGAGGCAGCAGCCCCTGGACGAAGCTGGGAGGATCCACAGCCTGCACCCCCGGCTCCCACCCCCCTGCCCCCCCAAAGCCCGGAGGGGACCCAGCACCTGGGGGCCTGTGGGTGCAGCCCCAGCTCACGGGGACGGCACCAAAGGCACAGGGCGCAGCACCGAGCAGGCGCGGCGCCGGGCCGGATACACGGGGTGCGGCGCTGAGCGCGCGGTGCGGCGCCGGGGATGCGCTGGGGAACGAGCAGGATCCAGAGTAGCTTTGGAGGGTCACGGCGAGCGGGAGAGCTCCCCGAGGACGGGAAGAGAGCAACCGTCACTCCTGTCTTCGAGGAGGACAAGAACGAAGACCTGGAAACCATTTCCAAGCGCGCGACGAACAAGAAGGAGGCGGGGAGCGGTCAGCATGGACGGCCGAAGGGGAGACGGCGCTTCACCAGCCAGACGGGGAGACGACCGGCTTGGTGGAAGAGCGATGGATGCTGTTTGCCCCCACCTCAGCACGGCTTTTGCCGCCGTCAGCCATAACATCCTCACGGACACGTGGGCTGTCCGTCATTTGTCACTTCCCTTCCTGGGTGCTCCCCTCCCCTCCCCGTCCCTGCTCAAGTCCGCCGTGGGGCAAGAACGGGGTGAGCACCCGAGGGGGGCTGCGGTGCCCGTGTGCCGCCATCCACCGCCCCCCGGGACCTGCAGCACACCCTCCTGCCCAAATCCCGGCGGATCAACGCCCCGCCAGGCACAGGCCGGTGACTCCAGCTGGGAGCTGGCCCCGGGGGGCTTTACCTGGCGTTCCCGAGGGGGCTGAGGGCGGCACGAGCAGGAGCTCCCGCACCGGCACACCTCCGCTCGGCCCCAGCACTGCCAACCCTGGAGTCTCCCTGCCCTGGAGTCTGGGGTTTCCCTCGGTCCCCTCCGGCGTTCCTCGGCTGTGGCGGCGCAGGCCTGTGTGGTTCGACTGCTCACGCCTCTGCCGCCCTGCCGGGAAGGCCTCCTGCCTTCCCCCCGAGCGCAATCTTCCCCGCAAGCCTGACGGGCAACGCCAAGGCGCCCGCTGTACGTACAGGGGAAGGCGAGGCGTCCTGCCGCCTCCCGCAGGGCCCGGCTCCTGCAGGAGGGACCCCTGGCGCCAAGGGCAAGGCGCCTGCGTGCGGCTGCTCCGCCAGAGGACGGACGGGCTCTCTGGCGTGGAAGGGCAGAGCCAGACCCCACGTTCCTCCTCCGCCTTTCCTGGCGGCTTTAGGTGTCTCCAGCCTTGCCAGAACCTCTCTGGCTTACGGTGGCAAGGCGCTACAGCGGCAGGGAAGAATTCCCCCTCCACCCCGGCTGAGCCCCTGCCCGGGAGCCAGGCGAGTCACCTCAGCAGCCCTGCGAGGTGTCACCTGGGTGGCCCCTGGGGCAGGGGACGGCTTGTTGCAGAGCAGGACCAAGGAGGCCAAATCCGAGGTGCCAACGCGGGCAGCGCCGCCCAAGAGCCCAGGAGCCCTCTAGCGACTGCACAGCCGGTTTCGCAACATTCGGCCCCAAGGCCTTTTCCCAACCAAGTCAAAATTGGAGGCTCCATCCCTCGCCTACTGAAGCCAGCGGACATTTTCATTTCCTCTTTTCATGCTTTTTATGCCAGTGCGCTTGGGAGACAATCCTAACGCTTCCGATAAAAAAAAAAAAAAACAACCCCCCCCCCCCCGCCCCGACTTCCAAAACCATGTTCTATTCATAAAAGAAAGTTACCAGTCATGCTAATAGAAATACGATAAATAAAAAGGCCACCGGGAGCTCCCTGCTACAGCGCGGCTGCGACCAGCTCCAGCTGCTGGACCGTGGGCCTGATCAAACTCCAGGGCAAGCACTACAGGCACGGGCGGTGTAAAGCAGGATGGAGTCATTTGCGAGACTGGAAGCAAGAGCCCGCAGAAGCAACTTGAACGAGCACGTCTGAAGGGCTCTGTCACGACTCCGTATCCAGAGAGCTGTTTTTCTACACTTGACACCATCGTTACGTCAATCTGTACCACCTCCTGCTTCTGCTCTGATGCTCTTTTCTCATCCAATGAACAGGACGTCAAGGAAAAATGCCCGGGAGCTGGCTGAAAGGAAAGCCACAGGCTGCCGCCACGTGCATTTCCAGTGGTCTTGCTGGAGCAGGTTACCCAGAGAGACTGCGGAGTCTCCACCCTAGGAGGAATTCAGAAGTCCTGGGCCGCCAGCCCTAGGTGGCCCTGCCTGAGCAGACAGGTTGGACCAAACGATGGCCAGAGCTCCCTCAACTACCCCACGATTCCGTGATTCCACGTGCGGCTGGACAGGAGGAAGGCGGGTGACATGACGCAGGCGTAGCGACGCTGAAGGGAAGGCCATCGGAGATGGGAGGGTCAGTATCCGCAGAACAGGCCTCCTCTGCTGTGCGCAGGGGCTCAACTTGTCTTCCTTTGATGAGGAAGGTCGTGTCAGGAAGACACATCCTAGCGTGCGCTCCAACACCACGGCAGCTCGGGAGCCGGTTACTTGATCCCTTCTTTTGGGATTGCTCACAGATTTCTCAGAAACAGTGTCTTTGGGCTGCCGGGGCCGCCGGGAGCACACCTGCGGAGAGCGGCAAAGAACTGGAGGTGAAGGCACCTCCTGAAGTCAGACTCCCTGCTCCGGGCAGTCACTGAATCAGGGAACAGCTGAGGTTGGAAGGGACCAAAGGCTTTCCACAGCGCCCCAACCAAGCTTTCCGGAGAGCTCCTGGCTTGCATTCCGCGGCCTTGGCCACAGAGGGGGCCCGGAGAAGAGCTGCCCTGGCCCCAGCCAAGCACCCCTCCAGCCTGGGATCCGTTCCCAGCGGCCTGGGGAAAGGGGGGGCACCGGCATCGCCACCGCCGCTTGCGCCAGGCCTTTGTGTCCCTCCTGGGGAAGGCCCGTCTGAGCAGAGGCCTCCTTCCCGCTCCAGCAGAGCCCCGCCGGCCCCGCAGCTCGGCCACAGCCCCGCACCTGCGGAGAGGGAGGCCCCCCTCGGCCCGGGCCCGGCCTCAGAGCAGGCCGCGCCGGCGGAGCTGGGCGCAGCGGGCGGCCCGCGCACCGGGGGCTGGGCCGGCACGGCTCCGGGGCGGGGGGCTGCCCGGCCCATCCCGGCTGCAGGGATGCGGCCAGGCCCCTGGGGTCTCTCCTCGCCCCGCGGAGCTCCGGGCCGGCCCGGGGCGGCTCGGGGGCGACCCCGGCGGCGTCCGGGGGCTGACGGGAGCCGGCAGGGGGCGCTGCCGGGCCGCGGGAGAGGGCGCTCCGGCCGAGAGCGCATGCGCGGCGCCCCGCGGCATGCTGGGAGGTGTAGTCCGACCGGAGCGGCGGCGGGGCAGGGGGGCAGCCCAGGCCCGGCCGCTCCGTCCCCGCCGCTGCCTTGGCAGCGGGGCGGGCTGCGCTGGCCCCGGCCGGGCGCCGGCTGCCCACCCGGCCGCTCGATCGCTCCCCTCCTCGGCTGGGCAGGGAGAGAAAATGCGACGACCGGCTCCCGGGTCAGGGAGATCACCCAGCAGCGACCCTCGGGGGCGAAACAGACTCGACTGGGGAAAGGAATTTATTGCCAATTAGCGACACAGGATAATGAGAAATAAGAACAAATCTCAAAAGAACTGCCCCGGCGCGAAGGAGAGGGGGGCCCCGCAGACGCCGACGTCGGTGCTGCAGCCACCGAGGGCACGCGGTGGGAATCACAGTGGAGTTCGGTGCCGCGCGCTCACACCTCAGTGAGGGCGTCCGTACCCAGGCCGGACACGAGGACGCCTCTCCCGCCAGCGACGCGAGGAGGGGGGACGTCCCGGGCAGGCGCGCTGGGCGGCCGCGCGCTGGACGGCAGCACGCGAGCCGTGGCGGGCCGCGTCTGCCGTGCCTCCCGCTGCCTGGAGACCGGCTCCTGCCCCGGCGCGGCCGCCCACCGGCCTGTCTGGTGTGGAAGAAAGTTTATCCAGCGACCCGGGAAACAGTTTTGTCTCTGCAGAAGCCTCCAAAGAAAGATGCAAGTTGTGCAAAGAGTTCATCCAGAGAAGAGCTGCCTGGGTTGAGTTTATTGTAAGTTGGGAAGCAAGCGGTGGGGAGAAGGTGGGGCCCTGTGGGCTGAAGTTCTTTGGAGAAAGGACCTGCCCCGTTCAGCAGCCCTTTCACATTCTCCCTTTCTGGTCTCCACGTGCAGAGCCGTCTCTGAGAGATGCCACAGCTGGAGTGAGCGTTGTGGTCCAGGAGGCCCAGGAGACACAAACGGTGCCAATGTCACCTCCTACCGACGGCCGTCCCTTCCCCATCGCCGGCAGCATGTGGATGAGTCCACGCGGGAGCAGGACACCCCGAAGCATCCGTGGATGTGGTAAGCCCATGCCAGAGCAGGTATGTCTCAAAGCGTCTGTGGCCATGGTTACGTCTGTGCCGCAGCAGGTATACCTCTGAAGGGATTGTGGCTGAAGGAGAAGGCCACGCTGGAGAAGGTACACCTCGAAGCATCTGTGGCTGTGGATAAGTCCATGCTGCAGCAGGTACGCCTTGAGGCATCAGTGGCTGTGCATGAGCTCATGCTGGAGCACCTCAAGGCGTGTGGCCGTGGGTAAGGCCATGGTGGAGCAAGTTTGCTTCTGAAGAGACTGTGGCTGCGGACAAGGCCACGCTGGAGCAGGTCTATCTCTGAAAACACTGTGGCCCGTGGAGAAGGCCACGCTGGAACAGGTGCACCTCTAAGTGACCGTGGCTGTGGATAAATCCATGCCGCAGCAGGTACACCCCTGGAGAGACTGTGGCTCATAGACAAGGCTCCACTTGGAGCAGGTACGCCCCTAAGGGACTGCAGTCTGTGGGTAAGTCCAAGCCGGAGCAGGGGTGAGAGGAGGAGTCCATTGCAGTGTTAAACCCAATGGCCTGGTCCAAAGGGGCCAGGGGTGGAGGCTGTAATGGAAATACCTTTAAATTGTTGTGACCCGGGATTTGAGTTGCATGTTATGGGAATGACTATAGCAGGAGCCCCTTGTTGCTAGCCAGGCTAGGAGCAAGGGGAGTTCCTTGCAATGTTAATCCTGACCCAAAGGGGCCAGGGGTGGAGATTGTGATGGAAATAAATACCTTTAAATTGTAACCCATGGTCTGAGTTGCATGTTATAGGAATTACCATAGCAGGAACCACCTGAACCAATGGAGAAGCAGCCTTACAAGAAGCAGTGCAAGTGCAGCAGTGACCCGACCTGAGCTGGCTTTGGTGCGCAACAACTCCACGCAACACACCACCTCTCCTGTCCTGAGCCACCACCATCACAGATGGAGCCCAAAGTCACGGACTAAATGAACTCGATGGACATTTTGTGGACATTTGTGGGTGTTTATGGACATTGTACAGACATTTCACAGGGGTGGTCCATAGACTAAGTGGGGTGGTGGTTAATGAGGATGTATTGGATAATGTGGGACCTGAGCATGATGTAAATGGTATGGAATAAGGGGTGGGCACTGTCCTGGTTTCAGCTGGGATAGAGTTAGTTTTCTTCTTAGTAGCTGGTAGAGCGCTGTGTTTTGGATTTAGGATGAGAATAATGTTGATAACGCACTGATGTTTTGGTTCTTGCTGAGCAGAGTTTACACCAGTCAAGGACTTTTCAGCTTCCCATGCTCTGCCAGGTGCACAAGAAGCTGGGAGGGGGCACAGCCAGGACAGCTGGCCCAGACTGGCCAAAGGGCCATTCCATACCGTATGACGTCATGCTCAGTATGTAAGCTGGGGGAAGAAGAAGGAAGGAGGGGACGTTGGGCGTGATGGCGTTTGTCTTCCCAAGTAACCGTTACGCGTGATGGAGCCCTGCTTTCCTGAGGATGGCTGAGCACCCGCCTGCCCATGGGGAGCAGTGAATGAATTCCTTGCTTTGCTTTGCTTGCGCGCACGGCTTTTTGCTTTACCCATTAAACTGTCTTTATCTCAACCCACGAGTTTTCTCACTTTTACTCTTCTGATTCTCTCCCCCATCCCACCGGGGGGGAGTGAGCGAGCGGCTGGGTGGTGCTTAGTTACTGGCTGGGGTTAAACCACAACAGGGACTCGTCTTTGTGGACGTGCCCAGGGACACGCGTGGGGCCTTGGAGAGGCCGTGGGGTCGTGGCTTGTCTCCAGTCCTGTCTCTGGCCCTACCTCCTGCTGCTGCTGAGTGGAGCCCCTGGACGGAGCCTGGAGCCGCCTCATCCCCTCACTCTTTCTGGTACCTTTGATGGACCCTGCTGCCCACACGCTGCTCTGCCCGTCCTGCTCAGATACCTGCTGGTGAGGGCACGGCCAGCGTTGTGGCCACCCCCAGCTCCAGGCTCATCCTCCCCTGTGGGGCAGCCCCACGCTTGCTGCTCCCTGAATCGACCAAGCTGGTTTGGAAAAAACATCTCCTGGAAGCATCAGTCGTCCCGTGAGAGGGAACTGGAGTGACTGAGCAGATAGATGGATTTGGTTTCACAAGGCCTACAGATGCTGGGGAAAGGAGACAAGCGTTTGGGCAGAGCCCTGAGGAGCAATGTGCACGGGCTGGGAAGTTCCCTGCTCCTCCCATCTAAGAGTAGCGGGTCCAAGAAAAGGTTTTGCTCCTCCTTGCAAGCCTTGACTGTGGCCATTACAGTTAGGGTGACGCTGCCACCATCTGCACCCGACACACATCCCATGCGCTGGTTCCTGCTCTGGGACCATCTCAAGAGGATCTCACTCACCCAGGGATATCTGCAGGATCAACTTCTCCAGCTTCCCTAGCCGTGCCAGGGAGTCCAACAGGCATGTGAGCCGCAAGAAGTGCCTGATCCTTTCCAGGTCTGTCCTCTGGGACGGGGTGGCTCTGTTCTTGGGGCAGAACTACCAACCCCTGCGCATCTCTCAGATGTTCCCGAGCCCCCATTCATGGCTCTCATTCCAGAATGCTCACGCAGACCCAAGTGCTGAGGCTGCAGTCGCCAGGCTCAGGACTGACTGCCTCCCCTTTGACCAGTCTCTCTTGTGAGTTTAAGAGCCTGCTTCCCACGTAGGCTTTTATTCAGACGCCCGTACTTGGGTATCTCAATACGGAGCCGAATCCAGCTGACCAGTCGGCATTCAGGCAGTTGACAGGGGCATTTCAGCTTGTGAATGCCTGAGCCCCGAGTGCTGAACTCAAGCACGAGCCTGCTACGTGCTGGATGCAACCAGAATGGGCTGGCTTTGAATTCTGAAAATACCTGCGCTAAACAAGAGTGGTGCGTCCTGAGTCCTCCAGGTAATAGAGAGAGGAGACAGAGCCAGAAGAGGCTGGTCATCTGTTGTGTTTCTGCACAGACGCTATTTAGATGGGAAGAACTGCGAGCATCGGGTTCTCGAAGGAGGAAGGTGAACCTCTGGGCTGGAGGGACAAGTGCCAGGGGACGATGATAAGAGACCTTGGTCCTGCTCGAAACTGGTAACGACGAGCAGCCATGCAGCACAGAACCAGCCACAACTGGCTGCCCAACCCTGCAGGACCAGTAGGTGCCAGGACCCTGCCCCTACAAATCACTCTGGGATCGCACCTGGGCTTTGCACCTTTTTAATATAGATACATCCATCTCAGGTACAGGCTGGTCGCTCCCTCTGGGAGCAGCCATGGCTGGGCTCTGACGTGCCACATGTCCCTTGGGGCTGCCCAGGCTGTTGGGGCAGGGAGTCTCCAGTGCCCTGGAGGCGTCGGTTCTCTTGTCTTCTCCAGGCAACAGCAGCTCCTGGCACCTTCCCACCCAGCCTGGGCGGTGCATCTCGTCCCCTGCTGCTGGCTGGGGACAGCACAGGAGGGCACAGCACCAGCCCTGCTCGGAGAGAGGCACCCGAGGAACCAGACGCGCTCTGGCTGCCAGCACTGCAGGGGCTTTGCTCTTCCCTGTCCTTCTGCTCTTCCCGCCGGGCTCTGTCCACCTCTAACACCTCATCTGGAGGTGCAAAAGCAGAGACAAAATTGCTGTCGTGCCCTGAGACTCGTCCTGCCCCAGCCCTGCCCCATGGCCGCGCACCCGTGGTCCCATCGGTACCCAGCGTCCGCAGCTCAGGACAAGCCCTAAGCACTCGCTTGGAGCTGCGGAGAGGTACCTGGAGGCAGGGGCTGACCAATGTCATTCCCAGGCCAGGAGAAATCGGAGGGTGCTCTATCCAGCCCCACAGCTCAGGGTCGGGATCCTTGACCCAGTGCCGACTCACTGCCACGAAACGGCGCCAGGACGTGGCAGGAACTGTGCACACTTACTGCTGCAGTGAGATCTTCGCTGGTACACGCTTTGGTTCCCATCCCCACACCTCCCGTCTCTCCTGGAGCTCTCTGTCATACTCCCTTCTCCTGATGTAGGCTGGCGGAGTGGGCCAGTACGATTTCTGAAAAGCAAGAGAGGCTTCTCAGGCAGCAGGCAAATGCAGGGGTCTGTCTCCCAAAAGCACCAGCCCCATGGCGGGCTGCAGCAGGGACGCTGCAGGCCTAGCGGAGGCATTAGGAGAATCACAGCTGCAAGTCCCCGCAGGGATGTCGGGGTCGGACCAGGGGCTCGCTGGGCTTCCCAAGTGGCGCAGCTGAGACGCAGCAGTTACCTGCTGGGGAACTCCTGGTTTCCTTCTTTATGAACTTCTTCCCAGGTAATCTCGTCTCTCTTCTAGATCCTCCTTTGTCCCTGTTTTGTCAACCGCCAACTTCAAGACAGCACATGCTCTCCTCTGTCATGCGAGGGGGAAAAAAAGAGTGCGTTTTGGCTGGAGGGGCCACCAGAGGAAATGTCCCTGCACAGCCCAGCCCAGCCCAGCTCAGCCCAGCCCAGCCCAGCCCAGCTCAGCCCAGCCCAGCTCAGCTTCCCCACATTCCCCACAATTTGGGGAAACAACACAGCCGTGCCTTGCAGACTTCCACACCCCCAGCCCTGCCTGGCTGAAGAAATGCCATTCCTCTGCCTGGCTGAAGGTGCTGCCAGTGCCTGGGCGTTCAGGGCAGCCATGCTGGCCTGCCAGCCCTGCTGTTCTGCCCGCTCGGCCCTTTCCTGCTTTTCCTTCTCTTCCAGCAAGGCTGCCCGGAGATTTCGTTCCTCTTGCTGCATGCACAGGTAGCATACCTCCTGCAGGGTTCATAGGCACACGTGCAGACAGCATTAATATCAGGTACTGGGGGGTTTCTGTGCCTTGTCCCGAGCCCTTCTGGCTGCAGTGTCCTGCTCCTAATGCCATAACAGCACTTCTCCACTGTTCCCTATGACACGGTGGTGACATGTGGCCACATCACGTACCTGCCCCACTCTCCGATGGCCTTTGCAAGCAGGGATTTCAGTTTTCTGCCTGCCTTGATGAGTCGTTTTGCTCTTGCCCTCCTGCACAGAGCTCCCCTCAATCGCTGGTAGCACACTAAAGATACAGAGCGGGCAGAGTTTGGACTCCACCAGATATACTCGCATCTCCTTTGCGAGCACAGGCTCGCGAGTTGGGCACCTGCCTCTGCAGCAGAAGGGGGTTGGGCAGCAGAAATGTGTCGCCTGCTCCTTGCCTTCTCCTACACGGAGGAAGAGGTGCTCAGGGTGCTCAGGACTGGGCCCTTTTGCATCATCTGAAAAGACTGCCTCCTGCAGAGCCCCCAGCTGACAATGACTTGAAGGACTGTCTGGTAGTCACTGTGCTGGGCGTGGGGCTGCAGGGGGCTTTGCTGCTGGGGCACGGTGTGAAAGCAGGAGACAGGCTTGTAGGGAGAAAAGTTATCTCCTGCAGGAAAACCTCCATCTCCTTTTGCCCAGCAGATTATTGTGCCTCCCTAAAACCAGGGATGGGTTCACAGCCATCTAAGGGGAGCGAGAAGAAGATCCTCAAGTCCTGGAACCAAGAAGCTGACACAAGAGTCTCACAAAACCCGACCAAACACTTGTCCTCCAGCAAGAAAACGCCCACCCTGGGGACACGTCCAGAGAGCCTTCCAGAGCTGATGCAGGCAACGTGCCCATCATAAACATCTCACTCCCCAAGGACAAGGGCACACCCCTGCCCCGCTGTGTTTCTCCAAGCCTCTCACCTTTCTGGGGGCTTGGCTCCCAAGGCTTGCTCTCCCTTGCCATCCTTTCTTTTCAGCACAGGTAACGTCACGGGGGAAAGCTTCCTTCGACGAAGGAGGCTCTCCTCAGGAGGACTCCCTGCAAGTGAGACACGAGAAACCGGCTCAGAACAACAGCGTCTTTGTGGCAGCTCAGACAAGAAGCACAGGCAGAGCTGCTCAGTCCTGTTGGAAACTGTCTACGGCAGTAATCCTGATGGCCTTGGGGTCACGTTTCCCAGGAGGCCTTAGGTCTTCTCTGACGGGGCTCAAGTGAAAGAGCGCTTGGCAAGATATACTAGGGATATAACGGGATGGAGTGGGGAGGTGTCATTCCGCAGATCAGCTGCAACTGGGTCCAGTGGGCATGCATTGTGTAGCCTTGGCTTCCACCCCCTGGTGGTAAGGAAACCTGCAAGCCTGTGTCAGGATTCGTCCATTGCTTTACCTTCTTTCGCTTGTTTCTTAGCCATGTCTTCTCCCAAGTCTCACTGTTGTTCAGACTGGAACGCTGCCCTCAGACTGGATAACAGCTGGTTAAACCCTTCACTGGAAAGAAGGTGAATAGGCATGATGCTGACAGCAGTGTCTCACAAAACCCTGGTGTGAACCTGCAGTCCAGCCAGAACACGCCAGCCCATGAGATGCGCTAATTGCCTTTCAGCACCAATACAGACAGCGTGCCCAGCGGAAGTCTCTTGCTCCCATGAGTACAAGACCATCCCATTGCCCTCATCCTCTTCCCCAAGAGCCTCACTTGCGCACAGGCCTCTTTGTACTGTCTTGTTCCCCTTTTGACTCCTTGGCCCCTGTCAATTTGCTTGGTGAACGCCTCTTTTATCATAGAATCATAGGATTGTTTAGGTTAGAAAAGACCTTTAAGATCATCGAGTCCAACCGTTAACCCAGCACTGCCAAGCCCACCACTAAACTGTGTCCTCAAGCACCACATCTACCCGTCTGTTAAATCCCTCCAGGGATGGGGACTCCACCATTTCCCTGGGCAGCCTGTTCCGTGCTTGATAACCCTTTCGGTGAAGAAGTTTTTCTGAATATCCAACCCAAACCTCCCCTGGCGCAACTTGAGGCCATTTTGATGACGGAGACGTTTGTCAGGAGGGCTCCCGGCAACTGTGAAAGCAGACGCCTCTCCAGAAGAGCGATTTGTGACCACCCAGACAAGCGGAGGTGCAGACCTGCTCAGTCCCAGCTTAAGAGTAGGACAGTCTTCTTCCTCCCTGGATCCCTCTGCGGGGGAAGAGTCTTTGGCTATTCTTCCAGGGGGTGGCTTAATCTCAAACCTGGAAAGAAGCAGACACAAGCTGGAAGAAAGGGCTCCACCTTCCCTTGGCATCCAGTGACAGAGATGGCCGGCAGTCACTGCAAGGTCTCTAGTTTTCTGAACCAGCACATCCAGGCTGTTCGCCACCTTGGAGGACTCCGGCAGGTAACTGTGTGACACAGCCAAGAGCCCCGCGGCTCCCTAGCAGTCCCTCCCTGATGCACGCTCTAGATTTGTACAGAGCCACCTTCCTTTTCTGGTTGACGTACCTGTAGAAGCCCTTCTTATTATTCTTTGCATCCCTCACCAGGTTCAGCTCCAGCCGAGCCTTGGCCTTCCTGGTGCCATCCTTACACAACCGGGCAGCGTCCCTCTACTCTTCCCAAGATTCCAGTCCCTTCTGCCACTGCCTGTGCAATCTCTTCTTGTCCTTTAGTTTGACCCACAGGTTGTGGCTCAGCCATGCCGGCCTCTTCCCTTCCTTGCCCGATTTCTTGCACCTGGGGATCGAGAGCTCTTGTGCCCTATGGCAAGCGTCCTTGAAGACCTGCCAGCTCTGTTCTGCTCCCTCGTCCCTGAGGGCCATTTCCCAGGGCTTCCTGTTGATTGACTCCTTGAAGAGCTGGAAGTTTGCTTTCCTAAAATTCAGGGTCCTGACTCTGCTCTTCACCCGACCCTTACCTCTCCGGACTGTGAACTCTACCAGCGCGTGATCACTACAGCCGAGGCTGCCTCCAGTCCTGACGTCACCGATGAGCTCACTTACATTGGTGACCACTAGGTCCAGTACTGCAGCCCCTCTGGTAGGGCTACTACTTGGCTTACGAAGTTGGCCTCCATGCGCTCCAGGAGCCTCCTGGGTTGCCTACGGCCTGCCCTGGTACGTCCCCAGCAGATGTCGGGGCGGTTGAATCCCGCAGCAGGACGGGAGCCCGGGAGCGCGAACCTTCCCGCGGCTGGAGGGAAAAGGCTTCGTCGGGGGCTGCCCTGAGGGGGCGGCGGGCGGCAGGGCCCAGCCCGGAGGCTACCCCAGCGCCGCGGGGCTTGGGAGCTGCTGCCCCTGGGGCCTGCGGGTCCCCAGGGAATGGAAGTGAGGTGGGGGGCGCGGGTGCCATCGGGGGGAGCCGGGGGTCCCGCTGCCACTTAGTGGGGGCCTGGGGGTCCCCTGGGTGTCGGGGGGGGGGGGGCAGGGGGTCCCCTGGGAACCACAGCAGGGCGGAGGGGGCCGGTCGGGGCGGCCGGAACGGCGCGGCGCGGCGCGGGTTCCGGGCGGGCCGAGGCGCGGAAAGGGGCCGGGACCGGAAGTGCGGGGGACGGCGAGGCGCGGACCGGAAGCGCGGCCGGGCGCGGTTGCCGTGACAGCGGGCCCGGAGCCGCCATGGAGGCCGCGGCCGCGCTCACCGACATGTACGACCAGGCGCTGCTGGGGATCCTGCAGCACGTCGGGAACGTGGAGGAGTTCCTGCGCGTCCTCTTCGGCTTCCTCTACCGCAAAACCGACTTCTACCGCCTCCTCCTGCGGCCCGGGGACCGCCTGGGCTTCCCTCCCGGCGCGGCGCAGGCCATGGCCCTCCAGGTACCGGCGGGGCGCCCGGGACTGCTGCACCCTCCCGGCCTTCAGGGTCTCCCGGGGCCGGTGGTGCTGGGCGGACTGTGGGGGTGACGGGGCCCGGCCGTGCTGGCTGTCCCCGGCGCTGGGCCTCACCGCCCGTGTTTGTCCCGTCCGAGCCGAGCGGGCCGCGCTCCCGGGGCTGGGCGGGTGTCTGCCAGCGGGACGGCCGGGGCTGCTCTGTGACGGCTGCGGTGGAGACTGGGGCAGGGCGAGGGGGGCCGGGCAGCACAGCAGCCCCCGGGTAGCTGGCTGTGCCCGGGGAGGGGGAGGAGGCGGCGGGAGAGGTGTCCTGGCGGGGGTGGGTGCTGGCATGGCTGGATGGGAGGCGTCACCCTCGTCAAAGGACGAGGAGCCCTGGGGGCTAGCGAGACCCTCATGGAAAGAGCCGGGGTGTGATCCCCCCCCTCGGAGCTTGGCCCCGGCTGAGGGCGGCTGCCAGCGGCACAGGGGACAGGCCGGGCTCCTGGGGAGCTGCCGGCGTGGGAGCAGGGAGCCTGGAGAGCGGCTGAGGGCAGGTGGGGGCCCCGGGGGCCGTTTGGGAGCTGGCTGGGGCCCGCTCAGTGGGAGCTCACGGCCAGCACCCGGCTCGCCTCGGTGGTGGGTGAGAGATGGCAAAAGCCCCGGCCTGCTGTTTGTGCCACCCGGCTGCTGCTGGGGCGGCGCGGGAGGTCTCTGACTCGGGGCTGTTCTGGGCTGTCATTAATCTTTATTAGCAGGGAGGAAACAAGCCCGTAAAACCAGGGGTAAGGCTGGATTTGGGGTGTTCATCTGCTCAGACCGAGCGAGTGTCCCTTCCCAGGCCTGTCAGGCCAGGGGGTGACGCAGGCTGATGGGAGATCCCTGCTCCTCTCCCTGGGGTGGGACGAGGGGGTCCTCAGCACCCCCTGTGTCCCCATGTCCCCGGATTAGCCCCTGCCGTGGGAGTGTACTGGGCTCTGCAGGCGAGCGGGGAGCCCAGGGAGGTCTCAAACCGCAGAGGGGAGAGTGTGGAGCCCGAACTGCTCGGCAGCGGGGGAGCAGCAGTGGGAGATCCGTCTTGTGTGCACCCCGGGGACCGCTCTGGGCCTGGGCACAAGGGGGGAGGCGCAGCGCTGCGGCAATGGGATTCATTCCCCAGAACGGTGTTGGCCAGGGCGGCCTTGCAGCTGCAACTGCAGGGACGCGGAGCGAAGGGAGGGTGTGGGAGCAGTTGGGAAGGGACTCGGCCCCCCTCCCGGCTTGGCTGCAGCCCAGGGGAAGGACATGCTTTCGAGCCGTCACTCTGCACGCTCCACGCGGGGCTGGCTTGAGCTTGGGCTTTGGCTGGGGAGAAGGAGCCGGGGCCGGGCACCGCAGCTTCGCACGGAGTAAAAGCGATTGCAAAGAAAGAGGCAAACGGAGCGGGGACGGTGCCCGGCGCTCGCCTCTCCCATGTCCTTGTCTCACGGGCTGGTCCCCGTGTGGCGAAGAAGCCTGGGGTGAGGGGCATGAGCACGCACCACCATAAAGCTGCTCCTGTCCTGCTGCGGCTGCGATGGCGGGAGCCCTCCCGCCGCTGCGTCCCTTTGCCGTACACCTCCTGTGCCTGGAGGAAGACTCAGTCGAGTGGCGCCGCGGGCTGGGCTTAGGGTTGGTCTCCCACTGGAAGCACTGGAGCTGGCTCTGAAATACTCCCAGGAAGCAAGGGACGGCTGCGTTCGAGGCTCACTCGCTTTCCAGCACGTGTTTACTGTGACAAATGCCCTGGCAGTTGGGTGGGAGAAGCTTCAGCTCCTTCGAGGAGTGGGCGCAGGTCCCGGGTGGCCGTGCCTCCCTTGGCTGCATCCCTCAGTTGTGGGTTTAACTTTTAACCCCCAGCCTGCGCTAGACGGGCACGGCTAGAAGCAAACTGCAGGGTGGGGTTACACCTTCTCCTGCTGCCCCTGGCTTGGGCAGCAGCCTTCTTGCCTGTTGCACCTCTGGGCCTGAGGAGGGATGGCTTTTCTCTGAGCAAGTGCATGTTTTTGGCCTGAATCAGTCAGTTCTGGCTCAAAACCCCACATAAGGTCACTCTGCTCCTTCTCCTGTGACGGCTAAGAGAGCTCTGAGCCCCTTCAGGCTCAGCCAGCAGCAGATAAGCTGTCCTCCAGCTTCTCCTGGGGCAGCTCAGCCCGTTTGTGCCTCAAAGGGTTGGTCTGAGCTTTGGGCTTCCAAACAGCCCCTCGGTGAGCGCTGGAATGCAGGGTGAGGGGCGATGGCTCCCTCCAAGGCCCCTTCCCAGCCAGGAGTCAGAGCTCATTGCTTTTCCCTGGAGTAACCAGCCCTTTTCCCAGCAGCAGAGGGATTTCAATGATTTCAAAGCGGCTCCCAGGAACTGGGGCGTTCTCCTGAGATGGCTTTAACGTGGCTGTGTGAGTTTTGAAATAGTCGGCGGCTGGTTTTGTTGGGGATTGAAGCAACTCGGTGTAGGGAGTGGGGGGCGTGTGGTGTCCAGAGAGGGAGGGACAGTAATAAGTGCCCCAACCGTGCGATGCTTCTCCTCTCCTTCTCCCCCACCTTCTCGGGCAGAGCTTGGCAGCTTGACTACCCGCTCGGTTTGCTTTTTATCTTTCAGGCATTCAAAGTATTTGAGCGGATGGCCCGGCAGGATGATGAGAAGAGGCGCCGAGAGCTGGAGGCGAAGCTAAGGAAGAAGGAAGAGGAGGAGGAGGCTGCCGCAGCCGCTGAGAGGGTGAAACTGTCCCCTGCAGCTCAGGAGGTTGAGGTAGAGACAACAGCAGAGCACGTCCCCGCGCCGGATGCTGAGGGAGCTGTGGGGACGCAGGATTCGGCTGTAGCCCAGGACGCTGCCCCCAGTCCCGTGTCGGCAGAGCCCCCGGCGGCCGCTGCCCCGGCAGAGCCCCGGCCAGCAGAACTGCCCACGTAAGGGCCTCTTACTTTCTTGATGCTCCTGGCAGGGGGGAGGCAAAAACACTGAGGTGGTGTTCGCTGTCCTGCCGTGCAGCCCTTTTTGGGTGGGTGGCCCTCCTCTGCAGGCGCTCAGCCCTTCGGGAGGCTGTGAGGATTTCCCTTGTGGGCTCCTGTGCCCGGGATGTCGTGCAATTCCCCACGGGAGGGCAGGGCTTGGTTCTCCTACGGGCGGTTTGGTGTCTCCTGCTCCGCTCTGAGCAGGGAAGGTGGCAGGTCCCTGTGCGCAGCCCCGCAGAGCTGGGCCAGTCCGTGCGGCTTCTCCTTGCGCTGGCTGCGTTGAGCAGCGTCCCTTTTCTGGTGCTCGCTGTAGCGCGGCTGGGCTGATGGTCCTGTCTGTCACAGCTCTGGGAGACCCTGGCACCATCCTGTAGCCCTTTTCTCACAGAAATTCGGTGTCGGACTCCCCTGGCGTGCCGTGAGATGTCCCGGCAGCCAGCTAGGAGCTTGCACAGATACCCCCAGCACCTGCGAGTCAGTGCGGGCAGGCCTGGCTGTGGGGCAGGCAGCAAGGCCAGGCGCAGCATCAAATATGCGCCGCAAAAAATGTGTTTGGAGACCTCCGGAGGTCTCTGGCCCAACCCTTTGCTCAGAGTAGGACCGACTTTGAAGATCAATCAAGCGCTGCAAAGAGTTTTCTCTTCAGTGGTGTTCTTTCATCAGACTCAGTCGCTTTCAAACAGGGCTAAGCAGCCTTGGTTTTTCCAAAAATGTCCTTGTTTCAAAGTCCTTCCAGGGTATCAGTGGCTCTTCCAGCTCGGCTCTGTCCGCTGAGCAGCGGGAGGGGAGCTCCAGCAGGCCGGCATGGCCTTTATGAACCGCTTACCTGTGCAGGGTTCGCTCGTCCTTCCCTGGGCGTCACCTTGACCTCGAGCCGAGGCAAAGCTGTCTCACCTTCTCCTGGGGCCTCACACACTGCTGAGTTCCAAGCTCCTGTGTCTCCCCGCTGCCCGAGTCAGGGCTTTGCCTCGCCTCGGGGAGGGATGCCGCAAGCAGGCCACGGCAGACCACCATCTCCTCCCAGGGTCTCTGGTGGTCAGAGCCCCAGGCGGTGGCTGCGCTGACCCCACACGCTCACCGCTGCTTTCTTGGTTGTACGTGGGGCTTTGCTGTGGCCCGTCCCCACTGTCCCGCTGGTGCTTGGTGAGGAGGACAGCTTGGGGCAGTGATCCCTGTCCTCGGGGCCAGGTTTAGACATCAGCGGTGAGAGCAAGCCACTGGAGAGAAGCAGGCTTTCCTGGGAGAGCCCCACATTCTGGAAGGACTGGGGTGGCCGATGCCCCTGAGGGGCAGAGAGGCTCCAGAGGCTAGACTCTGGGGGCTGTTGGCCCTCGGCGTGTGGAAGGGATGGTCTGAGGGCTGACATCCTGGGGGCAGTGGAACGCGATAAGCAGCAGGACTGTGGCGGGGTGGCAGCCTGCAGCCTCGGCTCCAGGAGGGCGCGAGCGCGGCAGCCATCGGGTGGAAGGGGAAGGGTGCCGGCTGCGCCTGGGCAAAGCGCCTGCCAAGTAACTCGATCCAATGGGAAAGAGGAGAAGGACTCGTACTTAACTCGACCGGTCTGACATACATCCCGCAGGATAAAAATAAGCCAGAAGCCAAAAATGAAATCACCTGAAAAGCCACGTTCTGCTGCGTGTGCCGGAGCTGTCCTGCGAAAGAAAGATTGTCCCCGGGGCTGGCAGTCTGACACCTCTCCTCGCGCAAAATTAACGAGCCAAAAAAAGCCCTGTTAGAGCTGGCAGGTCTCTGCGGCTGGGCTGCGTGGCCCTGGTGCTGACCCGTGTGTTTCCAGCCCGGCTTTATCCTAAATGGAAAGGAGAGGGAGAGACTGGAGGCCGCAAGCAGGAGGGAGCTGGGGCTGGTCTGAGTGCCAGCTGCTTGTGCCCCCTTGCAGTCCACGTTTGTTGCGTTCTGCCACATGAAATTTCAACTCGGGCCTTTTGTTGTGGGGGCAGCAGCCGTTGCGAGTGGTATTTAGCTGCCTGAAAACAGATGTCAAGGCTGCGGGAAGGAAACTGGAGGGATTAGGAAGGAAGCTGGGGGTTGGTGCGGGGGCAGGATGTGTCTGATGGGGACAGTTTCTGCTGCGGGTGGGGAGAGCTGGTCTTGCGTGCTCAGCCCGCTGCAAAGCCCAGCCCTTGCTTCCTCCACCCTTCCAGTGGCTGTCCTGGCGCAGCCAGAGAGTGGCCCCTGACAGACTTCAGGTGCTCGGATGCTCTTTTGCAGCCTGCAGATGTGGCATCAAACGCAAAGCCCCGTGTGGCAGCTCTCCCGCCGGTCTAGCCGTGAAAAGAAGGTGCCTTCAGCTGAATACAGGTGTCCCTGCAGCTTCTGCCCTGCCCGATGGGCTTTTCTCCCGTTCCTCTTCCTGCCTGCGCCTGCTCCGGCTGCCCCAAGCACTCTGGCGGGGTAAAACACTCGCAGCCCCCTTGGTGCCTGCCCAGTTTGGGTGTCTGGTGGGTGAGACTGGGCGCAGGAGGACCCGTCCAGCGAGGCTTCGCAGCCCGGTGGTTTCCAGGCCAGGAGAACAGGCTGTCTGGCCTCGAAGTAGGGCAGAGTGGCCAACAGGTTTGTCAAACGGCTGTAGTTGGTTTCTGTGCCTCTGGGGGGCACTGGAGCCCCCCCAAAAGGCAGCGGGGACCAGGAGCGGGCGGCCTGGGCACCCCCCGACAGACTATTAATAATTTAACCGGCTGCTTAATTCTGCACAGCCCCTTCTGAGCAAAACCCAGAGCCACCAGCCTGGTTACGAGGGGCGCATGAATAATGTGCGACTCCGGCAGCAAGAATGCAGAAAAGAGCTTAAATGAAAATGTTTTCCATCTCCCTTCCTCTCCCCGCCCCGCTGCCGATGAAGAAAACCGCTGCCACCAAAATCTATATAAAAACTCGCTCATTCTGTCAACCTGACTGCTCCGTAAATGTAGGGCAGGTACCATCCCAGATCTGCCAGCTCCCATCAGAGCCGCGCTGTGCGCCCGGGTGCTGGGGCGCCGTTCGTGAGCATCTTGCAAAGCGCAGCGAGATGGTAGCAGCTTTTTCGGGGTCGATGCGGAAGGGGAGAGCGGAATCGAGCTGGCTTTGCGGGTGCGGAGGATTGCCTGCAGGCAAGGAGGGTAGCAGGGCTTGGTTCCTTGCTCTGTGAGGGGCTCAGCCAGGTCTCCCCGCATCCCTCACCTTCCCTGCCTGTGAAACGCGGGCGATGCAGTTCCCCTTCGCTAGGAAGGCTGCCCTGTAAACATGCTGGGGACTGGGGTGTCTTTGGGGTGACCCATGTGTCAAGAGCAGTGCCGAGGGGGACCAGAGGTCTCCGTTGTGCTGCTGAAGAAGCTGGCTTCTTAGCCTGGCTTGCAGCTGCCCTGGGCCTCCTCGCCATCCTTCCCCGGCCATCGTGGCTCTCGTGCTCTCCCCACCTCGCCGGGAGGGAGAGGGGAGCCTGCCCCCCTCGCACCCTCTGCCACGGGGCTGTTCATCCCGGGAGCGCGCGGCCGGGGCCGGCGTGGCAGCTGCACATCTCACACAGGCCCCAGCTCCGGCTCTTCCCCCATCTGCTCCCAGAAGCCATCCTCGCCTGAGCTCAGCTCCTAATTTTGAACACCTCCGCCGCCCAGCACCCTCCCCTTCCCCCAGCTTGGATCTCATCCTGCATATATTTGCCACACAGCATTTAAAATAGAGCCCGGCAGCCCACGTGTGGCACTGCGCAGCCCGGCCTGGGCGCTCAGCTTGTGCTTTCCGACTCTGGTTCCTGGCTCCCCTCTGCTTCTTTCTTTCTCTGAGGGTGAACCAGGGGCCATGCTCTCCCCACGTCCCGTGAGCCCCATCCTGGGGGTTATTCTGTGCGCAGGCGGTGGCAGGAGGCTCGGAGCGGCAGCTCTGGAAGCCTGTGCGTGATGGTGAATGCCTCACTTTCATGTATTTCTCCATCCAGCCCTTGCGTCTCTCCTGGGCGCTCCGGCCAGGCATGGTCAGGACTGGGCTGTTTGGGGTGCTCTGTTAGAGACCATCTTGGGCCTTGGGAGAACGACCCGTTGGAAAGAGCAGCAGGGCATTTGATTGTCAGGCGGGTGAGGTCTCCCAGAGAAGGATCTTTGGGGGTGGACAGGTGTTGAAGGGTTCCCCCAAAAGACGATGGTTTCCCCCCAGGTGACTCCAGCCTGGCTTCTGCCTTCCCCGGGGCAGTGGGAGCTGCTGGTCCTCCCGCTGCCCTGCCTGTGCAGGGCCATGGCTCGGGTCAGAGCAGGCTGGCGTGGAGCCGCAGCATCCCTACGCCGCGGGTCGGGCTGCCTCGCTGTGTGCGGTGTGCCCGGCGCTCCAAACGGGACCGACGGGACACGGAGGCGGGCCAAGGAGGACATGCAACACCTCGTCCCTGGGGAAGGTTTGTGGCTGCTGCCAGGGGACTCAGCGCTGCTGAGCCAGAGCAGAACAAAACCCTGGGGCCTCTGTGGCCCAACCGTTCACCTCCTTGGGTGCGGAGAGGGAAGAAGAGGCTGTAGGAGGGGACTGTGGTGAGAAGGGGGCTGTTTGCGGCTCCACCACTGCCTTGGTCCGGCCTTGAAGGAGACCCTGCCGGTCCTGTGCCGTGTGCGACCTGGGGAAGAGAGTCCCCCTGCCAGGGAAGGGGACGCACGGGCAGCAGCGTTGCCTGCGCCCCGTCCTGGCCCTCGCTGGCCAGCAGAGCCCAGGCCACCCTGGCCACCCTGTCCAGGTGAGCTCTGCCTCGGGGCCGGCCGCCCGCTCGCTGCTCTGCCGTCCCGGTAAGTGGGTGGCAGGGCTCGGCAGTGACCTACAAAAATCACTTGTGTACTTTCCGGCTCGCTGTCCCTAGTGAGAAGCAGAGCAAAATTGAACTGAAATGTGTTAATCTGGTGAGCCGACTTCTCTGACGCTCCAGCTCTCCTCTCCTGAGAGCGGCCGCTTCCATTCCCGGAGTCCGTGCGGCCTGGGGTTAACCCTTTGCGGGGTGCGCTGGGGAGCATCCCCAAGATGACACAGCAGCGCTCTGGGAAATTTCCATGAGGCTCCTGTGTTAATCTAATTTGACTTAGCAACGGCTTGGCTTTGCCGGAAGCCCAGATGGATTTTTTTCATTGCGAGGTGCTTGCAGGATGGGCTTTCTGGCGTGGCTTCATTCTCCTCGGGGTGCCGGGGAGGGGAATTTCACTGCTGGTCACCCTCAGCGGAGGAGCAGGGCTGCGGTGAGGAGGTATCGCTGCACGCTGCTGGCTTTGAGGCCGGTCTTGTTTGACTCAGAGGCAGCGTTGTCACAAGCTTTCTTCTCTCAAGCCTTTTCCAAGAGAACAGGCAGGGGAAGGGAGTGGAGCCCGCGGATGCTCCTGTTCAGCAGGCTCTGTTGGGGACCTGTCCAGACCAGAAGCCAGTTAAACTGGTTTCCTTCCCTGATGTCCCTATGGGTTTTCCTGGTGAGCTCACCACAGGAGCCCAGGGTCCATGCTGTTCTTCCAGCCTGACCCAGAAAGACGGAGCTGATCCTGATCCATATTTAAGGGAGAGCCTGTCCTGGTTCCGATTCCTTTCGCACACATGAGCTGCGCAGAGGTGCCGCAAGGCACCCGGGGCTGTGCGCGGGGAATTCCCCTGGCGCGGCTGAGGCCTGTCACGAGCAGGAGCCAGCCAGACCTCCGGAGAACGGCCTGACCTGGTACAGCCGAGCTCCATCTGGCCCCGTATCCTGTCTCCATCAGCGGCAGACGCTTGGGGAAGAGGAGAAGAACAGAACGAGCAAACGGTGATGCTTCCTCCGTGTTTTCCCCCTGCCACCGGCAAATTGTGGCTCAGCAGCTTTGAGCCAGAGCGAGTGCTTGGTCTTTCGTGTCTTGGTGGATTATTGTTTTTCCTTTTGTCTCCAAATTTCAGCCCTCGTGTGCCTGGGGTCTCCGCGGCAGCGTCCTGCAGCAGGTGCGGCACTGCTGTGTGCGGCTTTTGCCTCTGCGCAGGCGGAGAGGCAGCGAGGGGTTCCCCATTTCCCTTCTCCACCCTGTGTGGGGTTTTTCTGTCACGTCTGTTTCCCCCTTTCAGCCTCTTTTTAGGCCAAAGAGTCCTCATTTGCTTGGTTGCTTCTCACTTAAGCGTCCTTGTGCTCCTCCCGGTCCTACACAGTCCTCCGTTGTTCCTTGCCGCTGCTGGGGCAGGGAGGGCCATCCCCGTGCTCTCTGTGTGTGTGAACCCATCAGGATTCTCCACTTCTTACCCCGTTTCTTTGCTCCTCAGCCATCCTCGTGGGGCCAGGAAACCCTTTTCCAGCCACATGGTCCCCCCCAGTCAACTGGCATCACTCAGTCCCTTTTGCTCTCCTCCCAGTGCTGACAGCCAGCTTTCCAGGTGGGAGCTGCAGTCCGTGCCGGCTGGGAACATGAGCTTCATTCAAGCGTCGCTGCTCAAAAGCCCCGTTTTGGCCAGACCTCCCTTCTCCGACATGCCCAGGAGAGGAAAGGCAGCACGTCCTTGGCTTGTCGTGTAACACAAAGGCTGTTTCAGTCTCGGGAGCTGCGGTGCAGTCGTGGTTGGTTACTAGTAGGGATGTGTCCAGGTTATACTGGAGGAAGGAGGGAATCTTCTCTTTAAGTCCTCCCTGCCAAGCGGAGTCTTTCTTCTTGCAATGGAGAGAGGCCGTGGCTTCCTGCTGGGAGAATTATTTTAATACGTAAGCCTTCTCCCATAGCAGTGGAAACTCAGCTTCTCGGGAAGCATCTTTTCAAAGGGCTGAAACGCTTGAGCCGAGGATGAGATCCCCCAGCCCTCTGTCTGGCGCAGCCCTCGACTGTAACGAGCCTTTTGCAGCTGATGAGGAATCAGTCGGGGCCCAATTTTCCACCGCTTTCACGGGGAATCGGACTCCTCCGGCTGGGCTGCTGAGATCAGCAGCGGAGTGCCAGTTCCCCTGTCAGGCACTGAATCGCTTAGGGCTTTGGTTGCCCTACCAAGGTACTGAGCTCCAAAATTAGGTCCTGGGACCAAAAATAACTAAATTAAAACCTATAAATTTTTCTCTTAACAAGCAGAAAATCCCAGGGCTGGAGGCCGAGGGACAGCGTGTGCCTGATTCTTATTTAAAAAAGCAATATCTGTTTGCTTGTTTTAAGATCGCGTTGTTCACCAAAGGAAGCGGCGTAATGTGGAAAACTACTCCGAGCACGCGGGTCTGGCACGGCCCCGTTGTGCCGCCAGGTGTCGGGGAGAGATCGGGCCAGGTTGTGTCGGTGGTCTGGGGATCTGAGAGGCCACCTTGTCCTCTGCTCCCACAATTCAATCCCGTTGGATTTCTTTGGCCTTATCCCTTTTTCCAGGGGAGCTATAATTGAATCCAGCCCAGTTTGGCTGCGCGTAGGTCTCTCGGAGGAGACCTCTGAAACCCAAGGTTGTATAAGCTCTGTGCAAACAATAAAGATCCCAGGGGACTCTTCCGAACAGTAGCGTGTCCTGCCGCCCTTGACCTAAATATCCCAGCAGTAGTGAAATCTAGCCCTCTGGTGACGACGCTCCGAAGCTCTCCTGCAAGCTGGCGGTGGCATTTAAACTCGCCTAATGTCAGTAAGTTGGCTCCGTCGAATGGCTCCGTAAATAACTCGGAAACCGAAAGGGAAGGCTTAAAAGCTGCCCTGAAGAGTGCAAGCTTGGAAAAGAGCAAGCCTCTCACCTGGCAGGGATTGGGGCAGAGCGCCTTGGTCCTGGGTGGTGGGGCTGGTGGGGCTCCGGCTGCTGCGGGTTGGGTGGGTTCGCTGTTCGGCTGCTGGGTCGGGCAGTAAAGGCTTCGTCTCGTGTGGGTGGTACCTTGGGCACCTCGTACAGGGGAGCCTTGGCCCCTGTCCCCACAGCAGCCTCCGGGCTCGGTGGTACAATGTGATACAGGGGAAAAGTGTCGATGCGCTCTCTTTTTGGGTGTTGGTCCCATCCTGGGGATGAGTTGAAACTCTGAGGCTTCCTGAAGGCGAGGAGACCTTCCTGGAGAGCTGACGGTGGGCACCACAGGCTGGAGCCCGGGCTGCACAGCCTGGCCGGGGTGTGCCTGAGTTTTGGGGTGAGGGGGAAGGCATTAGCTTCCATTTTTCAGTCTTTTTTGAGAGCAGGACTGCCAAGGCTGCACTTTGTGAACTTGGGAGCCCTGAGGCCGGAATAGCAGGCGATTGGGGAGCCACTAATGAACTTCTGTCCACCTCAAGGGTGAAGGAGACCTTCCAAAACTGGATTTGGGGTGTTCTTCCCCAGCAACCCAAACACACCTGGGCTGGAAGAAACCCTGAGAGTCGGGAGGGCCCCGGGACCCACCCCGGGCCACCGCTGCGCTCAGGGCTGGAGCTCGCTGACAGCCGGAGAGCGGTGGAGTGGATCGGAGCGGATCCTGAGGCTTGTTGACTGCGGGTGTGAACTGAGCTGTAAGAGGGAAGGGTTTGGTATTCAGCTTGCTTAACGCTTTGCCGGAGACCTAATTAACTGAAGTGTTCTGTACAAAGGGAGCCTTTATGAAACACTGGGTGCCTCCAGGACCTCAGCGAAGGTGCCGAGAGCCTGCGGTAAACATTCCTCCTGCCTCAGCGCTTCTCGAGCAAAACCGATAGAGGCGAAGTGCAACAGTCCTGATGTTTTGATGCCAAAAGATGTTAAATCTGGAGGCGGGGGGAGGCTCCTTCGCAGCTTGCCTGCAGAAGGAGCACAAACCTGGTATTTTCCACGCACGCAATGCCTGCAGCTTTGGAAACACAGCTTTCCGAAGAGGTTAAGCTTTTGGCTTCTCTACCTGTTGCTCGGCTGCCCCAGCAGTTGGGACCCCGAGGAGCAGAGGGCATGTTTGACCCTCTTCAAATTAGTCTTAAAAGCTGTGGCTTTTTTGCTGTGGCTGTAGTCCAGCTCGAGCTGGGGCTTGACAGAGGCTGTACAGGGTGCACAGACCTTCCTGGGGCTTGAGGTGGCTTTGAGTTTTCATCTGGTTGTGCTGGCAGGGAGCTGGGAGCCAGGAGCTCTGGAAATCTGTATTCCGGTGTGCGTGTTGGTGCCGTCGGGAGAACGTGGCCCCTACGTAGCAATGCGGGGAGGGCCCTGCCATCTGCCTGCTGCCTGCCCGGCTCGGCAGGCCCTCGCCCCGCTTCTCCTGCGACGATTTCCACCCCAGTGGGCTGTGTGCAGCCCCGTTAGCGCTGGGAAGGCTGGGTGCAGGTGTGGTCCAGGGTGCTTCCCCAGGAGGGAGAGGGGATTTAGGATCGTGTGAAGGCCTGGAGGCTGCCAGGGGTCTGATGGGGGCAGGAGCCTGGGTAGGTGACCTGACCATTGCCGGGGCAGGAGGACGATGGCTGCTGACACGGCGCTGGTTCCCAGCAGAGCTGGGTTGTGGCGGTTTCGGGGGGACAGGCTGTGAATGCTCCTCTTGTTGTCCTCCCCGCTTGCTGGGAAGCCCAGCAAGATGCTTTGAGCCAAGCAATGCCGGCTGTGAGCTGCAGGAAGATCTGCACGCTGCCGCCTTGGGCGAGGCAGAGATGGTGGGGTCGCGGTGTGCAGGAGGTAGGGTCCTTCTTCCACCTCGCCTCGGGTCCCGCCAGCGCTGGCACTGGCAGCTGTGGCGGAGGCATCTGGCTCGGAGAAACCCACCCCAGGGCAGGTGTTTCCAGCCGAGTCAGAGGGGAGAAGCCCTCGGCTACAGCCCCGCTGCGGTGCTGGGTGTCTGGCAGCACGGCAGCCTGCCCGAGGCGCTTGTGTGTCGGCAGCAGCTTCTCTTCCTGAATTTGCCGGTCCCTCCTTGAGTCATGGTGATGCTGGGGACGCAGGATTAATTATGCTGATGGACGCCGCTCGCTCTAGGCTGCTGTCACAGAGCAACAGCCTTGATCCAAACGTCTGATCATTGCAATAAATGCTGGCTGGATTGACGGCGTGCGGTGCATCTCCCTGGAAGGCCCCGCTCGCTGCATGCTTATTTGGGTTAGGCATGCGGACGCGTTGTGCCTGATTTTCTCTTTTCCTACTTGCTTGGAACTTCATTATTAGTTAATGAGATCTTTCCATTCTTGGCAACCTCTCGAGCTTGAAGAAGGTTTCATGCATCGCACGGGGCCTCTGACAGTGGTTAAAATACAAAGCTGGGGTGTTTTTTCTCTGCTGTTTGCTGGCAGGGTGACTCCGTACAACACCATTCCCCTCTGTTTCCCCCACTCTAAATGGAGGAAGGTCTCGCAGAGGGGAGAGGCTTGCTTTCGCGGTGGGGATGTGCTTGTGGGACCTGATGGGATATTGATGGCAGAACGCAGGTAGGGTAGGACTATTATAAAACCTCCTTCAGGAGCAGCTTTGCAGAAGGGAGCGGGTCTAGGTCTCCATTTCTGTGTACGCAGGGTTGGTCGTCTCGCAGCACCAGCCCGGCTTTCTCCCCACATCTTCCTCTTTGGCCTTGGCCTCGGCCAGTCCCGCTTGCCCAGCTTCAGCTGCTGAGGTTGTTTCTTTTCTCCACCTGCCTCCACATCTGCATCGCTTAACTGGCTTGACACGTTTTCCTTAAAGCTGCCTAAATAATTCACCTTGACTAAGAGCAAACAGCAGTGCCGGCCCCGGAGGAGGCTTTCTGTGAATGCCAAGTGGATGGAGGGTACCCGCTGTACCGGCCCTCGGCAGCGCTGGTGGGGCAGACCCCCGCCCTGAGCTCAGTGGTCTGCTCAGCCAAAGAACCAGCGCTGGCTGAGGCAGGTCACCGGTGCAGGCAGCGGTGGATGCTGAGCCGTCGAGGAAGCCTGACTCTGCAAAACCCAGGTATCCCGGACTTCCATCAGCCTGCTTCCCGAGAGGGCAGGGATCCTGCATCAGAAAGCTGGGATGCTCCAGGCTGAGAGGATCGGTTTCCTTTAGTAGTTCTGAAAATCCTTGGGATTTTGTTCTTTTCTTCTTTTTATGGAGGAAAAAAAAGTCCATTGGGATTAGGTCCATATTAACTCCTTCCCATGATGCTTGCGCCCCCCGCACCCCCTCAGCCTGCCGCGTCGGGCTGATGGACAGCTGCTTCCGTGCTGCTGTATCTATTCCTCAACTTTTGCGTTCTTGCACCAAAAATCCTCAGTAAAGAGGAACTCGGTGAGCTGCCCTACTTCTCCTCGTATAAAATATTAAACCAAATCCTTCGGCGCTTGGTTCCTGCTCTTGGTTTGTGCCCGGCACTGCTTTGACAGAGCTGGTGCTGGAGCTGTTGCGCTCTGAGGACGGAAACGTGTTCAGCCAAGTGTCCGCAGAGGAGAGGATTGCTCTGTCGCCGTTTCTGCATCGCTTGGCTCATCGTGCATCACCAACCCACGGAGCTGGAAATCCCGGAATAAGAAATGCCCAGAAATCTGTATGTGGGGCCCAGCGTGCGGCTCGACCCTCCGGTGTCCAGCCTGCACGCCGAGGCCAGCTCTGCCTCGGCCAGCCTCGCTCGAGCGGCACCTCCTGGTGACACCACCACCTCTCCTCGGGTCCTGGCCCCCTCTCGCTGCCGTCGGGGGTCTGAGCCCGCATGAGGGGAACGGCTCTGGTACCGGTGACGGCGCAGCCATGCAGTGCGGCTCCTAGGAGTGGAAAACAGATCGGCTGCTTCTTGACGGTGCATTGTTAAAGGTTTCACCTCCCCCAAAATGACACATTGCGAGCAAAAATAGAACAAGACAGAACACACAGACCCACCCACACCATCCCCACCACCCGGCAGCCAAGTGCACGCGGTGCCAAACCCTTGGTTTTAAAAGCTGATGCTTTTTCACCCTCCCTCTCCTCAGCCCTGCCACCACCTGCCCTGCCCCAGCAGGCGGTTCGGTGTCCTGGTGAGCTGACCATCGCACCGGGAGCCGCTGTGCTATCGCCAGGCTGCCGGGAGGATCGCCATCCAACCCACGCCGCGCTCTGGATCCGGCTTTGGTCTTCGCCTGGTGGGTCTGAGGATGGGGATATCTCCTGGTGATGGTGTTCATGCAGGAAATTCTCTCGCCCGCTGCACGGTGGTGCTGTTGAAGCGATGCGAGGGACAGGTTTGGCTGGGAGAGCCACCTCCAGCGTGGCGGCATGGCTCGCTGTGAGCTGGGGCCGTCTCCTTCGGATGGCAAGGGAAGCTGCCTCCCAACCAGGGAGCTGGGTCCAATTTCTTGAGTGCCGCCGGCGTGAAGGGTGGCGTGTGCTAAGCACAGTTGGACCAGGCAAGGATCTGCCTGGAAAACCTCCAGGAAAGGAAGAGTTGCTCCAGGAGATGGTAGAGCTGTCAGCCGTTTGTCAGAGGCGCCTAACGAGGCTGAGGCCTGCCTTCGTCACCCCGAATCCTTATTTGCTTAAGAGTAGGCAGTTAAACTTGCAGGGGAATTTGCCGAGGCCTTTGTGAGTTCCCCCTGTGATCCAGTTTGGGGGCACAAAGCCATTAGTTTCACATCCGAGGATTTTGAACGTCAGGAGCAGAGCTGGAGCAGAGATCGGTGGTGGTGACTTGCAGGAAGGGCTGGAGGGGTTCGGGCTGGCTGTTAGGGAGGAGAGGAGCAGAGAAGCACTGGTGCCGATCCCCGTGCCCGCGGGACAAGCAGCCACGGCTGGAAGGAGGTTTAGGCACAAGGGAAAATTCTCCCCGATGAAGCTGGCTGAGCACGGGGATGGTTTGGCTGGGGCATATGTCGCCCGGCCAGGCTGGGAGGGCTGTGAGGATGAGGCAGCGTGGACAGAGCTCGTCCCAGCAAGCTGCACGTGGAGGCAGAGACGGCCGTGAAACGTCCCTCCATCACCCAGCGCGCTGCTCTAGTTACGGCACGGCGGGAGCGAGGACAGAGCCGTCCCGCGGGGGACTGTCGAGGCTTGGAGGAAGACTGGTTTCACTTGTTCAGTAGCGATGCCAAGCAAAGAGAAGTTCGACAGAGTCATTGCAGAGCGAGTCCTGCCTCAGTTTCCCTGTGGCAGTAACCCAATTAACACTGACATCTCCTGGGGCTGCCGTGAAGCCACTCGTGTCCTCCCGGGACAATGAAATCATGCTCAGAGAGCTCTTGGGGGGCTAAAACATCCAGGATGCGCCTGGCCAGGGTCTGCTCAGCCCCAGCACTTTCCTTCCGAGGAAGAGACACAACAAGGAGGGACCTGGTGGCTTTGTGGCGGCGAGCGGCTGCGCCGGCATTGTATTTATCCGTGCTGTGGCCGTGAGGCATTTGCAGCTGGCGTCTTACCCACTCTTGCCTTTGCGCTGATGGGTTTTTTCCCACCTTTGATGCTCTGCATCTGCTCTAACAAGCCTTGGCCCGAGCACGGGCTCGCTGCCTCCCCCTTTAGCCTTCGAGCTTTTCCTGGGAAAGGCCCGGGGGGGGGAAACAGCCTGGAAGTAAATACCCATTTGCTGGTTCTTGTCTGGTTCTTTGCTCGCTCTCAGGGAGCTGGCGACGCTTGGGATGGTGACTCCCAGCCGATGTGCCTTCCCTCTGGTGTCTTGCTGGCAGGTTTGGAAGGAGCATGGTGAGCTCTGCCTCGCAGCTCAGGTCTGTGCTGATTAGAAGGAAAGACTCTCTTAGGAGGAAAAAACTCAGCTGGTTTTAAACCCCAGTCAGGTTTGTCCTTTGGTTCACTGTGCGGCCACGTACACGCTTGCTCCAGCCCGAGGGAGTCGGGGCGGAGGGCGGGAGCCTCGCAGGGCTGCGCCATGCCCGGGCAGACCCCGCCACGTGGGGACGCGTCCTGCGAGGGCACTTAACCAGCCGAGCTGCCCCGGGCAGCACACGGATCCTCACCCGGGAGAGAAACATCCCTCCCCTCTGCGGGGGCTTGCACAGGGTGGTCTCTGGGACGATCGTGCCCCGAGAGCGGGGCCAGGTGCCGCCGCTGCGCTGGCTCTAGGTGAGGACCTGGGGACACGTGAGACGATGCTTGGGGACGTGCCACCTCCTTTCAACGCCTTTACTTCCCCGTGGGGTGAGAGCGGGGCCCCTCAGACCCCGGTCGCCTGCACCGTTCCCCCTCTCGCCCTCCAGCCTGTTCGACTCCTACAATCCGGGGGCGGTTGGGAAACCGACAGCTGGAGCCAACCCGCGCCAGCGCCGGTTCGGCGCTGCCATGCCAACCCCGTTTCCATGACAATGGGCACCCAATGGGTGACCGCCAGGCAAGGCCAAGATGCCTGAAAAAAGTGATGCGGTGACCCCGAAATTGCCGGCCTGAGGCTGGGAGCCTGCGGCCGCTGCCTCCCCAGTGCTGCCCGCGCTGCCCAGAGAGCTGGATGAAATCCACCCCGGGGCAGGGGTGGGTGTAACAGGGCAGGTAAAACCCTGTGAAACCACCAAGGAAAAAAAAAAAGGGTGTGTGTCTGTACACCCAGCCCCTTTGACAGCACCCTCCAACCGTCTTAGAGCCTAATTTAATTAAAATCGATGGATCTTACATAATCCTCAGGGTGCCGTGCTGCTGGAAGCCACCCCCGCCCGGTGCTGGCGCGGGCCCCTGGGTGTGGGGGTGTCGGGAAGACAGCGGGGCGCAGGGAGACGCGGTCCCTGGGGCCGGCTGCCCCCCGGGGCCGCTCGTCACCGGCCCCCCCTTACGTAAGCCGCTGCAGCCCCATGTTTATACAGCTCCAGATTGAGGACTAGGTGCGTATCAAAACATTTTAAAATAACTCTGCCTTTTGTTAGCACCGCAGCTATCTTTAGAAAAGATTTTATTTTATTCGAAAGCCCTCTCCGGGAGGTTTCAATGGAATAGATCCTCAGCCCGCCAGCAGTTTGAAAGGACATGGGTGTGATGGAGATCTTTCTTGGCTAGAAACACGGTATTGATTATTGCGTATCGATCTGATAAATCCCATCCTGCCCTCACAACCGCCTCCTCATCCTTCTCCTGAGATTTCTGCAGCTGGAAGTGGCTGTGTTTTCCTCAAAGTGTTGCTCGTGATCCACTTGCCCCCTTCCAGTGCCACGCCGGGCTGGCTCTTCAGGCATCCCGCTCCCCGGCTCCGTCACCTCTGTGTCAGCAGCTGCCTGGGTTACAACAGCTGATGGTTTTCCCAAGCACGCTAAAATTGGGAGGAGAAGAACCAGCTCTGGTTTTTCGTGGTGAACCGAGGTCGCAGTTGTCCTGTTCGCAGCCTGTTCCATTGCGACACAGTGGGGAGAGGGGCGCGCGAGTCTCCTGCAGCGGGCAGGGTGGCTGGGGTGTCTTTGTGTCGGGGCTGCCGACCTGACCCTTCTCCCTTCCTAGATAGGGCCAGCAGCGAGGGAGAGACTGGGCATCAGCCTGAAGCGTTAGGGATGCTCGCAGGAAGGCCCAGCAGAGGCTCTGCCTTCCCTTTCTGCTTCTTGTACCCTGCTCTCAGGTTTCCTGCTCTCTCCAGGCTCTGATCTGTCCGACACTTAGCACGTCGCCTCTTTCTTCCCCCCACAGGAGACAGGAGCAGTTCCAGACAAACCCCGACAGCTACAATGGAGCTGTGCGAGAGAATTATGCCTGGTCCCAAGACTACAGCGACCTGGAGATTAAAGTGCCTGTGCCCAAGCACATCGTAAAAGGCAAACAGGTAAAGTGGTGTTCATGGTGTGCCTTTCAGCCTTTCCCTTGGGGTGCCCAGCTTTCCCGAGAAGCTGTGTTTGGAGCAGGAAGGTTCCTTGTGCTTCGTACGCAAGGAGCAGGATGCGGTTGTGCCTTTTTCGCTGGTGGTGGGTGTGTGGCTGGTGGGGACCGACGGTCCCAGCCTGGCCGCGTTCCCGTCGTGACTGCAGTGTCCTGTTGCTCCAGCCGCAGTGGGGTTCCCTGGCACCGCGTGGCACTTTCTGCGCTTTTTCTCTCCTCTTCCACTGACTGCAAACTCGCACGTGGGTTTCTGAGCCTGGCTGGGGATGGACGCTCCTTCCCCAGTTGCTCGCTCTGTCTCAGAGTGTCTCCTGCCTCTCGCTTGCAAGCAGGAGCTGCTGGAATGGCTCCTCTTGGGCACTGGAATGGCACTTGGGAACCGGAGCAGGCACAGCCTGGGTGAGACTTGACCTGCTCTGGTGGAAAGGAAGGCTGAGCGGCCGGACCCTCTCCCTGGCTGCCTGCGTGGGCAGGGAGGTCTCACCTCCCTCCGTGGCTCAGGCAGGAACTTCCCTTCTCTGCTCGTGGCCACGAGCGATCACCTTGTTTTTCCTTCACCACTTCTCTTCCCTCCCGGCAAGGGACTTGAGAGGAGCGTGCCCACGGCTGGCATTAGTTGGACCCAGAGGTCTGAACTCTCCTGTCTTTCCCGAGTGCTGCCCTCCCCATGGCTGATTCTGTATTTTTCCATTTGGGAAGTCCGCACTCCCCCACCTCCCATTCTCCTCTGCTTCCAGGGCGGCTGAAATGAGCACGCTTGGGTTTGTTCGCCGGCTCCAGCCTACACAGCTCCTGATCATGCCAAAAGAGTGTAATTGGCAGCAGCAACCCGGACCGGAGGGGTGAGGGAGCAAACGGCTGCCATGGGGACAGCAGGGGGACCAGGAGACGCATCTCTCCCAGTGGGTCTCTAAAACAAACCCAGGCTGTTTCTTGGAAGGATTCGGGGGCATCCAGACGGATGTTCCATCCCTCGGCATCATATTGCGATCACGATGCCTCTCCCTGCCCAGGGAAAGGCCCTTTGTGCCAGGAGAATTGTGTCCTTGCCAAAAAACAACGCATCAGGCTTTGTCTGCCCCGTCCTTTGCCACCCAGAGGCGTGGGGGCCTTGCAGGTGCTCGGAGGAGCTGGGACGGGACCTTTTCTTCACTCGAGGCTGTGCCATCCCTGTGGAAGAGCCCCTGCATGTCAGCGGGGGTGATAATCGGGGCAGTTCCCTCCCACGCCGTTGCCTGTGGCGCAGCTCTGCCTGCCCTGGCCCTGGTTTCTGCCTGCGCTGCCTTCTCCGGGCAATCGATTGTTCAGACATCGGACTTTCCTTATCCTTACGAGGCATCTCCGGGTATTTGGTTCATACATCCCTCTTGGGGCTCCTCTTGGCAGCCGACTTTTCATTTTAAAGTGATTCTTTAAATCTCTTCCAGCCTCGGGGGAATGGAAGCAGATAGGCTGGGTCACGGGCCTGAGCAGGATTGTTCAGAGCCATTTTAAAGCTCGATGGACTTCGGACGTGTTGTTGATGGGTTCCTGCAAAAGAACAGCATTCCCCTACATTCGCCACACAGCTTCATCTTTTTAAAAAATTATCAGGTTTTTGGCTTCTGCCTGCCAAGGCGAGATTAAAAATCTCCCCCGTTTGGTCCCTGGGCTCAGAGCGCGCCCAGCTCTAATGCTGCTCAAAATCTTCCTTATGACACTTTTTTGGATTCAGGCTGTTGCTATGGCACATTTTCGCTCAGACGAGCTTAAGGTTTCCTTGTGCGGAGCTCCAAAAAAGTGTCCATGGAGCAGGAATGGGCGAGGGGGTAGGTGGGAGCATCTTCCCCTGTGCTCTCCACCTCTCTGATCTACTTACAGGCACAACAGGGGCCCATGGATCCGAGCGCTTCCCGAGCACTTAAATAGAGATAATGACAACAAGCCTCTCTTTTTGCCTGGCTCGGAGGAGACGAGCTAGATTCCTTCATAGGTTTGTGTTTGCTTGTTTGATTTGCGTGGGCGGGTGTGGGCGTTTTAGTGTGCACAGAAATTACTGTGGTGGAAAGCCACGGCAGAGAGCTGAGATCTGGGTTTCCTCGCGAGTGCCAGGAAAGCCAGGCATTTTGGGGGGCAGAGGTGCTCGCGGGGAGCACGTGGTGGGGGACGAGCAGCCTTGGAGCCTCGGGGTGGCCCTGCTCATGGCTGCGCTGCCGGGACAGACAGCGTGTTTCCCACGGGATTGCCCTTGGCTTCCCCACAGCCGCTGCCTGGGGTCAGGTGTGGGCTGTCCGTGCCCGGTTCTGGCAAAGCCTGGTTTTGCCGGCGGTGCGTGCCCTGAGCCCAGTGCGGCAGGACAGTTCAGGTGGCGGAGGGAGAAAGGGCAGCCCCTCGGAGAGCCCGGCCACCCTCTCAGTGGAGTGGGGATGCCAAGCGGAGGCAATTTTTCCACCAAGGCACCCGAGAAGCAGCCGCTGCCCACGTGTGCCAAACCCTGCGTTCACCGGGCACCACCACGTGCGCACGTGAGTCCTCTCGGACATTTCTCTCTGCACAAGGCCTCTCCGGCGGCGCGTGCTTTGCTCCTGTCCCCTGTCACCGCTCGGGTGGGCTGGCGTGCCAAGAGGGGCCTTTTTGCTGGCTGCAGGTAGGAGCGGGTGTTGCGATCGCTTCTTGTGCTGGCCGGCTGCGCGGCAAAGTGGCTGGATGAAGGCTGCCCGCTTTGGATCTCTTCTTCCATTTGGGTTTTTCCACTCCCTCTCCTAACGCCTTGCTGGTCCCAGAGCCACCTTGAGGACGTCCCTCAGCCCCACCAGCTGTCTTGTGCAGCCACCTCGGAATACAACCCCTCTCACATTTGATTTCTCCTGTCCCCATGGATCCCACAGCCACGATGCTGCGTCTGTGCCTTCCGTATCTCCAGCCTCCCTGGCCCTCACACCCAAAGAACCCCCCCCGAGAAGGCGACTTGCGGGTCACCTTGCTTTTTTCCCCTTGACCCTTTCTGGGCAGGCCCTGTCCCGTGCCGAGAGCCCAGCGTCAGCAGCCCCGTCCCTGCGCCCTGGGAGCAGAGCAGTCGGTGGTGGCGGGGAGCAGAGCCTCGTCCCCACACCTCGTCCCTGCGGTGGGACCTCAGCCCTGGGCTGGAGGAAGCTGCTCTGTGCTGCAGCCTCTCCGGAGATGTTTCCCATCCAGGAGGAGCTGCTATCGGAGAGGCTGTCCACAGCCACGTGCTGGGGGAAAGCCAAGCGTCCTCTCCCGTCTGGCAGAGCTGGAGCTCGCATCCCTTCCCCGATCCCCTGCGACCGCGGTCCTGCTCCCAGCCATCGGGTTGGAGCTCAGTCCCCGTGTCGCCCTGCGCTGTGTGTGCTGGGCCTGCTCTGCTCCTGTCGAAGCCCTGGCAGCTCCCCGCTGCACGCAGCTGGTTTGGGGGCTTTATCTGGGTGGCATCAATCAGGTGTAGCCGTGGTGCCCTCCCCGGCTGGAGCAGCTTTGCCTGTCTCTTGCCTGCGTGGAGCTAGTGAGCCGCTGGAAATCTCCTAGGTAATGGATAATGTAATAACATTTCAAATGAGATCTGCAGAGCGGGAGGAAGATCTGGGGGAACTCTGGGAGAGAATGCAGGCAAATCTCACCGCAGTCTCCTCCTCTCGAGCCAGAGACGGGGCAGTGCCGGGGGCCACAAACCTGCCCCTTCCCGGACAGGTCCTCCCTTAGTCCCCTGGCCCGGCCCAGTCCGGGCTCTCTGCTGGCGGCAGCTCGGGGCCGAAGGGGAAAGGAGAGAGCATATGGTCTCTCCGGAGACCGAGGGTACTGCGTGCCGCGCAGCAAAGTCGCAGTCTGCCTCTGTCTCCCCAGGGGAGAGCCATGTCACCTCCACGGCAGGTCGGAGCAGGGTTCCCCATATGGCTGCTGCGGGCGGGAGCTGGCCCCGTTCCTGGGGACAGAGCTGCCTCGTCCCCGCGCCCCCGCGGCGGGGAGAAGGGGAGCCGTGCCGCAGCGTCCCTCCCGCACGCGGCCCCTCCTCGCACGCCCGATGGGAGGCCTGGGCTGAGCCCAGCACTGGCTCTGGCGGCAGAAACGGAGCCAAGGAGCATGCTTTCGGTGCGGTGCAGCAGAAGGGGGGATGAGCCGCTGCAGCCCTTCCCGGTGTAGAAATCCCCAAATTGCTCCCGCTCGGTAGGGAAGCGCTCAGCCCCCAGGAAGACACACAGCCATGCCCAGCTCATCACGGTGACGGCCAGGCACCCGCTGTGCTCTGAACAGCTCGGTCGCAGCAAGTGGGCATCCAGCCTTTGAGCACTGTATGGAGGAGGCCTGTAGCATTGCTGGTTTTCTCTGTGGGGAAACTGAGGCACGCGGCAGTCGCGGTGGCAGAACCAGCTGCCTCGAATCCTTCTAGGGCTCTGTCTGCTGGGCCCTGCTGCCTTTCCTTCCCCGGAGAGGTTTCTTTCTCCTCTGAGCTGTTGCTATTTGCTCTGAAATGACAGCGGGATTCCCACCCTCCTGCTACATGCAGGTCTGAAAGCTCTTCTCTCTTTCTCATCCCCAGCGAGTGCACTTGACCCCGCACCCCAACTAGCACAGCAAGAGGGCGAGCAGGAACCTTCCTGATTATTTTCTCTCTCTCTTGTTTCCAGGTGTCTGTGGATATCAGCAGCGGCGCGATTCGCGTAGCGGTGCTGGAGGGGAGCAGCCAGCGTGTCCTCATGGAAGGGAAACTCACGCACAAGATCAACACAGAGAGTTCCCTCTGGAGCCTGGAGCCGGGGAAGTGCGTTTTGGTAAGGGTGGTCCATGCCAGCCGTGTCTCTGCACGCTGGCTTGCAGCTCCGCTGGGCTCGACCGGGAAAACTGGGGCAGTTGGAAGTTTGAGCCAGATCTGGATGTGTCTGTCTTTCCCCATCTAACGTCCGTCTCGCTTTGCCCTTGCCTGTGTGCCGTGCCCTGCCTCCAGCTCCTGAGCTGCCCCTGTGGGCGAGCGGCAGCAGCGTGGCGGGGTGCTGGCAGAGCAACACAGCCATCGGGCCGGGCGCGGAGGGTCCCGAAGCTCCAGCCTGCGGTGGGGGGAGTATGTCTGTGACCTAGAGGTGGTCGCTCTCCCCTGATCCTGGCATGCAGGGTCTGCCAGTGGAGAGGCTGTGGCACTGCATCGCGGTGCCGGTGCTGTGCACCCATCCTTGCCAGCTTTGCCCTCTGGCTCTCCTGGCCCCAGTCCTGCCCCAGCATCCCGGCAGATGCCTGTTCCCTGCCGTTCATTTCTGTCCTGCCTCGGGTTTCTTACTTATCTTGTTTGAAGTAGTCATTGTGGCTACTTCTGCGTTTGCCCTCAGCAGGCACCGTGGCTTGCTGCGTGCCTGCCACCCCGGCGTCACAAATCTTCCCTGTCGAGGTGGTTCGAGGGCTGTTGCCGCCCAGCAGCGCATTCCGGTGGGTTCCCAGCCTCATGGCTGGTTTCTGGTGTGCTCCAGATGGCCAGGCTGAGGGTGCGAGTTCTGCTGTGCCAGGGCTGTGCCCACAGCTGAAGCTGTCCTGGGGGTTGCATTGCTGCCTGTCAGCCTGGGGCCTCGAGTGTCAAACAGTTGCCAAACTGCTGTGCAAGTTTTGGGGCCAGGATTGTGCTGGGAGTGGGGTTTTGCCACCTGTGGCCATCTTCGCCCTCTCCTTTTCCACCCGGAGGCTTTCCCAGATGTGCTTCAGGAGCTCTCGAGGCTGTCGTCAGCCCCAGGAGGGGATGCTGGCTGCCTGGGTCAGGCAGGTGAGGCGGATCCTGACCCTGGGCAGGCAGCACTGTCCCTGCAAGGGAGGGAGCGGGCTTCAAGCCTTCCGCCCCGTGTCACGAGGGTGGCAGCGCACCGGCACCCAAAGCCAAGCCCCCGCAGCGGGAAATGGAGTGGGAATGTGCTGCCGGAGGCAGAAGTGCTGAGGGTGGTGCGTGGGGAGGCTGCGCGGGCACCGCCTGGCCGCTGCAGATCCGTATGGACGTACCCCAGGGTGACGGACCTGGTGCCAAAAGAGTGAGGTCCCTGCCAGAGAGAGGAGCTGCTCCGACTCTGTTAGGCCGTTGAAAGGATGTGAAAAAGGAGGCGGTGACATCATTAACCTGCATTTTTTAAATGTTCTTAAGCTTCTTGAAAATCAGCTGATCTGGGAAGAGAAGCGATCTTGGGAAGGAATAAACCCATTCAAGAGGAGGTGGTCCGACGGGTGGCTGCTCTGCGGTGCGGATGGGAGTCCCTGGTGGGTGTTCCCAGGATCAGCAAGGGAGGCAATGTTTGTTAAATACCGGGCGCCGGAGGAGGATGGGAACGGCGCGCGGGTGGAGCGAGACTCGGGGCCTTCTGGAGCGGCCGCGGGCAGCACGGGGAGCGGTCCCATTACCTCCAACCCTAGAGCTGGGTCTTGCCTCAAATTAGCACGAGCACAGGGTTGTGAGGATCTCCAGCTGGCTGCCAACATATTGATGGTGGGATGAAATTTCGCTTGAAGAATTGTAAGGTAACTGGAGCAGAGTGAGTAATTCTCGCCCGAGAGCATCTCCTTTTCCCGTGCGCAGAGTAGCCAAAAGTGGTTTGCGACTCCTCCCGATTCATTCATCAGGAGACACCCAGCGTGTGTTAGTGAACTGCTTCGTTTGGCGCCTGGGAGGGGACTGGGTGGGAGCCGTTGGGGTTTGGTTGGAGGGCTGACGGGGCGTACGGGCCCTCTCTGTACCTGAGCTTGTGCATCCACATGTTGCGTGGCTCCCTGTGAACTCCGAATGTGGCGGTCGGGAACGTCTTTGTCCTGCAAGATGCTGCAAGGTGCCACCTGGCTTCCCTCCCCGGGACGCAGGGGACGGCATTCCCCGGCAGCGTGGGGATGCAGCCGAAACCAAACTCACCTGGTGCCAGCGCCGGAGTTATCCGAGGAGCTCCTGACCGCCTCGGTTACGGCTTGGGGCACCTCAGCGGCTCTGTCTGGAGAAAAACCTGTGTATGCTTGTGTTCTCGTGCTCTGTGAGTGAGGCAATCCCTGCGGGCAGAGCGTGGATCCGGGCGCCGAGGAAGGGAAATTTCTCCTGCTTGATATTGTCCATCTGGGAGAGTCCCAGTTCCATGCAGAGAGGCCGATGAGTCCCGTGCGCTCTTGCAGGACACATCAAGCATCATCAAGATCCCTGTGCTCTCCGGGCTGCTGTTACAGCCGCCTTTCACCCCCTTGGCTTCCCCTGCCCCCTGCTCAGCTCCCTTCTGGGACGGCCATTCCCGGGCCCTCATTAGCCGGCCTCCCTTCTCCCCCCGGCTCTTACTGTAAGAAGGTTAATTTGCCTTATAACCCCCGCCGGCGCTGCCTTCCCCATCCTGTCGGGTGTTCTTATCAATTTATCCTCTTCGCCGCATGTCTGCCCGCTCTCCAGCAGCCCCAGCGCTCCCCTCTTCCCGGTGCTCAGAGACCGCTCGGCTCTGCCTTTGCCCTCCTGCTCCGCGAGGTTCTCCCTGCCGGAGCCTGGGCTGAGCACCAGCGTCTTTCCCATCTTGTCCCGGTTTGTGCGACAGCCTGGCCGTGGCAGAAACCCAGCGGGCGTCATTTCGAAGCGGAGCGCTGTGCCGATGCCCGTGATGCGTGGCGGGGGCCCTGCCCGCACCTCCTCCCGCTCGGGGTCCTGTCCCGGGCTCCTGCCCCTGCCTGTGGCGCCACACCGAAGCCCCGGTCCCAGGTATAATCCCTGTGCTCTCCCTTCTCTGTCACACCCGCTCGCTTGTCAAAAGTGAGATTAAAATAGCTTCGCACGAGCTGTTTTTAGAAATCTCCGCTGGGTGTTGTGCACAACACATTTTGGGATTATTTTCCTTGTTGAGGATTTTTTCCCCCTGTTCCCTCTCTTTTTCTCATCCTCTCCAGCATTTGTTATCCATGCTTGGGCTTTTGTCACCAAGTCCTGCCTTGAACAGCTATTACAGTCTTCGGCTTGTCATCTCGTGAGCCACGAGGCCAAGTTAATAACAATCTGCGGTGCTCTCCCTCCGCCCTGCCCTGCACACACTGCTGGAAACATCGCCTGCTGCCTCCTCCATACCCCCTAAACATCTCCCGCTGCCGTTTGGGGCGACGGCTGCTGCTGTTCCCGAAGGAAAGCAGGTGGTGAGAGGTTGTTTTTCCAAGACCTACTTATATCCCTTGGCGGCATCTCTCCAGCTCTGACAAGGTATTTAGGATCGGGGAAGAAACCTCGTGCTATGACGAAGCCCAGCACCGGCCACAACAGGCGGTGACCTTCCCGGCAGGGCGTGGAGATGTGACATGGCACCATGCCCATGCCGATGATGCCTGTCACCCTCTTCGCGTGCCGTGCTGGAGGATCCCTCCTGGCTGCAGACGTGCCTGCCGAGTGTCCCGTCACTCCCACGTGCCCATCTCCACCTGCAGTGATCCTCCTTGCGATCCGGCCCCTGTGCTTTGCTGAGGGCAAAAGGGATCAGCCCCTTCCCCTCCTGGCTGACAGCTCGCGTCTCGGCCACCGCCTTTGGGAACGTGGGCGCTGCAGCCCGAGGACGCTGCCGGCTTCGGATACAGCAGCAGGGGCGTCCCCCCTGCAAGCCTTCCTCTCCTCAGGCCGCCGTTGCAGAGGCTGTTCCTGCCTCCCTGTGCACCCCAAAAGACTCAGCTGGGCTTTTACCCCTTCCGCTGCGGGTGAAGGATCTCCCTACAGCCCAGGAGGCCCTTTGGGACGCGCCAGCCTAAAAAGCAGAGACAAAGTCTGACCGAGAGCCCAGGCATGCTGCCGGGACCCGATCCTTCCTCTGCCAAGTGGCCACCAGCGTTTCTAGGACCCCGGAGGGTCGGCCTGAGCTGTCGGCTGGGAAACTTGTAGCAGCAGTTTCAAGCGCGGGCAAAGCTTTTGCCTTGTCTTGAAGTGAGAAACATCATTGAGTCGAGATTTGTCCTTGGGAAAAAAGCCCTGCTGCCTCCTGGAGCCCCCCGGGGTTGCCGGAGCGCTCCCCGGGGGAGCGTGCAGCCTCGCGCGGTGCTGCCGGTCGAGTGCTGGAGCCTTTCTCTGTGGGTGGGTGAGGCCTGGCACTCGCAGGGCGTCACCCTGCCTGGGCTGAGCCCAGGGATCTGCCACGGTCTCTCGGCCCTCCCTTACCTCAACCTTCTTGCACCCAAGCACTCGGTGAGGCTCCCACCCACGTCTCCATCACCACAAGCTCTTGTAGCCTACGTGTCCAGCTGAGCGCTGGGCTGAATCGATGGAGACCGTCGGCAGAAATGTGTCCGAGAAATCATCCTGAGCCCACGCTTCCCCTCCTGGACGTTGGACCTGTCCGCAGTGAGTGCTCCAGCACCGCTTTGAACCACGAAACCCAAACTCAAGGTGACAGAGCGAGCTTTGCCCTGGCCCGTGGCTTGGAGGCTCACGTCGGAAAGTGGGGCTCCTACCTCGGAGCCCCCTGGAATAAAGGGGGATGAGCAAATTCCCCCGTGCGCACAAGGCGGGCTGCAGAGGTTAATTAATTATTGTTTGCAAAGCACTCAGCGCTGTAGCGATGCACGCCGCAGAAAAGCTGGCGAGGAAATGAATAATTCTGTCTTCCCAGCAGGGTGGGAAACAGTATGCGGTAAATAAAGCCGGGGCCGTGCATGGGGCGGGGAGGAGGAAAGGATCCCCGGGCTGGCACTCACGGCGGCAGCTCCACGGTCTTTTGCCGGGGGTGGTCTGCGGGCGAGGGGGATTCGGGTCTCATGGGTGTTTCCCACCTGGTCCGTGGCTCCGTGGGGCTTCCCTGGGGTCTGCTGGTGGTGGGGGACAGTGGTGGCGTGCCAGGGGAGGAAGGGGGTTTGGTAGGGAAGGGAAAGGGGATGGGTTTTCCTTCGCCTGCTGCTCTGGGATGGAGGCAGGGTGATGCCTGACGAGCCACGAAGTCCTCCGGCGTCCGTTCGTCCCTCTGCTGCCAGCCTGACTCTGGTGGGGACGTACCAAGTGCGGCCTTGCTGTGCACGGTCAGCAGCGATGCTGCGAGAGCATGGCTCGCACCGAAGCCGTCACCGGGGAAGCTCACACTTCACCAGCAGCACCGTGGGGGCATTCCTCTTGTTTCAAACCTGGAGGAGCAGCAGCAAGCCTGGAGAGTGCTCCTGCCGCAGCTTGGGCTGGCCAGGCCTGCTGACCCATGGCGCGTCTTGCCCGCCGAGGGGACAACGTTCCCGGGAAGCTTGCCGTTCCCCTGCCTGCCCACCCAGGGTTGGGAAGCCCACGAGGAAACCCTCAGCGGCTCTTCCTTCCCTCGAAAGTGGAACTGTGCAATTAAGAGGAGAACAAGCACGCCTGTCTAGCTGGAAAAACTAACGCCTTCCCCAAGCTGGAATATTTTACCGGCTCTGCTCTCCCAGAAGGATTAAGCCCCAGCCACCCCCTCCCTTATTAATTGGTTCCTTTTCTTTGCACCACAGAGACACCCAGCTCCGTAACTTTAATGGCTGCCCGTGTTTTCCCCTCCAGAGCTGTTGAGCTTCCAGGGAGGTTTGAGTAAATTGTATTGTCTGCCTTTATTGATGATTTTGCAGAGAGGCCGACGGACACCATAAATCTTCCTTGCTGCTGGGATTATTGCTAAAATAATACAGGAAAAAGAAGCCCACCCCTCCTGGCAAAAAACGCAGCGCGTCGGGCTTCCCGGCGCGGGATGCCCCACAGTCACGCCAGCGCTCGCTGGCACCCGGCACCGCCCCTCCGGCCGTCTGGCTCCGTGCAAGGCGCTGCCCGCGCTGGTGCGTCGGGGAGGCTCGCGGCTACGGCCGGCGGGTTTTGCCAGGGAGGGTGTCTGCTGGAGGCGAGGGGATGTCCCTCTCCTCAGGCCATCCCTCTCGGGCTGGCCGACGAGCCACGGCGCCACGGGAGGCAGGTGCTGGCAGCGAGCAGGGGTGGCATGGAGCGGCGGGTGACATTTTCACCTCCTTCGCCGCCCACACTGCTGCCTGCGGAGCGAGCCCTGGGGGAGCCGAGGCGAGGGCTTCTTCTGGGTTAGCGAAACGCGAAATCGCAGCCCTGCGATGCTGGGAGCCCCTGGCCCCCACGCTCTGCTGGGCAAGGCCTCTTCATCTGACAGGTCCCCCGGCTCTCGGCTCCTGGGTGGCTGCGGACAAGCTGGCCCGCTTCTCCAGGCCCCGTTGCTGCCGCCGCATCGGCCACGTGGTCCCAGGCTGGCATTACCCGTGGGCAGGCCCCCGCAGAGTACGCCTGTCCCAGCCTGGAGCCATGGCATGGGATGAGATTTTGGCCGTGCCATCCATCCCAGAGGCTTGAGCTGGGGCCAGGGTGGGGTGGTGCAAAGCCCTCGGAGTGCCAAGGGAGGGAAGGATGAGCCTTTCTCCCCCTCTGCCAGCCGTGGGGGAGGACCTGGGACTCGATCGGTGGCGAGCGGGACCTCCACTCATGGGCAAGCCCCAGCCACGCTGCAGAGCGATGCATGGGCACAGCCGAGCTCAGCGCATCGCTGCCACGGAGGTGTGGGGCGGGCGGGGGGTAATGCATCCCAGGGGCGGGACGGGGGCTCCCCTCCCCGCTCTCTGCTGAGCCGCACTTTGTCCCCAGATCAACCTGAACAAAGGGGACGAGTACTGGTGGAACGCCATCCTGGAGGGCGAGGAGCAGATCGACATCGACAAGATCAACAAGGAGCGCTCCATGGCCACGGTGGATGAGGAGGAGCACGCCGTGCTGGACCGCCTCACCTTCGACTACCACCAGAAGCTGCAGGGCAAGCCCCAGAGCCACGAGCTGGTAAGTGCCCGCCGCGCCGCCAGCCCAGCCCTGCCCTGCCACGCGCCCTCCGGCTCCTGCGTGGGTCCCGTCTCCGGTATAAAGGGTGCGGCGTGGGGCCCGCTCCGTCGCAGAGCTCCTCCTCACACAGCGTCCCCCCACATCTCCGTTTCGGGGGTGTGAGGTTCTGCTAGTCCCTGTCATTTGCACGCTCCCGTCTTCCCCTTCCCGGCACCTTGGCAAACGCCCATGAACCCAGACCCCCCTGCACCGGCGATGGGCCCCGCATCCCTGTGCCTCCTCCAGAGCCAGCCCTGCCGTCTCCCCGCTGCCTCTGCTCCGGGATGAACCCACGTGGGTCTGGTTCAGCCCCACCAAGGGGCCGCCTTTCACTGCCCGTCGGTCGGGTGCTGCTTTCACCCAGGGCAGAGGGGTGCTGCTGCTGAGCCCCAACCCCCTTTGATGCGTCAGGTGGCCACACAGCCCTTGGCGCCTGCGGGATGAGCCCGTACTCTCGGTGGGGATGGGGGGGGTACGGGCGAAGGTGTGGGGTCATCCCCGTCCTGAGGGAGCCCTGTGGCCCTGTGGCCTCTTTGCAGAAGGTGCACGAGATGCTGAAGAAGGGCTGGGACACCGAGGGCTCCCCTTTCCGTGGGCAGAAGTTCGACCCCTCCATGTTCAACATCTCCCCCGGCGCCGTGCAGTTTTGACGGCAGCCAAAAATGGCCGAGAAATGAAGCGGGGAGAGGAGAAACCCACCCAAGTGCCCGCCCGGCACCCTTGCACCCAACACTGGCACCGGTAACCCGCTCACCAATGATGTATGCTGCCGGCACCCTTGCACTGCCTTTGCCACCCTGCACCGGCACTGGCACCGGCATTGGGCTCGGCGGTTTGATGTACGTGCGGGGAAACCTGGCGAATGCAGATTTACGTCCCGTCACCAAGGCAACCCGAGCGGCTGGGACCCTTCTCCTCTCCTCGCCTCACGCTGGCGACGGCTCTGTTGTTTTTCAGGAATAGACAGAGCTGGTTGGGTGACATAATTATTATTTCTGGTGGCTGAGGATGCTTCTTTTTGGGCTTCTGGGGGTGCAGCTCCCTCCCTGCCCTGGCGCAGAGCAGCTTTGCCCCTCACAGGCAGAGCTGTGCTCTCCGCAGCTCCGGGTATGGGCAGCGGGGATGGCGGGGGCACACGGGGAGAGAGCCTGCCCCTGCCTGCGCCCTGCCTGCTGCCCTGCCTGCCTGGCACCCCCAGCTCCCCTCGCCGGGCCCTGCTCCGGGGTCTCCCACGGGTGCTGCGCTGCCTCTGCCCGGCCGAGGGCCCCGTCCAGCACCGCGGGGGGGTTCCTCCCGGGTTGTCCCCCCTTCAGCCCATTGCTGGAGGGGGCCCGGGGCGCCGGAGCGGGCGCAGCCCCTCGGCGGTGGGCAGAGACCCCGGGGTTTGCTTCCCCCTTCCTTGGGGGTCGGTGGGGAGCAGCGGGGCTGCCACCCACAACACCATGGTGGGGAGGGGGCCAGGCTGCGCCCGTGGGTCCCTGCCAGGGGGCTACAGGCCTGGCCCTCGTGGCCACCAGCCCCCCCCTACTGGTGGGCAGTAGCCCCAGAGATGTCTGGGCTTCCCTGGCACGGCACTTTGGGGTCTGGCAGGGGGCACGTGGGAGCCCTGGCCCCCCCCAGGCCCAGTCTGGCTCTCACGGCTTCCCACGGGCCCCCACCCTGGGGTGGGTGGGCTGGGGGTCCCTGGCCGTCACCCTGCCCCCCCGCTGCCCCCCTTCCCCTCGGTTTGCAATAAACGCGTTTCTCGAGCGCGGGGCCTGCGAGTGATTCGGTGCCACCGCCGGGGGGGACGCCTGTGCCCTGGCCCCCCCAGCACCACCCCGCCTAAAGGCTGGGGACGGGGACACCCAAGGGTGTCTGCAGGTGGCCCTCATGTCCCCCCATGGGGGCAGGGTCCCTCCCACGTGATGGCGGGGGCTGGATTTCGGGGTCCTTTGGGGCATCAATATGGGATCCCGGGGGGGGGGGCAGGGCTGGATTTCGGGGTCCTTTGGGGGTGAATATGGGATCCCTGGGGGGGGCTGGATTTGGTGGGGTGGGCATGGGGTGCCTGGCGGCTTTGGGGGTGCCGACCTCGGGGTCTCACCCCATTGCTCCCCACCTCCCTGTCCCCATTCCCCCCCTAATCCCCCCCGCGCCAGGCGCCGAAATTTCTCCGTGGCGATGCACAAATATAACCGGGCTCGGCGCAGTCCCCCACGGCCGCCCACGGTCCCCATGGCAACGGCAGCGCCAGCCGCCAGCCGCCCACCCGCGTTCGCCCCGCGCCCCGGGGTGGGCACCCGCCTGCCCGCGCCCCATGCCGCCCACCCACCCGCTCGCCCCCGGCCCCACCGCTGATGTGTGCCCACGGTGGGGCGGGGTGGGAGGACCCCGGTGTCCCCGCACCCTGGCCAGGCCCTGGGGCTGCTGGTGGCCTCCAGGGTCGCCTCTTGTGCCCCCCCCCCCCCCCAAAAAACCTGCCCCCCCAGCAAGCCTCTGGCGTTGGGGGGCTTCAAGGTGCCCTTGGGGGGCGGAGATTTTTGCCCCCCCAGACCCCTGCCGGGTGTTTTGCTGAGGGGGGGTTGGAGCCTGGAGGGGTTGTTTGGGGTGACATTGGGGGGGGCTCGGTGTTGGGGGGTGCAGGGGGATGGTGGAGCGGGTGGGTGTGGGGTCCTTGAGGGGGTGCCTGGATATTGGGGTCTTTTGGGGGGCGATGTCGGATCGGGAGGGGGGATTTGGGGTCCTCCGGGGGGGGGGGGGATGTGGGGGTCTGGGTACGGGGATATTGGGGGGGATCCCGGGGAGGGGATCTGGATGCGGGGCCTTTTGGGGGGTGGCTGTGGGTGCTCAGGGCGGGGAGTCGGGATTTGGGGTCCTTTGTGGGGGGAGATGTGGGATGCGTGGGAGGGGGTCTGGGTACGGGGATATTGGGGGGAATCCCGGGAGGGGGGTCTGGGTACGGGGCCTTTCGGGGGGTGGCTGGGGGGAGTGAGATAGAGGGGTCCGGGGGGGTGCGGATGGGGGCGGTGGGGGGTCCCCGGGGCGGGGGCGGGTCCGGGCGGGGGGGTGCCCGGCGGGGGGGGATCCCAGGCGGGGGGCGGCGGGGGCTGTCCCGGGCTGGTGCCTCCCCCGGCCCGGCAGCGCCTCCTCCCGCCCCCCCGCGCCAGGCGGAGCCGGAGCCGGAGCCGGAGCGGAGCCGGTGCCGGGGCGGCTCATTGCGGCGCGGCGCGGCGGCAGCATGGCCACCACCGTGCCCTGCACCCGCTTCACCGACGAATACCAGCTCTACGAGGAGATCGGCAAGTAAGGGCCGGCGGACCCCGGGCACGGCAGCGGGCACGGCCCCGGGGGCGGCGGGGGGCGGCGGGGGGGGGCGCTGCCCGGGCTCCGGCCGCCGCTCGGTGCAGACGTGACGCACCCCCCCCCCGGGATCGGCCCCCCCCCCCCGGGACCGGCCCTGCCCAGTGTGTGTCCCCCCCGTACTGCCCTCCCCCGGTACTGGCCCTGCCCCCCCCACCGCCCCCCCCCCCGGTCCGGTGCCTGCCCCCCGGCCGCAGGGACCCCCGGGCCTTACAGCCCCTCCCCGGCGGCCCGGACCCCCCCCCCCCCAGTTCCTCCCGCCCCCCACTCCCAGTCCCTGCAGCCCCCTTGTTCCCCAGGGACCCCCCCATCCTTCTGGACCCCCATCCCTGCAGACCCCCCCGATCTTTCCTGGTCCCCCCGGTCACCCCAGACCCCTCCAGATCCCCTCCAGTCCCCAATCACCCATCCCTATAGACCCCTCCAGCCCTTACGGCTGCCCTTGGCCCTATGGACCCCCCACCCTTATAGACCCCCCTTCCATTTCTCCTGACCCCCCAGTCCTCGCAGATCCCCCAGCACTCCCAATTCCGCCCCTGGCTCCTACAGCCCCCCAGTCCTTATAGCCCCCACCTGCTCCTATAGACCCCCCGATCTCTCCAGATCCCCTGCTCCTTATAGCCCCCCTGGTCCTTATAGACCCCCCCGAAGCTCTTACCGACAGCTCCCCAGCCCTTATAGCCCCACCGGTCCTTCTAGACCTCCCAAACCCCCCCAGTCCTGATACCCGCCCCCGAGTCCTTATAGCCCCCTGGTCCCTATGGACGTCCTCACCCTCCAGACCGTCCTTGTCCTTATAGGCACCTGCTCCTTTTGGACCCCCCCAGCCTCCACGCCCCCCAACCTCTCCAGCCCCCCCATCTCTATAGACCGCTCATCCATATGTCCCCGCTGCTCCTTACGGACCCTCCTCATCCGCCGGCCCCCGTTAGACCCCTTTGGGCCTTATGTAACTCCCCAAATCTGCGGCCCCCCCCGCCGGTCCCTACAGACGCCAGCCCCGCTGGCCCCCCCAGTCCTTAAAGACCCCCAGGTCCCCCCTGGCCCCCCCCGGGTTCTTCCAGCCCCCCCCCGCCTGTGACCCCCCCGGGGCGGGTGTTGGGGGGAGACCTCGTCGGGAAGGGGGGGACCCCCCCATATCGGGGGGACATTTTGCAGGGGTAGACGTGGTCCCTTTGGGGGTATCGGGGGGGGGACGTGGTGCCGTCGGCGGCTGTTCCCTCGCTCTCCCCAAAATCCAGCCCATCCTGGTTGCCATGGCAACGTGGTCCCCCCCCGTCACCCGCCAGCCACTGTGTGTGTGTGTCCCCACGCCGGGATTGTCAGGGACATCTGCCCCCGGCCAGTGGGGAAACTGAGGCACAGCTGGGAGGGGGCCACGATGGCCGCCCCTCCCGCAGGAGCTGGCACCCACCATGTCCCCGCCTCCCTGGGGCCATGTGGGGAGGGGACAGGGGGACAGGGGGTGCCAGGCCCTGGGGAGTTCTCCCTTGTCCCCCGGCGGTGGCAGGGTCCCCACCGTCCCGGCCGGCGCGGGGCCCTCGGTGTCCCAGGACATGGGGACCTGGCGCGGTGGCAGGGGGCGGCCTGGCCCCCAGCCTCCCGGGGCCCACGTGTCCCCTGCGGGACACTCGGCGTGGCGGGGCCGGGGTGCTGCCGGGCTCTGCCGTGTCCCCAGCCTGCCTGGGAGGCCATGCCCTGTGAGGGTCCCCTCTCTGTCCCCCCAGACGCTGCTCTGCCCCCCCCGGCCTGGGTGCTGCTGAGCACAGGCAGAGCTGGGGCACCCGCTGCCCCTGGGGACCCTGGCGGGCAGGGGACGGGCAGGGGACGGGCAGGGACATTGGTCCTGGGAGGGGGACAGATGGTGGTGGCACTTGGAGGGGCTGCAGGGTGTTGCTGCTCGGCACGGGCACGGCCACGCCGTCTCCGTCCCTGTCCCTGTCCCCAGGGGTGCCGGTGGCCGCTGGCTCCCCGTGCCCCGCCGTGCCCACAGCCGGGCCCTGTGCCCGCTGCCACCGCCACGGCCACAACCGCCACCATTGCCACCACCATCGCCACCGCCACCATCGCCACTGCCGCCACCATGGCCACCGCCGCCATCCGGGCCACCCGCCGTCCCCATGGCAACGGGCTGCCGGTGCCAGATCCTTCCCCAGACCCCCTCCGTGATGCCGGTCCCCGGTCCCCCGCCAGGCGCTCGCCCTGCCGAGCCCCCCCTGCCCAGCACCCCCAGCCCCCCCATCCGCAGGCCCCCGGCGTGCCTGGGGCGGGGGCCGAGCAGCGTCGGGTCCCCCCCGCTGCCGGGGTTCACCCCCGGGTGCTGAGTCACGGCCGGCGCAGCCCCCGGCCCCGGGGTGCTGAGTCACGGGTGGGAGCCCACCCATGCCTGGTTTTGGGCGGGGGGGCCGAGGCAGGCGGGGGGCGCTGAGCCTGTCCCCCTCCCCAGGGGGGCTTTCTCGGTGGTCCGGCGCTGCGTCAAGCTCTGCACCGGCCATGAGTACGCCGCCAAGATCATCAACACCAAAAAGCTCTCCGCCAGAGGTAGGACCCCCCCGTGACCCATGGGCGGGTGCTCCCAGGGCCCCCCCAGCCCGGCCACCCCGGTGCCCATGGTGACAGCCGTGGTGCCCAGGACACCCGTGGTACCCCTGGTACCCACAATACCCGTGTCACCCGTGATACCCCTGCCACCCGTGGTGCTCGTGGCAAAGGGTGCCAGCTGGGGGGGGGTGTGCTCCGTGGGGGCTGGATCCGGCCCTTCCCGTCCCTGTCCCCTCCTGCTGCTCCGCCGGGGTCCCCCCTCCCCGCCCCGGTGCCCCTCGGTGCCCCACAGCGTCCCCCAGGGCCCCGCAGCAGCCGCGGTGGCTGTCCCCCGCGGGCTGTGCACACGTGTGAGCGGGCTGTGCGTGTGCGTGTGGACGTGCACGCGTGTCTGTGTGCGGGCACTGTGTGCACAGGCGTGTGTGTAGTGCGTGTGCATGCACGGGTGTGAGCAGTGGGGGTGTGCGTGGGGGGTGTGCGGTGCGTGTCTGATGTGTACATGGGTGTGTGTGCACAAGTGTGTGCAGTGTGTGTGCGTGGGGGGTGTGTGCTTGCACTGGTGTGAGCTCTGTGTGTGCATGGGGGTGCGCACAGGTGTGTGCAAGGGTGCGCGTGCTTGCACAGGTGTGAGTTGTGTGTACGATGTGTACTTGGGGGGGTGTGTGCATAGGTGTGTGCAGCGTGTGTGTGTGTGCATGCACCGGTGTGAGCTCTGTGTGCACACAAGTGCGTGCGACGTGTACATGGGGCTGCGTGCGCGCACAGGTGTGTGCATTGTGTCCTGTGTCGCGGGGTGTGTGCACACCTCAGCGGTGTGCGTGTACGCTGGGGGGGGGGGGGTGTGCGCAGGTGCGGGGTGTGCGCAGGTGCGGGACGTGTGTGAGCACGGCATGCACGGGTGTAGATGTGGGGTGTGCACACGTGTGAGCAGGCAGCGTACGGTTGCACTGGGTGCGTGGGTGTGTGCTCTGTGTGTACACATGTGTGTGCCTCGGCCATGGATGTGTGTGTGCGCGCACAGGTGTGAGCAGTGTGTGTTTGCTCTGTGTGAGTACAGCGTGCGTGGGGATGTGTGTGCACACACGTGTGCATGTTGTGTCTGTGCACGCCGTGCATGGGATGTGCAGGCTGCATGTGTGTGCACACGTGTGCAGGCCGGGGGGCGTGCCGTGTGCGAGCCGTGTGTGTGAGATCATGGCCTTACACGTGTGCACACACGCACACGTGCGCAGGTGTGTGTGAGCAGGTGCACACCCCTGTCCGTGTGTCCGTGTGCCCTCCCTGCCCAGCACAGCCCTTCCCCGCTCACAGATGGGGCTGCCCTCACCCTGCCTGCCCCTGCCCTCACTCTTCCTGCCCCTGCCTTCACCTGCACTCACAGGTACAGCCACGCACCCCGGTACACACACACACAGACAGGTACAACCACACGCAGGTACAGCTGCATGCTCATACAGTAGCAAACACGGGTACACGTGGGCACACACATATGGCCAGACACGGGTACAGCTGCACACACGCACAGGTACACCCGCACACGTGAGTACAGCCACACACACAGGTACAACCACATGGATGTACAGCTGCACATGCATGTACTGCCACACACGGGTACAGTGGTATGCATGTGCGCATATGTACAGCTGCACACAGAGGTACACCCATGCACACAGGTACAGCTGCACACAGGCACACCTGCACACAGGTGCACAACTACAGGCACATGTAACCCCCCCACATGGACAACCGCACCCGTGTGCACACCCACACACGTGCACATCCACACGTGCACAGACACACCCATATGCACACACCCATACATGCACAACCACATGGATGTACATCCGCACACACGTACAGCCGCATAAATATGCCCAATAACACAGACGTGCACACCCGTGCACAGCTGCGCACACCTGCACACACCTGCACATGTGCAACCCTGCCCACACTTGCACACCTGCACACCCAGACACACTGACACACGTGCCCATGCCCACAGGTGCCCACCCACGCCCACGTGCACACCGGTACATGCACACACAGTCCCCACACGCGCACACCGGCACAACCCACACCCCCCGCACCTGCACCCTTGTGCACACCCACACATGCGTGCACACCCCTGCACTCGCACAACCACACCCAGGTGCACACCCGTGCACACCCACACCCACGTGTGCTCACACGTGGCACCTGCGGGCTCCTCCGGCCAGGGCCGGGGCCGGGGCCCGGTGACCCCTGCGGCGTCGCGGGGTGGGGACGCGGGGCGGGTGCCTGGCTGACACCTGTGTCCCCAGACCACCAGAAGCTGGAGCGGGAGGCCCGCATCTGCCGGCTGCTGAAGCACTCCAACATCGGTGAGTGGCCGGGGATGCCGCTGCCACCCGGGGACACGCTGGGTGCCACCATGGGGGTGTGCCACGCTGGGAACGTGGGGTCCTGCTGGGTGCCCCCTGGGGTCCTGCTGGGCATCAGCCCTGGGGCACGCTGGGTGCCCCTCTGGGGACACAGGGGGTCCCACCCTGGGGTCCTGCTGGGTGCCCCCCTGGGGACGTGCTGGGTGCAGTGCGAGGGCTGCGTGTGACAGACACGCGTGTACCACACGTGGCGGCTGCGCGGGGGCCGTGGGCTCCCGGGGCCGTGGCTGAGCCTGTCCCTGTCCCCATCCCCGTCCCCGTCCTGTCCCCGCAGTGCGGCTCCACGACAGCATCTCGGAGGAGGGGTTCCATTACCTCGTCTTTGACCTGTGAGTGCGGCTGGGAGCTCGGGGGGTATCGGGGGGGCCCCGGGGGGGGTTGCGGGTGCCCAGATGCCAGGGTCCCGGGGTGACACGGTGCCCCGGCTGCGTTGCAGGGTGACCGGCGGCGAGCTCTTCGAGGACATCGTGGCGAGGGAGTACTACAGCGAAGCTGATGCCAGGTGAGCCCCCGCGCCCCCCCAGACCCCCCCGAACCCCCCTGGACACCCCCAGCCCCCCCAGTGCCCCCCCGGGGGGCTGCAGGGATGGGGCAGCTCCAGCAAGGCAGGCAGGGGGGCACCCAGTGGGTGGGGGGGTGCCCCCCCATTATCGTAGCCCCCCACCGGCTCTGTCCTGCTGCCGGGTGCTCGGTGGGGCCCCCCCATGTCCCCCCCCTCCCACCCCGTGCTCCCCCCCCGCCGCTGAGGCCTGGTGCTGTCATGACATGTGCTGGGGGGGGGGGGCTGGTGGCGGGTGGGGGGCCCCCAGGGCCCCCCCCGTGCCGGTACCGAGCCCCCAGCGCCCTGTGTGCCCGCCGTGTGCCCGTCCCCGTGGTCTCTGGGCTTTCACAACAATGTTTCTCCCCTTCTCTCGTTCCCCCCATCTCTGCCCCCCCGTCCCCCCCCGTGCCCCCCACCCCTCGTCCCCCCCGTGCCCCCCTCATCCCTCCCTGTCTCCCATCACGCGTCGCTCGGGCTCTCTGCGTGTCCGTGTGTCCGTCCGTGTGTCCGTCTGTCCCACCGCTCGCTGCCCCCTCCCGGCACCCTCTTCCCTCTGTTTTGCCTCTTGCCGTCCCACTTGCCCCCTACCTGCCTTCCTGCCCCCCTACCTGCCTTCTTGCCCCCCCCCACCTGCCTTCTTGCCCCCCACCTACCCTTTTGCCCCCCTCCTGCCCCCCCTCCTGCCCCCCACCCCTTTATCCCCCCTCCTGCCCCCTCCCACCCCCTTTACCCCCTCCTACCCCCTTTCCCCCTATTCCCCCATCCTGCCCCCACTCCCATCCCATTCCTCTCCATCCTGCTCCCCCTCCTGCCCCCCTTTACCCCCCCGCCCCCCGTTTTGTTTTGCAGTCACTGTGTCCATGAGCTATTAGCACGCGTTTCTCCCACCCATCACTTTGCCCCTGTGCAGAGGGAGCCGCAGGTCAGTATAACGGGGGGGGCCGGGGGGGCCGTGCCCCCCGTGCTGCCCCCGCCCGCCGGAGCATCCCGCTTCCTGGCCCCCGCTCCCCTCGCCGGGACCCCGCTTTGGGGCTCTCTCTTCCCTCCTTTTTCTCCCCCCTCCCATCACTTTTTTTGCCCCCCCCCTTGCAGGGAGGTTGCCCCCCGCCATGCCCCAGCACCCCTAGCCGGGCCGGGCCCCCCCTTCACCCCCATTTCAGCCTCTCATCCCCCCGCTCCTTCCCTCTTTCTTTCTTGTCTCGTCTCCATCCGCCCTCCCCGCACCCCCTGTCCCCCCCGTGAGTCCTGTCTGGGGGGACCCCGGTGTCCGGGCGGCAGCAGGGCTGGGGGGGGTCCCCATGGAGGGGGGGGCACAGCAGCACCATTAGGGTGACCCCCATGGCTCCGTGCCAAGGTGGGAGCACCCCTTGATGGGCACCCAGGGGTGACCCCCCCCCAGGGGTGACCCCCCCAGGCAGGGGCATGGGGGGTGCCAAGCTCAGCACCCCCCCCAGTACAAGATCACTGCTTGCTTTTGTAGGGTCCCCCCCAGGGCGCAGTGGGGTGCTGGCAGCGGGGCAGGGGGCTGGTTTGGGGCAGGCACAGGTCCCGGGTGCCCCCGGGCATGGGGGTGCGGGAGGTGGCGTGGGGGGCAGCGTGTCCCTGACCCCCCCCCCCCCGACGTTTGCACGCAGCCACTGCATCCAGCAGATCCTGGAGGCCGTCCTCCACTGTCACCAAATGGGCGTCGTCCACAGGGACCTCAAGGTGAGTGCCTCTGTCTGTCCGTCCCTCTGCACAGGGTGGGTCCCCTCCCTCCCAGGTCTTGGGGTCCCTGAGTCCGCACAGCCCGAGGGGGCCCTGGCTCGGTGGGTCCCCAAGCCCTTGGCTCCTGGGGGGGTCACTGAGCTCCTGCTGGGGCTGGGGGGGTCCCCTCCGCCCTGAGTGCCCCCCAGCTGCCATCTCCCCTTTCTGGGTGTGTGTGTGACCCCCCCAGTCACGCCACACTTCTGCGCTGAGTTGGGTGCTTACTGCGACCCCCCTGCTCACGTTGCGGTGCGAGGGGGCCATGAGCTGGGTGGGATGTGGGGACGGGGATGAGCGAGGGGGGCGGCTGGAGCTTGGCTGTGGGGTGGGACACGGGGCTGGGAGCGAGCCGGGGTGACACCGAGGTGGGGCTGGGCCCGGGGCTGTGCCACCCGGGCACCCCCAGGCATTTGGCACGGGGCACCCACAGCCCCCAGACCCGCTGCCTGGGGCAGGGGGCTGCCAGACGGGCAGCACCCACTCGACGGCGGCTGCAAAGCACCCTCTGCTTCCTCCCTCTCCTCCTCTGCCCGCCCCGTGCCCGGTGCTGCCCTTCTTGGCACTGCCCTCGCCCGGCGCTGCTGCCGCAGCCGGAGAACCTGCTCCTGGCCAGCAAGTGCAAAGGGGCGGCGGTGAAGCTGGCCGACTTCGGCCTCGCCATCGAGGTGCAAGGGGATCAGCAGGCCTGGTTCGGTGAGTGCCACCGCGTCCCCGTGCCTGCCACGTCCCTGTCCCGTGTCCACTGTGTCCTGCACCGTAGCCACCGCGTCTGTGCCCCATGCCCACAGCATCCTGCCCGCCGTGGCACAGCCCCCTGCCTGCCGCCTCCCCCCCATGCCCACCGCGTCCCTGCCCTGTCTCTGTCCCTGTCCCATGCCCACCGGGTCCCTGTCCCATGCCCACCGTGCCCGTGCAGTGTCCCCACCGCATCCCTACCCCATGCCCAGCACATCCCTGCCCCGTGCCTGTGCCCCAGTCCCATGCCCACCGCGTCCTGCCCCGTGCCCACCCTGTCCCTGTCGCTGTCCCTGTCCCCTGCCCGCTGCCTCCTGCCCGCTGCGGCTCAGCTCCTGCCCGTCTCCGTCCCAGGCTTCGCGGGCACGCCCGGCTACCTCTCCCCCGAAGTCCTGCGCAAAGAGGCCTACGGCAAACCCGTGGACATCTGGGCATGCGGTAAGAGCCTGATCCCGGCCTGATCCCAGCCTGATCCCATTCCCCTCCCATCCTGATCCCCTTCCCAGTCCCTTCCTGATCCCATCCTGATCCCATCCTGTCCCCTTCCTGGCTCCATCCTAGTCCCATCCCACTCCCATCCCAGTCTCATCCTATTCACCATCCCAATACAGTGCTGGTCCCATCCCAGTTCCTGTCCTGGCCCTATCCCAATCCTCATCCTGGTCCCATCCCTGCCCCCATCCTAGTCCTGTCCCCTTCATCCTGGCCCCATCCCGTGGCCATCCCGGGCTGCGTGCCCCGGCCATGCCACGCTGTCCCCGGTGGGTGGGTGCTGCCACGGGGGACGGTGCCATCCCGGCAGCACCGGGGAGGCTGGCATGGGGACAGGCCACCCTGGGGACACCGCTCCCCGGGGGCAGGGCTGGAGGGAGCCGCGGGGAGGCTGGGGGTCCCTGGCCCCCTCCGGCCCTGACCCTGCTCTCCTTCGCCCAGGTGTCATCCTGTACATCTTGCTGGTGGGCTACCCGCCATTTTGGGACGAGGACCAGCACAAACTCTACCAACAGATCAAGGCCGGTGCCTACGACGTAAGTCCCCGGCGCCAGGCACGTCCCGCGCTGTGGCTGGCCGGCTTGTTAACTCTGGAACCTACTGAGGGACACTACAGCTAATCACCACCAGGGAGAGCCTGGGGCGGGACTTTGGGCCACGTCTCTGGCGGCTGGTTGGGGACGTGGGGGGAGGCAGAGGGACGCAGGTGCCGTGGGGCTGCCCCTCCCCAGCCGTCACCCCGCCATGTCCCCCCCCACAGTTCCCTTCGCCCGAGTGGGACACGGTCACCCCCGAAGCGAAAAACCTCATCAACCAGATGCTGACCATCAACCCTGCCAAGCGCATCACAGCCCACGAAGCCCTCAAGCACCCGTGGGTCTGCGTAAGTGCTGCGTCCTCCCACCCGGCATCCCCCTGGTGTCCCCTCCCGGTGTGGTGGCCACCGGCGCCTGGCGCTGACCCCCCTGTCCCCCGCAGCAACGCTCCACCGTGGCCTCCATGATGCACAGGCAGGAGACAGTAGAGTGTCTGAAAAAGTTCAACGCCCGGAGGAAGCTCAAGGTGAGGTTCTTCTCCAGGGAGGAGCGTGGGCTGGATCCGGCCCTGGCCCTGCCCGGTGTTTCCCCACCCGGCACAGCACCACCCTGCCCATCCCCGGGGCTTTCCCGTGGGGCACAGTCCCACCCTGCCCATGCCCGGTGCAGCACAGTCGCATCCTGGCAGCGCCCGGTGCGGCACGGTCCCGTCCCGGCCACCCCACGGTCCCATCCTGGCCGTGCCCGCTGCTTTGCCATGGGCCACGGTCCCCTCCCAGCGGTACCCAGCGCAGCAGGGTCCAATCCTGCCCCTGCCTGGCACATCGCACTGTGCCGTGGCCCCATTCTGCACCCTCCGATCCCATCGCCGTGTACCAGGGCCTCATCCTGCACCCCCCCATCCCATCACCACACCCCATGGGCCCCATCCTGTACCCCGCCATCCCAGGGCCTCATCCTGCCCCTTCCCTCCCTTCCAGGGCGCCATCCTCACCACCATGTTGGCCACCAGGAACTTCTCAGGTAAGGGGGGGCTCCCGCTGGCCGGGGGGGGCCGGGGGCCACAGCCCCCCCGCCCGCAGCCCCCGCCGAGGCCGGTGCCCCCCTGCCCCTCTCTCTGTCGCTGTCTTTCTCTCTTTCTCCCCCCCCCACCCCCTAAACCCCCCCCATTTTTTCCCTGTCGGCGAGGACGGGGGCGTGCGTTAGCCAAGGGGGGGCAGGATCCGGCCCCCCCACGCACACAGCAGCAGGTAGTGCCCGGTCCCCGTGTCCCCCCCACCCCACTCCGGTGGCTGGCGGATGGGGGGGGACATGGGGAAGGGGGGGGAATACGACGGAGCAGCGCCAGCCACCCCCAGGCCTGAGGCCGGGGTGATGGGCACCCCAGGACTTGTTGGGGGGGGGGGTGGGGGGGTGGGAAGGTGGGGGTCCTGGCTGCAGCCCCCCCCCCACCTGCCCCCCCCTCCCCTAACAGGAGCTCTGCTCCCTTTCTCTCCTCTCTTCTCTCTCTCCTGCCCGTCTCCTGCCCGCAGTGGGCAGACAGACCACCGCTCCTCCGACCATGTCGGCGGCCGCCGCCGGGGCCCCCCTGGGGCTGGTGGAACAAGGTAGACGCATCCGCAAAGGGCCCCCCCGGCCCCCCCGGCCCCGCTTGGTTTCTGTGTGTCCCCCCTCCTTCCAGATCCTTCGTCCCCATGTCCCCCCCAACCCCAGCCTCTTCCTCACCCCCCCAACGGGTTTCGGGTGCCCTCCTCGGAAATCGGAGCGCAAGCATGGCCCCCCCGCATTGCTCCCCCCGCAACCCCCTGCATCCCCCAGCCTCTCCCCCCCCCCATGGGGACAGAGAGATGCCACTGTCCCCCCCTGCTGTCTCCCCCCCGGCTGGCCCCGGGGGGGGGCTCTGTACCCCCCACATCGCTTGCCCCCCACCCCATCATCCTGGGGGGGCAGCTTGTGCCCTGCTGTGGGCCCTGGAGGGGGACACACTGTGGTGGCACCCCCAGGGGACACCTGGGGACCCCGCCTGGGTCAGCAACGGGGAGCTGGGGGGGGAAAGGATAATTTTAGGGTGCCCCCCCCCCATTGCTCCCACCCCATGGCACTGTCCCCCCCCACGCACACAGGGGGGGCACGCCGGTGCATGGAGGGGGGCAAACCGGCCGCCTGCCCCATGCCCCCGCCGTGTCCCCCCCGTGCCCCCCTGCACGCCCCCCAGCATGTGCCCCCCTCCCCGCATGCCCCCCCGCACGGCTTCCGAGAGCTGCAGCCGGTGTTCGTGGCGCCGCGGAACACTCGGCGGGTCTTAAACCGTGCCCCCCAAAGGGCTACAGCTGCCCCCCCGCCGGGGATCCCCCGGCCCCCCAATTCGGCTCTGGTTTAAACCCCCACCTCTCAGCGCCCGCCTGCTTTCGGAGGAGGGACCGGGACCCTTGGGGACACCCCACCAGGGACCCCCGTGGGGACATGGGTCCGCTGGGGGGGGACAGGGGTGTCCCCTTCCCCCCACTCCCACCCCCCATTGGGTGCTGCTCCATGCCACCCTGCTGTCACCGGACTTGTCACCGCACAGCCCCTGCCACCCGGTGATGCCGGCGGGGGGGTCCCTGAGCTCGGAGGAGCGACGAGGATGCTCGAGGTGACACCCCCCCCCACGGCCACTTGTGTCCCCCCATGTCCCCGTCCCCCTGCCCCTCACTGGCCAGAGATCTCGATAGCAGTGACAGATGCTCCCCCCCCGTCCTCGTCCCCTCCAGGGTGACACCGGGGGGGGCACAGGGGGCCGCCCCCCCCCCCCCCCGGACTCAACTCATCTTTTTTATGTTGTTTTTTTATGTTTTTCCCTTTTTCCTCCTTTCCCGCCCCGTTTCTCTCTCACCCCCCCCTCCTCTCTCTCTCGCTTTCCTCTCTGCATTTCTCCAAGGTAAGCCAGCTCTGCCCCCCCCCACGGGGGGCCACCAGGTTGGGGACACCCCCAGGACGGGGACACCCCCAGGACGGGGACACCCCCCTCCCAGCACGTGTGTGTGTCCCGACGCCGGGGTGGCGGGTGCTGCCGGCACCCGGGGGGCATCGGGGTGGGGGGCTGGGGTGGGGGGGTCAGGGCGGGGGGACACGCGGTGTCCCTTGTCCCCAAGGGAGGGGACAGCCACTGATGCTCTCTCCCCCCCCCCGCAGCAGCTAAGAGCTTACTGAACAAGAAGGCGGACGGCGTGAAGGTGAGGGGCCGCGGGGGGGCTGTGGGGGGGCTGCCCCCCCCGTGCCGCTGAGCCCCCCACTTCTGTCCCCTCCAGCCTCAGACCAACAGCACCAAAGGCAGTGCCGGTGTCACCAGCCCCAAGGGGACGCTCCCGCCCGCCGCCCTGGTAGGTGACCCCCCACCCGCACCCCCAGCACCCCCACCCCGGCCGGATCCATCCCGCCAGCCCATCCCATCCATTGCCATGCGCCCCTGATCCCTGCCGCCTCGTCTGGCTGTCTGTCCGTCTGTCGGTCCCTGGTGTTGCTGGGGACAGGCGGGTGACATGGGGACAGGGGTGGAGGGGGGGGGTGCAGGATACGGGCACGGAGGTGCCACTGCCACAGGGACACGAGGTGGGTGCAGGAGACAGGCGCGGAGATGTCCCTGCCGTGGGGACAGCGAGGTGGGTGCAGGAATCAGGGATGCCCCACCGTGAGGACAAGGTGGGTGCAGGATGCGGGCACGGGCACCCCACCACGCGGGCGCAGGATGCGGGCACAGGGAGGGAGATGCTGGCCAGGAGCCTGCCGGGAAGGTAAGCGCGGGGTACGGGCGCGGGGCTGCCCGGCCGGCCCCGCGGGTGCAGGACGCGGGGATGCCCCGGCAACGCGGATGGCAAGGTGGGTGCAGGGTGCGGGTCCGGGGATGCCCCGCCAGCACAGGGAGGGCAGGACGCGGCCGTGGGGATGCGTGGCCGGTACGGTAAGTGTGGGATACGGGCAGGATGCCTGGCCAGCGCAGGATACGGGCGCGGGGACGCCCAGCCGGCACAGTGAGTGCGGGACGTGGGCCTGAGGCTGCCAGCCGGTACCAGGAGTGCGGGATGCAGGCAGAGGGGTGTCCAGCCCACCCGGCGAGTGCAGGATACGGGCACGGGGCTGCCCTCCACGACCCGGCCGGCTCCTCCTCGGCCGTCCACGGGGGTCCCGCTGCGGCTCGCTTCCCCCGCTCTCTCCCCCTTTCCCCCACCTCCGTCTTTCTGTGAATTAAACCATTTGGCTTTCGCTGGACTAATGACTCTCTGCTTCTCTCCCCCCTCTGCCCCTCCCCGAATCCGGTCTGGGTCTCTCTTCGCCCCCGTCCGCGTGCCGCTCGCTCCGTCGTCCCCCTTCCGTTGTCCCCCCCCGGGCTCTCGCTTTCTCCCCCCCCCCGCCTCTGTCTCTCTCCCTTCTCCCGTAGGAGCCTCAAACTACCGTAATTCATAACCCCGCGGACGGCATAAAGGTATTGCTGCCTCTCTTCCCTTCTCGCCTCGCCCGCGATCGTTAGCCCCCGGGGTCGTTTGGGGCCCCGCTTTCCGCCTCCATCCCCCCCTCAGCATCAGCCATGGCGCGGGGCGGGGAGGGGGCTGACGTGGCGCTGGAGCGGATGAGGATCGTGCACGGGGCGCGGTGACGGCGGGGGCTTCCCCCCACCGCGGCGTCCGGCATCGCCGGGGTCCTGCCGAGCCCCAGCCGGGCTCATCCCTGTCTCCATCCCCGGCTGGGCCGGATTCTGACCCTCTCTGTTTGTGTCTCTCTCCCTGCACCGCCGCCGTCCCGCTGGCAGGAGTCGTCCGATAGCACCAACACCACCATCGAGGACGAGGACACGAAAGGTGACGGGGGCGCGGGAGGGCTGCGGGGCGGGGCTGGCACTGGGGTGCACTGGGAGGGTGCTGGAATGCACTAGATGGCACTGGGATGCGCTGGGAGGGTGCTGGAATGCACTAGATGGAGCTGGGATGCACTGGGAGGGTGCTGGAATGCACTAGGATGGAGCTGGGATGCACTGGGATGGTGCTGTGATGGCACCAGGATGCATTGGTGTGCACTGGGATGGCACTGGGATGCGCTGGGAGGGTGCTGGAATGCACTAGGATGGAGCTGGGATGCACTGGGATGGAGCTAGGATGGAATGGGATGCACTGTAATGGCACTGGGATGCAGTGGAATGGCTCTGGGATGGCACCAGGATGCACTGGGTGCACTGGGACAGATGGGACACAGTGTAATGGTACAGGGACGTATTGGGATGGCATTGGGATCTGCTGGGATGGCACCAGGGTGCATTGGGGTGCACTGGGATGGAACTGGGATGGATTGGGATGCACTGTAATGGCACGGAGATGCACTAGGATGGCATTAGGGTGCATTAGAGTGAACTGGGGTGCATTGGGAGGCACTGCAATGGCACGGGGACACACTGGGACGGCACTGGGATGCTCTGAAATGGCTCTGGGATGGCACCGAGGTGCATTAAGGTGCACTGAGATAGACTGAGATGGCACTGGGATGCACCAGCATGCACGGGGGTGGCATTGGGATGCACTGGGATATACTGAGATGGCACTGGAGTGGACTGGGATGCATTGACACGCACTGTGTCGCACTGGGATGCAGTAAGATGGCACTGGGATGCACCACGAGGCACTGGAATGACACGGACACAGTGGGATGGTACCAAGATGAACTGAGATGCACTGGAAAGGCAGTGGGATGCACTGGATAGAGCTAGGCTGTACTGGGATGTATTGGGATGCACTGGAATGGCACTGGGACACAGCAGGATGGCATTGAGATGCAGTGGGATGTCACTGGGATGCACTGGGACAAACTGGAGTGTAATGATATACTCTGGAACAGCACTGGAATGGAACTGGGCTGTGTTGGAATGCACTGGGAAACACTGGGATGCACTAGGAAGGCGCTGAGATGTGCTGGGATGGTGCTGAGATGCACTGGGACACACTGGGATATAGTGGAGTGCCACCGAGATGCATTGGAATGGCACTGGACTACATTAGGGTGACACAGGGATGGACTGGGATGGCACTGGGATGCACTGGAATACAGTGGGATGATACCAAGATGAATTGAGATACACTGGAATGGCAGTGGGATGCACTGGATGGAGCTGGGGTGTACTGGAATGCACTAGAATGGTACTGGGATGCACTGGGAAGCAATAGGATGGTACTGCAATGCACTGGAATGGAACTGGGATGTATTGGGATGCACTGGAATAGCGCTGGGACAATCTACTACACACAGCAAATTGGCACTGAGATGCAGTGGGATGTCGCTGGAATGCACTGGGACAAACTGGAGTGTAATGATGTGCTGTGGAATAGCGCTGGTACATACTGGGATGGAACTGGGCTGTATTGGAATGCAGTGGAGTAGCACTGGGATGCAGTAGGATGGCACTGGGATGCACTGGGGTGGCATTGGGATATAGTGGAGAGGGCTGCATTGGAATGGCACTGGAACACACTGGGATTGCACTGAGATGCGCTGGGACACACGAATTCAACAGCATGACACTGGGATGCACTGGGATGGAACTGGGGTGAACTGGAATGCTTGGAATGGCACTGGGACACAGTAGGCTGGCACTGGGTTGCATTAAAATGCAGTGGGATGGCCCTGAGATGTACTGGTGTAAACTGGGGTGTATTGGGCTGCATGGGAATGGTACTGGAACACACCAGGCTGTAACTGAGATGTAGTGGAATGCACTGGAATGTACTGGGGTGTCACTGGGATGCAGTAAGATTGCACTAGGGTGGAACTGGGGCACATTGGAATGCACTGGGATGTAATGGAGTGCACTGGAGTGGCACTGGGATGCAATAGGATCGCACTGGGATGTGTTGTAATGCACTTGCGTGGGTCTGGGATCTGTTGTAATACACTGGGATGGTACTGGGATGCACTGGAATGGCACTGAGCCACAGTGGGATGGCACTGGGAGACACTGGTATGGAACTGGATGTATTGGGATGCACTGGAATGGCACTGGAATATACTAGGACATGCTAGGGTAACGCTGGGATGCACTGGGCAGCACTGGGACATGCTGGGGGGGCACTGGGCAGCACTGGGACATGCTGAGCTGGCACTGGGAGGGCACTGGGCAGCACTGGGACATGCTGGGAGGGCCCAGGACGCTGGCTGGGCCGTGGGGATGCAGAGACCGGTGCGACAGAGCTGCGGGGCCTGGGCGTGCGGAGGTCCCTGTGTCTGTCCCCATGGTCCATCCCTCCGTCTGTCCCCGAGGCCCATGGATCTGTCCCCATAGTCTGTCCTCAAGGTCTGTACGTCTGTCCTCATGGTCCATCTGTCCCCATGGTCCGTCTGTCTGTCCCCGTTGTCTGTGTCTGCTCCACGGTCCATGTGTCTGTCCCCATGGACTGACTGTCTGCCTGTCCCCATGGTCCACGTGTCTGTCCCTGTGGTCCGTCTGTCCGTCCGCATGCCCCCTCCACGTCCCTTCTCCACCTCCCGTCCCCCCGTGTCCGTCCCCCCGGCCCGCCGGCGGGTGTCCATGTGTCCATCCCTCTCCCGCCCCCATCCCCGTGTCCCCCCGCCCCAGCTGACGCTGGCTCTGCCCCCAGCCCGCAAGCAGGAGATCATCAAGATCACGGAGCAGCTCATCGAGGCCGTCAACAACGGGGACTTCGAGGCCTACGCGTGAGTCGGGGCCGCGGGCGGGGCCGGGCGGGGCCGGGCGGGTGGGGCTGGGTGGGGCTGGGTGGGCGGGGCCGGGCGGGGCCGCTGCTCACCCGCTGCCTTGCAGGAAGATCTGCGACCCGGGGCTCACCTCCTTCGAGCCCGAGGCCCTGGGCAACCTGGTGGAGGGCATGGACTTCCACCGCTTCTACTTCGAGAACTGTGAGTCCCCTGCCCATCCCCTGCCCTGCCCTGCCCTGCCCGTCCCCTGCCCTGCCCGTCCCCTGCCCTGCCCTGCCCTGCCCGCCCCCCCGTCCCTTTGTCCTGCCTGCCTGTCCTGCCTGGCCACAGCCCTCCCCCTGCCTGTTTGCCTTACCTGTCCCTGTCTGCCCCCCTGCCTGCCAATCTTGTCCATCCCCTGCCCTTTTTCTGCCTGTCCATCTGTCCGTCCAAACTTCCCAGCCCCTGCCTAGCCTCTGCCAGTCTCGCCCAGCTCCTGCCTGCCTGCCTGTCCCCTGCTTGGTCCCTCTGTCCGTCCATCCTGCCCATCCCCTGCCTGTCCTTCTGTTCCCCTGCCCATCCTCTGCCTGGCCACTGCCTGCTGCCCTGCTTGTCCTGCCTGTTCCCCATCTGTCTCTCTTCTGCCTGCCTGTCCGTCCTGGCTGCGTGTCCATCCACCCATCTCTGCCTGCCTGCCTGCCTGTCCATCCACCCATCCAGCCTGCCTGTCTGTTGCCTGTCTGCCTGCCGGTACCCTCCCTGCCTGCACATCACGCCTGCCTGTCCATCCTGCCTGCCTCCCTCTATCCCTCTCCGCCTGCCCATCCCCGCGCCTGCTTGGCCGTCCATCCGCCTGCCCCGCCACCATCCCTGCCCGCATCCCTGCCCGTTCCCCTGCCCGCCTGACGGCCGCCTCCCGGCAGTGCTCTCCAAGAACAACAAGCCGATCCACACGACCATCCTGAACCCCCACGTGCACGTCATCGGGGAGGACGCCGCCTGCATCGCCTACATCCGCCTCACCCAGTACATCGACGCCCAGGGCCGGCCCCGCACCAGCCAGTCGGAGGAGACCCGCGTCTGGCACCGCCGCGACGGCAAGTGGCAGAACGTCCACTTCCACGGCTCGGGGGCCCCCGTCGCCCCGCTCCAGTGAAGGTGAGCGCGGGATCGGGGAGAGAGGGGTGCTGGGGTGCCCCGGTTCTGGCTCACAGGGGTCCCCCGTCCCGGCAGAGCTCGCGGTGGCTGTCCTGGTTCCAGCCCGATGGAGACGGCGATGGGAGCCGAGCCGGCAGCCGGAGCTGCGGCCCTGAAGCACGCGTCCGCATGCCTGTCCCCCCTCCGCCCCGGCCCCTGCTCCTCCCCCCTCCAGTGCCTGTGTTTGCAGAAAACAAAAAGACAAAAAAAAAAAAAGCCAAAATGACGCCAACAACAAAAAAAGGCAAAAAAAAAAAAGGGGAAAAAACCCCAACCCCAACCCAACCCCACACACCCAAAAACCAACCCAGCCGCTCGGCCACAGGCGGGGGGGGCTGGGGGGACGCCCCCGCGGCCAGACCCCCCCTCTCTGCCCGTCTCTGCCTGGGGGGGGTCTCCCGGCTGGCGGGGGGGTGGTCCCGCCCCCCTCCCCGGCTCTGCTTGTGGCGTTTCGCTGTTGCTGGTGGTGGATGTTGTTCTTGGACTCCGCTTTCGCTCTTTCCCTCCCCTGCCCCTGTACATAGAGAGAGCTCTTTATTTTTGAATTCCCACGGGGGGCCCCGGCCACGGGGTGCTGCCGGGTGGTGAGCGAGGTGGCGGGGGGAGGGACCCCCCCAAAGTCCGGCGCTGCCCCCGGAGCGACACCCGCGGGGACCGAGGCTGATCCCGGGCGCCCGGTGGGCGCCTGTGGGAGGGTCCCCCGACGGGCACCCCCGTGTCCCCATGCCGGTGACAAAGCCCGGGCACCCAGCACCCCGTTTCCCCCTCCCTGGGCAGGCGGGTGGCTGGGTGCCGGCTCCGGGTGCCGGCGGGTTTTGGCAGAGGGGAGGTGGGTGCCACGGAAGGGGGCTGGAGGGCGGCGGGGGGGCTGCGGCCCAGGCGGCGGGGATCGGGGCGGGGGGATCGGGGCGATCCAGCCAGCACTGACGCAGCATCGAAAGCACTTTAGACTAAGAGAACGGGTCTCTTAGGGGGCACAGGCTGCTCCGCCGGCTGCCGGGGCTCCCCCGCCGCTCCCCCCACGGCCCAGGGGCACCGGGCAGTGCTCCCGGCTCCGGCCGAGAGCGTTGGCTCCCCTCCTGCGCCCCTTCCCCCGGCCAGCGCTCGGGGGGCCCCGTCTCCCCCCACTCCCCTGCCCCGGGGAGGCATCACCCCGCTCCGGGCGCTCTGCGGCTCGGCCACGCGTGTTCCCCGGGGCTTCCCCTTCCTCCATCTCTGCGTCCGGAGGCGCCGTGTGTTGCTGGGGGCTGTTTTTGGCTGGGGGGGGGCGGGGCGGGAGGGCCGGGGGATATTTTTCTTTTTTAAATTATTATTATTTTTTTCTGCATGCCCTTTGCGCGGGAGCAAACCTCGGGCGCTAACGCTGTATGTCGAGGAGCTGAGCTGAGCTGTTACTGTCCCATGAATGCTGGTGGATCGTTGCCAAATTTTTCTCTTCTCCCCCCCTTTTCTCTCATTCTTTTTCCGCCCCCCCCTGCATATCTCCCCCCCGCCCCACACCCCTTCGTCTTTTCTTTCTGAGCCTTGTAAGTGTAAAAGATGACTCTGATTTCGTTTTTGTCTCGGGAAAACTGCAAATAAATTATGAGGAAAAAACAACTGACCAAAAAAAAAAAAACAACAGCCGGAGGGCAAAGGCTGAGTCAATCCGTACCCGCGGTTCGCCCCGGGGACGCCCCGTAGCCACTCCCGGCCCCGGCTCGATTCCCGACCCGGGAAGCCGCAAGGAGAGTCGGAGCCGGGCTACAACCGCCAAAGACAACTTTATCCCTGCCCGGCCGGTGCGGCCAGCGGCACAGAAACGATAGGCAACACCGATCACGATACAATCCCGAGCGAAAGCTTTTTCCCTTCCAGAGGAGGAGGAAGAGGAGGCAGCGAGGGCCGCGGGGCAGCCGGCAGGCTCTGGGCCCCAGGCTGCCGGGAGCAGGGGAGAGGGCCCCCAGCCGCGGGGAAGCCAGGCGAGCCCCCCCGGCCGCCCCCCGGCCCTGAGCACCGGCGCTGGCTTCCAGCCGGCCCCGCGCTGCCTACGTGGGGGGCTCAGGCACGTCAGTGGGGGACAGAGCCCCCGAGCCAGCCAGGGGCACCGGGGGCCGGGGGCTGCCCGGGGCCCCCCGTCCCAGCTCGGCTCTTCCCCACGCCACCACCGAAGCGAGGGAAGGGGCCCAGAGGCGACCCCCTCCCCGGCACCCCCTCGGCCCTGTCCCCTCCCCGGGGACGGGCGCCACAGCTTCCCGCTCACCGGCACTGGGAAAAGCTCCTGAGGAGGCAACGGGTGATAACGCAGCAGCGAGCCTCCCCCAGCAGAGGAAAACGCCTCTTCTTCCCTTCCCACCCCTCTCCCACGCCCCCGGGCTCCCTCTTAGAACCCTCACCCCAAAGACCCCCCCAGCTCCCCCGGGCAGCCCCGGCTCCTCTCTCCCCGGCCGCCCGGGAGGCCGAGGCGCTGGCTAGTGTTACAGGTGTAAAGGCAGGGGCAGGCGCGCGGCCGGGCGCCCCGTGGTCCAAGCCGCCCTCGGGAAAAGCGAGGGCAGCGGGTCTCCGGCGCTCCCCCCACCCCGCGGGGCGCCAGCCCAACACCGGCCTCGCCATTCCCTCGAGACGAAAAAAAGTCATGTAAACGCGCGGCGCCGAGGACGCCCGGCCCCGGCCGCCGCAGCGCAGCCCAGACCTGGGAGCCCACCCTGGGCTTCTGCTTGCTGTCCTGGGTGCGGTGAGGTCCGAAGGGGAGCGAGGGCCTGGTGGTCCGGAGCAGAAGACCCCGGGCTCCGCGTCACATGATTTCACAGCACGAGTTCTGCTTTCGAGCCTGGGAAGAGAAGGAAAACCGGCAGTGACGCTTGCTGCAGCTCCCCGAAGCTCGCCACGAACGCAAAGGCCCTGTGGCCCCACGCCGAAGGCTCGTGGCACAGATCTGCCCCCCTCAGCCACCCCCTTAGCCAGAGCCCGTGCCGGGAGCCGCCGTGGCCAGGATCGGCGCCAGCCTCCACCCCGCAGGGCAAGGAACGGCCCGGGCGAGGGGCTGAGGAGCTCCGCAGCGGGGGTTTGGGCAACCGAGCTCCCTCCGGGTCCAAAGCAGCTGCGCCGGCGGACGGCGATCCTTGCCCGGCACCCGCATCCACCGCCCTGGGGGTTTATTCTGCCCTTCCCTGGCTCCCTGGGGAGGGGGCGACCCTCCCCTGGGATGCAAATCTGCACTCACAGTTTTGTAGAAGGCTTTGGACTGTGCCCCGAGCACCTCCGATTTGGAAACCAAGTCGTCCAGCTTCTCCCCTCGCTCCAACAGCGACTCCATGGTGTTGTGCTGCCGACAGAAACCGGTGCTGAGCCCCGGCGCTGGCACCCTGGGCCCTCCCAGACCCCGAGCAGAAGATGGAGGTGCCACCACGTCCCCATCCGCACAGGAGGGGACGAGCCTCTGCCCTTCCCCCGCGGCGAGGGAGGGAGCAATCCCAGCCCCAGCAAAGACGGGAAGGTGGCAGCGAGCGGGAGGAGAGGAGCCCTCGGTGCAGGCGGCCGCACACGCGGGTCACTTAAAGCAGACGACAAGCGAGGATGTAACGCTGCGCAGGGGAGGGACCGTGGCTTGGAGGAGGGAAGCGGAGGGGAGCCAGTGCCCCTGAGGAGCCCGGAGGGAAGGGGAGAAGCAGCTCCGGCAGCACCGGGAATGACCCTGGGGAATGGAGGGGGCCGGACGGCCCCTGGAGGGCCACGCTGCACCCGAGCCCTCCGAAGGACGTCCCCATGGCCCCGAGCGGTTGTGCCAGCCGGAGCGTCCCAGCCGCGGGCCCAGCGTCCTCCTCACCAGGATGATTTTGGTCTCGTCCAGCTCCGCCTGCACTCTGGTCATCGGGTCGGCATCGCGGGGGTTCTTGGAGAGAAGCAACACGGCGTCAGCACCACCGCCGCAGGGACGCCGGTGTTCCCCGGGCCACGGCCCCGCAGCACCGGTGTCCCAGCACACGCTGAGGCATCACCTCCAGAGCTGGGGCCGGGGGGAGCGTTTCCCGGCCTCCGTGCAGGACCCGGGGGGCCGTACCTGGTATTTGCTGAGGTACCCATCCAAGGCCGCGTAGCTGATTGTCGCCGGGGATCCCGAAGGCCAGTCTACTTTGCTGACCTGCCTGGAGAATTCATCCAGCACCTGCGACGCAAGGAAGCGGGCGGTTACTGCCTGGCCAGAAGGGATCTTCCTCCTCATCCTCCTTGTTCCCTTCTGAACGAACCGAGGGAAGAGGCAGAAACCAACTTCCTCATCAAACACGGACAGAGCAGCACGCACGCCAGATAGGGGCGGCCGTCCCCAACTGTCCCCAAAGCCCTGTGCCCTGCCAGGGTGGCCAGACACATCATCACCGGATTTTGGCAACGCCAGGAGCGTGGTGACACCCAGTTTTGCCGCATAAAACCCAAGCCAGGCAGGGAGGACGGGGTGGTTGTGAGGCCAAGGCCTGGGCTAGCAGCCGAGCGGAGCCGGGACTAAGTCCTAGCGGGCAAAGCCAAGCCACTGCACGGCCGGGAAGTCTTTGGGCCGGTCGGGTCCTGCTCGGCTCAGCTCTGACGTCCCCCAGCTAACGAGCACAGGGCCATTTCCTCATCGCAGCACGAGCACAAGATCTGGATTTGCTCCCCGGAGCAGCCCCACCGCAGACTCTCGCCCTCGGAGCTGCTCCCGGCCCGCGCGCTCACCTTGTCCAGCAAGGTGAAGCAAACCCGCTGCGGATACTCGTTATCTGCGATCACCACGCCGGCCAGCCCGTCGTTCCGGACGTACACGTGGCAGAGGTAGTCTGGGCAGAGAGTTCACGTCAGAGAGGCAGCGGGAAGGTCTAGAGCCTCCCCCAGCGCCCGCCGCCTCCCGCCCGGCCCCAGCGGCTCTTCCACAACCCACGAATTGCACTGGAAGGTTTCATTCAGCGACCGCGCTTCACGTGATTTCATTAGGAGAGCGGGAAGGGCTCAAGGGAGGATCAAAACCAGCCCCAAATTGTGTTGCAGCAGGTTACCGCAGCCTGGCCGCGTGGTGGGGACACGACGCTGCCTTTCCAGGGCAGCAGGTACTGCCAGCGTCAACCAAAAACCAGAGGGGGAAGCGCTCAGCCTGATTTTAATAAATAACAACTTGTCACAAGCCTGGAGTGTCATTAAAGAGGCTGCAGCGGCCAACTCCAGGCCGCACCCTGCGCGTCTCAGGGGGCAGGAGGGACGCGGAGCAGGGCGGGGAGGCGCGAGGAGAGGCCAGAGATCATGGGATGGGACAAACCCAGCAAGCGGCGGGCGCGCAGCCCCACAGCTCCAGGTGTCCCAAGGGCGGCCAGGAGCGTAACAAAGCTCGACCTTTCACTGCTTTGAGGTCTCGTTTTTTATCACAAACGGACAAGGAACGAAGCAGGTGCGGCTGCGCGCTGACCCCGGGTTATCCTCTTACCTTGCTCTTTGACGGAGGCTCTGCTGCCCAGCTCCGAGCGCTCCACGATCAGCTGGCTCGTGAAGGTCATGAATTCTTGCACGCTGCAAACACAAAGCGTCGGCGCTCGAGTCTGCGAGGGGACCTGGGGCTGCGTGCGGCCTGGAGAGCCACGGGCGTGCTGGCGCAGCAGCGATGGCGGGGATCACCTGTCCCACAGGGCCCTGGCGTTTTGGCCGGACCGAAACCCTTCCCCACGCCCCCCCCCCCCCCCCTTCTGGGGAGCGGGGACGTGGCCGAGCCGTGGGTTTTCCTCAGGGAAGAGGCTGGAGCCTGCACCTACGCAGAGCTGCGGCCACCACCCAAACACCTCCAGCTTCGCCAGGCCAGGGGAGCGCCCACCCCTCCCCGGCCGCGGCGAGGGACTCGCGTCCTTGGGCTGAACTCGCTTTTTGGTGATTTAGCAGACAGTAAACCTCCGCCGAACCACGGACCTGCCCGGCTGAAGCCTGGCGGGCGGCTGCGCCCTGCTCACACGCAGCGAGGGGCTGCAGGGGCCTCCGGCCCCTTCCCTCGCCTGAGCTTTTATCCCGTGCTCGGGGCCCTGACCCCAATCCCACGCAAGGCGCCAGCGAGCCGGGGAGGCTGCTCGACCCGCAAACACACCTCACCTACCCACCAGTTTGATCAAAGTCGAGGACCATCCTTAAGTCGGGCTCGCGCTAAGTCTGGATAACATTCCCGAGCCCAGCCGCGCGCCCTGCCAAGGGCCGCCAGGCTCCTGACGTAAACCCTCTCCTTCGCCCCACGGTAAAAGAAAAGAGGCCAAAGTCACAAGCAAGCGCAAAATCGATCCGTTCCCAACGCACACCGGGATTAACGCTGACAAATTCCCCACTTCACCTGGAAAGTCCCAGGAAGGGAAACCTGTCGGAGCTCAGATTACCGAGTTTGCTCAAACACCCCCCACACCAACACGGGAGCTTCACGTGACGCGGCGCCGAGGCAATGTCAACGAACACGGACACCGGCGCGGCAGAGACCGCGGTCTCCCCCGCTGCCTTCCACTGCTGGAAGCAGCTCCAGATCGGGGATTTGCCTCTCGCACTTTACGTATTCCTTAGGGGTTTTGCATTTCCCCCAGCCCGGACACCACGCCATCGGACGCCGGCTCCACTGAGACTCCGAACTGACGGGTTTCCAGGCACTGCAGAGAAAAGACTGGCCCAAAGATTTCTTAACATCAGACTTCAGCAGAAACAGAGGACCAACACGTTCCTCCTGGCCTGGGGGATCTGCTGGCAGCCGCAGCAGTTCCAGGATTTAAGAGTATTCCCGGAGGAATCGGCCACCGAAGACTTCATTCCCTCACGCCCCCTTCCTGACCCTCCTAAACTCTTCGGCAGACGTTGGACGGCTGACGGCCCGCGCTGGCACAGCCAGGCCAGCCCCGTCCTCCTGCCCGCGGGCTCCGACGGCTCCCAGGAGCCCCAGCCACGTTCACCCCAGACCCGAACCCCAAACCCAACTCTCTGGTAACTCCACAGCCTCAAAAAAAAGGTACGGGCAGCGTTTTTAACCCAAACTTCAGTTAATCGCACCTTAAATATCACACCGAGGCTGCGCTCTCACAGGCACCGAGGCGCTAGCAGCCCCTCCAAGCACAACCAGGCAACCAGCCCAGGGCAAGGATTAGCCACCAGAGAAAAGCTGCGAGACTGACGAGCACAGACACCCCCTCACCCTCCACACACGGCATCGCTGTTCCCAAAAAGCCAAGACTTTTTTTTGAGCAAAGAACTAGCCAGCTGCTGGGCAAGCGGCTCTTTTCAGCTGTAGCCGACGGCAAAACCACGCAGGGAATTTTCTCAGGATTTGGCAAACTGGGAGCTGCGACTACGAAGCGATTTGGATTTTTAAGAGATTACTTCACTCGCCGCAATCCATCTTCGAGCGCCTGCGTTGGCAGCACTGGCACAGCTCCTTTATCCCTCTTGCATATTTGGCTAAGAAAGTATTTTTTAAGACAACCTTACTTCAGTATTTTTGCTTTATCACTGGAATTGCAGAACCAAATGTGCTTGAGGCTCCATAAAATCTTGGCAGGGACAGGACATGGAAAATTTGAGTCCTATAGGTGAGTATTTCCTAAAGCCCTTATCATCTGGAGCCGGGGGCCGGGAAAAGAGCATTTCCCAACAGGCACCTGCTTTATTTTACAGCTTTTAGAGGCTTTCAGGAGCTCCCCTCAGCTGCAAGCTCAAGGGCGACCGCTGAGAGAGCTCCGTGACCTCTCTGCGTGCACGCAGCGGGCAGCGGGACGCCCGGATCGGCGTTCAGGCCTAAACCGGCTCACCCGAAGCTGTCAGAATAACCCGAGCGGAGGTTTGTGGGCTGGGAAAAGTTTAAGATTAGACCAAACACCTAAATAAAAAGAGCGCGGAGGTGTCAGGCGAGCCTCGTTTGTCTGACACAGAGCGGAGCCTCCTCCCACTCGCCTCTCGCACCCAGCAGCCGCCGTGACTACCAGGCTCAGGCACTCGCTGGAGGGCGAGCAGCTGACCCGAGCGCTCGGGGTGTTTCCCTGCGCCCAGATTTTGTCGCTTGGCTACAGCCGATGAGTTACCAGGTGAAACCTGACCTCCTGCTGCTGGCCCTGGGCGGCTCGTAGGGAAAACGAGGTTTCGCTCCGCTCCCGAGGCTGAAAGATGGCTCCAAGTGGATTTTGCAGCACTGTGCAGGCTCACGGCTCCCCAGGGGAGCGTCTCCGGTGGGTTTATCCCTTCGGAGAAGCCTGTCACCACTGCCACTGCATCCCCGGTGCCACCAACCAGGGAAGAAAAGCCCCCAAAAGCTCCTACCCCCCCTCCCCGAGGCCCTGCCCGAGCCACGTGCCGGCCTCGCAGCACACGGGAGATTCCCCCGCCCCCAGTCTCCCTCGGGGGGTTCGGGCGCCCCGGGCACCCACCTGGAGCGCTGGAAGAAGTTGAAAGTGGACACGTCGTAGGCGGCCTTCAGTAAATGCACTTTGGGGTCTCCCTTGTAGAGGACGCTCAGGCTGTAGAGCCTCATGGCGCCGGCTCCCGCTCTCCTGGCGCAGGGGGGCCGGGGTGAGGGGGGGCCGGGCGGGGGGGCCCGGGCGGCCGGTGGGGGCCCCCCCAGCGGGGCTGGGGCTCGGCAGGACCCTGCTGCCACCCGCGGCTGGGGCTCCCCCAAACGCTCCCTGCCTTAAACACCCGCTCCAGGATAACCCAGCTAGCCCGGTCTGTCCCAGTATAGCCCAGCTAGCCCGGTCCCCCGCCCCAGTACAGCCCAGCTAGCCCGGTCCCCCGCCCCAGTACAGCCCAGCTAGCCCGGTCCCCCGCCCCAGTACAGCCCAGCTAGCCCGGTCCCCCGCCCCAGTACAGCCCAGCTAGCCCGGTCCCCCGCCCCAGTATAGCCCAGCTAGCCCGGTCCCCCGCCCCAGTATAGCCCAGCTAGCCCGGTCCCCCGCCCCAGTATAGCCCAGCTAGCCCGGGCCCCCCCCCCCGCATAGCCCAGCTCGCCCCGTCGCCCCCCCCAGTATAGCCCAGCCAGCCCGGCCCCCCGCCCCAGTATAGCCCAGCTAGCCCGGTCCCCCGCCCCAGTATAGCCCAGCTAGCCCGGTCCCCCGCCCCAGTATAGCCCAGCTAGCCCGGTCCCCCGCCCCAGTATAGCCCAGCTAGCCCGGGCCCCCGCCCCCCTATAACCCAACTACCCCGGTCCCCCGCCCCAGTATAGCCCAGCTAGCCCGGTCCCCCCCCCCAGTATAGCCCAGCTAGCCCGGTCCCCCGCCCCAGTATAGCCCAACTAGCCCGGTCCCCCGCCCCAGTATAGCCCAGCTAGCCCGGTTCCCCGCCCCAGTATAACCCAGCCAGCCCAGCCCAGCCCAGCCCAGCCCAGCCCGCCCCAGCAGGTAGAACCCCGTCGCCACCAGGCAGAACCCAGCTCCCCATCCCCATCCCCATCCCCATCCCCATCCCCTCCCGGCCCGGCCTGGCCCGCGGTACCGGCGGCTCCGGAGGGGGCTGTGAGGAGGCGGCGGCCGACGGAAGGGGGAGAATGAGCCCGACCCGGAAGCAGAACCGCGGCGGCCGGAAATGACACCGACCCCGGGCAACTGCCACGGGGACTCGCCCGCTCTGCGCTCGCGCGGTCTCCGTCCCGCCCTCTCAGCCTCTTGACCAATAAGCGCTCCGTCTCCCGCCTCGCCCACCGCCCCTCGCGGCCAATCAGCGCCGTCCTGGCGTCATGGGGCGGAGCTTGTTCCGCCGGAGCTCCAGCGGGGGGCGCTCGACCCCGGCCTCCTCCGCGCGGGGCGGGCGGGGGTCCCCGTGTGGGGCGGGGGCCTGCGTGGGGCCCCCCCGTGGGGCGGGGACGGCCGTGGGGCTGCTCTGCCCGTGAGGGGACCCCTCCGTGGCGTGGCCCCATGCGTGGGACCCCCGCCGTGGGTTGGGGCCGCCTCCTCTGCGCGGCTGCCCTCTCCCCCGTGGGGTGGGGCCCACCGACGAGATGTGGGTGCACCCCCCGAGAGTTTGGGACCCCTCTGTGGGGTGAGGACCCCCCCATAGGGCCAGCTCCCCCCACGGCTGGGGCAGGGGTGCCTGAGCCCCCCCCCGCCGCCCCACGGGTGCCCCCAGGCCATGGGCAGGGTGGGGAGGAGGCGCTGTGGGGTGACCCTGGCCCCCCCTGGCCCCACCATGACACCCCAAACCCTGCCCCCAGCCCCCTCGCTCCCCCGCGGGGCTGCCGGACCCCCCAGGGCCTGCCCAGGCTCCCGGGGGGACCCTTCCTTCCTCCTCCCCAGCTCCGTGAGCGAGGGGACGCCGCCGCGGGCCGGCACCGGGAGGTTTTGGGGTCCCCCCGTGGCTGGGAGTGTCCTCTTGCCTGTTGCGACCCCCGTAAGTCTGTGTTTCCCCAGGTGCCCCCCAACGCTTGGCTGACGGCACCGATCCGGGGGCGAGGGGGGAACGCCGTGTCCCCGTCCCCCAAAACCAGTGGCTGTCCGCGGCCCACCGCGATGCCCGGGATCACCGGAGCTTTTCCCATCCCAGGGGCACGGAGCACTTCCCAGTCACCCTCGTCCCTCGCCGTGCGGCCGTAACCTTTGTCATCGAGCGACCGGCTCCTCCGGCCCGGCGCGGTCTCCATGGGAGCGTGCCGGGTTGCTAAGCCGTCCGGTGGAGTGCTTGCCACCGCCGCCAGGACATCGAGCCGTTGATATGACAACTGGAGCGGGGACACGGGTGGCCCGGGCGGTGCTTCGCATGACGGGGCCAGCGGCCCCCGGCGGGGAGGGGTCCTGGCCAAGCCTCGCCACCGCACCAGGACTTCCCCGCTGGCTGTAGAAACCCACCGGGGTGGGCTCGCGACCCCTCGCCGCGCTGAAAACCATCCGGTAAAATAAATTTACTGGTGAAAGGAAGCGAGTGCGGAGAGCGTGACCAGCGTCCCCGCCGGCACAGAGGGCCGCGGCCCCGAGATGTGGGGCGAGAGGGCTGAGCGCGCCGGGGCGCCGGGCCCCTCTCCCTGCCCCTCCGCTTGAGGGTCCGGAGGCCGGGGGGGGAGAGCGGGACCCCCCCTCAGCGGGTGCCAGAGAGGAGGCGGCCGCCGCCGGGCGTCGGATGAGATAAAGGGGTGAAAGTGGAGCATCCCCCGGCGGAGCGAGGGACGGAGCAGCCCAGCGCCGGCCGGACGACTGCCGGGACGGGGAAGGGGGCTCGCTCCCCGGGCCAGGTGCGGCGGCGGGGTGCCCGGGGCTTGGCGGGGGGACGGCTCGGCCCGCAGCCCACCCTGCCCCGACGGCTGCCCCCATGCTGGATCACCGAGCCAGGATGGAGAGCGGCAGGAAGGAGAAGGTGAGGCCGCCGCCGGGGCGATCCCAGGGGCAACTGGTGGGGAGATGGGGCGGGGGGCACCCGGCGGGTGCGGGCAGCGGTGCGGATCCTCCCCGGGCTGCCAGCCCTCCCTGCGGCGAGCGGCCAGGCGCTGATGGCGTCTGCTGCCGGGCAAGGTCCCCCTTGGGGACGGAGGTAGCCGGGAGGGGAGGACGGCTGGCGGGTTGGACGTCGGCTCCAGGGGCAAAGCCGTGCAGCCCGGGGTCAGCCCCGACGTGCCCAGGGGGGTCCCCGTCCCCGAGGTCACCCCCCGGCACGCTCCGAGGAGGGGACCCAGCGCCATGAGCCAGGGCTCTGCGTTTTGGTGCACCGGATCTCGGCACGGCACGGGCCGTGCCCCATCCCCGTGCCACCAAGGACTCAGGACGGAGCCGGGAATGCCTGTGGGACTGCACCGCCTGGCTGGGATGCTCCTGCCGTCCAGGCGTTGCCGTTGGCATCTTTCTGCCAGCCAAGCAGCTGCCATCCCCGGGACAAGATGGGGCCTGTCACCTCCTTCGGCTGGTCGTCACATTGTCCCCGAGGCACCCAGAAGGACGGCACCCGGCTCATCCCCGGCCAAATGTCAGTCGGGGGCAGCTGCTCCCAACTCCTCTCCTGGATGGATTGAGCTGACGGGGCTGCGCCATGGGTGAGGACAGCAAGATGCCTCCCCGCTGCGGACTGGGATGTCCAAGGGGACACCGAGGGGACACGGCACGTGCTGGGGGCAGGAGTGCGTGGCTGGCAGAGTCGGGCATCGCCGGCCACTGCAACCTTCGGCCGCGTGGTTTCCAGCTTTGTCCCCTTTGCGGGATGCGTGAGAGCAAACAATTTCCTTGGGAAGCCAGGAGCTGGTTTTGGTGGCATGGGAAGAGCCAAATCCCACTGAGGAAGAGTGAAACCCCTTGTTTCGGGGGCAAGAGAAGGGATGAGTCGGGACATGCGGCACCTGAGATGGAAAAAACGTTGGAGAAATAAAACTCAGACCCTTGGGTGCCACTCGCGGGTGCCGGCCCTGGGGACGGGGACCCTCTGGCCACGGCAAATTTGGTGTTCATGTGCCGAACAGTGCCACAGGATGGCTTCATGCTGAATACCTTCAGCCGACAGCTCAGGCGAGATGGTCTAATCCGGCTCCACACTTTTCCTGGCAGGATTTTTCCAGCCATCCCGGGCTGAACACCCTCCGGGTCGTGGCGAACCTCACCACGGTGCTGCCTTGGGCTGCCCCGGTCCCTTTTTGGGGTGGCCGGTGGCATCCCCCAGCATGGCGGCATCCTCCGTGGCGCAGCCACGTCTCTTGGCATCTTGTCTCGCGGCACCTCAGGGGTTCAGGGCTAATGGAGCCCCCAGGCTTCGGCACCGAGACAGGGCGGGGAGGACGGCTGGAGAGGTGCCGGGATCCCGCCCGGCTGAGGGTGGTGGCTGAGGCCCGCCCAGGCGCGAGGGCTCTGCGGGGCAGGAACTTTCAAGGGCGAGGAGATATTTGGGATCAGCCCCCCCTCGGGGAGCTGGAGGCTGAGGGACGGCGTTCGGGGCCGGGTGAGGTATCAGGGTGCGCTGGGGGGATCGGGGCGAGCAGCCGCAGGTTTGGCTGAGCCGAGGCGGTGGGTGCTCTTCCCATACCGGGATGCTCCAAACCACGTCCCAAAGCCTTCTACGATGCCCCCCCGCCCCGAAACACATCGGGAAACAGCAGCAGCCTCGAGGAAAACATCCGTCTGCCGGCAAAAGTGCAAGCGGGAGCGTTTGAAGCTTGCCCGGATCCCAGTGACTAATGAGCCCTCTAATGCCGCCGGCTGCATCTGGCCGAGCCGCGAGCGCGCTCTCTCCCCCCGCCAGCTCCATCTGACAGCCCGGGGCTGCCTGCCCCCGATTACGTGCCGTGGCTAATGGAGGCTGCGCCGGCAGCGGAGCCTGGGGTTGCTGCGTAAAGGGTAAATACAGGTCCTGCCTGCCAGGCGCTTCCCTTGAGTGGGCCCTGCGATTCTCCCTGGTAGCGAGGCAAGGGAGCATTTCCTGATAATACTTTTTATATCCCGCCCGCGCTCCGGGCTGCCTGCTCTCGGCCCCCCTTTCGCGCCAAGTCCAATGGGCAGAAAATGGTACCCGCAGTTCCCGGCGAGATACAGGGAGAGGGATGGATGCTCCTGGCTCCCAGGGGACCAAGGAGAACGCAGCATCCTCGTTGCAGACACGGAGAGGTCCCGCATCCTTGGCGGGAGCTGCTGAGCTCCTAAATGGGATTGCTGGAAGTGCTCCTTGCTGGGAAAGACTGGGATTCGGCAGGATGGGACATCCCAGGTCACTGGTCCAAGGCCTGCTGGAATGGCGCCGGCTTCAATGTGGTGTCAACCATCTGAGCTCGTGGAAAATCAATGGGCTGAAAGCGACAGCACGGGGACCATGACAGGCAGCGCCGGGAGAGGATCTGGGGCCAGCAGCGGCTCGTGCTGGTCATGCGGATTCACCAGCCTGTCCGTTAGGTTGGAGGCAGGATAGCGGAGAGATGGGATAAGGTGTTTCGGGGTGTCTGTGTGCTGATGGGGAAAAGCAGGGCCAGGGGAAGGAAAATTTGGATTATTTATTGCGGTTCAGGCCACCCGGGTCCCATATCCCCCGTCCCCAGCTGATGCCATCCGTCCTGCCGCAGGTGGAGCAGATCCTGTCGGAGTTTCGGCTGAAGGAGGAGGACCTGAAGAAGGTGATGTACCGGATGCAAAAAGAGATGGACCGAGGGCTAAAGCTGGAGACGCACGAGGAAGCCTCCGTCAAAATGCTGCCCACCTACGTCCGCTCCACACCCGAGGGCTCAGGTACGGCGCTGCCGGGCTGCTTGGGCATCGCTCCCGGTCCTTTGCCGCGTCACCTCTTCCTCAGACCTCGCTGAGCTCGGTGCGGGAGGCCGAGCTGCCCCCGAGCCGGTCACCTCCTGGCTTTGCAGAGGTCGGAGATTTCCTGTCGCTGGACCTCGGCGGCACCAATTTCCGCGTGATGCTGGTGAAAGTGGGCGAGGGGGAGGAAGGGCAGTGGAAGGTGAAGACGAAGCACCAGATGTACTCCATCCCGGAGGACGCCATGACGGGGACGGCCGAGATGGTGAGCTGGGCACGCGGGGCGTCCCGTCCCCTCCTGCACGGTCCCCGTCACCGGGCAGGGGCGCACCCTGCCGCGTTTCGGTGGGGACGCCGGTGGGGGCATCCCTCATCCCTCCGGGGGGTGGCAGGGAGGTGGCCACGCGCCGGGGACCCGTGGTGGGGATGGTGGCCGGCTGCGGGCGGTGGGAGGATGGGGGACAGCCCCCGGCGAAGGCTGGACCTCCTCTCTTCCAGCTCTTCGACTACATCTCCGAGTGCATCTCCGATTTCCTGGACAAGCACCAGATGAAGCACAAAAAGCTGCCCCTGGGCTTCACCTTCTCCTTCCCCGTGCGGCACGAGGACATCGACAAGGTGAGGGGGTGGCTGGGCAGCACGAGGACTCGGGGGGCCCCAGGACCCAGCTACACCCACAGCCCCATTTTGGTCTTACCCTCGCTCCAGGGCATCCTCCTGAATTGGACCAAGGGCTTCAAAGCCTCCGGCGCGGAAGGGAACAATGTGGTCGGGCTCCTGAGAGATGCCATCAAACGGCGAGGGGTGAGATGATCGTACGGTTTGTGCCAGTACCGCAGCGGTGGGGAGACCCCAGCACCCCCGGCTGTCCCCGAAACGGGGCCGCCGGAGCCTGGCGCGTCCCTGGGAAGGGTCGTTCCACGCGTGCGCACACGCAAGCACGTGACACGTGTGCATCCTCGCCCTTGGGGACCCCCCAACCCCGACCCGCCTGCTGCGGCACAGCCCGGACCCCCGGCGAGACCCCGATGGTCCCTCTCCCCTCCCCAGGACTTCGAGATGGACGTGGTGGCGATGGTGAACGACACGGTGGCCACGATGATCTCCTGCTACTACGAAGATCACCGGTGCGAGGTTGGGATGATTGTGGGTAAGACGGCCCCTTCCCGCAGGGACACGCAGCAGGCCGGGGGGGACCGTTCCCACGGCCCCGCTCACGCTTCCCTGCTGCGAGCAGGGGCTTGTCCCTTTTGGGGACACCCACCAGGGACAGGGGGGTGGCAGCGGCGCCCTGCCGAGGTCTCCTGAGGTTGGGACGCCAGATGGCATCGCCTGGCCCCGGCACGGTGGTGGGGGCACCTTTGCGGTGAAGAGGGGGTCTGGTCACCCAGGGCGCGGGTCTGTCCCCGAGGGCCATTCTTTCTCCAGGCTGCCGGTGGCTCCGGCATCTCACCGTACGGCTGGGGACCCACTGAAGGTGGCCAGCGCTGGCCGTGCTGGGGAGCCCGGGAGGTGGGGATGGGTTTGAACCCCGCAGGCTCCTTTGTCGCCTGCAGGGGAGCAGCCCCCCGCCATCCCCCAGACCCACGCTGGCTTTAGTGCCATCAACCATGCAGCCATCTGGGCTTTCCGCACCGGCTCACGCCGTCCCCTCGGCCTGGGTAAACACCGCGCCACTGGCACCGGGCTGTTTATCAGCTCCTCCGGAGGCCAGGCTGCCCTTGCTGCGCAGCAGCCAGAGCCCCTGGGACCCCGCGGTGGCCGTTCCTGACACCCAGCAGGGACATGCAGCCGGCTGGGGCCGTGGGGAAGGATCGGGGGGAGCAGGAGGGCTGAGCTTCCCAATCCGCATCAGGATGGGGACGGACAGCTCCGAGCGCAGCCCCCCAGCTGTGGCGCTGGCTGCCCCACGGAGCCGGCAGGACGGGCAGGACGCGGGTGCTGGGGCTCAGCGCTGTCCCCCGCCACCACCACCCACTCCCATCCCCGGTTCCCGCTGGCAGGGACGGGCTGCAACGCCTGCTACATGGAGGAGATGCAGAACGTGGAGCTGGTGGAGGGCGACGAGGGGCGGATGTGCGTCAACACGGAGTGGGGGGCCTTCGGCGCCTCGGGGGAGCTGGACGAGTTCCTCCTGGAGTACGACCGCGTGGTGGACGAGACCTCACTTAACCCCGGTCAGCAACTGTAAGGAATAGGACAGATCCAGTTCCTCTGGGCGTCCCCCCGCCATCCCCGGCTGCGTCCCCTCCGCCCACCCTTCTCCTTCCCCCTGCCCGCCCGTGCCACGCTGGGCTCAGCTGAGGCCGGAGCAGCTCAGCACAGGTACCCCCAAAACGGGGGTCCTTCGCCCCGGCTGCTGTGCCCATGCACGGGGATGCATCCGGCAAGGGGGGCGGAAGGAAAGAGGGGGTGCCGCGGGACGTGGCCCCCCCAGTCCCGGCCCTGACGGCCGCCCCCTCGCCTGTGTCCCCCCCCCAGCTACGAGAAGATCATCGGGGGGAAGTACATGGGGGAGATCGTCCGGCTGGTGCTGCTGAAGCTGGTGGACGAGAACCTGCTCTTCAACGGGGAGGCCTCCGAGAAGCTCAAGACCCGCGGGACCTTCGAGACCCGCTTTGTGTCGCAGATCGAGAGGTACGGGGCTGGCGGAGCCGCGGCGGGGGGCCGGCACCCGCAAACCAGCCTGCTGTGCTGCCCCGCACCGGGGTCTTCCGTCCCGTCACCACACAGGCGCATTGGGGTCCCCTGTCCCATCACCCCACACCAGGCTGTCCCACGCTGGGGTCCCCTGTCCCGTCACCCCACACCAGCCCTCTATAACCGCCCCGCACGGGGTCCCCGTGTCCCCCCGTCCCCTGACCGACGCACCCCTCTCTCCCTGTCCCAGCGACTCCGGCGACCGCAAGCAGATCTACAACATCCTGACGGCCTTCGAGCTGCTGCCCTCGGGGATGGACTGTGACATCGTGCGGATGGTCTGCGAGAGCGTCTCCACCCGCGCCGCCCAGATGTGCTCGGCCGGGCTGGCCGGCGTCATCAACCGCATGCGGGAAAGCCGGAGCCAGGAGACCCTCAAAATCACCGTGGGGGTCGACGGCTCCGTCTACAAGCTCCATCCCAGGTGAGGATCCCCGAGAGCCTTCCTCCCACCGTGGTCCCCTTCCTCCTCCTCCTGCATCCCCCAAGCCTTGACCCCGTTTTTTTCACCTCTGGCAGCTTCAAGGACCGCTTCCACGCCACGGTTCGGCAGCTGACGCCCGGCTGCGACATCACCTTCATCCAGTCGGAGGAAGGCAGCGGCCGCGGGGCCGCGCTCATCTCGGCCGTCGCCTGCAAAATGGCCTGCATGATGGGGCAGTGAGAGAGGACTCGGGTGGAGGATGAGGATGATGATGGCCTGGGGGGGTGGGAGGACGGCGGTCCCGCTCGGAGCTCTGCGAGGAGCAGAGACGGACGTGGGAAGGGATTTGCCGCTGGTGAAGGCGGCTCCCGGCTCCCCAATAAACGGGGTTTGCGTGGACTTCTCCTCTGGGGCCGCTTGAGCGAGAGCTCCTCGTCTTCCTCGTGCCGGCAGGGAGACCCCCCCGTGGGGCTGCCCCACGTCTGAGGGGTCATCCTGCACCTCCCTGGCCCCACTGGGGACCCCGCCGCGGGGAGCGGGACCCCCGTGCGCCCCCCCAGCCCCTGTGCTGGGACTGAGACCCCCGGGGGGCTGGCCAAGGGGTGAGGGGCTGGTTGGGGAGGACCTGGGGATGGAGGGGGCCGGGGTGGCCCCCACCAGTGAGCCCCGGAGGTGCAGAGACCGACTGGGGTGTGCCGGAGCTGTGCCGGCCGTGCCGCAGCACCGATTTTTGGGGATCCCCTCCAGCCTTATCCCCGCAACGGACACAGGGTGGGGGGCAGAGCCTGGGGGCACCCCAGCCTCCCCCTCCCAGCACTGACCCCCCCAAAAGGGGGCACAGACCCCCACCAGGGGCTAAATCCCGCTCCTGCCAGCGGCAGGACCCCAAAACCCAGCGGGTCCCAGCCCACCCCAAAAATGTGCCGTGGCTCAGCCCCCTTCCCAAGCAGCCAAAAATAGTGTCCCCTGCCCCGGTGACAGCCGGGGGGGCCCGGCCTGGCTTGCGTCCGGCACAGCCCCGCGGTGTCAGCACCCGGCGCCAGCACCAAGTTTGGCTCGGCCGCCCGCCCGCGTCCGCCGCCCGATTTAGCTTGGGGCGATAAGGGGGGGGATAAAAGCCGGGGCGCCCCGGGGAGCCCCAGCCCAGGGCTGCGGCGAGGATGGTGAGTGCGGCCGGGGACCCCCCAGGCACGAGGGATGGGGCGCCCCAGGGTGTGCGGATGCTGCGGGGGGGACTGGGGGCACCCCAGGGTGTCGGGGTCCCTCTGGGGGTCTGGGGCACCCCAGGGATTTGATCGCCCTGAAGGTTTGGGGCGCCCCAGGGCGTCGGGGTCCCTCTGGGGATGGTGGGCACCCCGGGGTGTTGGGTTCCCCAGAGGGTCCAGGGCAGGGTTTCGGGGTCCCCCTGGGGGTCTGGTGGCACCCCTGGATGTTGGGGGTCCCCCTGGGAGTCTGGGGTGTTCCACAGCATTGAGGTCCTCCTGGGGCACCCCAGGGTGTTGGGGTCCCTCTGGGGGTTGGGAGCACCCCAAGGTTTTGGGGTCCTCCTGGGGCACCCCCAGGTGTTGGGGTCCCTCTGAGGGTCTGGGGCACCCCAGGGTGTTGGGGTCCCCCTGGGAGTCGGGAGCACCCCAGGGTGTTGTGTCCCTCTGAGAGTCTGGTGGTACCCCAGGGTGTTGGGGTCCATCCGAGGGTCTCGAGCACCCCAGGGTGTTGGGGGGGGTCTGGGGGCACTCCAGGGTGTTGGGGTCCCTGTGGGTGTGTGCGAGCACCCCAGGGATTGAGGTCCTCCTGGGGCACCCCGGGGTGCTGAGGTCCTCCCGGGGCACCCAGGGTGCTGGGTTCCCTCTGGGGGTCGGGGGCACCCCAGTCTGGGACCCCCTCGGGCTGTTGGGAGTCAGCCCATGGTAGGGGCCATCGTGGGGGGCCGGGGACACCCTGGGACGCCTGGGGCCACCCCATGGGGCTGGGCCACCCCATGGGGTCCGGGGCCACCCTGGGACCTGGGGGCACCCCAGGATCTGGGATCGTCTCAGGGTGTCGGGGTCATCCTTGGGCGTCGGGGGGCACCCTGGGCATCAGCCAGCGGATTCCCTGGGCTCTGATTGGCTGCGGCCAGCAGCCAGCAGGATTCCCTGGGCTCTGATTGGCTGTGGCCAGCAGCAGTAGGGTTCCCTGTGCTTATGGCCGTGGCCAAAAGTGGATTCCCTGTGCTCTGATTGGCGGCAGCCCTCAGCCAGCAGGATTCTCTCTGTTCCGATTGGCCAAGGCCGAACAAAAGGGATTCCCTGTGCTCTGATTGGTTGGAGGACCAAAAAGGGATTCCCTGTGCTCCAATTGGCTGGGGCCAAACAAAAGGGATTCCCTGTGCTCTGATTGGCTGTGGGACCAAAAAGGGATTCCCTACGCTCCGATTGGCTGGGGCCAAACAAAAAGGATTCCCTGCGCTCTGATTGGCTGGGGCCAAACAAAAAGGATTCCCTGCGCTCTGATTGGCCGGGGCCGGACCAAGGCTTCCCCGCGCCCCGGTTGGCTCCCGCAGGCCAGCAGGAGGGCGGGCACGCGCGGCAGGGCGGCGGCCAGGCGGGCGCAGCGCCGCTCCTCCAACGTCTTCTCCATGTTCGAGCAGTCGCAGATCCAGGAGTTCAAGGAGGTAACGGGGCGGGGGGTCCCGGGCGGGGGGTCCCGGGGTGGGGGGATCCCGGGGCAGGGGTTCCCGGAGCAGGGGGTCCCAGGGCCGGGGGTCCCGGGGCGGGGGGTCCCAAGGTGGGGGGGTCCCGGGTGGGGGGGTCCCAGGGTGGGGGGATCCTGAGGCAGGGGGTCCCAGGGCGGGGGGTCCTGGGGCGGGGGGTCCCAAGGTGGGGGGGTCCCCGGGCTCGTCCCCCCCCGACCCCCTCGCCCGTTCTGCTCCAGGCCTTCAGCTGCATCGACCAGAACCGGGACGGGATCATCACCAAGGCGGACCTGAAGGAGACCTACACGCAGCTGGGTCAGTGGCGCCGCGCGGGGACGCGACGGGGACGGGGACGGGGACGGCTGCGGCGCCGAGTCGGGGTGGTAACAGTGGCAGGGGACAGTGACAGTGCCAAGCTGGGGACAGCAGTGATGCCAATCGCAGGGATGGTGGCAGTGCCAAGGGTGGGGACGGTGCCGGTGCCAAGCCCATGACAGTGATGGTGCCAGCGATGGCGCCAAGTGGGTGACGGTGCCAGCGCCCAGTGTGGGGACAGATGTGGTGCCAGGCACGGGGAAGTGACCGTGCCAAGTGCGGGGCCAGTGACGGTGCGAAGCCCGGGGCAGTGACAGCCGGGGCCGCCCGGGCGCGCGGAGGGAACCACTGGCTTTATCTCCCGAGGGACGCGTCCCCGCGCTCCAGCTGGCATCTCCAGTGCCGCCTCTCCCCTCCCGGGGCCAGGCTGTCCCCGGTGCCCAGTGTCCTTGTCACCGTGTCCCCCCCAGGGAAGGCGAACGTGAGCGACAAGGAGCTGGAGGAGATGCTGAAGGAGGGGAAGGGGCCCATTAACTTCACCGTCTTCCTGACGCTCTTCGGGGAGAAGCTGAACGGTGAGCGGCCCCGGGTGTCCCCTGACACCCCCCAACACCCCTGTCACCCCCCGACACCCCCCAACACCCCTGTCACCCCCCGACACCCCCAGGGGTCAGCCCCAAGCCCCACCTAACACCTCCCCGCCAGGCACCGACCCCGAGGAGTCCATCCTCAATGCCTTCAAGCTCTTCGACCCCGCCGGCACCGGCACCGTGAACAAGGACGAGTGAGCGGGGGACAGCAGGGACCCCTCGGGGCACCCGGCCAGATCCTGCCTCCCCCGGGCAGGGGATGGGAGCCGACCCCGGGCTCAGCCGTTCCCTCTTCCCGCAGGTTTAAGCAGCTCCTCCTGACCCAGGCGGATAAGTTCTCCCCAGAGGAGGTGAGGCGGCTCCCCTGGCCGTCACCGTCCCCGTCCCCGTCCCCTGCGCTGGCCCCTGCCCACCCCGTCCCCTCACAGTGTCCCTGCACGAGGGGGGACAACAGGACCCTCGGGGGGAGCAGGTGCCCAGGACGCCCGGCTCTGCCTGCCCACGGGGAGATGTGGGGAGGGGGACACAGCCCCCAGCCCCAGCTCCCCATGTGTCCCCCATAGTCCCTGTCCCCAGGGTCCCCATGTGTCCCCCATAGTCCCTGTCCCCAGGGTCCCCGTCCTCCACAGGTGGAGCAGATGTTCGCGGTGACGCCCATCGACGTCTCGGGGAACATCGACTACAAGTCCCTGTGCTACATCATCACCCACGGGGACGAGAAGGAGGACTGAGGGGACAGGGGGTCCCCCGCCCTCCGCCGCTCGCTCTGGCCAAATAAACCACCAAACGAGGGGATCTTGTCCGTCCGTCCGTCTGCAGTGGCCCCAGGGAGGGAGGTGGCTCTGTTCAGCCTGGGCTCTGCACCCTCGCATGGCTCCCGGTGTCCCCATGGAGCTGGCGTGTCCCCAACACAAGGGACAGCCCCCCGCCAAAGGATGGGCTCCCAGGGGACCCCGGCACGGGGGACAGCAGGGCCACTGTCCCCAAGAGACGCGGTGGCCTGGGGTGAGATGCTTTATTGCACGGGGAGGAGGATGCGGGGGCCAGGGTGGCAGGTGGGGCTGGGAGGGGGTTTCAGGGTTCCGGGGGTGGCACTCGGGGCCGGTCGCGGTCTGAGCCCTGCGGAGACAAGGAAGGAGCGGTGAGCTGGGGGCCACCGTCGCCCGTCACCCCCAACGCATGTGCCAGCGAAAGTGGCTCCTCCAAACTTCCCCCCGCCTCCAGGAGGCATTTTGGGGTCCCCTGCCTCACCCCCACCCTCCGGGGGCACAGGCAGGTTCCCTCCTGGAGGCACAGGACCCCCAAGGGCTCTCCCGCGCTGGGGCAGGCACGGGGTGCAGGACACGGGGTGCGGGATACGGGCTGGGGGAACGCGGGGTGTGGGATGGAGGATGCGGGGTGGAGGACACGGGATCAGGACGCGGGATGCAGGATCGGGGCGCGGGACGCGGGGCGGGTGCTGACCAGGCTCAGGCCTTGCAGAAGCCGATGGCGACGCAGGTGTCCTGGGCCTCGTCGCCGTTCTGCAGCGCCTCGCTGATCTGGTCCCGGTACTTCTTCACCAGCCGCTTGCAGACACGGCCCAGGCGCTTGCCCAGGGCCCGGCAGGCTTTGCCCAGCGCCGCCTCCACCGCTGCCTGCCACGACCAGCCCCGGCGGCGTCAGCGGGGCCGCCTGCGGGGCCCCGCTCCCCCGAGCCCCCCGGCCGCCCGCTCACCTCGTCGGGGTTGTCGCCCACCATCGCCTTCATCTGCTCCAGGATTTTGGTGCACAGGGTGCACTTCTTCCCCTTGCCCAGCGCCATCACGTCCCCTTCGTCCACGTCCCCTTCGGTCATGTCCCACTGTGGGAGGACAAGGCGGACCCTCAGGGCTGTGCCGGGCCCCCCGACGCAGGCAGGGGGCTGCCCCACAGCCGTGGGGCGGCGGCAGGGCCGGTGCTCACCAGGGCCAGGCTGTCCCAGAGGTCGCGGCAGTACTGCTCCCTGCCGCAGCGGCTGGCGGTGGCCACGTCCTGGCACCAGGCCGCGGGGCCGCCCTGGCAGGGCTCGGGGACCGCAGCCTGCGCCGCTGAGCGGGGATGGGGACGGTGAGCGCGGGCGCGGGCGCGGGACCTCGTCCCTGCCACCCCCAGGTGCCTGTCCCCACGTGGCCGCCATCCCCGCCATCCCCGGCTCCCCATGTGGAACCCATCCCCACCATCCCCATGTCCCCACCTAAGACCTCGTCCCCACCGTCCCCACTGCCCCCACAAGGACCCCGTCCCACCATGCCAAGGTCCCCACGCAGACCCCGTCCCCAGGCCGCCTTCCCCGCTGTCCCCCGTGCCCGTCCCCACGTGTCCCTCTCCCCTGCGCCCCGGGGTGCCTGTCCCCCCGCCACCCCGTCCCTCCTCGGGGGCACGGGGCAGGGGGGGCCCCCGTTACCTCCCACCGCCACCAGCACCAAGAGGAAGGCGGCAGCCATGGCGAGCCCACTCGAGAGGGTGACAGCGGGTGACAACCGGCCGGCCCGCCCCGACGGCTTTTATAGCCCGGCGAGCGGGCTGTGGGGACGGCCGCGCCACTCAGCGCCGCCGAAACCCAAAAAACCCTTAAAATGGAGCGGCGCCGGCTCGCAAACCCCTTCCTCCCTCGCACCTCCGCCCCCCGCCCCCGCGGCAGGAAGGCAGCCGGGGGGGCCCAGCCCCGCGCCCCACCGAGCCCCCGCGCCCCGCAGCCGGCTGCCGCCGGCGGCCCCCAGCCCTGGGCCCGGCGGGGGCCCCACGGGGGCGGCCCAGCAGCCCCCCAAGCGGGGGGGGAGGGCGTGGGGCCGGGGGCTCGGCGGGGGTCCCCTCTGCCCCCGCCCGGGCTCGGGGGGGGCCTGGGGCTCCGTCCCGCTGTTCCCGGTCCCCCCGTGAGCAGTGGGGGGGCCCGGGGGCCGGTCCCGGTGCCCCCCCGGGGGTCGGTCCCGGTGTCCCCTGTCCCCTCCCGGACCCCCCGAGGCCTCAGGGGTCGGCCTCGTGCCCCCTGTCCCCCATGGCCTCCGCGGGGCCTGTCCCGGTGTCCCCGTCCCCTCCCGGCCTCCGTGACGCCCCGGGGCTCGGTCCCGGTGTCCCCCTCCCCTCCGGGGCTCCCTGGGGTCCCGGTGCCCCCCTCCCCCCGCCCCCGCCGGTTTCCACGGTAACGGCCTCGCGCCGCCGCCACCGGCGGTTGCCACGGCGACCCGCCGCTTTGGCGTCACTTCCGCTCCGAGGCCACGCGACTTCCGGGCTTTGCGGCGTTCGCGCCTTTTCCCCCCCCCGCCCCTTCCCCATGGCGGGCTCGCGGTGCCGGCGGCCCCCCCCGACCGCTGACCCCTGACCTCTGACCCCGTAGGTGACCTGCGGCCTGGGGGGGCCCGGAGGGGGGTGAGGACGGGGGGGTTTGTGGCTGCCCCGCTCGGGGGGGGCCCGGCGGGGGGGCGATGGGCGCCCGGCGGGGGGCTGGTGCCTTTTGGGGGTCCCTGGGGGGCGGCTGAGGGTCCCTGGCGCGGGGGGCTCCCGGGGGACCCCCGCGAGGGTCCTGGGGGGACCCTGGTTTGGGGAGGGGGGTCCTGGTGCTCGGGGGGGCTGGGGGGTCCCTGTAGCGTCCTGCGGCCTGGGGGGGCTTGGGCCGGGGAGTTTTGGGGCGGGGGTGTCCTCGGGGGGGTCGTGGTGCTCGGAGGTGTCTGGGGGGCTCCCGGTGCCCTGGGGGGTCTCTGTGCGGGAGGGGTGTTTAGGGGGGGTCCTGGGGGCTGTGCAGGGCTCGTGGTGCCAGGGGGCATTTGGTGGTCCTGTGGCCAGGGTGGGACTGGGGGGCTGCGGGTGTCCTGCTGCCGGGGGGTGACTGGGGGTCCTGGGGTTTTCCTGGCACCAGGGTGGGTCTGGGGGTGCCCTGGTGCTGGGGAGGGGGGCGGTGACTGGGGGGGTCAGCCGTGTTTTGGGGGGCGAGGGGGGCAGTTTGGGGGTGGGGGTTGCCTCCAGGGAGGGATTCGGGGCGACGGTGATGGCCGGGGTGTGCCGGGCTCGCTTTGCCAGGCTTAATTTGCCCAGATCCTTAATTTGCCCGTTTCCTTGCCAGATCCTCCATTAAAATCCCGCCGTGTCCGGCCCCGCCGCTCCGGCCCGGCGCCCACCATGTTCTGGGAGCAGGCAGCCGCCACGGCGCAGGGTTTGCTGGCCCCCCCCTCCGCCGAGGCCTCCACCTTCACCAGGCTGCCGGTTTCGGCGTACGCCGACTACTCCCAGCCCTTTCGGCTGGGCGAGCGCAGCTTCAGCCGCCAGTACGCTCACATCTACGCCGCGCGCCTGATCGAGATGCGGCCCATCCTGGAGGAGCGGGCGCGGCAGAAGTGGGGTGAGTCGGTTTGGGGAGTAAGCCCCCTCTTTGGGGGAGGAGGGCAAAGCCGCGCGGCTGGCGCAGCACCCGCTGGAAGCTCTTCGGTGATTTTTTGGCAAGTGCTGGCCATCCTTTCCTAAGCTTAGGCACACATTAGGGGTCGAATAACCCTTTGGGGGTTTTGGGGGGATGGTTTCTCTGCCGGACATGTCCCAACCTTTCTAAAATCAGCTTTAAACATCAGCTGTGTGGAGAAAACCTTTTTTCTTTTTGGCTCACCGGGCCAGGTCAGAGCTCTTGCTCGCTGTCGGGAGCACGAGTGAAGCGCAAGGTTTGTCATGGCGAGGGGCTGGCGGGCGCCCCGGCCAGGAAGCGGGCTGTGGGGGGCGCGAGAGGCGCCGCTTGCGCCGGGGGGGCCGTTTCCTCGCCCGGCAGAGCCGTGTTAGCGGTTAGTGGGTGGGATCCTCGTGCTAGAGAGTTTCCATCCAGCGCTGCCGTTATGCCTTCAGATGAAGCAACTGCCTCGCCGCTGCCAGAGCGCGGTGGCTAAGCTTTCTGACAGGCCTCGGCGCGGCGCATGGCTCCTCGAGCGTGGTAAAAGGCTGTTATCGAATTTCACCATCTCGGACCAGCCAAGCTTTCAGCTTTGCCCTTCTATGGAGGTTTTTGGGCTTGGCCGCTTGTTTTTCTTTCTCTCCCCGGCCCCGTGGGCTGCACGGAGTGAGGGGAAGCAAAGCCCGCACTGGGCTGTGCCGGTTGCACAGCGGATGTCTTTCCTTGGCCGGCCACCCTGCGCCGTAACCCTGGATTTTGCCGAGGTTGACGGGAACCAGCAGTTTTGTAAAGCTCCACTTCCCAGAGTCATGTGATGGGACGAGATTTCTGGCGTTTGTCTCACAGCGAGAAGCGCCTGCAGGCAAAATCTGGAGAGAGCAGCCCCCCTCCCCCTAAACACACACATTTGGAGGGTTAGAGCCAAGAATAAGAAACTAAAACGGGATTGTTTTTTCTGACTCCGAGTGTTTGCATTCCTGGGATTGATGAACCTGTGTTTCCAGCTCCGCTGAGCCCAGGGTGCCGGTGATGGCAGCGGGGTGCTTTCCACCGGAGAGGAGTCACGTTCAGCAGGCGTGTGATTAGCAAAGGGAGAGTCTGGGGGGGAAAAGGTCACCCCACCGCCCACAGCCAGAACGGGCGACCCGACGGAGGAGCTGGCGCGGCAGCGGGCTTCGGCCGTGTTGTTCTGGGAGAGGAGCCTGGCAGCTCCCGCGGCCCCGGCGCAGTCCTCCTCCCTCCCGCGCTTGAGGCTCGGGGTGGATGGGCTTCACAGCTTGATTTAAGCAGCAGGAAATAAAAGTCCTGCAGACACGTACAGGATGGGGCTGGAGCATCTCTGGGTCCTGGTGGGTGAGGTGAGAAGTCTTGGGCTCAGCCTGTGGTGAGGGAGGTGCATTTTTTGCTGTCTGCACGTGCTCCCCAGCCACGGAGACGATGAAGCGCTGGGGCTGCAATGCTCTCTGCACCTCCTGAGGTGCGAGTTGGTTCCCCCGGCCCGTATCCCCCTGGTAAAGCCCAGGACCAGGCACAAGCCTTTCGGGCAGAGGAAACCCTGCCCTCCCCAGCAGCCTGTCTTCATGCTGGGATCTTCCCAAATGCCCGGCTGCGATGGGGATCCTGGCTTCCAGCAGGAATCCCGGGCAGAGGATCTGGCCCTGGCAGAGGCAGAGGTCAGACTTGGGGGTGGTGAACGATCTCTCTTGCCTGTCAAATCTGAGTGGAATGTTTGGGTCATCCGGATGAGGAGCAGGAACACCAGCCCCTCGTGCTCAAGGGCAAGGGCACCAATTCCGTGCCCAGGTGGGACAAACCTGGACCTGTGCCCCCTGCAGAGCTGGAGCTGTGGTCCCAGCGGGAGCTCTGCACGCTGTCCTGGGTGGTGGCCAGGAGCTGTGGGTCCCCCAGACCCTGGTGTGACCCAGCTTTCCTCCCCCTCAACGCGGAGGAAATGCCTGCAGGCAGTGCTGGCTCTCTGGCATGCTCCATTGGCCCCATCTGGCCTACACATGTGGATTCGGCTCCATGCCTCGAGGAAGAGCAAGAGGCTTTGCAACATTCCCTCGCCGCCTCTTGCTGGCCTGGACGTTCAGGCCCTTTCAGCTGGTCCCGGCCAGCCTTGAACCTTGCCTGCCCTCGCAACCGTCCCCGAGGCCGGCTGAGCCCCGTTTCTCTCTGCAGGGAACGGCGTGGTGGTGAGGAAGCTCTGCGAGCTGCGGGCGGGCGAGAAGTGCTGTGTGGTGGGGACGCTCTTCAAGGCGATGCAGCTGCAGCCCTCCATCCTGCAGGAGATCAGCGAGGAGGTAACAGCGGGGACGTTCCCTCCCGCGGGCCCCCCCGTCCTCCTCCGCATGGCTCTGGGGGACGTGCCAACACACGGCCGGCTTCCCATCGCTTCCCTCGTGCTCGCTGTGGCCGAGCAAGTGGGAACTGCCCGGGCCTTGACCTGGGGAGCTGGTGTATAATCTTCTCTGTGCCTACCCTGTCCCTAGACACCGCCACTCTTGCTGCCACCCCTTTGGGCCAGTGCGCATCGTGTACGTGCCTGCTTGGTGTTGCTTTTCCTGCCCTTGGAGGGTTTGGATCCAGCAGAGCAAACCTCCTTTCCCTGCTGCAGGGGAGGAGGATGAGGGGGGCGTCCGGGGAAGCTCTGCCGTCCCCATGCCGTGCTGGGGGCCCATCTGCTCCCAGCCAGCTCACAGGGAGCGTGTTGGGAAGTTTGGAGCCTGCTCGTCGCAGCATGAGGTTAGCCCCGTGCCTGCCGGGCAGGGTTCAAAGGGAGCGGAGTGCTTGCCCGGGCGATGATTGCAAACACGTTTCCCGAGGCGAGCCAGAGCGCTGTCTCCCGCCGCCTGGCTGAGCCGCTTCCTCCTTGGCCGGGGAGCCACGCTCGTGTTTGCTTCGCCAGGGCGCTGCAGGGAAGCGTTAAGCGAAACCAGCTCGTCCAGGCGGTGTGCAGCTGGCGAGCAGCGCCGAGAGCTGCCGGGGCCTCCAAAGCGCCGCTTTCAAAGCGGCAGCGGGGGTGTTGGCCGCATCGGCGGGGGGGGCCGCGCCGGCGGCTCTCATGAGTCACGCGCCCGCGCTCTGGTTTCCACGAGCGGGGTTTGGCTGGGGGGAGGAAGGGCCCTTTGGGGCAGCTCGCCTTGCCGAGGCCATGACAGCCTGCCCTGTCCCCCCGCAGCACAACCTGGTGCCTCAGCCGCCCTTGCCCAAGTACATCCACCCCTCCGACGAGCTGATCCTGGAGGACGAGCTGCAGCGGATCAAGCTGGAAGGAGCTGTCGAGGTGCAGAGGCTGGTGACAGGTAGGGGACGATGGCTCTGCAGTGGGAGCCACCTCACAGGCCCTGGCCGGGGGCTGACCGTCCGCTCTCTGCCGTAGGGACCATCTGCGCCGTGTACGGCTCCGAGCAGGATGATGGCAAGTTCCTGGTGGAGGATCACTGCTTCGCCAACCTGCCCCGGCCGCTGCCCTGGAAAGGCCCCGACTCGGACCGGTGAGTCTCCGCAGGGACAGGAGCGGGGCTGGCACCGCCGTATCCGGAGCCCCTTGGTGTGGGCAGCCCTGGCATCGCCGTGCAGGCAGGGATGGGCGCAGGCAGGGAGCACAGTGTGCTGCCCGAGCCTCTCCGCTTAGGTTCGTCCTGCTGGTGTCGGGGCTGGGGCTGGGCAGCGGCAGCGGCGAGTCCTTGCTGAGCACGCAGCTGCTGGTGGACGTGGTGACGGGGCAGCTGGGCGCCGAGGGCGAGCAGAGCTGCGCCGCGCAGATCTCCCGCGTCATTCTGGCGGGGAACCTGCTGAGCCAGAACACGCAGAGCCGGGACACCATCAACAAGGTACGGCGGGGAAGGGGCCTTCAGCCTCGACGCTGCTCTCTGGGGCCCGGGCTGGCACGGGGAGGCCCGTGGAGGTGGGGAAGGAGGAGTCAGAGAGGGCACGGGGTTGTTCCCTCACTCTCTCCCCACTGCCCCAGGCCAAGTACTTGACCAAGAAGACCCAGGCTGCGAGCGTGGAGGCCGTGAAGATGCTGGATGAGATCCTGCTGCAGCTTTGCGTAAGTGCTTGGAGCGGGATAGGGTTGGCCGGGGACTTGGGTACCTTCTGGGGGAGGGAGCCTGGCTCCCGAGCCAGGGAAGCAGCGCTCTGCCAGCAGCCCGAGGGTGCGGGGTGGCAAACGCCCCTTCCCCGGCCCCCACCTTCTCTTTGAGCACCGCATATGGTGCTGTACAGGAATGCGGCAAGAAGGGGAGGCAGCGCGCAGCCCAGCTTCAGATCCCTCTCCTGGCATCTGGTCTCTGTGGTGAAGCCAAGCGGGGCTTCCTGCGGGGAAGTGGCGGGAGCCAAATCAGGGAGTGGGCAGAGCCGGGGATTTGCTCTGAGCCCCTTCGAAGGAGGGTGGCTGGGCCATCCCCCGTAATCCCCGCTCTGCCGGCAGACCTCCGTGCCCGTGGACGTGATGCCTGGTGAGTTTGACCCCACCAACTATACGCTGCCGCAGCAGCCCCTGCATCACTGCATGCTGCCCCTCGCCAGCGCCTACTCCACGCTCCGGCTCGTCACCAACCCCTACCAGGCCGACGTGGACGGCGTCAGGTAAAAACACCTGGTGTGCCAGCAGCTCTGTGATAACTGCTGGCGGCATGGGATCGCGGGGCAAGTCACGGCAAGTACAGCTGTCAAATCTCTCCTTCTTTCCCCCAAAATGGTGTAGGTTTTTGGGGACCTCAGGGCAAAACATCAGCGACATCTTCAAATACAGCAGCATGGATGACTACCTGGAGATCCTGGAGTGGACGCTGCTGGCGGGACACATCAGCCCCACGGCCCCGGACACGCTGGGTAAGGCGAGAGCTGGGTGGCCGCCAAGGCTGGGGGGGTGTTTGCCCTCGAAGGGGTGCAAGGTGCAGGTTCCCCTCCTAATTTCCATCCCTCCCAGGCTGCTACCCCTTTTACAAATCAGACCCTTTCATCCTCACCGACTGCCCTCACGTCTACTTCTGCGGCAACGCTCCCCGCTTCCAGTCCAAGCTGCTCAAAGGTGAGTCCCGCAGCCTGCAGGGCCCCCGATCCTCGCTCGGGGCTGGGACCCTGCCCCGGGGTGCTGCCCGAGGGCTCACCTGCCTGACGCCTGCCTGTTTTTGCAGGGGAGGACGAGCAGCAGGTCCTGCTGCTGACGGTGCCCACCTTCAGCACCACACAGACCGCCTGCCTCGTCAACCTGCGCAACCTCAGCTGCCAGCCCATCAGCTTCTCCGGCTTCGGGGCTGAGGACGATGACGGGGACATGGAGGTCAGGCACTGACTGAGCAGGCAGGGCACGGACTCAATAAACCCCTGGCCCCTCGGAGGGCCCTGGCGCCCTCCGCCTTTGTGTCATCCCCGTCTGCCCTCCCGGGAGGGCTGGCACAGAGCTGCCGGGGGCACAGGAGAGAAGAGACGCTTGTACCAATATAACTTGATTTATTTGTGTAACAAAAAAACTGTGTGGAGGGGACAGGGGCTGCAGCTGCCTCCGCGTGGGCCCTGCCCTGGAGAGTGGGACCACCCCTGCCAGCCCCGCTGTGCCGGGAGACGGGGACGGGGCGAGGGCTGGGTCCTGCTTCACCCCCTCCCTTGCCAGGCAAGGGCTGGCGCTGCCCAGCCCCGAGGGACGGGGCAGCACGTCCTCTCCTGCCGGGCTCTGGAGCCTGGCAAGGGGGATGCTCCGCAGCCGCCCAGCCTTTGGGGCGAGCGTCGGCATGGCGTGCCCTGCAGTCGAGGAAGCAGCGCGGGTGAGAAGCCGGAGCCCACCCGGGGCGGGCTACCCAGAGCGGGCTGCCCGGGGCTCGAGGAAGGCTTTAGAAGCAGATGCCGGAGCCTGCTGCAGGCAAAACCAAACCGGCCGCAAGCGTCCGGCCTTGGCTCGAGGCAGGAGCGAGGGGACGAGCATCTCCTAGTCACCAAAGTTCACGGTGTAGGTCTCGGCCGTGGTGAAGGGCTGCGCCGTCCCCGTGCCCAGCTCCCAGGCCTCCGTCTCCGTCACCAGCTCAGTCACCACCTCCGTTTCGGTCTCCATCTCCCAGGTGCCGGCTGTGGGTGGCTCTTGGCTCCAGGGCGCGTAGGCAGTGCTGCTGAAGGGGAAGGGCAGGGCCGTGGTGGGCGGCGGGGCCGTGGGGGCACTGGCGGCCGTGGTGGCATTGAGACGCCGCAGCCTCATCTGTTGCCGGAGCTGCATGCGCTGCCGGAGGCGCATACGCAGGCGCATGCGTTCGCGGGGCGTCATGGGGCGGCCGGGCACGATGCGGCGGATGGGCCGGTTCCCGTTCATGGCCATGATCTCCCGGATGCGTTTCCAGTTGGAGCGCGAGAGGACGAAGTTGCACTGGGTGGCCCCAATGTCGTAGAAGACGCTGCAGGTCTTGACGCTGGGGTTGTAGCCCTCGGCCCGAGCCGAGACGCGGTACTCGCCCGGGTTCAGGATGCGCCAGTAGTCCCCACCGCTGGCTGCGGAGAGCGAGGGGAGGCAGCGGGGTGTGAAGGAGGCGGCACGGTGCTGCCGGCACGCCGCCTGGCACCCTGTCCTGCACCATACCTGTCTTGATGTTGTGGTTGATGCCCCCCACGACGATGGTGGCGTTGGCGATGGGTTCTCCCTGCTGGTCCGTCACCAAGCCCTTGATGCCCCGGTGGACCTACGCGAGGAAAGGGGACGAGAGGAGCCATGTGGGGCAGGCGGGGCAGCGCCGGCTCCCTGCCTGGCGCGTCCCGGCACCTACCTGCTCCATGAAGGTGAGCAGCGACTCCTTGTTGTTCTCCCACTCCTGCTGCAGCTCACTCTCGTGGGGGAACTTGTCGCAGCCGAGGTAGACGGAGAGCTCCAGGCAGTTGGTGTGCAGGTAGCTGAAGTCATTCATGGCTGTAAAACAAACCAAGCGCTCACCCAGCCGCTCGCTCGCACCTTCAGGTGGTGGGAGCGCGGGGCGGGCGGACCGACGCCGTATGGCGTGGCACCCACTTACTGCCAGCCCGGGGGTGCCACTTGGCCCCCTGCACGATGCCCATGGCGTTGGTCATGTCCTGCGTGTGGCAGCCCCCGCGGAAGGTCTCGGTCATGGTGAGGTGGGCCGAGGCGTAGGAGATGGCGAGCCAGCGGAAGATGGCGTGGTCGGGCGTCTCCTGCAGCTCGGGGTTGTCGTCCTCGTAGTCGTCTGGCGGGCGAGGGGCGGCCGCTGGTGTCTCGCTGACGGGCCGGGCCGTGTCAAAGGGGTAGGATACCAGCTTCTCCCCACCCTGCAGGTTGGCTCCCAGCACAAAGGGGTTCTTGTCCATCCATGCCATGACAGCCCGCGTCTCCACCGCCACCTGCCATGGCAGGCACGGCAGTGTGAGACACCACGTCCCCATCACTGTCCCACCACCCCGCCCCGTGCCGTGGCTCACCGTGGCGTCCTCAACCAGGTAGTGCTCCGGGATGGGGATGTGGTGGTTGGGGAACTTGTGGGGCACCAGCTTCCTCTCCTCGGCCGCCCACAGCGCCGAAGCCAAGTCGGGGAAGTTCTCAAAGAGGTCGTAGCCCTCCTCCGTCCAGTGGCCCAGCGCCCAGTTGCCCAGCTCGGAGCCCTGCGGGCAGCCCAGGGCAGCGGTGAGCCCGGGGGCTGCATCCCACCGTCCCATCCCACCGCTCCGCCGTCCCATCCCCTGCCCTGCCGTCCCCTTACCGCCTCGCGGGCCAGCTCGTAGCCATCGGGGTTGAGGGAGGGCACGAGGTGGATGCGGGTTTCGGTCACCAGGCTCCGCACCCGGGGGTTGCCGTCATGGTACTCCTTGCACAGGAACTGCATCAGCAGGAGCAGCAGCTCCCGGCCCAGCGCTTCGTTCCCGTGCAGCCCCGCCGTGTACCTGAACTCGGGCTCACCTGCGGGCAGGGTACAGGCAGGATCAGCATGCTGCCTGCGGCAGGGGACAGCAGCCGGGTCGCCCCACACCTCCCCTTCTCACCCGTCTCGTGCTCGCCCGGGTTGTCCGAGATCTCCATGGCGTAGATCTTCAGCCCCCGTGAGCTCTTGCCGATGTTGTAGATGCGGGTGATGGTGGGACACTCCTCGTTCACCACCTTCATCAGCTGCGGGCGCAGGGTGGGGGGCAGGTGATGGGGGACAGTGCTCGGGGGGCCGAGCCCACCCCCCGTGAAGGAGCCCACCCCACGGAGGTGCCCACCGCCCCACGGAGGTGCTCACCTGCCTCATGTCCTTGTAGGTGTGGTGGCGGAAGTCCAGGTTGTCGGTGGAGGTCACCTCGTTCTGCTGGGCGTAGTAGCTGCTGACGGCTGCGGAGGGGACAGGGACACGGCGGTGGGGGGCTGCGGAGCTGCCACCCCCCCAGCCCCCTCAGCCGCCGCTTTGGGGTGGCTCTTACTGGAGAGGGGGCAGCCCAGGACCTCGAGGCGCAGGCAGAGGCTGCCGTTCCACGTCTGGGGGTAGATGCGGATGTAACGGGCCACCATGGGCTCGGGGAACTCAGTCAGCACTGGCGTGTCCTTGTCCACGTTGCCGTAAAACATCTGCAGAGGGGAGCGAGATGTAGCCACGGCGGGGGAGCGGGTCCCTGTTGTCCCCATCCCCCCCAGCCAGCCCGTGTTGGGGTCCCGTACCATCTCCTCGTAGCCATTGGTGTACATCACCCAGTTCTGGCTGTCATTGCTGAAGCCCACGTAGAAGCTGGTGACAAAGTCCTCGCTGCGGGAGGAAGGGGACAGGTTGGGAGGGGAGGTCCCCGAGCCGCTCCCCCACCCCGTGTCCCCAGATCCGTCCCCTCCCGCTCGTCCCCGGCCCCATACTGGATCTGGGAGTCGCGGCCCTGGGTGATGACGCCGGTGAACTTGGTGGTGCGGCGGGTGTCCACCTCGATCCAGTGCGCCCGGCTGTCGTCCTCAGCGCACCAAGCCCCATCGAAGAAATCGTCCTCGTTGGTGCCCGCCTGGGGTGGGGATAGTGGGGGGGACGTGGGTGGGGGGCCCGCTGGTGCGGAGGGTGGCCGCGGGGCGGGCGACCCTCACCTGCATGTTGAGGCGCCCGCGCTGGGCGCCCAGCCCGTGGCGCAGCATGGAGGAGGCCAGGATCTGGTCGTCCTCGATGCGGTGGGACTCCAGGCCGATGGGGGGACACCCTGGGGACAGTGTGGGGGGCGGGAAGGGTGGTGGGCACCCCCCCGCAGTGGGGTGCCCGCTTCCCCCCCGGGACCGGGGACACTCACTTGTCTTCTCCTCTGGAGGGGCCCATTCGTCCTCGTCTGGCTCCCACTTCTTCCCCCCTGGTTTTTTGGGTTTTCCTGGAAAAGGGGCGCATGAGGGGGAGCAGAGCCCAGGGGGCTGGGGCGAGGGGACGGGGATGGGGGGGCTGGCACCCACCTTTGCGGTCCCGGCCCTTCTCCTCTGCCCAAGGGTCCTCCTCCTCCTCCTTGCTGCTGCCGCCTTTCTTGGGCTTCCCTGGGATGGGAGAGTGGCTGCTGGGGACATGCCACCCGCCCAGGGGACATGTCACCTGCACCAGGGACGTGCCACCTGCCCCAGGGACATGCCACCCACCCTGGAAACATGCCACCCACCCTGGGGACATGCCGCCCCCCCTGGGGACATGCCGCCCCCCCTGGGGACATGCCACCCGCCCCGGCACCCATCCCGTCTCTCACAGGGCTTGAGTTTCTCCTCGTCCGTCTCCATCTCGTCCTCTTTGTCCGGGTGTTTCCTGGGCTTCGGGGGGGGGGGCAGCCCGTACTCCACTGCGGGGCGCAAAGGGGGAGCGGGGCTGGGACACCCCTTCAGGGCCGGGGGACGGCGCGGGGGTGCCACCCGCCGGAGCCCAGCTGGGCACGGGGGGAGATCCCTACCCGTGGGGCCGGGCAGAGCCCCCCAGGAACGGGGGTCCTGGGGTGCCCCGGCCCCCCATGGCTCGTCACTCACGGTCATCGTAGTCGGGTCGTAGGAAGCCGTCCTCGTAGTCCCCTTCGGTCACCAGGACGGGCGGCGGGGGTGGTGGCTGAGGGGGTGGCACCTCCGGCTTCGCTGGGGAGGGCGAAAGAGGCCATGCTGGGGGTTGGGGGGGGAATGGGGGTACCCCCGTGTCCCTGTGGGATCCCTGTGCCCCTATGGGATCCCTCAGTCCCTGTGGGGTTCCTCATGCCTCCGTGGATCCCCACACCCCTACTGTGCCCCCAGGGGTCCCCCATGTCCCTGTGGCGTCTCCCATGCTTCTGTGGGATCCCTGTGTCCCTGTGGGATCCCCCATGCCCCTGTGGGGTCCCCATGTCCCCCTCTGTATTCGCACAGGATCCCCGTGCCCCCAAGAGATCCCCTAGGGGGTCCCTGCACCCCTGTGGGGTCCCCTGCACCCCTTACGCAGTCCCCATGCCGCCCCCCCAGCTCCAGGCTGTCCCAAAACGATGCTCCCCTGGGTCCCCAAGGCTGGGGACTGTCCCCCCCACCCCGAGAGGTGCCAGCCCCCCTTTGTCCCCCTGTCACCCCACTTACGTGGCTCCTCGGGCTGGGGCCAGACTCTCTCGGGTTTTTTCCTGCTCGGGGGCTTGCGGGGTTTCTGCTGCCGCCGGATGTACTCGACTGGGGACAGAAAGGGGGTGGCGGTGACTTCAGAGGGACGAGGCGGGGGGACACCCCCTCCCTCCTTTCCTCCAGGCCGGGGGACCCCGGCGGTCCCCCCGCCCGCGCCCCGGCACCGTACAGTCCTCGTAGTCCTCCCGCTCCAGCTGCTCGTTGTAGTCCAGCGTTGGTGGCTCCGGCTCCTCGGGGACCTCTGTGGGGACGGGGCGCAGGGTGGCACCGGGGAGCAGGGAGGTGGCATTGGGGTGCAGGGAGGTGGCATTGGGGTGTAGGGAGGTGACACTGGGACGCAGGCAGGTGGCACTGGGATGCAGGGAGGGGGCATTGGGGCACAGGGTGGTGGCCCCGGGGTGGAGGGAGGTGGCCCTGGGGTACAGGGAGGTGGCCCCAAGACACAGGGAGGTGGCCCTGGGGTACAGGGAGGTGGCCCCGGGGACAGGGCACTCACCAGGCTCGGGCTCGGGGCTCCAGTCCTCCCGCCCCGGCTGCCAGGGCTCGCTCGGTGGCTCCTCCGGCTCCCCTGGGGACAGGGACACAGAGCGAGGGGCTGGCGGGGCCCCCTGGCAGCCCCCCACCGAAGGAAAATCCCGTCGGGAGGCAGGCTGGCGGGGCGGAGGGGTGACCCCGGCGGGACACAGCCCAGCCGGCCGTGGGGTGCCACCGGGAAGCCGAGCGGGACACGGGGGGACGCAGTGGGGTGCCACCCCCCCACCCCAACCCGGTGGGCGGCGAGATCAGGCCCCCCCAAGACTTACCTCGGCCACCTCCATCCTCCTCCTCCTCGTAAGGCGAGGGCTGCTCCGGGAACCGGGGTGTCCCCGCGTCGTCCTCGCCCCGCGGGGGCTGCGGGGTGGCGGGGGGCCCCGGGGGGGTGGTCGGTGGCTCCGGTGGCTTCTTGCCGGAGGGTTTTTTGGTGGCCTTGGGCGGCTTCTCCTTGGGTGGCTTCTCCTTGGGCTTTTTGGAGCCTTTTGGGGTTTTTTCGGAGCCTTTTGGGGGTTTTTCGGAGCCTTTGGGGTTTTTTTCAGAGCCTTTTGGGGGTTTTTCGGAGCCTTTGGGGGTCTTCTCCTTGGGCTTCTTGGGGGGCTTGTCCGCGCCCCTGTCCCTGTCCCTGTCCCTGTCCCTCTTGGCGCCCCGGGCTCTCTCCTTGGGCTTTTTGGTGGGCTTGGGCGGTTTTTCCTTCTTCCCCTTCTTGGGTTTCTCGGGCTCCGTCAGCCCCGGGGAGCCTGGGGAGGGGAGCGGGGGCAGCAGCCGCCCCGCCGCGGGGTGAGGGGCGGCCGGGGCCGGGCTGGGGGGGGTCCCCACCCCCCGCCGCGCCCCGCTACCGGCGCAGCCCCGACCCGCGGTGCCGCTGCCGCCCGCTCACCGGTGCCGGTGCCGGTGCCGGTGCCGGTGCCGACGCCCAGGTCGGTGCCGAAGCCCAGGTCGGCGCCGTCCCCGTCCCCGTCCTCGCCGTCGCCGCCGCCGGGGCCGAGGAAGCCCCGCAGAAACGCCTCGATCTCGGCGTCGGTGAGCGCGGGCGGCGCGGCGGGGCCCGGGGCGGCCCCGGGCAGCAGCGGCAGCAGCGCGGCCGCCAGCAGGAGGCAGGAGCGGGGCGGCCCCGCCAGCCCCATCGCCGCGTCCGCCGCACCGGCCCCGGCCCCGGCCCCGAGCGCCCGGGCGGGACCGGCGGGGGGCGGGCGCAGGGGCCGGGGGCGGCACCGAGCTGCGGCGGGGCTGAGCGGCACCCGCGCCGCACCGGGAACGGGAACAGCGGGGACAGCGGGAACGGCACCGGCACCGACACCGCACGGGAACGGGAACGGCACCGGCACCAGCATGGCACGGGAACGGCACCGGCACCGGCACTGCACGGCAACGGCGCTGGCACCAGCACCGGCACTGCACGGGAACAGCATCGGCGCTGGCACCGCACCGGCACCAGCACTGCACGGGAATGGCACTGGCACCGGCACTGCACGGAACCAGGACGGTACCGGCACTGTACGGGACCCACGCTGCATGGGCACTGGCCCTGCACCGGCACTGGCGCTGCACTGGCACCAACACCGCACAGGAATAGCACCGGCACCGCACTGGCACGCTGCGGTGTGGCGTGCCTGACGCTGGACTGACACATGCACTGCCGCTGCCCGGGGAACCCTCGCCGAACCGGCACCGCACGGGCACTGCCGCTGCCCGGGGCCCCGCACCGGCTGGGGACCAGCGCTGCGCTGGCACCGCCTGGGCCCTGGCTTGCAGGGGCACCAGCACCGCACAGGGACCAGCGCTGCACCGGCGCTGGCACGACGCGGGAGCTGGCGCTGCGCAGGAACCAACACCGTGCTGGCGCTGCATAGGGCTGGCCCTGCGCCGGCACCAGGCCCTGGGCACGCAGAGCCCACGCTCACGTGCTGCGGCCTGGTACGGACACACGGACACCACGGGTGCAGGCACACACACCGCACGCAAACACCGCCGCGCTGCGCGCACACCGCATACGTGACGCTGCACGCACGACACGTGGGAAGCCCACCGTCGCGCCGACACGCTGCCACACGCGGAGGCCCCACACGCGGGACACGCACCGCACATGTCCCTGCACACGCGTGGGCGACTGCCCGCGGGCTCCCCGCACACGCAGGTACCACGCACACAGACCACGCGCTGCACGTAGGACACGGCGCAGACGCGGCGCAGACGCGTGACCCCCCCGCCCACCCCCTTCCCGGGGAAGGGAAGGCCCCCAGGTGCCACCCGAGGCGCTAAGGGGGGCGGTGGGCGCCCCCCACCCGCCCCGGCCCCCCAGGCTCCCCAGGCCGCGCGGTGGCCGGTGGGGCCACGTGGCGGGCTCAGGCCGCCCGCGCTCGTCACACGCGTGGCCCCCCCGGCCGTGAGTCACTTCCCAGCAATGCTGCGGCCGCGGCCTGTGGGGAGCTGGGGGGGGGGGGGGCCTGCTCTGCACCTCCCAGTGCCTCCCAGTGAGCCTCCACTGCAGCCCCCCCCGCAACGCAGCCCCCAGTAGTGCCCCCCCTCCCAGTGCAGCTCCCAGTATGGACTCTACCCGTTACAGCTCCCCCAGTACAGCCCTCCCTTCCCAGTACAGCATCCCAGTACAAACCCCTCCCAGTACAATCCCCTCCCAGTATACCCCCCCAAGTGCACCCCCCCATATAGCCCTCCCAGTACAACTCCCAGTACAGCCCCCGCCCATTATAGACCCCCCAGTACAATCCCCTCCCAGTGCAGCCCCACCCAGTCCAGCTCCCAGTATACCCTCCCCAGTGCAGCCCCCTGTATCGCCCTCCCAGTACAGCCCCCAGTACAGTCCCCCCCCCGTACAGCCTCCCCACCCAGTAGAGCCGCCCTCTCCCAGTACAGCCCCCTGTACCCCCCTGGCAGGGCACAGGGCTGGAACCCCCCCCGGGGGGGGGGAGGCCCACGGGTGGCACTCAGTGCCCTGGGTGACAGTGGGTCCTGGTGGGGAGGGGGGGTCCCAGGAGGGGGGGGTCCCAGCAGTGGGGTGGGGGGTCCCAGCAGTGGGGTGGGGGTCCCAGGAGGGTGGGGGGTCCCAGCAGTGGGGTGGGGGGGTCCCAGCAGTGGGGTGGGGGTCCCAGGAGGGTGGGGGGTCCCAGCAGTGGGGTGAGGGGCCCCACTCGAGGCCACATGTCCCCGTGGGGGGCCCACGCGGGGCCAGGCCCGTCCCCCCGTCCCCCCGTCCCCACCCTTTCCTGCCGCCTGAGTCACCGCCGCCGTCTTCCGGGAGGCTCCGCGGCTGTTGGGGCGTCCGTCTGTCCTGCCGCGGCCCGCTGCCGTCCGCCTGAGCGAGGGGCTGTCCGACTGTCGGGGTGTCCGTCTGTCCATCAGGGTGTCTGTCTGTCTGTGTGGCTGGCTGTCCGTCGGGGGGGTGTGTGTCTCTGGGGTATCCCAGACACCCGGGGGGTGTGTGTCCATCCGGGTGTCCTTTGGGGTGTCCGTCTGTCCGGCCAGGTGTCTGTTTGTCTATCGGGGTGTCCTTTAGGGCGTCTGTCTGTCCATCACAGGGTGTGTGCCTCTGGGGGTGTCCATCTGTCTGTCCTGGGGGTTTCCCACCCACTGGGGGGTTTGTCTGTCTGTCTGTCCTTCCTGGTGTCCACCTATCCATCGGGGTGCTCATCTGTTTGTAGGGGTGTCTGTCTGTCCTTCCAAGTGTCCAGCTGTACATTGGGGTACATCTGGCCATTGGGGTGTCCGTCTGTCCATGGGGGTGTCCACCTATCCGTAGGGGCATCCATCTGTATGCAGGGGTGTCTGTCCATCCTTCTAGGCATCCGTCTGTCCATTGGGGCTTCCATCTACCTGTCGGGTGTCCACCTCTCCTTCTGGGTGTCTGTCTGTCCTTCTGGGTGTCCATCTGTCCATCAGGTGTCCATCTGTCCACCGGGGGGTCCACCTCTCCTTCTGGGTGTCTGTTGGGGTGTCTGTCTGTCCTTCTGGGTGTCCGTCTGTCCATTGGGGCATCCATTTCCCTGTCGGGGCGCCCTTGACCCCCCGGCTCTCCACCCCTTGTGCTCTCCATCTTCTCCATCTCACGGTGCCCCTCCGTCCGCAGGTCCAGCCCTCCGCTCCGCCACCCCACGCGTCACCACCTCCCTGCCGCCATGTACACCGCGCTCCCCAAAAGGTACCCCCGCCCCCCCCCTCCCCTTCCCCTCGCCCCCCGGCTCACGCCGCCCCTCGCCCCGCAGCGGTTCCCCCTTCGGCCCCGCCGCCGCCCGCCCGGGGCTGCACATCTGGCGGGTGGAGAAGCTGCAGCCGGTGGAGGTCCCCGAGGCGACGTGGGGCGTCTTCTTCTCCGGGGACGCCTACCTGGTGCTGCACAACGGGCCGGACGAGCGAGCCCACCTCCACCTCTGGCTGGGTGAGCCCCAGGGTGGGTGGGTGGGGGCGCGGGGGGTGGCGGTGGGAGCGGGGTCTCAGCGCTGGCTGCCGCCGCAGGCCGGGATTCCTCGCGGGACGAGCAGGGCGCCTGCGCCCTCCTCTCCACCCAGCTGAACGCGCTGCTGGGCGAGCGCCCCGTGACGCACCGCGAGGTGCAGGGCAACGAGTCCGACGTCTTCATGGAGTACTTCCCCCGCGGCATCACCTACCAGGTACGGGTGCTGGGCATCCTCGGTGGGGGCTCGGGGCGCTCCCGGCGCTCAGCATCCCCACTGAGCACTCAGCATCCCCACCACTGGGCATGTGGGATCCCCTCTGGGTGCTGGGCAGCCCTAGCAGGTGCTCAGCATCCCTGCTGGGTGCTCAACACCTCTACCACATGCTCAGCATCCCCTCTGGGTGCTCGGTATCTCTGCTGGGTGCTCAACACCCCTGATGGTTACCGAGCACCCTTGCTGGGTGTTCAACACCTCTACCGCATGCTCAGCATCCCCTCTGGGTGCTCAGCATCCCTGCTGGGCGCTGGGCACCCACCAAGCACTCAGCATGCCCCGTTGGGTGCTGGGCACCCCAGCGGGCGCTCAGCACCCCTGTGCCGGCAGGAGGGCGGCGTGGACTCGGCCTTCAAGCCCACCCGCCCCGGCGCCGGCCCCGTGCGCAAACTCTACCAGGTGAAGGGGAAGAAGAACATCCGGGCGAGCGAGCGGGGCCTGAGCTGGGCCAGCTTCAACACCGGCGACTGCTTCATCCTCGACCTGGGCGAGGTGGGCAGGGGCCGCCGGGTGGCCCTGTCCCCACCGTCCCTCTCCCTGTCCCCCAGAGCTTCTCACCTCGAGCGTCCTTCTGGGTGGCCATCTGTCTGTCAAAGTGTCCATCCATCCGTAGGGGTGTCTGTCTGGTTTTCTGGGTGTCTATCTGTTGGGATGTCTGTCTGTCCTTCTGAGTATCAGTCTGTTGGGTTGTTCGTCTGTCCTTCCGGGCAGCCATCTGTCCACTGGGGCATCTGTCTGTCCTTGGAGATGTCTGTCTCTTGGGGTGCCCATCAATCAGTTGGGGTGGCTCCCCTATCCATAGGTGTGTTTGATCGTTGGGGTATCTGTCTGTCCATCTGGGTGTCCATCCATCCATTGGGGCATCCCTTTATCCATCTGGGTGCCCGTCTGTCGGGGTGTCCATCTGTCCAGAGCAGCGTTTCCCTGGGCCAGCGTCCACCCCAGCGACTGCTTCGTCCTCAACCTGGGCGAGATGGGTTGGGGGCCACTACGGTGGCCCGGGGAAGGTGGGATGGCTCTGTCACCACTGTCCCTCTCCCTGTCCCCAGACCCTCTTCGTCTGGTGCGGGGCCAAGTGCAACGTGCTGGAGCGCAGCAGGGCGCAGGAGCTGGCTGCGGCCATCCGGGACGGCGAGCGGGGCGGCAAGGCTCGCCTGGAGATCGTGGCAGATGGCGAGGAGCCGCCTGAGATGCTGCAGGTGCGCCGGGGCCCTGACGTCCCCAGTGGGAGCAGAGGGGGTCCCGAGTGTCCCCGGGGTGGCTCTGTGACAGCCCCTGTCTCTTCCCCCGGCAGGTGCTGGGCCCCAAGCCCACCTTGCAGGAGGGCAGCCCCGAGGAGGACGTCTTGGCTGATCAGAGGAACGCGGGGGCAGCCATCCTCTACAAGGCAAGGCCACCTCGGGACACCAGGGTGGTCCCCGGGCTGGGCATAGCTGAGTGTCCCCATGGTGGTCCTGGGGCTGGGCATGGCCAGGGGACACCGCGGTGGCCCTGGGGCAGGGCACATATGGGGGATGCTGCAGTGGCTGCGTGGGGGGACACAGGACCAGGCACGGCCGAAGGACCCTGGGGTGGCCCCGTGGTGACATCCTGGCCGTGGGCAGGTGTCGGACGCAACGGGGCGCATGGACCTGACCCAGGTGGCCGCGAGCAGCCCCTTCAGCCAGAGCCTGCTCTGCTCCGACGACTGCTTCGTGCTGGACAACGGCGCCGGCGGGAAGGTCTACGTCTGGAAAGGTGCCTGGGGATGGGGACGGGGGGGGACGCGGGGACAGGGGCCACCCCCAGCGTGGCTCTGACATCCCCGTGCGCAGGGCGCAAGGCCAACGAGCAGGAGCGCCAGGCGGCCCTGAAAGTGGCCGAGGAGGTCATCGCCCGCATGGGCCACTCGCCCCAGACACAGGTGGGTGCAGGCGGTGAGGGGTGCCCAGGGGCTGGCACAGGCGAACTCACCCCGTCCCGGTCCCCGTCCCCTCCCTGTCCCTGTCCTGGCAGGTGGAAATCCTGCCCGAGGGCCGCGAGACGCCCCTCTTCAAGCAGTTCTTCACCAGCTGGAAGTGAGGGAGCGGGTACCCGCGGGGCCAGCGCCCGGCCCAGGGCAGCACCAGGCTTGTGCCGGCTGTGCCAGCTCCCTGCCAACACCTGCGCCCTGCTCAGCTGTCCCTGTGACCGTGCCATCCCCATCCCCATGTCATCCCCATCCCCATGCCTACATCAGTCACATCCCCATGCCATCCCCAAGCCCGTGCCAACCCCATACCGTCCCTGTGCCATGCCCACGCCACCCCCGTGCCTTTGCCCGCCCCATGCCCATGTCATTCCCATCCCCATGCCATCTCGATCCCCAAGCCCATGCCATCCCCGTGCCTTTGCCCGCCCCATGCCCATGTCATTCCCATCCCTTTGCCATCCCCAAGCCTGTGCCATCCCCAAGCCCATGTCATTCCCATCCCCTTGCCATCCTCATGTCCATGCCATCCTCAACCCCATCCCCATGACCATGCCATCCCCATTCCTTTGGCATCCCCGTGCCGTTGCCCACCCCATCCACCTGTCATCCCCGTCCCCATGTCATTCCCATCCCCGTGCCATCCCCGTCCCCGCGCCATCCCCATCCCCGTGTCATTCCTGTCCCTGTGCCATGCCCATGCTCTGTGCCAACGCCGTCCCCCCACCCTCACTGCTGCCACACCTCTGCCACCTCCACGCCCTCACCGCCTTCCCGCTCGTGCCCGCGCTACCCCCGTGCCCACGCTGTGCCACCCCCGCGCCCCATCATCTCTGCGCCCACGCCATGCCGCGCTGTCCCCGTGCCCACATCATCTTCTTGCCCACGCCGTGCCCGTGCCCACACCGCCTCTCTGCCCACGCCAGGCCCATGCCCACGCGTCTCCCCCGTCCTGCGCCCAGGCCCTGGCGAACACGGGGTGGGTGCTGAGCCCTGTGTCTCGCTGCTCCAGGTGCGGTGCTACGTGAGCACCCCAAGATGGCTGAGAGAGGTGGGAGATGGCCCGTGGCACCCGCCTGGCTGCCAGCCCTGGGTCTCCAGTGTCCCCACATCCCCAGTGTCCCCACGTCCCCAAATCACCCAGGTGCCCAAGTCCCTCATGTCCCCAAATCCCTGGTGTCCCTGCACGCCTGGGACCTGCATCCCCAAGGTCCCCTCAGCCCGGTGTCCCTGCCGCCTCCATATCCTCATGTCCCCGGTGTCCCCACTCCCCGCTACCTCCACAGTCCCTGCACCCTGATGGCCTCAGTGTCCCCAAAACCACCCCTAAAGCCCCTCTACACACCCAGGGCCACCCAGACCCCGTCGCTGCCTGCACATTTCTGCCAGCCGCTGCCTCCGGCTGCTTTTCTCACCCAACCTCCCTCCGTATTAGACTCAAATAGTTAGTGCTGGGGCTAATTACGTATCTAATTATCCCTGCCTTCGCTCCTCTCTCCGGAGCACGAGCCTGGTCACGATGACCCGTTGCGAAAACACGTGGCGATTCCCACGCACGGCCCAGCTTTACCTTATTAAAAGATTTCTTGTTGGCGCTCGCGGCTGACGTTAGGAATACGTGAGCTCTGCCTGGCCCCACGCCAAACACCAGCATTTCACCCCAATTCACGCCCGGGACCGCACAGCCGGATCCTGCTGCAGCCATCACCAAAGAAAAGCCCTTTTATTGTTGCCGGGATGGACAGGGACGGCATGGGAGGCGTGAGCGGTGGGGAAGGAGCCCACGGGACCCCCGGGGAATGGGCTTGGAGGAGCCACCGCGTCCCCCAGCGCCCGTGGGAGCCACCGGCATCTCCAAACTCCTTCTACTTCTAAAGCAACACCAAGGAAAGAAACTCAACAAGGGGGGAAGGTGGCAGCTGGGCTGGGCTCTTCCTTGTTCACAGTGAATTTGGGGTGATGGGGGGAGGGATCCCACGCTCACAGGTTTTGCTGGAAAAAAAAACCAAACCAAACCCCAAACCACCCGCTTTGGTCTGGTTCGACCTCCTCCGCAGGGAGCTTGCTCGCACCCAAGTCGAATCCCTGCAGCAGGGTTTGGGGAGAGGGGAGGGCAGAGGAAACGCCCCTGGGGGACAGCAGGGAGGAGGACACAGGGACAGCGGTGGCCCCGCTGGCAAGCTCGGGGGGGCGGGTGGTGGCACCGCTGTGGAACCAGGATTTGGCTCTCTAGGTGGTGTTAGACCCTGCGAGGTGCCAAAAGCAATCCAGTGAGCTTCGTGAGCAAGGTGAAATGGGGAAAGCGGTTTCTCCGTCGTGGCCACGTCAGTTCTGAGGCCACAGGGTTGGAGGGAGCACGGGGGGAGAGGCAACTTGTTCCCTGAAAATGCCCCGTAAGGGATTTGTCCCCTCCTTCAGCCCTGAAAGAGAATCCATGCCCCAAACCAGGGGGAGGAGGGGGAGATCAGCACTGCGGGGGCTCAGGATGGGATCGGGCCCTTCATCCCGACCAAGGGCCAGCTACGGGGATGGGAGAGGGCGGAGGAGAGCAGCGCCTGGGTCAGCCCTGCTGCTGAGGGAGCAGGGCAATGGCACTTGGAGAAAAAAAAAGAAGAAGAAATAAAAGCCACATATCGTTTGGAAGAATCAGGCAGGAGCCACGTGCTCCCGGGAGGACGGAGCGGCTCTGGTCCCCGCAGCCCCGCCAGCCCCCTTACTCAATCAGTTCCACATAATTGGCAGGGAACATGCCAAAGTGGCCGTCGGGACCGTAGCCACGCCACCAGCCTTCGTCGATCATCTCGATGTTAGTGATGATGTTTTCCGGATCAAATGAGATCTCAGTGTCATCAGCTGGAATGAGACAGAGCGAGGAGGGGCTCAGAGCCAAGCCGAACCCCCCCAGCACAGCCGGGGACGCTGGGACCCCCCGCCTGCCTCGGACGTCCCTCCCGCAGGGACACAGTGCCAGGCACGCAGCCCCCGCCGGAGCCCCCGCTTAAAGAGAGGAGGCGGTGGCAGAGTCAGCTTCCCCGGGGCTGTGTCCCGCCGGAGCCCAAGCCCCTCGACAGCCACTCCTCACAGCAGACTGGCGATTTCACGGCTGGAGAAAGCACGGGCAGCTCAGCCCCGCTGCTGCTGTGAAAGGCCAGGGGTCCAGTAAATTATAAGATGCGAATATCCAGGCAAAACAGGCTCCGAGGCAGGAGGCAGGGGAGGGAAGGCAGGGAGGCGAGTGAGAAACAGATGTTAGGGGGGAAAAAAAGAGAAGCCATCAGCTGCCTTCCTTTTCCAGCTCCACTTTGGGTGGAAGACGCTGTACCTAGCACCCAGCCGTGGGATCGCCTGGCGTGGTGGGCGATGTCTCCGGTCCAGCTCTCTGGGAAGAGACTGGGCCCAGCAAAGCCCTGTCCAGTTCAGAGGGAAAGGCAGAGCTCTGCAGGTCTTACCAGCCTGGTAGTCGTAGAGCGCCCGCGCACACAGCCCCTTCCCCGTCAGGTCCGGCGGCTGCTGGTACTCAACCGGGTAGTCGTATTTGGCATCCTCAACGTGTTCCTTCAGGAAGGAGAGAGGCAGGAAAGGAGTTACCAGCGTGGGCGATGCTGTGCCAGGCAGCTCGTGCTTGGCTAGCCGCAGCAAGGGTCTGCGGCCCGGGGTCTCGCCACCCCAACGCACGGCACGCGGGGTGCACGTCACCCCTCTCCGCTTCTCGTAGCCCCGCTTGGTTTCCTGGGTGAATGGGGAGGTGTTGCACACCGGGAATTGCAGGAGAAAACAGTGGGAGGGAGGAATACAACACCGTGCAACACCCAGAGATTTAAATCAGCCCCCCGAGCCTTGGGGAACTGCGTGCAGGAGGTCCCAGATGCCCCCCCCCCCGTAATAAAAACGCTGGCTCTGGGGGCTCCACGCATCTCTGCCAGGAGATAAAGGGGACGAGCGTGCAAACCAGCCCGGCACCGAAGAGCGGAGGCGGCCAGCTCTCCCGTTTGGCTCACGAGCCGGCACCGATCCTGCAGTGCCTCTGGCCCAGGAGCCAGCATCACAACCAGAAACACCGGAGACCAGCAGCAGACAACCCTTCTGGAAGCCGATCCCTCGGGATCTCCGCTGCAGACGGCAGTTCATCACCCCCACGTTTAAGCCTGTTGAAGCTGGACAAGCTCCAGCTCCAGTTTTCCAAGCGTTTCTCTCTCATGACTGTTTTGAGACCTGAGCTGGCTGCTTTTTACTTTTCTTTCGTACGGAAAGGCTGAGGCGATCACTCAGCCCATCTCCCGCTCCCTTTGAACCAGCTGGACACTTCCAGACCAATTCGAGAATGAGAAAATTAAGTATGTTTGAAATGCTTATGGTTTTGTGAGGGGGGGGACGGGACAAGACGGATGAACAGAGGAGAGGAAACCAAACGGTCACCACAACTCCGAGGGAAATACTGCAGCATGACACAACCCCGCTATTAGACGCTGGAGAATCTGACGGGCACGCCAAGAATAGCTGAGCTTTGTCGGCTCCGCTGGTTTTGGACGTGCAAAGAAGCAGGAGAAGGAGGAGAAGGCGCTTTGGCCAAGGGGCTGATGGGGCTCTCCCCGTGCCCCCTCCTGGGGCTCCAGGGCCGCAGTGACGCCGGCCGGAGCACCCCAGGGTGCGGGACAGGTGACAGGGGCTCGGCGCCAGCACCTCTTGCTGTCAGCGCAGGGAAGGGATGCCGCAGCGTCCCCTCGCCGTGCGGATGCGGCCCGAGCATGTGCGAGCGCCGGGGTTTCTCCGTTTCCTACTGATTTTAGCCCAGGCAGCCGGGCTCCGAGCACCGGAGGGGGGATTTGTACCCAAAGAGACGAGATGCTCGTAAGAGGGTTCCAGGCTCACCCTAACAGATGAGACACAGCCCTGCCCTCTCGCGCGAGGATCCTGGCCAGCCCCGGGTGCCCTTTTCCCCCCGGGGTCCTCCAGCCTCCCCCATGCACCAACCTGAGGTGGTTCTTCATAGATGGCCGAGGGGTCCAGCGGCTCCGTGTACAGATTCGCCTCTTCCACGTGGGAAGCTGGGACGCTTGAATTGTACCCGGCGTCTCGTCCTGCCAAAGAAACGCACGGTATCTCACCACGATATCCATCACCGAAACCTCTCCCTGTCCCCTCGTTCATCCAGCTCCAGGCTGAAGTGCCACCGAACTCCTGCTACGAGCTGGCCGTCACCCGGCTCTCCTGTCCTGCAGAGGGGACGGGTCCAGCAAGCACGACCCCAGCCGCGGGGTGAGCAGGGGCGTAGGGAACGGTAAAAAGGACAAGGGAGAGATCCAGGACCTCCGATGGGGAAAGGAACAAGCTTGCTCAAGAGGAACCATTTCCAAGCTGCTCCTGGCGGTGAGCACAGGCCCTGACGGGAAGGTTTGGCGTGGAGACCCTGGCCGAGAGCAGCATCTAGCGGTGACTGCGGCTGGGGGGCCGCCGGAGCTCGGCCCTCGCCCCGTCGCTGGGGTGGATGGCGCAGAGAGCAGGCACACGGCGCTCTGAAACAACCCCTGGTTTTGCTCCACCAAAGAAAATCTGTTTCTGGCTGAAGCATTTTGCTGAACCCAATCTTGGTTTTTAACCAGGTCCGTTTTGATTTATTTGGGAAAAGGCAGCTTGGAGGTTGTTTCCCAGCTCCCACCTTCCTGAAGCAAAGCTCTGGAGCAGCCTTGGGACAGGGCAGCGGCCGCCTGGCGAGCTGGGGACAAGCCCGCAGGGACGCGAAACCACACAGCCCTTCAAGGACAAGGGAACCCCTCCGTGCCACCCACGGCGCATGGGGAGACCTTCCAGATAGAGCCAGTCCTCCTCCAGACTTGCTCTTCCCACCCAAACCACACGAAAGGGGACAGAGCATCTCGCCACACACAGAGAAAGCTCTGCGTAGCCCGGCTCCCTCTGCCCGCCTTGCCGCCCCAGCCCCGGCGGCGAGGGCAGCGATGCCCGGGCAGACGGGCACTGCCAGCCCTCAGAGCCCCGCATCCTCTGGTCTTTACTGGGATGGCGAAACCCAGCCCCGCCGAGCTGCTAGAGCTGGCTGCTGTCACCACGCTCTGCTGCCCGGAGGGAAATCCCTGCGCGGGTGCAGAAAGCCTCCTGTGCTGGGTCTCCAAGGCATTTTGGAAAGGTCTGCGTGCGAACCTCAAAGCCCCTGCAGCGGGAGGTCTGGAGAGGGGCTCTGGGGGTGCGCGGAGCTGAATTTCAGCCTTTCAGCCAGGAGATGTCCTCATCCCCTCGGCTGCTGAACCTCCTGCCAAGTCTGAGAAGGAAAGGAAGGGACCTTGGGACCAGGCAGCAATAACTCTCCTCCTTCCCCAACCTCAGCATCACGCTCAGCCCCTCCGGCTGGCGACAAAGCCTGCGGGTTTCTGGCCCATAGATCCTCGCGCCCTGCCGAGGCATGGGAAAACGAAACAGAAGCTGGGAGCCTGGCCTCAGCATGCCCAAGTTTGGGGACTTATTTGGAGAGGCGAGGCGAAAAGCTTTGGTTAGGCGAGGAAGCAAAGCCACGCACCTGCCGCGGGTACCGGAGAGGCTGGCGGGGTCCCCCAGGCAGAGGAGGGGGCGAAGGAGGCTGGGGGAACATCCCGGGCAGGAGAGGCAGGGCTCGGCACGGAGTTCACCTCCTTCTGCAGGAAAGGGCTGCGAAGCTTGCCTGGAAAAGGAGCGAAACGTGCTGCAGGAGGCGGGCAGGCATCGAGGCTTCCAGCCGCACGGCGACAGCCCCGCGGCTCCCCAGGAGTTAGTCACCGAAGGGTGGTGTCGGATGCTTTTTGCCTTAGGTTATTCGCCTAAACAGGATTTTCCAGCTCTAATCCTGGTTGTGGAAAACAAGTTTGTCTACTGGTTACAGCAGTAGCTGCAGCCAAGCAAAAAAATAAAAAAAGACATAATTTTAGGGAGGAAGAGTAACCGGAGGACACCACCACCCAGGCCCTGCTCTCCAGGCTCTCTAGGGGGATTTTCGGAGCACCCTGGATTTCACAGACATTAGGCCCAGCAACTGGGAGAGGCACGATTCAAACTGGTTGCTGCCAGCCTTCTAAGCCCTTTCCTTTGGCAGAAGGTGACTGCGCGCTGTTATCTCCCCCATCGACACCTCTGAAGCAAACAAAAGCAAAGCAGGAGTTGCCAGGCAAGCCCTGCCCCGGCACAGCAGTGAATATGCACCAGGACTTGCCAGCCTGCCCTTAGCCCGCGGGTTTTGTCGGTGCCAGGGCATTTGTCTCCTCTGCCTCCATTGAAAAACATCAAATACTAACACAAACAAGGGAAATCCTGAGGGATTCCTCGGCCTCACAAATCAGCCTCCCCGCCGTGATGTTTAAACGGCAAGAGAGACATTTTCCCACCCTGGGATTTCATCCCGTCCCGCCGATGGCTTGCCCACACAAGAAAGCACGTTTGCGCTCCCATCACAAAATAAAAGTGCTTATTCCAAAGTAATTCAAGCCACTTTCAAGGGGGCCGAGCTGAGGAGGAGACGCTCATCCAGGGATGTGACGTGTTCTCAGCGACTTCCTCGGCTGGTTTCAGCTTCGGTTTTCACAGCTTCCTGCTTCTATCGGATAGATCAGATCGGTCTTTTCTAAAGGGCTGCACTCCCGCTTGGTTCAGCGGGGCAAAAAATCGGGCGGAATTTACGGCAGCCAGGAGAGATTGCAACAGTGGTCCCTTTCTGGCATTAATATATTTAATTTTCATTTTAAAAATCAAATATAAGCCTCATGAGTTGACTCAAAGTATGGAAAACTTCAGTCTCGGCTGTTAAAACCTGGCGCAGCAAGAGCCTTACCATGAAAACCGTCACGTGAGCCGGGTGTGAGACATCGCCCTGCCTACAGCCGAGAGCACCGCGTGTGATGAGAGCGACCCGTGCTCAGCAGGAACCGCGGCCTCACGGGTATCGCGCCCACCCCAAACACACGCTCCCCGCACTGGGAGCACTCTCTGCCCGCAGATTCACCCGGTGCGGGGAACGGGAACCGGCTCACGCTGCCCGACCCGCTGCCGGCGCTGCGCCCCGCACCATACCTGGCTGGGAAGCCGTCGCCGCGTCCGCCGGCACCGACTTCTCCTTCTGCTTAAAGATGTCCCGGGGGTTCACTGCCCTCTGCGCTATCAGCGACGCAGCCTCCTGAGAAGGCGAAGAGCGCAGAAACCCTGCGGTCAAGGACCACGGCCTTGGACGGGGAGCAGCCCCCCCACCGCTGCACGAGGCGCGGAGCCGAGCCGACGCAGCCCCCCCAGCAAAGCGCTCGGGCTCCTGGCAGCGTACCTGGGCTTTCTCCACCGATTCGCTTCTCTTGAAGCCCTTCCGCTGCCTGGCGTCGTACTCCTCGGCTTGCTCCTTCTGCAGCACAACAGGGGGTCTGCTGCAGCCTTGGCGGGCGCCCAGCCAGCCCCCCCCTTCCCCAGGGACCAGAGGAATGGGAACAAGGAACAGACACGGCGACGAAGGGTGAATGGGGACGAAACCCCCTGGGTCTGGGAGGGAGAGGCAGGAGGTTTGCTGGGCTGAGGGTAAGGACTTGGCTCCCTCCAGTGTCCCCAGGCTCTTCTCCAGAGTTTTCAACTCTGCTTTCCCCAGAGGCCGTGGCTGGACCGGCCATTGGGAGCATGTGGCCAGCGTGAGTAGAGATATAAAGCGAGATCCAGCAAAATCAAAGTCCATCCAACAAAACTGAGGATGGAGCAAGAGACCTGGGGGACCAGCTCGTGGCACCTCTCCTGCCAGAGGGTGTCCGTGGGCCTTTCCACGTCCCCCGCCTGCCGTGACAACGCCTGGGGTGCTCCTCCATCGCCCTCCTGCCTCTCCCCGCAGCGTGGTCTGCACCCGAGCACCCTGTCCTCTCCGTCATGGGGGATGTGCGAATAAACCTGCCACGGGGGACAACGCCAAAGCTCACCCATTGCTGCTGCTCCCTGTCCCTGTTCTCTGCCTCCTGCTGCTGCTGGAGTCTCCTGCGGTGACAAATGACAAACTGGGGTTAACAAACAGGCAGGATGAGCGGTTTGCTCTGCACAGGGCTGCTCTGGGACCTCACCCTGCTGCAGCTACACTTTGCTTCTTGGGGAAGACCAAAGAAGGGCCGTTCCCCCTCACCTCCGGGGCCAGACAAGGAGCCACAGGCCACCGCCGGAGCCGTGCAGGGGGCAAGAGCAAGGAGCGAGGGGCAGAGTAGCAGGAGCTGCTTCAAACAGTGGGACCAAACCAGGGAAATCTCTTCCTTCAGGGGCACGGACAAGAGCACCCGGCACGGAGGGGCCGGGCAGACTTCCCCATCCGAGCTCAAAACAGGAAGGCAGTGCCCGCTGCTGCTCGCCGAAGTGAGCTCCGCCACCTAACAGGGGTCACGCCGGGCTTGGAGAGGAAGGAAATCAGCACAATGCCGGTCCTCGCACAGGCCGCTCCTCCCTGCAGGGCGCAGAGCCCTCCACCAGCCGGCCCGGACCTCCGGCACCCCACAAATGGTGGCCACAGATTTCGACGATGTCTTTGAGAAGCACCCTGCAAGGGGGGGACTTGGTCCTGGGGGCAGGATCCACGGGTGATGCTGGACAAGCAGCCGAGCTTGCTGGCGGGTCGGCCAGGGGCTCGCTGGGGGACGCCCAGCCGGGGAGCCCGCAGGTCAGCCAGACCAGCCGGGCCAAACCTCTGGCACCGCTCCAGGAAGGTGAGCGAAGGCAAACACAACTCATTTGCGCGTCGGCAGGAGCAGACGGACGCTCGAGATGCACAGGGGCTATCAGGAGGATCGGACCTGCGGATCGCGGTGCCCGAGGGCCGCGTGCTGCAGGGGCAGCCGGGCTGAGCCTGCCCCGGCACAAGCCGAGGCAGATCCCCTCCACAGCTGCTGCCTTAAAAGAGGTTTCCTGGAATTGCAGCGATTGCAGCAGCTGGGAACACACGGACACGATCCGCCGCTCCCTGAGGCACAACCCTCCGCTGGCAGTGCAGGGGCTGGAGCGGGGACAGCAGCTCGGGAGAGGTGGTGACAAGGGCACGCAGCACCACCGAGAGCAAAGCCACGAGATCCCAGAGAGCGGGCCGGGCTCCGGGAATCATTACGAACGCTTGTCAGCGGCAGGGACTCACTTCTGGGCTTCGATTTCGTTGGATCTCGCTTTGTATCTCTGTTCTCGCCCCGCCGCTTCCTGCAGCTCCCGCTCCTGACGCTCTCTCTCTAGCCGCTGCCGCTCCTCCTCCGCTCTCCTCTTCTCCTCTAGCCGGCGGTTTTCTTCATCTTTCTAATGGGAGACATGCATCAAGTCGTGAGTTTAATGCTGCCAGCTCTGAGAACCCCCCAGCTCTTTGCACGCCGCGCTGTGCCCCCAGCCAGCACGGCAGATCTCCTGCAGCTCCCCGGGCGCCCGGCGCCCGTAACGCTTCCGCAGCCTGAAGGTGCACGCACTGTAAAACCCCGGGGTAAAGCAACCGGAATGGGAAGCAAATACAGAGCAGACTTGCCCTGCTGTCCAGCCTTGGAGAGCTGCCTTCAGAAAGGTCAAAACCCAGCCCCCTCACCCAAATGGCATTTGCCATCCACCAGGAGCCGGGTCACAGCCCAGCCCTCTCCCCTGCGCCTGCCCCAGCAGCCCCGAGCCAAATTAAGATGAGATAAAAAGCATCTTGCTCTTCAAGCCCAATTTCTTCCTCCCCTTGCACCCCAAGGCAGCAGGACCTCTGCAGCCAGCCCAGCGCCATGCTGCTTTCCCCCCTTTGCCAGAGGTCTGGATCCCTGACTCGGCGCAGGAGAGCCCAGGTTAGAGAGGGACGATGCAGACAGAGAGAAATCTCCAGCTACATCCAAATGCCTCCTCCTGCTCACACCTGGCTGCTGAAGAGAAGCGGCAGCACTCACCTCAGCTTTGGCCCAGAAATTATCTTTATTGACTCTCTTGATTTCGGACATCGCATTCGTCTTCTGGTAGACAGAGCCCTGGGGGAGGCAGAAGGCGGCACGCGTGAGCAGTAGTCACCGAGCAACCACAATTTTCGCGTCCCTCTGCAGAACCGTGTCCCCGTGGCTTTCTGGCAGCTCTCTCCTGCTGCCGCGGGACCGGGCAGGCCCTCTTCGCCTTCCCCTGGCAGAGGGCACCCAGCCCCGCACAGCCACGGGCCAGCAGGCTGGGTTGAAGGGGTCAATGGAAGATATTTAGCACAAAGAGTTAACAAAAGAGACACTTTCTGATAGAATATAACAGCAAAACCAGCACGGTCCCGTGTTCAGCACAGTCTGTGACTTTTTATAAGTTACTATAACCTGATGCTTTGCCCCAGACTTTAAAGAAGGGCTGGCTTCATGAAGCCCAGCGATGTGCATGTTGCCAAAACCGGGGACTTCCAGCCTGGTTTTCCTCTTGCCTCAAGCAAAAATCAGGTTGCTGAAGCGCTGCAGAGCCCAGGCTGGAGCAGCCAGCAGAGGAGCGACCAGGACGCCGGGAACCTGGTGCTGCCGCACCGAAGCGGGGCCAGGGGCAGAGCGAGGGCCTTGCACAGCTCAGGTTTGCTCTTTACCCACATCTCAGAGCAGGGTCAAGCGATTCAGAGTTGGAGAGCACGTGCGGCTGAGCTTCTCCTTTGTGCAGCTGAGAAACCTCGCTCGCTTGGCGTGTGTCAAAAAAACACCTTCCACAGAGCATTTCCACATAGGCAGAAAGGACGCTGCTGACATCTCTGGCCTCGACACTTCACCGCACCGGGGGAAGCCTCAGTTTTCGTTTGCAAGCAGGTCAAAACACCGCTGCACCGACACGTCTTGTTCCCTGTCCCTCGGCTGCACCACAGCCTCGGAGAAGGCCCAGGCCTCGCAGATACTCTGCAAATTTGAAAAGCTGGAGCTTTTGTGTCTCTACAAACCTGAATAGAACCGGGGGGAATCAGTCCTGCTTAAAAAATTGGTTGGGCCTATGCAGAGGAGAGCTTAGGCTTTCTGTTTGCTGCACAGACACCTCGGCTCTGCCACCACCCCGTGCTCTCGCCCCGATTCACTCTGCAACGAGCCAGAGAGAGGAACCAGCCCTGGGCAAAACCATTGGTGCTTCCAGGGCCACGTCAAAGCACGGGGATCCCCTTGCACCGCAGGGGGACGGTGGTCCTCGACTCTGTCCCTGCCCGACTGCGAGCCGGAGGGACGAGAAAGCTCCCACGGAGCAAACTCACCACCGGCGCCTGAGGGCCCGCGTCCTGGAACTTGCTGCTCTCCTTGTGGAAGTTGTAGTTGGCCCCAGAGGCCTTGGCAACCTTCTCCATGATGAGCTCAGGCTCCACGTCCTCCTCCGCGCGAGCGTTGATGGTGACATGAGCCCCCTGAGCAGGAGAAAGCCAGCACAGGAGTGAGAGGGCGGATGCCAGGGGCCACTAAACCCACCACGCGGCTTCGCCGGGCCCTCTCTGCGCTCCTGGAGCTCCCGAGGGAAGGAAAAGGGCTCAGGTGACAACGGGAGGTCACTGGCCACTCTAAGATAACGCAACGCTGGGAAAGCACATGCTTGCGAGGGAAAGAGAGGCTTGTTTCGCCTCCTCTGCAGTCTCCAGAGCTGTTTTTGACCGCAAGAGGTTTGTGTTGCGCATCAGCCTCTGAAACGGCTCTCTTATGCACCGCAGGGAGCACCGGGTGCTGGGGCAGCGCTCCCCGGCCTCTCCGGGCCACGCTCCTGCCTGCCAACAGGCGCCTCCGTGCCACCCCAAGAGCAGCGCGAGCCGCGCAGGGCGCAGCTCCCCAGCCCGGGGCCCACCGATGCGGAGAGGGCGCCAGGAAGAGGACCAGACCTTTAGGAAGTTTGCTACGGTGCTGACGTGGTTGGCGCAGGCTCCTTTTCTGACGTCATTCACGCCTTCGCCCGTCTGCAAAGAGAAACCATCGGCACCTGCTTACCCCAGAGTCCCATCCCAGGCTGCTTTTATAGCAGCAGCACCTTGATCGAAGCCTGCAAATCATCGGCGCTGGCCAGGGCGAGGGCTTCACCAGGGCTCGCTGCGTGGGAAAAGACCCCGCTCTGCAGCAGGTGCTGCCCGGAGGGAGAGCGAGCCTCCTGCCCAGGGACGACGGCCGCACCGCGAGCGCTCCAGGCTCCTGCTGGTCCTCAAGCGCTTCATTCACCCCACCTTAGATGGGTTCAGAGCCATTTACCGGCAGCGTCACCGCCAGCCGGGTGAGCTACGTGGCCAAAGAGATGCAACGGGGAGGCGAATCCTCCCAGCCTCTCGTCACCTGTGTGCATGGGGTTTGGACCAGGCGCCCGCCGCAGCGGGCACGGTACGCCCTCGGCATTGCAGCCTGGTGGAGGGGATTCAACACGCTGCCTGCGAGCGGTTGGCAACTACAATTCCAGAGAGAATCGGAGGGAGAAACAGTCATTTATTTCCACCAGGTCCCCACTCACCCAGTTGACGAGGACGTATTTGGGCAGGCCGGAGTTGGGATCCTTCACCCTACAGAAGGCGTACATCACCTTCCCGCTGTTGAGCTCCTCCACCATCTCCTCCAGGCCACCATCTGCCCCGGGAAGGAAACGAGAGGCGTGAGACGAGCCGACCACGTACAGGTGGAGGGCACGGCCGAGCCTGCAGAGCTTGCAGCCGCCTGGCTGTTTATTTCCCGGAGATTATTCCTGGTAGATTTGGAGTTGTCCTACACCGAGAGTATTTCAGACCACTCGCGTTTGCCCTGGTCCTTCCACTACCTGCTCATTTGCGCAGGAGCCGAGCCTCAGCCCGCTCTCACCCACGCCCCCGTCCCCAGCAGCCTTCGCCACCAGAGCTCCTCTTCCTCAGACCTTCACTGCGACAAGCACAAATCCGCGTACGGAAAGATCCCGGGTCCATAACGCAAGTCAAGGGACGAGGGAGAAGGGAAAGGAGATGCTTGCGTGCCCCAGACTAATTAGAGGCTTTAACCAGAGCAGGCAGCTGCAAACTCTGCCCACAGCTTCCTACATGAAACCGCACCGCAAGGTCTCCGGCGAGCGCCTCCAATGCCAGAGAACAGCTCAGCAATGATCGGAAAAGTCCCGAGAAGCGGCAGAGGAACTGGCTACGCCTTGTTCCCGTCCCACCTTCTACGTCGGGCGGCGGCTGCGACGAGCCCTGCTTCGTCAAACGGGAAGTAGAGAAGAAACCGAGACGAGGAGACCCCTGCCCTTGCGCCCTCCTTGCTGGCGTTAAACCCACGGGGCCCCTCCCGGCAGGTCTTTGCAGGGGCTGCTCTCAGCTACGAGCTCGGGGACGAAGGAGGAGAGCCCACCTCTGCACAGGGGAAAAAAAATTGTGCAAGGCTCAGCAGAGGGGTTGTGCAAGGCGGGCGAGGGATGGAAAGGGCTACGTTGCCCCACGAACCGCAACATCACTCTCGCTAAAAGCGTATGCCAAAAAACGACCAGAAAAGGAGGAAAAAAGCAAAAACATGCTCTCATTTCAAAAAAATTCCCACAGACCACGATTCCTCCTACTTTGGTTTGTCTGACCCCTGAAAAGTAGAAGACAAGCTACTGCTTAGCATCAAACACCAGCAGCAACTGCACAGCCCAGTCTGTTTTGCTCTGCACTGCAGCAGGACCCGAGATCATTTTCTTCTCCGCTATTAAATATTTATGCTTTGGCTCTAAATTTGGCACGGTGGTTTCCAAGCCTAGCAGAAAAGTTTAAGGGCAGAAGTCTGAAGGAGGCTGGCTGACGGAGCCCTGGCCGGGCACCGGGAGGGTTCCGGGGCTGCGTCTTTGCCGGGTGGATGTTTAACGCGGCGGCCACGGAAGGACACAAAGGGAAGCGCTGGGAGGAGCAGAGCTCTGCGGAGAGGTCGGGGCTCCGGTAACAGGGAGCAGCAGTTAAGCTGCGCCTAACTAAGCAGGGTCCAGCATGAGGACCACATGGGACTTTTAATTTACAGACAAAACCCGCCAAGCAGCTAACACCCGTGCGAGCCCTGCGTTCGGATCTCTCTTCCACACAAGCCTAACCCTTCAACGGCGGTCCACCCGCGCCTCCGCCCCGCCGACGGTCCCCCGCAGCCGCTCTCTAGCGCAGATCCGGTGCTCAGGCAGTCGCATCCTCTGCAGCCTCCCCGGGGCTCCCCGCAGCCCTCGGTAACAGCTTTGGCTGAACACAAGGCCCCGGCACCAAACAACCCACAACGGGGGCTTTGCCGGACCCTGCAAAGCTGCCCAGGAACGTCTCACCTGACCGCAGTAACCGAGAGCTTCGTGGGTCGTGAGAAACACTTGCAAATGAGAAAGGCAGCCGGGAGGGAACAGAGCCGAGCGCTGGAGGATGCAAATCTAGAGAGTGGAGAAACCTGCCTGGATGCGTTGCTTTCTACCAGCGTTAGCTTTGCATCAAGAAGGATTTGTGTGGGAATCGGCAGCCGGATAAAAAAAATAAAGTCCCACGAAGCAGGGAACCAAAGAAAGAAGAGGCACTTTAGCTGCAGCGAGCTGGAATTGCCAGCCTGAGAAAGCCGGCTTTGAAGCGCTTCGTGGTCCTGCCTTCATCTTGCCCTGCGGCCGGCTGGGATCTACAATACTTCGGGACTGCAAAGGGGTACAAGGAACTGAACTTTGGATCCTTCGGAAAAGAGGAAAACGAAAGGGAAGAAGAAGGCAGAGCCACGCACGCGCCTCTCCCGCCTGCCACCGAGACTCTTCTCCACTTCCCTCGCTCAGAAACCGCACCGAACACCCCGCTGCTCCCAGACGCGCGCTCTCGCCCCCGTCCCAGCGCCGAGGGGCGAGAACAGGCTCAGGGACTGAAATAAAAATCAGCCTTCAGTGAGGGGCGAGGGAGCGAGCACCGCTTCCCGCCGCTGGAGCCCTTCCAGGCAGAGGCTGGATGCCACCAGAAGCACCGAGCGACAAAAGCCAGCCAGACCTCGTGAGCCGAGCCCTGCAAACAGCCCCAGCCTGGGCCGGCGGCGCCAGGCCGGGGGGACGGTCCCTAACACGCTCACCTCCGCAGCCGGCCACGCGCAGGTCGTTGCTGTTGCCTTCATAGGTGAACAGAGCCCTAAAACAAAGCCAGAAGCGGAGGTTTTATCCAGCCCGGTGCGAAACGCTCGCCCCAAACCTCACACCCCGTCACCGACCCCTCCGGACCCTCTGCAGCGCACCCAAAACACTGCCCCGTGCTGACGGTACCCGTCCGGGGTGTCCGCACGCCCCGGAGGCCCCCGCTGCACCCAGCTCCATAGGGCCCCCACCCCACACTCCTGCCCCACACCCCTGATCCCCCCGATGCACCCCCAACCCCTGATCCCCCCTACGCACCCCACACCCCCAGACACCCCCACAGCCCTGACCTCCTCCATACAACCCCCACCCCAGACACCCCCACACATCCTGGGGTCGCTCGTGTCCCCCCCAGTCCCCACCCCCTTAGATCCCCCCCATACACCCTGATCCCCCCTATGCATCCCAGACCCACCCAGACACCCCCACAGCCCCCTGTACACCCCAGAACCCCCCAGACACCCCCACAGCCCCCCTATACATCCCAGAACCCCCCAGATCCCCCTATACATCCCAGACCCACCCAAACACCCCACAGCCCCCTATACACCCCAGAACCCCCCAGACACCCCCACAGCCCCCCTATACATCCCGGAACCCCCCAGATCCCCCTATACATCCCAGACCCACCCAAACACCCCACAGCCCCCTGTACACCCCAGAACCCCCCAGACACCCCCCCATACATCCCAGAACCCCCAGATCCCCCTATACATCCCAGACCCACCCAAACACCCCACAGCCCCCTGTACACCCCAGAACCCCCCAGACACCCCCATACATCCCAGAACCCCCAGATCCCCCTATACATCCCAGACCCACCCAAACAACCCCACAGCCCCCTGTACACCGCAGACGCCCCCAAACACCCCCACAGCCCCCCTATACACCCCAGACCCCCCCCAAACACCCCCACAGCCCTCTATATACCCCAGACCCCCCTCCCCGGCACCCCCCACCCCCTGACCGCCCCCCCAGCCCCCACACCCCCCGGCACCCCCCAACCTTCCCTGGCAGACCCTCCCTCGCCCCCCCCGCCCCTCACCAGTCGGTGGGGCTCCCCGCCGCCACCACCCGCCCGTAGGCCTCCTGCAGCGCCCGCCCGTTCTTGCTGAGGTTCAGCGCCATAGCAGCGCCCGTTCCCGGCCCGCCCCGCGCTCCCACCGCCACCCGGCCCGCCCCGGGCCCGCCTCCCGCCCCGCCGCCCGCCCCGGGCCCGCCCACCGCCCCCCGGCCCGCCCCGGGCCCGCCTCCCGCCCCGCCGCCCGCCCCGGGCCCGCCCCCCCCCCCCCCGCCCCCCCCGGCCCCCCCCCCCGCCCCCCCGCCCGCCCCGGGCACGCCCCGCCGCCCCGCCGATGCTACCGGGCCCGCCTCGCTCGCCGCCCCGCCGCGCCCCGCCCCGCCCCGCCCAAGCCACGCCCCCAGAGCTTCAAGCCACGCCCACTGGTGTCCACGCCACGCCCCTGATTGGCCTCACCTCTCCCCCTTACGGCCACACCACGCCCCAGGACCTCCACGCCACGCCCCCTTACGGCCACGCCACGCCCTCCGCAGCGCTACACCACGCCCCCGAGCCGCCAAGCACGCCCCCCGCACCGCAAAGCCACGCCCACAAGTCTCCACGCCCCTCCCCCTGGGTTGCCCCGCCCCGCCCCGGGAACGGCCCGCCCCCGGACCACTAAGCCACGCCCCCCGCTCCGAGCGGGTCCCCCGCGGCCCCCCCCAAAGGCGGCGCTGCCGCCCTCATCCCAGGCCAGGAGAATCGGGGGCTCCGGGGATTTCCCCCGTGTCCCAGGCTGAGGAGCAGGAGGGGCCTGGGGGCTCCCAGCGCTGCAGCCGCATTCAGCCCGCAGCTGTCGGCGGTGCAAATGCACCTCGGTTTCACCCCAAATCATCAAAATCCTGCTTTTTTTGGGAAACGGGGCTCCAGCAAGGGGGGTATTTTCACAGGGCAAAGATTTTCCCATGCTGGGCATGGGGGGTCCCTCTCCTCTGCCCCCCAATGAGTCACCCCAAAAACTGGGAAAGGAAAGGGGGGGTTCAGGCAGGAACGCAAGCACCAAACCCAAATTGCCTTTGTTTTTGCTTCCTCCGCATTCGGGGTCACCCTAAAGTGGGACAAGCGGGGGGAGGCAGAGGCAGGAGGGGCTCCCCAAAAACTCCGGCAGCGTTTCATCCCCACCCCGCCAGCCTCGGGGGGCAATGGGGGGGAAACCCACCCGTGAGCCGTCACCGTCGCCCACCGGCGAAATAACCGGGGGCTGAGCTCCTGCTGCCCCGGCCTCCCCGGGAGGGTGAGCCCCCGGCACCCCCGCTTGTCCCCGGTGACGGTGTTGTGCTGGGATTTCTCTCCTCCGGGCTTCAGGCTTCGGTTGGGGAGGCGGTGGAGGGGGACAGGTGTCCCCCCGTGTCCCCAGACACCAAGGGAAAAGGGGTGGGAGATGGTGGATGGGGTGGTCGAGGGTCCCGGGGTGGCCAAGGGTCCTGGGGTGGCTGAGGGTCCTGGAGTGGTCGAGGGTCCTGGGGTGGTCGAGGGTCCCAGGGTGGTTGAGGGTCCCAGGGTGGCTGTAGCTCCTGGGACTGCTGAGGGTCCTGGGGTGGCCAAGGGTACCATGGTGCTGGGACACCACAGCCGAGGGTCCTGGGGTGGTCGAGGGTCCCAGGGTGGTCAAGGGTCCCAGGGTGGCCGAGGGTCCCGGGGTGGCTGTAGGTCCTGGGACTGCTGAGGGTCCTGGGGTGCCTGAGGGTCCCAGGGCAGCCAAGGCTCCCGTGGTGGCTGAAGGTCCTGGGGCGTCCGACGGTCCCACCCTACCGCAGCCGCAGCACCGCGCCGCTGGAGCCATTTCCAACCACGCCATTGGCGGCAGCGGCCCTGCTCCAGAGACTCGTTTTGCCAAGGGACCGTCCCCGGGTCCCCCAACCTCCGCTCCCTTCTCCATCCCCAGCCTCGCGGCACCTTCGGGGCGCCGCTGCCGGGACCCCAGCGGCTTTTAACACCAGGACGTGCTGGGGCAAAGGCCGGGTGACGGGATCCGACCCAGCGGCACGCGGCAACGCCCGTAATTGCTTTTTGGTTTGGGCTGCGCAGCAGCAAGACGTCGCGTGAGATGGTTTTGAAGGGCTCGACCCTGCCGTCATCTCCTCGGTCTCGTGCACCTCCCCTCCCCCCTGCCCAGCCAGGATGCTCTTAATTATCGCTTAACGGGGCGGGGGGGTCTTGGGAACATCTTGGGAAATGAGTTACGATGAGGTTTTGCCTCCAGAGCACCAGTTGCCTTCTGGTGGCACCTCCAGACCCATCGCAGAGGCTCTCCTGGGCTTGTAGGATGTGCAAAAAATGTTGGGAAAGACCCCAAAACCGCGGCGCTGCCAGCTCCCGTGTTTTCACCTGGGGTCCTGCAGACGCGGGGGGTGGCTGGGGAGCGCTAGGCGGTGTGGGACAGGCACCCTCCCCGCGCCCCGCGCCAGGAACCAGCCACCGCCCCGCTCCTTCGTGCACTCCTGCCACGCGTTATTTATCTCCTGGCCGGGAGAATGTCGGGAAAAATAACGCTTTGGGTGGTTATTTATATTTTTTAGCAGGCCGGGGCTGGCGCGGCCCCCCGGCCACGTCCGGAGCCCACACGGGAGGGCTCTCCCCCCCACATCTGCCCCTAAACGCAGAGCAAGGAGCCGCCCGGGAAGGGGCAGATGTGAACGCCCTGGTCAGCACATGGATGGCAGCGCTAATTAAAAGCAGGGCAATAAAACATCTGGAGGACTGGGAGCTGGGGAGGGCCGGCCAGCACGATGCCCTGCAGCTGCCTCTCGCTGCTCCTTGAGAAACTTGGGCAGGGGGGACCGGGGTCACCAGTTATTTAGATGTTACAAAAGCCTTTTCATGAAGTATTTCAGGCAAAGCAACTGAAGAACCTTTGTGGAGCGGAGCGAGGGGCTGCTGGCCCGGCGGGGAGGGGTGGGGAGAGGCTTGTGGCCCCAGGGACCGGGGATTCGGGGGCTCTCCTCGGTGTCCGGTGAAACGGGGAGGTGGCAAGCGCGGCCAGGGATGGGGGTTCACGGTCAGGCTGAGGGCGATGGGATGGGATGAAGCCAATTGCTTGGAGATGGTGGATGAAGCCCCGTTTGGTGCCATCTTGGTGTGATGGGCAGTGGGGTGAGCACCCATCCCACCCGTGTGTCCCCGTCACGGGGGGACGAGCCCACCCTGCAAGAAAAAGGGTGGAAAAAGGGTTTTCCCGTGGGGTCTGTCCTCCAGGCTGGCTTGGAGCTAGACGGGCACCATGGTGGCACCCTGGCACCCTGCTCCCGGCGTGGGGTGGGATGGGGAGCCCTCTCTGAGCTGGTGTGGGTGACGGGGGCACCCTGGTGGGATGGGGGCACCTTGGGTGGGAGGGCGGCACCCAGGTAGGATAGGGGCACCTGAAGAGGATGGGGCAGGGTAGGGACGACTTAAGCAGGATGGGGGTACCCAGATGGGATGGGGCGTCCTGGGTGGGATGGAGGGACCCTGGACAGGATGGGGACACCCGTGTGGGAGGTGACACCCTGGATGGGATGGGGGAACCTCAGATGGGGCACCCTGGATGGGTTAGAGGAACCCTGGATGGGATGAGGGGACCCTGGACAGGATGGGGGACCCCACATCGGATGGGGGACCCCGGATGGGATGGGGGGACTCAGATGGGATGAGGGGACCCTGGATGGGATGGGGAGACTGTGGGTGGGATGGAGGGACCCTGGATGTGCCACGGAGCCCCTGGACATGCTGGGGAGCCCCTGGACGGGATGGAGGGACCCAAACGGGATGGAGGACCCTGGATGGGATGGGGGGAACACAGATGGGATGGGGGGACCCTGGATGGGATGGGGAGCCCCTGGACGAGATGGGGGGACCCAGATGGGTGAGGAGACCCTGGATGGGATGGAGGGACCCAGATGGGATGGGTGGGATGGAGGGACCCTGGAGGCGCCAGGGAGCCCCTGGACATGCTGGGGAGCCCCTGGACGGGATGGGGGGACCCAGATGGGTGGGGGGACCCTGGATGGGATGGAGGGACCCAGATGGGATGGGTGGGATGGGGAGCCCAGGGTGGGATGGAGGGACCCTGGACAGCACGGGGGGACTCTGGGTGGGATGGGGAGCCCAGGGCGGGATGGAGGGACCCTGGAGGTGCCGGGGACCCCCCGGACGCGGCGGGGCCACGCCGCCGCTGCCGCCCCGCGGGCGCTCGGTGGGCAGCGGGCCGGGTCCCCTCGGAGCGGGGCCGGGGCGGGCGGCGGAGCCGGCGGCGGGCGGCGGGGCGGTGCGATCGCCCTGCCCTGCCCCGCGGTGTCGGTTTGCAGCCGGGCTCCTCCTCTCCCCCGCCGCCCCGCGCATTCCCGACCCTCCCGGGCGGCGGCGGCGGCGGCGGCGGCGGGGGCCCGGCGGAGCCGGAGCGGGCGGCGGGGCCGGACCCCCACCATGCCGCAGCTGGAACCGGCGGCGGGGGACGACCTGGGGGCCCCCGACGAGCTCATCGCCTTCCAGGACGAAGGCGAGGAGCAGGACAAGGGAGCGGGGCGCGGTTCGGCCCACGGGGACCTGGACGAGCTGAAGTCCTCCTTGGTCAGCGAGACCGAGAACCGCGGCACCGGCACCGGCACCGGCACCGGCTCCGACTCGGAGGTGAGCGCGGGGGCTGGCGGAGGGGGAGCGGGGGGAGGCGACCCCCGCCCGGCCCCGCTCACCGCCCTCTCCCCGCAGGCGGAGCGGCCCCCGCAGCCCCGGGAAAGTTTCCAGAAGCCGCGGGACTATTTGGCAGAAGGTACCGGCTCCGCTCCCGCCCCCGGTGCCCCCCCCGCTCCCGCTCCCCGCCGCATCCCCCGGGACCACCCGACACTTCCCAACTTCTTTGTTTCCGCCCCCGGCTGCGGGCGGGACCCCCCGCGCCCCCCCCCCGCGTCCCCCCCGTGTCCCCCCGCGTCCCCCCGGTGCGCCGGACCCCCCGGCCCCGGGTCCCGCCCCCCTCCCGGTAACCGACCCCCGGTCGCTTCCCCACGGATGGATCGGTGCCTCCGCCCCCCGCCACGGAGGAACCGGGCTCGGGACCCCCCGCAGCTGGGGCCTTTCTGGGAGTGACCCGCACCGGGAACCCCCCGCCGGAGGAACCGGCACCCCCGGGACCCCCCTTACCGCCAGCCCGGCCCCCCAACCCCTCTGCAACCGGGACCCCCCCCGCAGCTGAGACCCTCCAAGAAGAACCAGGGACCCCCCCGAAGGACTTGGGCACCCCCAGAGGGACCTACCCGTCCCCGCCCCAAGCGGGGACCCCGCCATGGGCCCCCCCGAAGGACTTGGGCACCCCCAGAGGGACCTATCCGGCCCCCCCAAGTGGGGAGCCCCCCAGAAGAACCAGGGACCCCCCCGAGGGACTTGGGCACCCCCAGAGGGACCTATCCGGGCCCCCCAAGTGGGGGGCTCAGACCTATGACCCGCCCCTGCCTCTGCAACCGGGACCCCCCCGGAGCAACGGGTGCCGGGACCCCCCTCCCGCAGCTGGGATCCCCCCCAGAAGAACCAGGGACCACCCCAAGGACTTGGGCACCCCCAGAGGGACCCCCCCACGACCCCCCCACGCTCCCATCCTTGCCCCCCCCGTGGGAGCATCCTCCCCCGCCGCCTCCTGACCCCCCCTTTCCTTCTCTCCCCAGTGGTCAGACGACAGCAAGATGGGGGGTTTTTTAAGGGCCCCCCCTACCCCGGCTACCCCTTCCTGATGCTCCCCGAGCTGGGCAGCCCCTACCTCGCCAACGGAGCCCTCTCCCCCGGCGGCGCCCGCACCGTAAGTGCCCCCCCGGGGACCCCCGAGCCCCCCCTGCTCCCCCATGTCAGGGGTGCTCGGCCCCCGCCGCGGCCCCCGGAGCCTCACGCCCCATCCCGCAGGAAGGCAACAGCCTGGTGCTAAAAAACCAAAAAAATGGGGTTTATTCCCTGTATTTTTGGTTCCCCTTGCTCCTTCCAGGGGGGTGCACCCCGGGGAGGGGGGGGGCTGGCCCCGGGCACCCGGCCCCGAAACCTGACCCTGAGCCCCTGCGCCGCTTTTCTTATTTAAAAGGGCTCCCTTCGACTTTTTAAAGCTCTTAATGGGCTGACATTGTCCGTCCCTCCTTTGGCGTTTAGAAAACTGATTAAGCAAATTGAGCGAGCATGGGGGGGGGGGCACAAAGGAGAGCGGGACTGAGCCCCCCAACCTCGACAGCATCGAAGCACCCAAACCATCCCGCACAGCAGCCTGGGCCGGAGCCACGAGCCCGGTTCAGAAATGCAAACCCGGTTCAGAGACATGACCCTTCCCTCCCCGGCTCCCCCTGCCTCAGTTTCCCCTCCCGGTACCCCCGTGGCGGGGATGCGGCGCGGCCGCGGTACCGCCGCTCCCGGCTGCAGCATCGCGCCACGCTCCTGGCTTTCTGGCTGGATTTCTCGGTCCGCAGCCGCGGTGCTGGTGACACCTGATGGGTTTAAGCACGTTATTATTGCCCGGGCTCTATAGGAACCTGCGCTCCCGTATGGAATATATACAGGACAGCAAAAGTTGCTGCGATCCAAATTGCTTCAAACCCCCGGCGCGAGCTCGCCGGCCGGGATCCCGCTTTCTGATGGTGCTGCGCGGAGTTTTCTGTATTTTTGGGGGGTTTCTTGCTTTCGCTTTATTGGAAGCAACTGGTTTGAATGGCCGTCGAGCGCAAAGCCTGGGGCCCCGGCCGGCCGCCGGGCTATATACATGGCCCCGGTCTGGCCGGCGGCCGGGTGCCGGGCAAAGGCTGTATTCCCAATTTGTCACTTTTGGTATTACTACGTTTTGGAGATGATGCACAACTGGCCACCATCCCAAACCGCGGCGAGGAATCAGGAATAACGAAAAGGGAGAGGGGTTGGGATTCATAGAAAACGGCCCCTAATGATGATTTAATGAATCCCAGAAAGGGGGGGTAATGAAAAGGGGCTGGGAGAGGAGCGGATGTTGCATCCCGGTTTTGGACCCGGGCTGATGTTGAACCTGGAAAAGGGCTGGAGGGATGAGTGGGGCTGGGAAAGCGCCGGATCGGGGCCGAATCCCGCCGGATTGGGGCGTTTCTGTGCGGAGCTGAGCCCGGGGCGCTTGCGTGGCGGGGGCAAACTTGGGGTGCTGGGAGGATTTGCGGGCGCATGTCACGTCTCGATGCGAGCAGGGGGGCTCTTGGAGCCGAATGTGGCTGTGCCGCCGGGGCAGGGTGAGGCCCCGCCGTATCCTGCGGCCACTCGTGCAATGAAAGCGTCTGAGCTCTGCGCCGGTCGGCAAAACCCCCCCTTTCCACGTGCTCCCCCCGAAGCGGCAGCGCAGGGATCCCCTGGATCCCGGGACACCGTCATGCCAGCGAGCCCGGACCGCATCCAGGTGGGCGCAGCATCCCCGAGCCTGCACCAGATCCGGCCGGGCGCAGCATCCCCGCACGGCAGCATCGCCCACGGGCACCGAGCTCTGCGCCGACAAATCCGCCGCCCGCCCTCATCCCGGGAGGCTTCGAGGCAAGACCCGACACGTGAAGCGTGGAGGTGGTAGGAGGCGGGAGGCCACCGAGCAGCCCTGGGAGCTTTTTTTTTTTCCCTGTTTCCTTCTTTTTTTCCCCCAGCCGTTGGAGGAAATGAGCTGATCCGCAGGATCCGGCCATCCCAGCGGCCACGGCATCCTCGCCATCCCTCAGCCGGGGTGCTGCGGATTGAACCGCGCGACTCTGCCGTGGGAAAAAGGAAGATTTGGGAGGGGAAAAAAAAAACCCAGACCCGAATAATCTCTGCGCCTGGGAGATGCTCCGAGGAGGCAGCGGGGCGGGCGAGGGACGCTGGGGACGGCCATGCCTGCGGACGCAGGTGGTGGCTTGACAGCGGTGAAACCGCTTTTTTGGAGTAACAGGCGGCCAAGCCGGTGCTTTTGCAGCTCTCCGCTCCAAAAGATTTAGAAATCTGGAAAATATTTAGAAATCTGGAAATGCGATGCCTTCACGCACCCCAAACCAGGAGAATCGCCTCCACCCCCGTGCACGGCTGCCGGGCACCGGAGCGACGGGATGCTCCTGCCCGTTATCTGGGTGAATTCGCTTCACTCCAATATCGCCCCTGTTATTTCCGAATGGGACCCTGAAATTTGGGGCGTCCCCTCCGGTTTCACTTTTCTGGTGATTCCTGGCCAGGGTGATGGTTTTTTGGGGCTCCTCTAAGCCAGAGAGGAATTTGGCAGGGTCTCATGACGGCATTGCCGTTCGGAGCAGCATTTTAGCCTGGTTTCCCCAGGAGCGCACCGGGAACTGGGGACCCCCGAGGCTGGGTTTGGTTCCCTGGGAGCATCGGAGCCGCGATTCCCAAACACACGAGGGTGCCCAAGGTGGGATGGAAAGGAAAAGCTGCGGGCAAGCACCGGCACCGCGAGCTGGACGGCTGCAAGCCCCTGTCGCCCCCGTGCCGGATCCATCCCATTGGGATCATTTGGAGCTGGCATCTTTTATCCCAAGCGCAGGACAAGCTGGATCCATACCGGGGCAAAATCGCACCCCAGTATCCTTCTCCAAACCCCAGTATCCTCCTCCGATCCCCAGCTTGGGGAGGGAAAGGGACGGGAACCGGGCGCTCGGCATCCCCAAACCGGGCATGGCACCGCCGGGGAGGCGAAGGCGAGACCACGCGTTGGCGGATAAAAACCCCTCGCACGGGACTGTTGTTATTTCCTCAAAAAAAGCAGTTTAACCCCAGGAATTCGAGTCTGGAGGCGAGTATTTAAATAAACCCGAACCTTCCTCAGGCGTGGAAATTCAGCCGAGGCACCCAAACAGCTCCCCGCGCCCTGCAACGATGCAGCGGCGGTGTCATTAATGCACGCCGGTGTAATTAATGCACATCGGCGGGTTGCGGTCCCAAAATAAATGAGGAAAAAAACATAACCTGGACTTGTTTCGGCTTTTTCTTCCCCATTCCCGAGATGAGCTCGCGATCCCCACGCGGGCTGCAATACAGAGGCATATCTGTCTGCAAAAGAAAATATATTCTCTTAAACGTGCGGCTGCCAAGAAAAATGATTAAAATACAGATTTTTGGCAAGAAAAAGGGTTGCTCCGAAAACCGGGCGGGTCTTGCCGGAGGCTCCGGCGGCGGCTCTGGCTGAGCGGAGAGGGTTTTGGCGTGCGCTCCTCGGGATGCGGGATGGAGGTGGTGGGATGGGGGGGATTTTTTTCGGCTGCGGGGGCTCGCTCGGTGCTCGGCATCCTCTAACCGCGGCGGTTCGTCCTTCGCCGGTCGCGCTCTGGGCTCCTCCTTGGGATTCGCTGGTTTATTTGGGATTCCCCCCCCCCCGCAGTGCCAGGGGCTGCCTTCCCCACCTGGAAAATATTATGAAAAAAAGGATTTTTCACACTTTTTGGCTGCTTCATCTCACCCTGCGCAGCTGCCGATGCGTCCCTCCGGGCAGCGAACCCGCCCCGTGCCTCAGTTTCCCCACTCGAGGTGCTCCGGCCTGTTGAGCCTTTGCACACAATGGCTCCTTTATGTCTCCTCCTTAATTATGCTATTCGGCTAATTACCCTGGGTTTTCTTTTTTTTGGGGGGCTAAATGAGACCTCCAGGAGGTTTCCACTAAACCCCCCTAACTTCTCCCTCCTCCCTCCCTTTTCCAACACGATTCCCAAATTAAAGCAATGAAGTAAGTGCTCCGGGCGACTCTCATAAGACCTGGTTTTGTTAAGGGGACTTAACGCGCATTCATCATCTTTCTGGTATTCTGAGCAGCTGCTTTTCATTAGTTTTTCTTCCTTGAAGTCGCTGGCGGGAGCGGGGGAAAGAGGAACCCGGAGAGAAGCGCCCGGCGCATCCCGGCCGGAGGAAGAGGAGGGTTAAGGGCAGGGGGAGGTCGGGCTCGCGCCGGGTCCCCTCTCTCCGTGCTCGTGCCGGGTTTGAGGGTGTTTTGGGGGGAGAGGGGATGGGTTGGGCTGTGACGGGCTGGGTGAAGGTGCCCCGCGGAGGAGGAGGAAGGGGTGAGGATGATGTGCGGCTTCACGGCTTGCGTCTTTTTTGGGGTGTTTTTTGGCAGCGATGTCACCCTGTGTGTGCACCCCGGGAGTCCCTGAGCCCCGGGAATCCCGCCCGGAGCTGTGGCAGAGGAGGTAGGCAGGCTGTGACGCTGGGTGAGCTCGTGTCCCCTGGATGCTGCCGGGGGGTTCGTGACCCCCCGGCATCCCATGGATGCTGCCAGGGGGGTGTGGGACCCCCTGGTGTCCCATGGGTGCTGCCAGGGGTACGGGACTCCCTTGGTGCTCCCCTGAGCCTGGGCGCAGCATCGCCCGGCAGGACGCAGGGATGCACCTCCAGAGGGGTCAGCCCCCAAAATCCTGGGCTTTGTGGCCGGCGGGGGCACAGCACAGCGACGGGACCCTCTTCACCCCAAATTTCTGTGGCAGTGTGGCTTCGAGTGACTTTTCCCATCATCCCCATACCTTGGATGGGATCTTAAACATTTTACACATGCTAACGTCCATTAAAGCAACCTTTCCCGGCTGGGCATCACATGTCACGTCCCCCCCGAGACCAGGGATGCTCCAGGGGGGGCTTCGGAGCCGGCGGGATTTTTTTTGCCAGGGCGGGGATGAGCCCTTTGCACCCGCTGGGATCCCCCCGGCGCGGATGCAGCCGCCGCCTGAATGCGGGATGAATGGAGCCATTCAGCGTGATGGACGGGAGCTGAAAGCTGCAGACAAAAGCCTCGGGGCAGCGGGGAAAACTTGTTGCCGCCAGGTTTGGGGAGCGGGGAGGGAACTGCTGGCGGTTGGGGGTCCCAGCTTGTGCCGCTTGTTTCTTTTTCAATGGCTGGGTGGGTGCGTGAGGGATGCTCGGGGTGCCCATGGGCGAGGGATGCTGGGGGTATCCGCGGGCAAGGGATGCTCGGGGCGGCCATGCATGGGGGATGCTCAGGGCACCCCTGGGTGAGGGATGCTCAGGGCACCCATAGGTGAGGGATGCTGGTGATATCCACAAGCGAGGGGTGCTTGGGACGTCCACACGTGGAGGATGCTCGGGGCATCCCCGCGCCAAGGTGGCTTTGGGATGAGGCTGTGCCCCACGAGCTGCCCGGGAGCCAGCTCGGCCGGCATCCTGGCCATGCTCCAGCTCCATCCCGCTTCCTTCCATCCCTCCCATCCCGCCTTCCTCCGCGGAGCTGCGGCTGGGGTCAAGCTGTTCAGCAGATGCCACCTGGCATCCCCGGCGCGGCGACACAGGGATCTGTGGCTGGAGATGAGGTCGGCTTTAAGCGCTGCCTCTCCGAGCTCATCCCAAATGGGGTTTTTTTGGCTTATTTTTCAGCTCCCAGCCTTTTTTTCTGGTTTCCCATCCTGGCGCCGTTGGCATTTCCCACCTGGTTCGTGCCGGTGTCTGCATGCCACCGACTGACGGGTTTGGGCTGTGTCGCGGGAACGGTCGAGCATCCTTTATTGAGGGGTTGCAAACTCCCAGTGCTGCACCCGTTCCCACCCCCGAGTCAGTGTCCCCACCTGGGACAGCCTTCTGGCTTCTGTCGCCCTAGAAATGCCGGGAGGGGACACCGCGAGCTGCGGGGACAACCCGAGCCGTAGCATCGCGCCCCGTATCGCCCCTTTGCAGCCCTTTAAAAACCCCGATGGGAAAAGAAATAACCCCACCAGGAACTTTTGGGGTTCTCCTTGGTGGGATGCAGGGATGCAGGAGACCCCCCCAAAGGTCTCGTCCCTGCTGGAAACCGCCATCCCGGCGTTCGCGGCCAACATCTGGAGGAGATTATTTGGCTGGGAAGCAGCTCGGAGGGGAGCGAGGCAGGGAGAGGGGGGCGAGGATTTACGGCTTGTTTCTTGGGCTGTAAATCCCAGCTGTAATTGGGATTTCTCCCTCCCTAATTATCCGCGGGGAAGCGGAACGCGGCGGTTCCCCGCGCGGGGATGTGGGACGGGCGATGGGCCGTGCGGGGCCAGGATGCTTTTTGGTTTTTCCCCTTTTTCTTGGGCATTAAGGTGATTTCTTCGAGCTTGAAGGACACCTGAGACCTGGTGCAGGAAGGCAAGAAACCAGGTCCCCTTGTTCCATTTCTCTCCGGTCCCTTCCTTGCCGTCATTTCCAGCTCCACACGGACCAAAACCCCATGGCTGGGGTGTTGCCGGCCCGTTCGCTTTCCTCTTCCCTCAAAGCGCGACTCTCTTCCCCTGGCCTCTGATTGCTTCCAGGAAGGAGGGGTTTCCCCCCTTTGCCCCCCTTTGCCCCCCTTTGCCCCCCCTTTTCCCCCCTTTTCCCCCCCTTCCCCCCCTTTTCCCCCCTTTCCCCCCTTTCCCCCCTTCCTCCCCTTTCCCCCCTTCTCCCTCTTCCTCCTTCCCTCTTTTTCTCCCTTTTCCCCCCCTTTCCCCCCTTTTTTCCCTTCCCCCCTTTCCCCCTTCCCTCCTCCCCTATTTCCCCCCTTTTTTGGGGCTCAGCACCCACAGCCCCTCCCCACATCTCCCTTTGCACCCAGACCTCCTCCACAGCAGCCCCGGCACCTCCTGCCGGGGAAGTCTGGGGGGTTTCCAGCTTTTTGCTCCCAGGCACGAAGTTTTATCAAATAAGACAATGTAGAAAACTCATTTCCCTCAAAAATCGCATCTCTCTCTGACCGCCTGTGCTGTTAGGAGCCAAACTTGGTTGGTTTTAACCCAAAAGAGGCGGTGATGCTGCTCAGCGCTGGGATCTTGGGATGCTGTGGGACCGGAGCATCCAATACCCGGATGAAGATTTTCGGGGGTTCCATTAAACATCCCACAAGACCCCATTTGCCGTATTTTGGGGGAAAAAGGGCCGGAGCGGCGGCAGGAGGGGGAAGGGCGCGCTGTCAGTTATCCCGCAGCTGTGTAAACAGGCTGGGAGCGAGGAGGGCCGGGGGGATCGGCGGGGGCCGCGGCAGGGCCGCGTTCAGGCTTGCCGAGCCCGGAGGCTTTGCAAAGCCCCGGGAATTTGGGCTGGAAAAAGGGGATGGCACGGGGATGGGCAATTTGGGGTTGCCGTCCCCCACCACCTGCCCCAGGCGGCTCCCGGGGACGGAGGTGGCGTGGGAGGGATGGACATCGGGGATGCGCCAGCGGGATGCTTCCCCGGATGCTTTCCAGCTCGCCTGTGGGGTTTTTGGGATGGGGACGAAGTGGCCGGGTGCCAGCATCGCGTGGATCTTCTCCACGGCGCCGGTGGTTCCTGCAGGCTCATCTCTGGGCTGGAGCCCGCGCAGGCGAAGGGAAAAGCCAGCGCGGAGGCTTTCCGCCCCCGGCGCCTGTGCGCAGCATTTTACCCGGAAAACCGTCAGCTCGGGTCCCAAAGGGACTTTTCTCACCCAAAATGAGAGGAGCCTGCTGTGACCCTGTGCTGTCTCAGTGGGACACGCAACATCGGGACAAATGACGTTGGGATGTGCGACGCCGGGATGCGCAACATCAGGAGGACAGGCAACGCTGGGATACGCAATCCTGGGACGCACGATGCCGGGACATGCAATCCCGGGACATGCGATGCTGGGATACGCGATGCCATGACATGAGATGCCAGGACATGCAATCCCGGGACACGCAATGCCAGGATCTGCAGTCCTGGGACATATGATCCATGTGATGCCGAGACACGTGAGACTGGGACATGCGATCCTGGGATTTGAGATGCTGGGACACGCAACACCAAGACACACAACACCGGGACATGCAATCCTGGGACACACAACGCTGGGACATGTAATGCCAGGACACGCAATGCCAATACGCGATGCTGGGACACGTGAAGCCGGGACACATAACGCCAAGATCGGCAGTCCTGGGACACGTGACGCCTGGACATACAACGCCAGGACATGCGATGCTGGGACACGCAACAGTGGGACGCGTAACGCCAGGCCACGCAATGCTGGGACGCACAACACCGGCCCTGCCACCAGCCAGGACTTCTCCAGCGGCGCTTTTCCCCCTTCCCAGGGAAAACGTCTCAGGCGGGATCGAGCCCCGCGCGCGGAAGAGGAGAGGAAATCCGCTCATTAAAGACCCTAATTGGGCATTAGGGGATCCCGCGGCGTTTGCACCTCCTCCCCGAGCGTGGAGGGAAAACGCCGCCGCCGCCACGCGGCACGGCCCCCCCGGCACGCCGGTCCCCGGCACGCCGCCGCCGCCAGCCCTTCCTCCGGCTGCTGGGGCCGTGGGTGGCTGCCGGCGGGGGCTTACCCCACCCCGGGGAGGGGACGGACAGACAGACAGGAGGCTTCATTGTGGTCCTACAGCTCCGGCAGGGAAGGGGTTAACTCCCTGCTTTTAATTGGGGGGTGGCTGGTAACGAGGAACCAGAACTTGCTCTAATCTCTCTGGAATGTGACCGATTTTCAACTATTTTCTCCTTTTTTTTTCTTTTTTTTTTAAATAGCTCCAATCTGCCGCTCGCGCGCGGCTCCCGCACGTGGTGGTACAGTGGGAGCTGTGTCCAGGCTGGGGCCGAGGGGAAGCCGGGGGGGCTTCATTTTTCCACATTACCACTGAACCGTTCGCCAGCTCCCCCCCTCTTTGTATATTTTGAAAGGGTCCCCCCCTTCCTCTCCCCTCCCCGGCCTCCTGAAACGGCTTCAAAATGAGAAGCAGCCTTTTATATACCCGGCCTTTCCCCAGCCGCCGTCCCCCAGCGGCTTCTCCGCTTACAGAATAGACGAGAAAGCCCCCTTTGTGATGGGGGCAGCGGGCAGGGGACGGCGAGGCGGAGCCGAAGGCGCCCGTCGGGGACGCGGGGGGCATCTCCTGCCTCGCCCCGGCACGGCCCCGGGGATGGCGGGGGACCACGCGTGGCGTCGCCTCGGCACGGCGGTAGGGATGGCGGGGCACTGCGTGCATCGTCCGAGTGTGGCTCCGGGGATGCTCAGGGCATCCAGCGTGTCACCACGGGCACGATCATGGGGACGTCGGGATATCTCGTGTGCTGTCCCAGCGCAGCCATGGATGCCCAGGGCACCTCGTGTCTTGGATGGGTACAGCTGCGGGGAGGCTGGGATGTCCCGTGTGTCACCCTGCCGTGGCTGCAGGGATGCTCCGGGCACCGCGTGCATCGCCCTGGGGATGTCGGGACATCTCGTGCGTCACCCAGGCACACACGATGCTCGGGGCATCCCGTGACGGTCATAGGGATGTCAGGACATCTCACGCATCACCCAAGCACAGCCATGGGGATGCTCAGGGCATCTTGTGTATCACCCCAGGCGTGGTCGTGGGGACGTCGGGACATCTCGTGTGTCACCCCAGCACAGCCACGGGGACACTTAGGGCACGTTGGCTGGGCACAGCCATGGGGATGTTGGGGCTTCCCGTGCGTCACCCTGGTGCGGCTGCAGGGATGCTCCAGGCACCTTGTGCCTCGCCCTGGGCGTGGACATAGGGATGTCGGGACATCTTGTGCATCACCCAGGTACAGCCCTGGGGGTGCCCAGGGCATCCTGTGTGTTGCCCTGTGTACCATCGTGGAGATGTTGGGATACCTCGCACGTCGCCCTGTGTACCATCGTGGAGATGTTGGGATACCTCGCGCGTCGCCCTGTGTACCATCGTGGAGACGTTGGGGTATCTCGCGCGGTGCCCCAGTGCAGCCATGGGGATATCGGGGCATCCCCTGCATGGCGCTGGCAGGGCCGCAGGGATGTTGGGGCACCCGGTACATCGTCCTGGCGTGGCTACGGGGATGCTCAGGGCACCTCACGCATCACCCCGGCGTGGATGTAAGGATGCTCAGGGCACCTTGTGCATCGCCCAGCTATGGCCGCGGGAACGCCGGGGCGCCTCATGCCTCACCCGGGAGCATCTCGAGCCAAAACCCTCTCCCCGTCCACACGACGCTGCAGCTTCGGTGGCGCGCGGGGCGGCAGCAGCAGCGCTCGGCTGTTTGGAACCAGCCCGGAGTTGTATGGCAGCCAGACCCCAGGGCTTCCCCGCCGCAGCCCGTCGCCTTTGATCACCCAGATTTGGAGGACGCATCAAAGCCAGCGCTTCAGGAAACGGCTCCTACTGTACTGGGGCGCGCAGGGTGTGCGGCAGGTCATGGCGCGAGCCCGCGCGGGTCACGGGGCCGCTCGCATACCAAGCGTGCTCCGAGCGTGCACAGCGCCCTGGCTCCCTGCCTCCTCCGCAACCGGCCTTCGGCGGAGCGGCTGAGGGCCAGATCTGGTTACGGCTCCCCAGCACCGACGGCTCCGTCTTGCCGCTATTATCCCACTGGTGCCAAAAATCTCCCCGGGGAGAGCGCGTGGAGGCATCGGGATGCTGGAGCATCCCTGTGCGCGGGATGGGGATGGGACGTGGGGTGCTTGGTTTAGGCGGTGAAGCAGGTTTTTAGGGGATCCCCCATGCTGGTGGCTGCGGGAACGGTTGGGTCATGGGAAATCCCCATATTGGGCTTCGTCGGGACCGTGCCGCGGCCGGCGGGGTTTCCTGCGGCACCTTCGTGGCAGTGCCGTCGGCACAGGGTGGCTGCAGTTTGCCAGCGGGATCGTCCCCATGAGCAGTGCCGTGTCTTCTCCCGGCTTTGCCGGGCTGCTGGGAGGTGGTGTGGGGTTGTGGCTCAGCAGAGGGTGCGGGGGGCCGGCGGTGCGGGGCCGAGTGCCGGCAGGAAGGGGGCGTGATGATGGGGTGCTGGGGGGATACTGGAGATACTGGAGACCAAGGGAGTACTGGAAATGCGGGGTGGGGGATACTGGAGATGGAGGGGGATACTGGAGATGGAGGGGGGATACTGGAGATGAGGGGGATACTGGGGGTGGAGGAGGGGATACTGAAGATGGGGGGGGGATACTGGAGGAGCAAGGGGGATACTGGAGTTGCAGGAGGGGATGCAGGAGATGCAGAATGGATGCCGGGGTGTACTGGAAGTGGAGGAGGGGGTGCAGGGGGGATGCTGGAGATGCAGAGGGGGACGCTGGAGACTGGGGAAAAGGGGGAGGCAATGCTGGGGGGACAGAGGACGCTTTGGGGGGCCGCAGGAGGCAATGCACGCGCCGATGCATCTGTCCCGCCGTGGAAGAGTTAACGCTCCCCGCAGCTCCTCGCTGGGTTTTCCTTCCAGCTGCTTCGGATCAGGAAGGTTTGTACGGCAGGGAAATTCCTGCGCGCAGCTGCGGCCCGTCCAGGCCACATTCCCCAGCCCCGGCATCTCGCGGGACGCGCCTCCCTCCCGCCGTCTGCCGGGAAATGCCTCCGGCCCCCCTCTGCCGAAAAACACAACACAAAGCACCTTTCTTTCGGGGGCCGCTTACGTCCAGTGCCAGGGAGACAAACCCTTGGGTTGCAGCAAGGTTTAACCCAGAGAGGGGGAAAAGCCCCAAAAAAGCCCCGTCTTTGTCTCCCCCCACCCCTCGTTGCAATATTGGGCTGGTTTCTCGCACTCTGGCAGTTTGGGGTTGGTGCTGGTGCCCTGGGGACCGGGGACAGGGAGGGCACGGGGACCACCCCAGGGCTGAGCCCCACGGGCGATCACGGCTCATGCTGTGCTGCGCCGGGCATCGCCTTGTCCCAGAAAGTCTGGGTTTGGGATAGGGAAAGGCGGCATCGGTGCAGGCAGGTGGAGAGTTGTGGGGAGGGCAGGTGGGGGCTCGTGGCTCCCGGCAAGCCAGCACAGAACTTTGGGATTTGCACCATTTGGGGCAGGGATTTGGGATTTGGGGCTTTGCACCATTTGGAGCAGAGATTTGGGGTAGGGGATTTGGGGATTTTCATCATTTGGGGTGGAGGTTTGGGGTTTTGCACCATTTGGGGTGGAGATTTGGGATTTAGGATTTGGGGCTTTGCATCATTTGGGGTTTTGCACCACTTACAGGGTCCATAGGGGCTTGTAGGGCTGCAAACAGCCCCGCGTGCCCCCAAAACCCCCTTGCCACCAGGCCACAGTGTCCTCCATGGGTTGGGGTGTCCCCAGCCGAGTGTGCAGCCAGGGCTGGCGGGGTGTTTTGGGGCTGGGGGGTGTTTTGGGGCCGGGGGTGTTTCAGGGCTGGCGGAGGGCGTCAGCCCGGCTCTCCTGCAGTACCTGCAGATGAAGTGGCCGCTGCTGGACGTGCCCGCCGGCGCCACGCTGAAGGACAGCCGCTCGCCCTCGCCTGCACATTTGGTAAGAGCAACCGAATCCCACGGGGGTGTTGGGTTTCCTGGGGGAAAACCCTGCTCCAGCCTCCCGTGATGCTGATACGATGCCCATGGCGGGGTTTTGGGGGGGTGGCCGTTGTTTCGCCCTCCCACGTGCTCTCCCTTGCTGCCCCGCAGTCGAACAAGGTCCCGGTGGTGCAGCACGCCCATCACATGCACCCGCTGACGCCGCTCATCACCTACAGCAACGACCACTTCTCGCCAGGCTCGCCGCCCGGCCACCTCTCCCCGGAGATCGACCCGAAGACGGGTGAGCGCAGGGGGGAACACAGAATAGGACATGTTTGGGTGAGCAAAGGGATGGTGACGGTGTCAGTGCCGTGCTGGGAATGGGGTGCTCGCCGTTGGATGGTCCCTCTGCTTCCCGGATGGTTTTCACAGCCTGGTCCCTGGGTGGTGGGAAGGGGACGCGGCCGGTGGCCAGGGATGGGTCCTGGACTGGTCACAGGTTTGGTTGGGGTGCGTGGGGATCCCTCCAGGTCTCTGTTATGGTTATCTCAGCAACCTCTCCCTGTGCTCCAGACGGGGAGATGGGGTGCTGGGAGGGAGATGTGATGCATGGCAGCAGACAGGATGCTCAGAGAGGGACGGGGTGCTCGAAGGGAGACGGGGTGCTCAGAGGGAAACGGGATGCTCGGAGGGAGACAGGGTGCTCAGAGGGAGACGGGGTGCTCGGAGGGAGACAGGATGCTCGGAGGGAGATGGGATGCTTGGAGGAAAATGGGGTGCTCGGAGGCAGATGGGGTGCTCAAAGGGAGGGTGCTCAGAGGCAGACAGGGTGCTCGGAGGCTGCCATGTCCACGTTTTAACACCGCTTCCCCTTCGTCCCTCCCTCCCTCCACAGGAATCCCACGGCCGCCGCACCCGTCCGAGCTGCCCCCCTATTACCCGCTGTCGCCAGGAGCCGTGGGCCAGATCCCGCACCCGCTGGGCTGGCTCGTGCCGCAGTAAGGATGGGCTCGACGCTGGGCCAGGGGCTCGCTCCCACCTCCGTGTCCCTGTCCCCGGGCAGGTCCTGTGAGCCCCACGTCCCCCCGAACCCCACATCCCCCTGAGCGCCTCCTCCTCTTCCCACTTATCCGCTTTTTCCACAGTGATCTTGGTGGGATGCCCAGAGCTCCAGGGGCTGGGAAGGGAGGGACTCCCCACCACCAGAAATTTTGGGAATCAGTGGGATGGAGATCGGCCGGGGAGCAGTCCGAGGGTGCCCGTGAATTGGGGAGGGATATCTTTTCCACTAAAGCTTGTGCGTTTGCAGGCAAGGACAGCCCGTGTACTCCATCCCTCCCGGCGGCTTTCGGCACCCCTACCCCGCCCTCGCCATGAACGCCTCCATGTCCAGGTGGGTCTCGGCAGGGACGAGGGACCCTCCTTGGGCGTCCCGGAGCTGGCAGCGGGTTTTTGGCCGCTTCCCTGAGGACGATGCGGACTCTGCCCTGCAGCAGCATTGGTAGTGGGTGCTCCCAGGGACACCCCGCTCTGCACGGGCACAGACCAGCCCCAGGAGGCTGTGGTGGCCTCCTCGGCCAAAAATACCCCTGGGAGGGTGCAGATGGTCCCCACAGGTGATTCTGTGGGGGAAAAGCAACCTCCCATGGGCTCAGGGCATCGCTTAGGCTGGGTCCATGTTGCCATCCTGCAAGCTGGGGCAGGATCCAGTGTAAAACCAGATCCCAGCTGGGTTGGGGCTGGTGGTCTCTTAGCCCAGGAGGTTCTCGGGAGGGTTTGGGGTGGAAGCCGGGGGCTGTTGGTGGCCGTGGGGAGCTGACGAGCCCTCCCCTCCCGCTCCCTCCGCTGCAGTTTGATGTCCAGCCGTTTCTCCCCGCACATGGTCCCACCGCCCACCCACGGGCTGCATCCCTCGGGCATCCCGCACCCCACCATCGTCTCGCCCATCGTGAAGCAGGAGCCCACCCAGCCCAGCGTCAGCCCCGGAGCTAACTCGTGAGTCAGGGACGGGAAGGGATGGCCCTGGGCCGGGAGCTTGTCCTGACCCACCGTCCCGCTCGTTGCAGGAAATCCCCTGTCACTGTGAAGAAGGAGGAGGAGAAGAAACCCCACATCAAGAAGCCTCTCAACGCCTTCATGTTGTACATGAAGGAGATGAGGGCCAAGGTGGTGGCCGAGTGCACGCTGAAGGAGAGCGCCGCCATCAACCAGATCCTGGGCAGACGGGTACGGGCATCTCCCTCGGCACTGCCTTTGCATGCTGCCTGTTTGTGACCTTAAAATGGCTTTAACCCCCCTTTACTCCACCTCTCCCTGTGGCTCGATCCCTTGTCCTGGGGCATCGCCAGCCCAGGAGGTCCCAGGGAGCTGGTGGCAATGGGGTGACAACGTGCTGGGGCTGGCTGGGAGCCCTGCAGCCCCAGGGCAGTGTGTCCTCGGGGCCAGCAGCGTGGCGTTGGGGTTTGCAGGGTGGCGTTGGGGTTTGCAGCGTGGTCTCTTCTCCCCCCTGCAGTGGCACTCGCTGTCGCGGGAGGAGCAGGCGAAGTACTACGAGCTCGCGCGGAAAGAGCGGCAGCTGCACTCGCAGCTCTACCCGACGTGGTCGGCGCGGGACAACTACGTAAGTGTGGCCCCCCCAAGCCCCGCGGCCATGGGGACTGGCCGGGAGGAGGCCTCCCCTCCTGTCCCCTTGCCGGGTTCCCGGATGGCTCCTCTCCCAGGGCGTTTGGCTGGTGGGAGGTTGCTGCCGTGCTCGGGGAGGTCGGTGTTTGGGGTGCTGGGGGTGGTGGGTGATGGCGCTGGGTCCCTGGGGGATGCTCTGCCACCCTCAGCAGCTCCTGCATCCCTGTGAGCTGCCCCTGGGCACCATCACCCCCATTTCTCCCCAAGGTCTCATCCGTCAAGCAGCCACCAAGGGCTCTTCGGTAGCAGAAAGCCACATAACGACTTTATAATATTTTCCAGGGCAAGAAAAAGAAGAGAAAGCGAGAGAAGCTGGCCCAGCAGCAAAGCCACGACACGGAGAGTGAGTATCCCCCCCGCCAGCCCCCTCCCTCCTCCGGCTTTCGGCCGCTCACGCCATTCTCCATCGTTTCCAGGCTCCCTGGCGTCCAAGAGCAAGAAGCCGTGCGTGCAGTACCTGCCGGCCGAGAAACCCTGCGACAGCCCCGCGTCCTCCCACGGCAGCATGCTGGATTCGCCTGCCACGCCGTCGGCCGCCCTGGCGTCCCCGGCCGCGCCGGCTGCCACCCACTCGGAACAGGCTCAGCCCCTCTCGCTCACCACCAAGCCGGAGGCCAGGGCTCAGCTCACCGTGCATTCGGCCGCCTTCCTCTCGGGCAAAGCCGCCTCTTCTTCCTCCTCTTCCTCTTCCTCCTCTTCCTCCTCCTCGAGCCTCGGCAGCCCACCCTCACTCCTCTCCAGACCCATCCCCTTCACCTCGGTGCCCTCCACGGCTCTCCTGTCCTCGCCTCCGTCCTTCGCGGCCGCCATCCCGTCCCCGCAGGCTGCCCTGGCCGTGCTGCAAACCCAGCCCCTTTCCCTGGTCACCAAACCTGCTGACTAAGGGAAAAACTCGTCCCCCCCTCGTCCCGTCCCGTCCGTCCCCTCCCTGCTGTACATTGCAGAAGCCACAATCAAGATTCATATGCAGCCAAAACCATTATTGGTCAATATTTGACCCTTTCTGAACTCTTTTGTAAGCAGACTCTGGAGGAAGGGGCTTTCTGCTCAGAGCTGCTGCCAGCAGTCGACCTAAAGACCGTTTTTATTAAAAAAAAGGAAAAAAAGGAAAAAAAAAAAAGAAAAGAAACCCTCCACAAGCTGCTGACGTTGGAAATCTGCGAGCTGACCGTGGGCAGGAGCCGAGTGCCCGTCGCTGCTGCAGGGCACGGTGATGCTGACGGCCCGGCGCTCCCATGCATGGGCATGCCGGCACCGAACGTGGCGGGCGTTGAGCTGGGGCCGGCGCTCCGTGCCGGAGGCAAGAGCAGAAACGCCAGCTACCGACCCGGTGCCTCCAGGTGCTCCCAAGTCCTCCCGTCCTGTGGCTCTGCTCCCGGCCACGGTCATGGCCTTCGCTCCGTCCCGGCGAGGAGCCGGATCCTGCCCTGAGGATGCTGCGCCGTCGGCCCTGCTCCTTCCCGCGGTCGTGCTGGGGTGGGCAGGATCCAGGGCTGAGCCCTGGGTGGGGGGGTTTTCCCTGGAACCCTGTTATTTTTCACAAAAGGAAATAAAACTACAGCTGCAACTTGCTGCGTGAGCGTGGTCAGTGGGGGAAGCACTCGCTCCTTGCCCATCGCCACCCTCTCCCCGCCAGCGCTCGAGCATCGCCGTGCCCTGGGAAGCATCTCAGGATGGGGCTCCGGTCCAGCCCCGGTGCGGGACGCGGGGCCAGGCATGGCCCCACTGGAGAGCATCACCCAGACGCCTCCATCGATGGGCACAGGGTGATTTTGGGGTGTCCATCACAAACCGGCGACGGAGCGAGCAGGCAGCGTGCGGTTTGCTGGCGAGATACGGGCAGCAGGGTGCGGGATTAGGTACCCCGGTTCGGGGGCGCCTGAGAAGCCGAGGAGCACGAGGTAGTGGGGTGCGTGTCTCGTGGCCGGGAACTGCAGGATGCCCTGGGCCTGCTTCTTCCAAAGCAGGGATGAAAAGACAGATTAGGATGAAAAAGGACCTTCGCAAAAGCAACCCAGGGTCACCCAGTGGATTTTCAGTCCATCTGAAGTTCTCGGTCATTTCAACACTTGAGCTCATCGAGACTCTTCCGTCTCCCTATATTTTTAACAGGAAAAATAACTATCTCAAAGTTTTCCTGTCGAAAGCCGCAATTTTGTTTTCTGTTGCAGATTTCTTTCCAAGCTGTGCCTGCCCAAAGGTGATTCATGGTGTTTATAGTCCCGTTTCGTTCCCCTTTCTGAATTTCTTGGCCGATTTCCATTTCCCAGGCCCCAGCCTGGCTCCTCTCTACCTGCACCAGTGCTGCGTTTGGGGACCGTGGTGTCCTCGGGCTCCCAGCCCGTGGCGGTGGGCAACGTCCAAGCCGTCCCTGTCAGTGATGGGCTGAGCCCTTCCCATGGCTGCTGGCCCTCTGGCTCTCAGTTTGGTGGGTGCTTTTTGCTCAGTTGGTGGAATAAATGATGCCTTCGCCTCCTGTTGTGACATTTCTCTTTTCCTTTCCAGTGCCGAGCTGGTGTGAGAAGCCACGGGGGAAGTATTTTTAGCAAGCTGGAGCAGCAGCAGATGTCCATCTGCAGGTAGAGGGGAAAAGGGACCATCTTGGTGTCTCGCCCTTAAGGAAGACGGCATCCACATTTACCAGATGTTACGTGAGACGAGTGTGTGCCACGGGATGACGCTGGCATCCGTCGCCCCAGTGGATGACACTTGGATTCCAGGATTCCTATTTCCATATTGGAGCTGGGCAGAACTACCAAAACAGTACAGCCGAGCGATGCCCCCAGCTGCGGGTGCAGACAAGAGCACAGTCTGGAGCCCTTGCGTGAGCACCAGGGACACATTTGGGGTGAACGCTGGCTCCTGGTAACCTTATGAAAGCTCCAGATGACTTCTGCGAGCAGTGACGGCACCTCCAGCAGGAGCACAGCTTCTCCCGTCCAGCTGAGGATCATCTTCTGGACTGGAAGCAACAGCTTAAATTCACAGCTCAGAGCATCCCAGCTGGGTGGTAGCTCCTGAAATCATTGCTTTAAGGGGTCCTGGCTAGCTGAGAGCCTCGAGCAGCGAGAGGAGCCTGCAGCAGACCCAGCTCCTGCATACCAGCTTCTTGGTGGCCACCACCAAAGCCTCCAAGCGCGAGAAAGTGCCCGGAGCCTCTTTATTCACTGTCACACCCAAGACAGCCCTGAACTCGGTAGGCGTTTCCGTTCCACACACAGAATTGCTTAAAGTTCCTGCTTTCAAAGAACAAATTTGTAAATGCTGGGATGGGGCATGATTCCTCCACAGTGGCACCCAAGAGGACCAGCCACGATGCTTTAATTAATGGCATCCTGATAGCGTGTCACGCGGTTGTGCGAGATCCAGGACTGAGAGGATTAGAGTGTCGCCGAAAACGTGCGTGGCCGTCATTTGAAAAGAGGCAAAACGTAGCTTTTTTTAGAAAGGCTGTTCCAAGAAACTGGTTTTCTGCGAGGAACGTCTGGATCGCATGCAGCCTCGCTCTCCCCAACACCGGGAGCAGGCTGCAGACAAACAACTTCTTGAATTAGATTTCATGGGAAATTAAAGGCATGAAGAGACCTGTCACAAGAATTAAAGTCTGAACCGGAGCCAGACAGCTTCAAACAGATGTTGGACTTCAGCAGGAGAATATTTCTTTGTTTTACTCGGCATTTTCCCATACAGAAAAGGAACATCTGTTCCGATGCTTTCGCAGTGCTCCTCAACTGAGATAGGCGGGGATTATCCCCTGCTAGAAGAGAAGCAACTGGCCACCAAAGCCCCCTTGGCTTCGCTCCTCCCGGAGAAGAGGGCGAGGCCGGTTACGCGTTGCTCCGCTCTGCAACGGACACGCTGAGGCTATCTCAGTGGACGCAGGCTGATCGCGGTACCTGTACGTCCTTCGTGCTTGCAGATGGCGAGGTGAAAAGGTTGCATTCAGGCTGCTCATCAATAGAAGACGGATCCCTCAGCAGGGTTTTCTTTGGCCTCTGGGAGGTGCTTCAATAAGGGGCAAATTCTGGGGTTCGTCTGTCTTGCAGAAAAACCCGAATATCCAGTGTGCTTCAGTTTGGGCTGTTGTGGCAAGGCTGTTGTAGCCCCTCTCCTCTTTTTTGGACAAGTTTTAGACGATATTCCTCGCAATGTTTAACTTATCCTCAGGCCTGGGAGCTGAAACTGAGCCAGGCAGCCCAGGATGCAGAGGAGAGCCATGCGTGGAGGTCCTGGGGAGCTCTCCAGCAGCATCTCCCAGTTACAAGAATTCACTTTTCAAACTTGCAACACAAAACCAATTTTGTGGCCAAAGATTCCTGACTTTTTCCCTTGGTCCCCTGAGAAAATGAGGCGTTTGCCACTGCACGCTCCCTGGTCCTGCTCTGTAGATGACTTATTTTCCATAGGGTGCATCCCAACCACATGCAACGAAGGGGAAAAGGTCAGGGAGGGAATGAAATGATGTCCCACGGAGAGCTGGCAGCAGAAGGAAGGGATAGCATGGTGTAAAGAGCAGGGAGAGGTGGGACAGCCGGATTCTGCCTTAGCTGAGAGGCACGAAACAGCTGGGACGGGGGACGTCGTGCCAATGGCGGGGTCCCCGGTGCTCTCCCAGCTGCGGCAGGTGTTGCCGTTTGCACACACAGGTCAGGATGGTACGAACACCGCGGGGGGCTAAGCCCCGGCTGCGCGGAGATGGGTGAGGCGGACCTGCTCGTCTGGGGTTTGCCGTCATCTCCAGCAGTGGAGGTGCACGTAGAAAGTGCCGAGAGGCAGCAGGAGGTACGGCCGGGTGGGAGAGCCGGGAGCAGCCGGGTGAATGATGAAGCTGGAATTGGGAACGCGCCCTTGGGAGATACCCGTTCACCATCATTGCCACCCATTCCCAGTGAAATGAAGTTCAAGAAGTGCCTGATGTCTCCGGGCTGGGAATACCCTGGGTGAGCAACTACGGCAGAGCTGCGCGTGGGGTGGCCGGGGAGCTGGGCTGCGTCCTGGCGGATCGGCGGCACCAGGAACGGCACCGGGAGAGGGGAGGATGCGCCTGTGCATCTGTCCCTGTCCAGAAACGTGATGTACAGTAAGAAACGGTTTAAAACCTCGATTAAAGGGTGCCATTTTTGTGACGAGCCCAGCCCTAAATTCGCTGCAGCTCTCGTGGGGGTTTTACTGCTGGGAGCTGGCGAGCATCTCGTTAGGAGCTTGTCAAGAGCAAACTTCTGGGAGAGCTTGCTCTGGAGCGCGGGTAGCATCTGGGAGCCAGCTCGGTGCTTTCCCCGCTTTTTTTTGGAAGCGGGGTTACTTCTGTCACCTCCGTCCGCTTGCTTAATTGCAGCCATCTTGATCAAACGGCCCTCGCCCCCCTCCCTCCGCAGCTCTGGCTATTCACTAATTGAAATGCCTAATGAGGTCCCAGGGGTCTCCTGCAGAGATGGAGCTAATTAGGGGCTCCGCCACGAATCCAGCGAGCAGCAGCAAATGAAGCTAAGGTTTCCTCGAACCTGCTTTTTTGCGAGGGGCCGGGGGGAGGGCGCACCAGATGTCCTGCTTCCCCGCTCCGCACCGGGGTACGGCTGGCGCGCCGCGGACTCCGGGCTCCTGCCAAAGCAGCTGGTGCAGAGGCAGTGGCTACACTTAATACATTTTAATTAGCATCATTAAATTCTTCCATTTGCTAATTGTTTCTCCTTTTGATCCCTTATCCTGACCAGATTAGCCCTCGGGGGAAATGGGCGGGAGGGGGGACGCAGACGCTTCTGACGAGGTGAGGACTTTATTATCTCCAAGCGCGGGGTTGCCACCGGACCTCGGGACACCATGCTGAAACCCCCCGGTTGGTGCTAAACTACAGGCCAGATTTGTTTGTCCAGCCCGTTCTTGGCCGTTCTCAGAAAGAGTCATCCCCAAAAAGCGACATCCCACAAGGATTTATGAGAGGAGGCGGTACTGGTCTAGGAAACCAACCAACACCTCGCTTAAGTTCGAATGTAAAGGAGTTGTTTTTCAGGCAATAAAGGACCGGCAGCTGCCATCACGGTGGGAAGCAGCTGGGTGGGACCGAAAGAGAATTTCCTCCTCCCGCTTTGCAGCAGACAGAGATAATAATCCTCGATCCTCCTTCTTTTCCTCCTGCCGTCTACATCCGCGTCATCGTGCCGAAGCCAGAAGCAGCTTCCTTGTCGTCCCGGTCGATGGCAGCTTCCCGCTCCTCGGGCTGCGCGGAGAGGGTGCAGCCGCTCGGAGGTTAGGTGAGGTCGCCGGTCCTGTTTATCACGTTTTAGCCAAGAAAACCGTTGAAGGAAAACGAGCCTGGTGCGAGCCACCAGGCGCTGAGCTGATGTCAGCCTCGTCCTCGGTATTTTGGGCAGAATTCTGTTCCCAGATGCATTGTTGTAAATCCAGAGGAACTTGGCCTCCGTTCAGTTACTCTTGACTTCCAGGGGTGCGAGTGAAAGCCGAACTGGCTGGGCATGAGAAATAGCCTCGCTTGTCTGTTTTAAATCTCAACAAAAGCATTGGGCCAACTGTTCTTCTGTCTCCTTAGAAAGGCAGGCATGGGCAGAACCGAGCTGCTAGGATTATTGGAATGTATTGAATTGAATAGAGGATCGGAAAAAAAAGGAGAAAAATCAACCACAGAATCCATCATCCTTGAGGCCAAGTCAGGATTATTCCCCGAAGTATGATCGCTGTGCGGGACTCATTTGGTTTGCGTGTTGGATGACATTGTGATAGTTTTCTGTGTTTTAGCGTTAAACGGACCGACCGGGGCAGCTAACGAATTCGTGGCGTTACTGCGATTCCTTCCGGAGACGCGCGAGGCGTCGCTGCTTGTCCTCCCGCACGCAGTGCCGCGGGGCGCCGCGGTACGGGCGCAACGGCGCTGGTGACACCGCGCAACGGCGGGAAGCGCGCGTGGTCCGCGGCGGCTGAGCGCCGGGGAGGTTCGTCCTGGGCAGAGGTGAAGGCAAATCCGTTGATCTGAAGGGGAAGAAGTGAGATGACGGGGAAGACAGATTGGGATTGCTGCTAATAAGCCAAATTACGGGGACGTAACGGCACAATTCATGCTTCTGGGAAACTATCAAAGGTCCGGCTGGTTTGGGAAGGACAGGCAGGGCAAAAGCTGGAGAGAAAGCCTTATGAAGAGCGATGGACGCCCGTGCCGATGTCCCTGAACAGAGGGAGACAGACCCGTGCAACACGAGGAAGGCCCAGGGAGAACATCTGGAGCTCTTTGTTCTACCGGGATCCCCCAAAAGCCGCGGCCCGGCAGAGGTCTGCTGGAAAAGGAGCAGAGCGGGAGGCAAACCCCCCGAGAGGGTCTCGGACAGCGGGCGGGGACAGCCTTCGGACACAGCGGGTGATGCGCGGCGGGAGGACGACGGCAGGGGACGTCAGTCGCGGCTCAGGGACACGCAGCGCCGCAGCCGCCTCGGCTCGCCACCGTAGGGTCGCGGTTCGTGGACCTGAGGGCGTCGAATCCGCCCGAGGAGCTCGGGCGCGGGCGTCAGACCCCCGCCGCGGCCCAGCCGTGGCAGAAGGACGCTGGAGGGCGCGAGGGCCTCGCGGCGTCCCAGCCCCGGCTTCTCGAGGCCCGGAGACAGACCCCAAGGGGGCAGGTTTTACCCCAAAATGCCGCGTTTGCCCCAAAGGTGGAGCAGGTTTGCAGAGGCAGCCGTGCCCGCGCTGCGGCACTGCGCCTGGCACGCGCCGTGGGCAGTTAAGCCCCGCCCTCAATTTGCATAAGCCCCACCTAATTAGACTGGGCAATGGCCCGTGGTCCCTAAGCCCCGCCCCATTCTCCACAAGCCCCACCCTGATTCCAACAAGCCACGCCCCATTCTCCCAACCCCCGCCCCCGAGTCCCAACAAGCCCCGCCCCAGTCTTAGCAAGCCGCGCCCCGATTCTCAACAAGCCCCGCCCCACCCTTAGGAAGCTCCGCCCCTATTACCCACAAGCCCCGCCCCTTATCAGCAAGCCCCGCCCCAGCCCCTCCAAGCCCCGCCCCTTCCCGTGTCTCACCTGCGGCCGTTCCCGCTCCCGCCCGCCGCCTCCCGGCTCTCGCGAGATCTCCTCCGCAGGCCGCGCGCTCCTGCCGGAAGCGGAAGCGGAAGCGGGCGGGGGCGGTGCGGGCCGTTCGGTGGGGCCGCCATGCCGCTGCGGCTGCTCCTCCTGCTCTTAGCGCTCTGCGCCGCCGCTCGGGCCGAGGGTGAGTGACCGGCCGGGGCGGCCCGAGGTGCCCGGGGCCGGGGCAAGCAGTGAGAGGGCGCCCGCGGCCGGGGAAGCCCGGGGCGGGGGGGGGGGGACACACACACGGGGGGACCGGCGGGGAGGGCAGCGGCCGGGGCGGGGGGGAGCGGTTGGGGTGGGCGAGCGGCGAAGCCGGGGCAGCGCTTGCCCTCGGCCGGGGTCTGACGCGGGCGCTGGGCTTGCGGGGGCTCCTCTGCCGCCGGGCCCCTCCTGCGTGCGGCGGGGCCGGGGTCCCTCCGGGGGGACCCCGCTCCGCTCCCCGCCGCCCCGCTGGGGGGTTCCTTCCCCCCGGCAGCGGCGGGGCCGCCGTGTCTCCGGCAGCCGGGCACGCTGCTCGCAGCGGGGGCGGGGGCAGGCGGTGACCGCGGCCTCTCTCTGCTGGCAGCTCCCGGGCCGGGGCCAGAGGCAGCGGGGACCAGCAGCCCCTCAGCAGGCGCTGGGGGAGCCGCCCGGCCGGGAGCACCCGATGGGCAGGAAACCCGGAGCCGAGAGCGCAAATCCACCGGAGAGCAGCCCTCTGAATCCAATCCACCCAACGGCAGCGGTCCCAAATCGGGCACGAATAACGGAGGAATGAGGGAAGAGGACAAGGACAAGGACAAGGAAAAAAAGGACAAGGAAAAGGAGGGCACGGACGTGTCTCACCAAGGCACCAGCGGCGAGCAGCAGACCAGCGGCCAGAGTGGTGGCGGCCAAGGCAGCAACACGAGTTACCAAAACAGCAACGGCAATGGCAGTGCCGGTGACCAGGGCGGCGGCGGCGGTGCCAGTGAGCAGGGCGGCAGCAGCCCTGGTACCCAGGGCAACAACGAGACCCAGGGCAACAACAGCCAGAACCAGAGAGACAACCAGGAGAGCAACAACAAGAACAAGGATGGCAACGAGGATGGCAACAACGGGACCCAGAGCAACAACCAGGACAGCAGCAGCACGGACCAGGGCAGCAACGGCACCAGCAGCAGCACGGACCAGGGCAGCAACGGCGCCAGCAGCAGCAAGACCCAGACCAACGGTGAGGGCAGCAGCGGCAAGAACCAGGGCAACGGCGGGGACGGCAACAACGGGGACAGCAAGGACAAGAACCATGGTGACAACGAGGACAGCAAGGACAAGAACCATGGTGACAACGAGGACAGCAAGGACAAGAACCATGGTGACAACGAGGACAGCAAGGACAAGAACCATGGTGACAACGGGGACAGCAAGGACAAGAACCATGGTGACAACGGGGACAGCAAGGACAAGAACCATGGTGACAACGGGGACAGCAAGGACAAGAACCATGGTGACAACGGGGACAGCAACAACGTGGACCAGGGTAAGAAGAACCAGGACAGCAACAACAGCCAGGACCAGGGCAACAACGTGGGCAGCAAAGACACAAACCAGGGCAGCAACACCGAGAACCAGGACAGGAACACAGAGAACCAGGGCAGTAACGGCGATAACCGGTCCAACAGCCAGGGCAATCAAATGAGCTCACCCACAAATCAAAACGTATCACCACAATTAACTTCCTCCACTGCCTCCACTGCTGAGGGCGACAGCGGTTTAGGCGATGGAGAAAGCCCTGGAGAGGAAGAAGATGGGGCTGAAGAAGGCAACGATGCCTCCTCCTTCAATAAGGAGAGAGAGAAGAGCATTCCTTCTCCCCCCAGGGGCCAGTCGGAGAGCAGCCACTTCTTCGCCTATCTGGTGACCACGGCCATCATCGTTGCTGCCTTATACGTAGCATATCACAACAAACGCAAGGTGAGTGGCTGTGCTCCTTACCTGGGCTCTCGACATCTCCCCTGCGCTGTCGGAGCCTCCTTTCCTCTTGCTGGTCACCGCTGCAGGTTGGGACCTGCTCGGTGGAAGGCCTCTCCCCTCGCCCTGACGTTTGCTTCTCTCCGATACCCCCCGCTTGCTGCGCGGCACGGGTTTGGTTAGCCTTAGCTTGAGCCGTGGTCCCCGGCAGCTTTGGGAGGAGCAGAGGGGTGTTGTAACCAGGAAAGGGGGTGAATCTCCATGGAAGCTGGGTGGCCTCGGCTCTGGTGGTTGTTTTCAGCTGAAGGAGGTGAAAAGGCAAAGATGTATGAAGTTACCCTGCGTTTTCTCGCTGACAATGAGTTTTCTATAGCAGGTTGCAGAAGACTTGTCCTTAAACAGTCTTGCGGGGGGGATGCAGCTCACATGATGTAACTGGCTTTTGCTGGGTTGTTTTTTCCTCCTGTAAAGCTGTTTTTGAGGTAGGAGAAAGAAAACAAATTCTTACTGTTGTCTGCCTATTAGGCAAACCTCATTATCACCTGCTTTCAATCTTAGCTGGGTTTAGATATTGGCGTTTGTTTGTTTCAAGTGCTTTTTCAAACGAAATACGGTCAGTAAAAGGAGGTGAGCGAAGCTGGGCTTTGGCCCGTTAGAAAGCGCTTGCGTTCCAAGTGAGAAAAAGCATATTTGGTCGCTGCTGTCCCACTCACCGTGTCCCCACTTCTCTCTCCAAAGATCATTGCTTTTGCTCTGGAAGGGAAAAGATCGAAAAGTGGTCGACGGCCCAAATCTGGCGATTATCAGAGACTGGATCAAAAGGTAAGATCTACCCGAAACGGGAGCGGGGAGAAGGTTGCAGTGCTTGGTGTATGCCGCAAATGCGATCTGTTGGCCTTTCGCGTTAGAGACGGTCACAAAGCCCCTACTTGGTTGGTGTTGGAAAGCAAATTTTTTAGCAAAAACCCCACTCTTGGTCTGGAAACAGAGGTTTGCCAGAAAATGGAAGCAATAATGCTGAGAGATGGTGGGAGAGGGGGCTAACGCAGAGCAGAAGTGTGTGAGTCTCGAGCTCAAGTGTGCTTAAGAATAGTTTGTTGCTGACTCAAATGACTTTTTCAAAGAAGTTTGTAGCAGGGGAAGGGTAGGATTCGGGGAGAATTCCCTTTCTTCTTCCCCTTGAAACTTTTTTCACCCGTTGTCCTTGAAGTCAGATGTGTCTGTAGTTGTTTTCTGCAATGGGAAGAGAAGGAGACGAGGACAGAAAATTTTTAAAAGTTGAGAAAGTTAAGCTGAAACTTTGCCTTTCAGAAGGCTGTCAGCATTCGGGGAACCGCAACGATGGCCGTTTCCAAACGCCGTTAGGGGTTTTGCATATAAACCTCAAGGCCGCGTCGTCCTCGGCTTGCTGTCAGCTCTGCAGCGGTGCAGCGCAGCGGTGGGGGTGGAAGCTCAGTTCTCTCCCTTCCCGAATCGCAGCCGTGCCTGGCTGGGGAAGCCGCCTGAGTTGATTTGCCTGCTTGAGCCTCCCCATTTAGCCTCCAATATTTTGGGAATTTGTTTCCTTTGCCCAGAATTTCCTGACTTGCCCCTGAGGCGCAGTAAAGCAGGCAGGCAGTTACAAAGAGCTTGGGTTTTATTTGAAAGCTCATGAGAGACACTCAGCCCGCTCAGACCCTGATGCTTTGTCAGAGTAGAAAAGCGATACTGAGCTTTCAAATTGTTTCAGCCTTTCTTTTTGCCTTCCCAGATCTAGGTTCCTCCCCGGATGTTCAGTGGAATAACGACGGCTGGCGATGGAAACGCAGTAACACTGGGACACCCACCGACTCCCCTGCTGTAGCGCTCTGAGTTGTAGCTGTGCTGCCGTGTTCAGATTTCAGACAACAGAAAGAAGGGGAAATGCTTTTCGGTTTGCACCTGCACCTTGGTAATGTCGAACCTCTCACTGCCTCGAAACGCGTTTCTCCTTTCCCGGCTGCCTGAAGATGAACTCATTTTCTTGCTTGGGCGTCTGGCTTCTGGCCTGTGACCCGGGACAAGCCGGTCCCCAGCACTTGACAGAACTTTTGTGTCCAAATGAAATGGAATTTGCCATCTACTGTACTGACGTCTCCTCTTGGGGGGGGGGGGGGGAAACCCGCCTGCGAAATGAGCCATCTGACTCTTCCCCTTCCAGAGTCATAGAGCTGCCTTTGTAACCAGCACAGTCTTGCTTGAGACACAGACGCTCTCCTCTTCTGTCCATTGTATTTGGATGCTAAAGTTCGCAGCGTGACTGATTGCACTAGTTTGGAAACGATCCGCCGAGGACTCTGATTTGATTTGGTTATTTTCTCTCTCTGTGATGAAGACAACGTTAGAGTTTATCATCTAGACTCTCTCTTCCATGCACATCTTTGGAACCGCTAGAGCAGTCTCTGGCCCTCGGGTTGTAGCTTAAACTTCCTCCCCTGCATCCTATGCTCCGCGCGGGTCTTTTCCCTCCCAGTCCCCAGAGTTCAGGTGTTTGCACTAAAGGTTGCAGTTCGATGCTGTGAAGGAGGGCAGGCTAGGCTTAGAAAGCTTCGTGCCAAATTGCCGCGGTGTAGTTGTAGCAGACTTTGCCTTGGCAGATTCCTTTCCTACCCCTTGTCAAATGTAGTTAGGTGGTAACGTAAAAATGTACGGTAATCCCGAAGCGTTTGGGATGAATGAAACTTGCGGTCATTCAAACCTCTTCCTCAAAATGCAGTACTGAGGCCCTGGAGCTTTCAGCTCCACTGAACGAGCCTCCGTCGGCCGCAGAGCTCGCTGCGGCCGAGCGCTCAGCCACGGCTCTTGCTGAAGAAGCGCCGCTTTCTCGCCCGGTCGAGAGGCGAGGTGGCTGCTCGCCCCCCGGGTGGCACGAGCCTTGGCGGCGCCGCGCCTGCCCAGCGCCTCTCGCCTTGGGAAACCGTTGTAGCTGGCGGCGCGGGCGCCGTCTCTTCTGCCTGTGAGTCACCACGGGGCGTCTTCTCCCCAAGGTCACCTCCTGAGCAGGTGACCGACATGTGAAAGGGCTTGTGGCACAGCCGGCACCTCTTCCCGCTCCCCGCGGCTCTGCCGGCCCCGGCTTTGAGGAGTTCTGGGTGCGTGAATGTACACATAACCGGCTGCTCGTCGCTGAGCTGCTCGCTTCGGCGTGCTGTGGAGCGCTTCAGCTAGGGCCTGGGACGTACTGCTTATATTTAAGGCTGCAAAACACATTGAGTCACGAGTTACAGCTGTGAGGTGGTTTTTATTTTTGTAGTTCTACTCCAAAGATGTTTGTTTGAGACAGTACGTTTCTGAAGAAGGTGTGAAGTGCCTGCCCGGCTCGTGCTTTTGTTTTTTGTGATATGGGCAGAACAAAATTGGTATGAGGCATTTAGAGCTCTTCACACGGGTGCCCATCCGCGCCCGAAGCTCGCGCCGGCCGTATGTGAGTCACCCTCGCCGCGCGCTTGCTGACTGACTGCGCAGGAAGAATCCCCGTCGGGGTGACTTCCCGCCAGCTGGCTGCAAAAGCGACTTGGGGGATGAGGCCGGCCTTTTGCCGGCCTTCCCGAGGCTGCGAACAATTGGTAATCTGCCCTGTGGTTGCTAAAGATAGTCGCGTTTGACAAGGGCAAAGGCGTTTCCTTGTCTGGACACGAACGATACAGCTGTATTTTTTTTTTTTTCCTCTAGTGGTTCATTCCCCACGTAAGAGGGGAGAAGGGGCTTGACCCTCTCTTAAAAGAAGAAGCCTCTTTTTTCTTTTTTTTTTTTTGCTGGCTTTAGCAAGCACAAAGAGCAGGAGAAAGTCCCTCTTGGCTTTAAACAGCTTTCAAGGTTTCCCTATAAGCTTTTCTGATGCTACAAGTACTTGCAGAAGCTATTTTGGAGAACAGGAGTGTGAGGTGGAGGGAAGAGAAAGGAAAACAAGTCTGGGAACATAACCCGTGGGGAAATGTGCCTTCTGGAAAGGGTGGGAGCTCCTGCAACAAGACTCCGCTGTTTCAGAGATCCCGTAGGATACGTCTGCGGCTCGCTGTTGTGCGGCTGATTTATGGACAGGATGCGGGGTGGGAGGGGGTGGCTTTTGTCTTCTGATGGCGGGGGAAAAAAAAGCATATTCCAAGATGTGAAATGCCATGTGCTTCCGAGCTGCTCCTGCGCGCGCTGTTTTCCTGCTTTGTCCTGTTCGGTTTTGAAATTGAAGGGTAATTTACAAGGGTGTTTTTTCACCGTCTGCTTGCTTTTCTATCCCGCGAGCTTTCTCAAATGCCTCTCGGTCCTCTGTCGTTCCGCGTCGTGTTGGGAGTGCCGCCCCCGTTGCCAGCAGTTGGCTGCGCACAGCCGGCCGAAGCGAGGGAGGTCTGCGGAGAGCGGGACCCTCGTACCTCCACCGTCGCGAGTGTCGGGCTGGACCCAGCACCAGCTCCTTCGTCAGGCTAACGAGGACGTACCTCACATCTCGCTGGACGCCGTTGCTTTGCTCGGTCCCCAGCGTGGCTCCGGCAAAACAGAAATGCCCGGTGCCTGGGAAGCGCAGGGTTTGGGGAGAGGCAGAGCGAAATCGGGGGACTCCCCCTCAATCTCCTCCTGCCCAGCAGTTCCCGAGGCTGGCGTGTTTCTGGCAACGGTCGCCGTAATTGTCCGAGCCGCGTGCGACCTCTGGGAATGACTCCCGGTTTGTTGATCTTTATGGTATTTAAATTTATGCAATGTGATTCAAACGGGTCAAGGTGCACGTAACCTTTTCCCTTTGGACGCAACACGTTTTGAATGGACGGTATCTGTCGGTATGTAGGATTTTTGCCAAATGTTACCGCTTTCAGGCCAGCTGCCCTGCCGGTTTGAATCAGCAAATGGTTTGTTTTCTGCTGCAGTGAAATGCAACTTGCTTTGAAGGATCAGAATTTTTATATTTCTTGGTACTTTTTTTTTTCCTGTGTGGTGAAGTCAATAAATGGATTTAAGAAAAATAAATAAGGAGGTTTCACCTCTTTTTTTTTTTTTTTTTGTGCGTGTTCTTTTCATGGTCTCCTTTGAAACCTGGCAACAACGGTGCAGGTTAGTTCCTCTTTGTGCAAAAAGAAAAAGAAAAAAAAAAAAAAAAAGGTTTTAACAAAACCAGCGCTCTTTGAGCTGAGCGGTTCGCGTTGAGACCAACCCTGTGGGCGGAAGGAGCCGAGACAGGTTTCAGCCGAGAGCGGATCTGAAACATTTCCAGTCTGCTTGACGATCACCTGTAGCGACAACCCTGTTCCTCTTGCCCGTCTCGGTCCCTCGGGCGCGTGGTAGCGAGCTGGGTTAGTTAGAACCTGACCTTAAGATAGAGTCTAAACTGCTTTTAACAGAGCTCCGTTGTGGATCTCTCCTGTTGTATTTCTTCTTTCACCCGCAGGGAGGCTCCGAGGAGGATGCAGCCCGCATCCCAGCACAGCCCGTCTCTGAGCAGCAGAGACTGGGAGAGACTGGGAAAGAGGGCACCCGGTGGTGCCGCTCTGGTTCCCTGCGGCGAGAGCAGCCTGCGTGGGACGCTGCCGCCCGCCCAGCCGCGGAAAGGGGACGAGACGGTGCCACGAGCACCAGCAGATGATGAAGGCGCTTCTGGGTAGCGCTTACTGCTGCTTCCTGCAGTAAATGGAAGAAACGCTCTCCTTTCCCCCACTTTTTCCCTAAAAGGAGGGAATCCACCCTCCTGCCCTCTCCTCCAGCTGGGCCGGGCACCAGCTGCCTGGCAGTGAGCGCCGAGGACGGGCGAGGGAAAAGGGAGGGCCACTTGTTTTCCTGTTGACGGGGTTGCTGAGAGCTTGAGGGAGGGGAAAAAGGGTGGAAGTAGGGGACTCAAATGAAAATTCTCCATTCGCGTGCACGTGGGGTTGTGGGATTGAGTGCTCCTCCGGGTCTTCCTACGAGGAGATGAGCGCACCGCTCTGCTGCGTGGCCTTAGGGTGATTTCCCCAAGAAACAAGGGCTACTGAATGGTGCTCCAAGAGCTCTTTGAACCCCTTGTCCGCTTCCACCCTGATTTGAGCGCGCTGTAAAGGTCTCAAACCTATTTTATCCCACAGGTGGAGTGAATGTAGCGGGGAAGGAACAGCCCTGGTCCCTCAAGGGAGAGAGGCAGCAGCACGAGCAGCCCGTCAGGCGTGCCGGGACGCGGTGAGTGCCGAGCGTGGGTTGTGCCGGGGTAGCTGCACCGCGCACCTACCCGTGAGTCAAAGTCCAGGAGGGGAAAAAACGCTAAATGAAACCAAAATTACCTGCCAGCTGGGTTGGGCTCTGCTTATCGGAGCTGGGTTGCGCGGGGCTACGCTGAGAAATACCGATACGGCCAGAGTTTATCCGAGAGGCCCTTAGGGCGGAGGCGGCGCGGGTTTAATGAAGAGCTTAATGCGTGAGCGCAGGGTGAAACTCTGCCGCGTCGGTGGAGGTCTTGGCCCCTTCAGCCCCTCCCTCCTCCTGCGACCGCCCGGGGACCAGTCCCCCGTCCCGCAGAGCGGGGCTGTCCCTGTGCTCGCACAGGAGCCGTTCAGGCTCTTTATTGACGGGGCTTTCGTGCTTATTCTTGGTACCAAAGAGACAGCAGCAGGAGAGGACGTGGAACAAATGTGTCAGGTCCACGAGGTGTCCCAACCCGTCCGTCCCCTCCGCTCGCATCCCGGCTGGAGCTTTTCCCCTCTGCCCTTGCTCACGTAAGAAGGAAGCTCCCAAAGACCCAGTTATCCATCGTGAACTCTTGGAGCTACCTTGAGCAAACACTCCCAAATCCACTCCCTGACCTCTGCTCCGGGTCTCGGTTTAACCCACCAACCTGCAAATCCTGCTAACCACCCTATTTTTTTATTTTTAAAGCCTTGACTTTTTGAACAGCCTCACGAACAAACAGCTCGAACATGAGGTGATCTTTACAGCAGGGCAGCAGTATTTTCATTATAGGTAGGGCACCAGCCAGGTAAACACATCAGCTTTGCCTCTGTAAGACAAAAGTCCGTGGCCTGTGCGGGTTTGTTGAGATTGTAAAAAAAAAAAAAAAAATAAGAGGATGAGATTGCATTTGCAAGGTTGGAGCTCTTTCGTGTAAGAAAACCAGGAGAGAAGCAGGTTTACGTCCCACTCCGGAGCCGTGGGCAGCCGTGGCTTGGGGCTGCTGCTGTAGGGCGTTTGGGTATCTCGGCATCATCATGTGCTTAAATCGGATGTTCCTGCTCTGCTGAAGGTCCCGTGGTAAGGTTTGCCCCAGCTGCACTTGGCTTGCTAAAACCTCCCCCCAGGCAGCTCCAACACGTCCCAGGCTGAGCCGGTCACCTTTCCAGAGGGGCTTTCTGTTGGTTTTCTCATAACTTGTCGTGTTTTGTCCATGCGTGACAGGGGAGTTCTTGCAGCCCAGCTGCTGCTCTTCGCCCCTTGGGCTTTTCTGCAGAGCTGGCAGCTCTCAAACACCGTCTGCCTCCTCCACGATGGGTGCCGAGAAGGGGAGGACCTCCTCCAGCAGGTTGGTGACGAAGCAGGGCATCTCCTTGCATCCCTTGTAGGTGCCCCTGGCCTGGCAGCAGAACGCCACCTCCCAGTTAACGCGGGTCATGAGGCGGTTGAGGTCCAGGTGACGTTCCTCGCCCTCCAGGACCTTGAGCAGGGCCCGGAGGAACATGGATCCGGAGAGGTTGAGGAAGGCCACGTAGCCTGCAGAGTGTAAAGGAAGGAGAGCAACGTTGGCTGGGCCGTGGCCCTGTGATGGCGGTGTTTCCAAAAGGAAGCGTTTTCGGCCAGCGTTGGTGTGTCGGGGGCTCTCCCTTACCTGGGCTGCAGGCGAACATCACGGCGGTTTGGGGAGGGATGGAGAGGTAGTGTGAGAAGCAGTCTGGCTCGCGCTCCGGCTCGGGCTCCCCGCTGTCGCACTCCACAACCACCCCCTGGTCGAGTTCTCCTCCCCGGCAAGCCTGCGGGCAGAACGGCTGTCGTGAGCTTGCCCTGCTCTGCTCTCTCCCTTTTGCCCGTCTCCGGGGCAAGCCTAAAGCTCCTGGGGGCTCCGGGGGCTCCCTGTGCACCCATAGCCCCCCCAAACCAAGCCTCCAACCCCTCCGGTGGTGCAGAGCCCCTCCCAGCTCCCATTCCCTGAGTCCTACAGCCCCCCATGGTCCTCTCCCACCTCCGTCCCCTTCCCATCTCATCCATCGAGCCTCCTCTTCCCTTCTCAGCCACGGCCGCTCGGCTTTGCCAAGGCTCTCTTCCCGACGAGCCTGGAGATGGGGCTCCCTCCTCCCTTCCCTCTGCATTTCTCACGAGGCTGATTCCCCTTCTCTTTGCATTTACGCCTCCACAGTAAATGCGGTGCTGCACATGCGAACCCAGAAATACACCTGGAAACGCAGAAGTCCCCTGGGAAAGCGCTGGCAGAGATTCCCCTTGGACTGCAGCCCGCGGGCAGCCCAGTTTGTGCACGGTCCTTTATTCTACGTGATGGTTTGGTCTTTCTCGCGGGGACGGAGTAGTGGTGGTGGGAAGGCGCTGGAGAGGGACTAGCGCTGCTGAGGCTGCGCTGAGGGCGCGTTTCACCCCTGCCTGGAGCCACCTCTGCTGGACGTGTTGGTCCCAGCACATCAGCACCAGCACGAGTTTTCCCCGCTGATGGAGGTGCCCAGACCAGTCGCCGGGTTCGTTGGCTTGTCTGGGGGACGTCCCCGGCTGTCGCTGCTCCCTGAGCAGCAGCCAAGCCCTTTACCAGCAGGAAACGAACGCCATGAGTGATTTGGACTTGCTTTCAGGTGAAAAGTCATCTGTGTATTTGCATAATGTTTGCCGAGCTCACGCTATCTGCTGGTATCCATCCAGCTGCTGAATTATTTGTGTTCAGTGATCTCATCCTCCCTGTCGGATCAGCGGTAAGGCGTACTTCCCGGGCTCCTTTCCTGCAAGGGCACGTTCACGCTCCCCGCTGCTTCACTGCTTGGGAACCAGCTGGGGGCTTTATTTTTTATCACCAGTTCCCAGCTGGGTTTCTCCCAGCCCTACCCCAGGAGTTTGCTGTGCCCAAATGTCACAGCAATGGGATTTGAAGGCAGCTTTTACCGATTCATCTGTATCCTGGTGGTGTCTGGGAGGAATATTTGATGCCAGCAGCGTCACGTGTCATGGCAAACAATTTGGTTTCAGCCCAGGCAGTCCAGAGGGTGCAAAGCAGCGGGAGAAACGCTCCTGTCTGGAGACACTGGGAAAAGACCGAGGCCGCTTCCCAAGGAAGGGACACGTGTGTGGGTGACGAGAGGCTGGGAGAGGAGGGTTTGCAGTGAGCAAGGAGACTTCAAAATCAGTGAAAGCATGAAAAAAAGAGAGGTTTGGATGTTGGAGGATTGTGGTGGGAAGCTGGGGAGCGAGGAAGGGAGCAAGGTCTCACACAGATGTACCAAAATCTACAATTAAACCAGATTTATACTGGCAGCAGCCTTAAGCCTCCTGCTTGTGCCAGTCTAATTCTGCACAAACCCAGCAAAAAGGGGATCCAGTTATCATCCAGCAGCCGTGTTACCTGGATAAAGAAGATTTTCGGGATTTTGGTGAGCACCCGACGCTGCTCTGAGGATAAAATCTGGAAAATCCGGGTCAGTTTAACGGGTTCTGAGTCGGAACCGAATATGACCCCCTCCTCTCCGTGGCTGGAGATGATGCTCACAAAGTACTCCCCGTGCTCGCAGCCGCACTCTGCAAAGACACGGCCAAACTGGTGCCTTCGAGCATCGAGGCGGGCTGTGGCCGGGGGTACTTGGACCCGGAGGTGGGAAACGGGAGTGGCTGGGCTTGGGGAAGACGAGGGGCTGGCGGGGGGACGTGTACCTTGCTGGTAGAGGTCTTCTATCTCCTTGGCCGTCTTGTTATGCATCAGCTTCACCTCGTAGTTGAGCCGTGAGAGTACCTTGGAAAGCTTCTCTGCTTCTCTCTTGGCCCCTCTCCGGGTCGCAAACACCACATCGCCGTCGCTGCCACAGAAATCGGTGTTGACGATGACAAGAGCCCGGTTTTGCCTTGGCTGCGACATGCTGGGGTGTCCCCTCCGAGGGTAGGTGGTCCCCAAACCCCCGCCGTGCTGGCGCGGAGGTCGGGCTTGTCTAGCGGTGAGCCCCGAGGGCTGCTTCGGGAAGCCCAAGGGAGCGTATCCTGCTCCGCCGGCTGACTCAGCACCAGCGCGGCTGATTTTCAAGGGCAAGGCGGGAGCGATGCCGTGTCACCCGCCGCGGCAGCGAGATGGCACCCGGGCGTGACTCATAGGGGCAGGAGAGGGCCGTGGCTCGCCCCGGGTTCAATGGGCATCGCCGGCTGCGAGAGGGCTGGGCTGGCACCGTCCAGCCTGGGGCATATGTGGGGAGGGGAAAGAAAAAGGGGTTTTTTCCCCAAGAGGATGGTGGCAGGGCTGGGGGATGCGAACGCCTGCATTGCCGGGAGCAGCCAGGCAATCCAGACTCGCCCTGTCTGAGTCTTCCCCAAAAAGCCAGGCAATTCCTGCTTCCCGTCGCTGGCGGTGGGGAAAACAGCCCCTTCCAGCTTCCCCCGCGAGCTCCTGGCAGGGCTTTTTGGCCAGGGCTGCTCATCGCCTAACCCTGCCCGCTCCCGGGGGCCAGCAGGCGCTGCCCGCCGGTGTTGCCCGCTTGGGGTACCCATTTGGGGCACTTCTGCAATTATTCCTCCCCGAAACAGCCCGTGCTGGTGCAGGATGAGCCCCAGCGCCACGCTCACAAGGACGGGTCTCAGCCGCATCCCCTCTCTCCTTCCCTTCCCAAAATGCCTGACCTGGAGCGTCGAAAAGCAGCCCTCCCCTGCCGCCAGCCCTGCTGAGCCCACATCACAAGGCACAGATCACAAGATGATCACCATTATTTATTTCTGGTCTCACGTGCTTCCCTTTCCCATTTGGAGAGGGCTTTGATCATGTTCCCAAGCTCTTCCCAGCAGACAGAAAGGCTAGACATTTTTTTTCTTGCTAAAGGAGCGGGTGTTTGCGCCATCGCACGTCTCTGGGCGATGGAGGGTAGAGCAGCGCTGAGATATCGCGGCGTGGCGGGGCCGAGGGGCTGCTTCGCTGCAGAGCACGCTGGTCCTGCTGCTCTGCTGCAACAAGGCACCGTACAGCTAGCAAGCACTAGTGCTCTTAAACAGCTTTAAACCTGGCTTAAATCACTCCAGCCTTCCCGCCTGGCCTCGGCATGGCAGAAGAACCTGCTTATTCCACCTCCCTGTTGAGCCAGGAGCCGGCTCCTTCCTAAAGGACGGTGTCCATCAGCCTTTCCCGGGCGTCTGCGTTAAAACACCGCGCTGGGGCTTAGGCTGGCCTGATTTCCTCGTGCTTAAATGCAGGCGGTGCCGGTCCAGCGGCTGGCAGGGATTTACCAAACTGCCTGATGCTGCCTGGACAAGCCCGTGCACAGCCCCGTCCCGAGGAGGTGCTGCTTCCTCTGCCTCCACAAGCCCCGGGGCTCCGAGTCCCACGTGGAGCTTTATGAGCCCAGCGAAGCTTTAGGAGCCCAACTCGGCACCAAAGCTGCCGTCTGAAAGGGGGAAAGCATCCCTGGGAGCTCGCTGCCCTTGAGCCAGCGGGTCTGGGTGAAGGTCGATGCTCTTCCGATGGTCCAGGCGGCTGTCGGACACTGGTGGGGCATCAAGCGACCAAGGGGTGTTGCTGGTAGAAGCTGTTGGGTTTTGCCTTCTGGTGCAGCCTGGTTTTTGGGGTTGCTGTGACTTCTCTCCTGGCCACTGCTGCCAGTGGCAGCTCTTGGAGCCCCTCTTCCCCACGCCGGGAGAAGGGGTTTGCCCTCAAAAGGGCGGCCAGGGATCAGGGCTGGCTTTTACTCGCTAGCGGTGGACGTTGTGGTGGAAGGAGGTGAGCTCTAGGTGGGTACGGTCCAAAGCAAGCTGGCTGGAAATGGGTATGGCATCTTCTGGGCTGTAATCCTTTGGCTTTGCGTTAGAGAAGGATGTGCTATGGGTGACTGACAGCTGAAAATAAGGCACTGGGGGGAAAGGGAGGTCCTGGCCGCTGGGACGGCAGGCGTCAGTCCCTCTTCTTGGCGTCGGTGGCCTGCGTGCGCCTTTTCAGCCATGCCATGTCGATGTAGAGGTTGCGCTTCAGGACAGCGCTGGCGCAGATGAAGGCTCCTTGAAGGGCTCCCACGAAGCCGCTCGTGCACAAATCCTGCCCTGGAAGGGAGCAGGAGGCGGCCATGGCAGCGGCTGTGGTGGGGACCCATGAGCAGCCCATGCTCTCCATCCCCAGCTGACCATCAGTGCTGCTGGGCATCACCATCCCCAGCCACCACCTACCTCCCAGCTGCCCCCGCACCAACCCTGGGGTTTGAACCCACAGAACCCCTCCCTGTTTGACCCCTTCCTTCTCCCCAGCAGGGAAAGGGCCTCATCCTGCCCAGCTAATATAAATCAGCACTGGGCAGGGAGACAACGTCCAGGAGCTGGAGGAGGTACAGTCCTTTTCTCCTCCCGTTGGGGCCATGCAGCTCCACTTGGACGTGCTCCAGCGGCTCTTGCCTTGCCCCATGGCACCCCGCGGCTTGTCCCCTTATTTCATTGAAGGTTTTTCTCCCCCCATATCCTGCTTCCCCAGAGGCGTCCTCATCTGAGAACGTGGTGTCTGGGTGGTGGCCGTGGTACCTGTCAGGTAGAGGTTGGGGACGGCCGTCTGCGCCCTCACAGCGGCGATGGTTTCGGCTTGCAGGCGGGCCATGCTGTGGTCGATGCCGTAGATCTCCCCCCTGGGGCTGGCGATGTAGTGCTGGTTGGTGAGGGGCGTCCCTCCAGAGATGTACTCGATCTGGGGGGGGACAAGGGGACAACATGGTCTGCAAGGGGTAGGGGTGATGGTGTGGGGTGTCTTGTGCTGTAGAAAGCTGTTTTCATGGGGTACAGGCCAGGACAGGTTTCCTTGCAGACCCTTAGCTGCTGGTTCTGGCCAGGTTTGGTCCCAGGATGGTCCTGGAGGACCATCGTCCCCCTCCTTGGACCACACATGGTCAGGAGGCAGTGGCTATGGGTTGGTGCCGCGCTGCCCAGCTGGACCTCACGTCCAGCAGACCCAGACCCAGTTCCTACATTTGCGGGATGGGGCTGAGTAGACAGGAGCCAGGAGAGGAGCTGGAGGACCCACCAACCCCAGGTTTCCTCACCCTGTCCTCGATGCAAGGGTAGAGCTTGAAGACAACCTGCATGATGGTGTCCACAAAGGTCTTCTTCAACTCCTCATAGTCGTCTCCCCGCTTATTGACCTGCTTGTCCTTCCACTCCTCAAACCACTCATATTTGGCGAAGGTCACGATGGCCAGTGTGGATTTACCTGCAGCAGGACAAGGTTGGGGCGGTTGTCCCCCTGCCCACCCTCATGCCACCATTTTGCTGCCACGGATCCAGCCCTCCCCATGCAAACGCCAGGGATGTCCCCAGGCCTTTATGGTCCCATATCCTTCATCCAGTTATCCTGAAGACCACTTTTCATGAGCAACCTGTTGGGCAGCTTTGACCATGGCTATTTTAGGAGAAACTCCTCGTTTGCAGTTCATCAAACGAATCAAAACCCAACAAGAGTTTTCAAGCCCCTCCCAAGCATGTGTGGTTGGGCTTCAGCCTTTACCTGGGTGCCTCATCTCCCAGGTGGGGTCCTTGGCTGACGGGCAGGTGACAAACAGGAGAGGGATGTTCTTGGCAGCTTCTTCTCTGGAAGAAGCCAGGTAGCGATTGGTTCTGCAGGGAGATACGAGGGTTTGAGGTGGGTTTTGACGCAAACCTTTCCGTGAATACTTGCTACGTCCGAATCCCCATGCAGCGAGGATCTGCCAAGAGCATTCTCTGAGTCACCACCCAGGAATTCATCTCCTTACGCTTAACAAAGCACGTTTAAGGTGAAGCCAAACCTACATTTCATCCAGGTCATTTCCTAGGTACATGAAGTAGTTGGTGGGCTCCAGCCCCAGCTCTTCCCTTGAGCCATTAAGTCCTACGAAAACGGTGAAAGCCCCTTCGCCATGTGTCACCATGCGAAGCTGAGACTGGATCTCTGTGATACGAAGGGAAGAAGGGGAAAATCAGTATTTTCTGGGACCCTCAGCTACAGAGAAGTGGCTTCTCCAAGAAGAAGCCCCACTCCTATCTACATTGCTCCCACGTTGGCTCGTAAAACTGATTTATCTCGAAACAACCCGTGTGTGCTCAAGGGGTGGGATGGCAACTCCTGCGAACTGTAAGGAAGGCAGCAGCGCTGCGATTTCCTGTAGGGGATGCTTTGGGGTGCCCTCGGCTTGAGCTTTTGCTGGGTTTAGTGACCTTCTTGGAGTCAAATGCGCTCCTGCTCTGCAAACGTTGAATGGTTGTAGATCAGGACCATGTGGCTGCCCGGAAAGCTCCCACCCACCCGTGCCCCCGTCCACCCACCCGTGCCCCTTCCAAAGCAGCAAAAAGATTTTGTGGCAGCGCTAAACCCAACTTTAAGTGGACATTTCACCAACTTTCACAAGTTTTGGGGCACTACGCTGTGCTTTTTAGGGGAACCGAGCAGCAAACCAGGGCTTTGCCAACTGTATGGCCAGTTTTGGCAAATTAATTTAGGCTTGATTAAAAAACCTGCAAAGAAACGTATGGCCAGGGGTGGTGTTCTGAACGCCGCGACATAAAGAACGGGGTTTTGCTGGTGTCTAAGAAATGATTATAACGAAGCCGCTTTTTGATGTGGCTCAGAGGGGGACCAGTGCCGTAACCCCAACGAAGCCCAACGCTGCCGTGTTTTACCAGGCAGCGCCCGCGCCTCCGCCGGCAGGAGCCGTTCGTAAGTGTTGAAGATCCCAGCATCCGAAATGATAACAGGAGTGAAGATGTTCACCAAATCTTGGCCTTTCTTGACACTCACGCCTGGAAGGGAAAGGCGACGGGGGAGGAATGGGTCCAGTTAAAAGCAATGCCGCGGTGGGGAGAAGCCACGCGTGCCCCATCCCGTGCCAGCGCTCACCGCAGGCTTTGCCCTGGGAGTCCAGCAGGATCCTCTGCACCGGTGCCCTTCCCAGTACGTTGCCTCCGGCTCTCCGGATAACGGGAATGGTGTGGAAGGCGATTTCCCCGCCCCCCCCTTTGGGGTACCACGCACCACGGAGGAAGTGGTTCACCAGGATGCTGTGCATGGAGAAGCTGGCCTTGGAGGGGACCACGCCTGAAAAAAGGGGCAGCGCAAGGTGAATTTGTGCCGAATTGTGGGTTTGTGGCTTATCCTGAAGTTTTTAGGATGAGGAATGCCCTCGGCTGGACGCGATGCTGTAAGGAAGGATGGATGCAGGTGAGAAACGATGGGTCATCGGTACCCGGAGAAGCAGGGAGGGCATCAGACGTGGGTGGCCCCGTGGCAAAGCCCTTGGCTCTTCCACAACTCGGGGTGCACCCCCTGAACCAGCCGAGTTATGGGGGGCTGAGGGCAAATCCCCAGGGTGGATGGGAGGAAGGGAAGGGGAAGGGGAAGGCTCGGGGCGAAAGGGTTACGGCGAGACCAGGGCGGTGGTGCCAGCGCGAGGTTAAGGCTGGGTAGACGTCCCCTTGCGTCGGAGGCGCGACACGGCCATGCCGTGAAGCCGAAGGATGCGGAGGGAAAGAGACGAAGGCGAGAAATGGGGACGATGGGGACAACCAGCTGCTGGCTTGGGGACAAGGATGCTGGCGGAGCATCCATGCACGCAGCAGCCCTCGCCTGCAAACCACAACACCCTTACAAAAGCAAATGAAAAAGAGTTTTCGTGGGTTTTTTTTGTTTCTAAAGGGTTTAACTTTACCTCCACGACGCCCCGGAGCCTCCTGGCTACCTACCGTAGGTGGGGAAGATGTAGCTGAAGACGGCCCTGAGCTCGGGGTTGGCGGTGAGACCATCCACCACCTCCTTCAGGCTGCGCGACGCCAGTCGGCAGAAGGGGCTGAGCCACGGCAGCAGCCCCGAGCGGCACAGCAGCCTGGCCAGCACCCGGGGGATCATTTTCAAGGTGCCCATCAGCATGGTCCCTCTGCCGACGCTCTGCGGGAGGGGAGGCTGTTGCTGAGCACCCGCCTCCGCGGGGGCTGCGGACAACCCAGGGTGGGCTCGAAAGATGTTTAAAAGCATCTTTTTCCCCTTAAATTTACTGCTTGGCTGGCAGAGAGGTGACAGCCTCTCGTAAGCGCCGAATCCCGGGAAGCTGCGGGCAAGGGAAGAACCGGCACCCCCAAAAAACCTCCCCTGCGGCAGGGGCTCCCAGCCTTTGCAGTGGTTTCAAAGCTTAAATTAATTCATGCTAATTTAGCACCGTTTTGATGATTGCAGCCACTCCACCGCCTGGGAGGACTGGGAGGTGTCGGGGCTCGCAGGGACCCCAGCACATCCCGTGGGGCCACGAGCATCCGCGGGGAGCGGGGTTAAACCTCTGGGTGCGGCGCCGGCTTTTGAGGCAGAAAAGGGAGATTTCGACGCGTTTCCCAACAGTTTTGGGGCCGGGCAGGTTGTACAGCGCCGTTATTCTCTGCAGTTGCCCAATATCTGAGTTTTGGGGTGAGGGGGGGAGTTTCCCCTCCCTGCATGACCCTGCAGAGAAGGACCAGAGCCAAAAACATCCCCGTGGCGAAGCCAAAGCCCCCTCTACCTTCACCAGCCGCTCGAACTCATCGATAGCGGCCTCCTCCCCGGGAAACTGCTCCTTCAAGCCTTGGAAATATTCCTTCTTCCCCGAATAGATGCGATACGTCCTGCCGCGGCCGGGCTCCCCCAAAAGCACGGTGTCGTAGGCGGCCGGCAGCCGAGCCCACTCCAGCTGCCCCTCCGTCAGCTGGTCCAACATGAAGCGGGTGATGGAGCCCTCCTGCATCTGCCCCACGTAGTGGATACCTGCAAGAGGTATTTTTCATTTATTTTGGGGGTTTTTTTCCTTTTTTTTGCACCCCATCGCGTACCCCTGGGATGCGCAGGAGCCTCCTTTTTTTTCTCTGCTGCCCCCCAGTAGCTCCGTATGGAGGGGAAAGGGAAAAGCCGGGAAAAATCCGCCTCCCGTTCTAGGTTGAAGGGAAAACCAAGTGCTCGCCGCGGGTTTTTAAGCAGCTTTTAGGAATTTTGTTAAGTGTTGATATTTCTTCCCCCTCTATATTGCTGTAAATAATTAATCCCGTGCAACTCGAGGCACGTACGGAGCCGGACTTTGTCTTGCTGGAAGGAGTTGGCCGAGGGAGACGTGTCCTGAGGTGACATCCCCCGGACAGGGAATTCTATAGGGGCCGAGCTGGATATGGGGAATTCTATAGGTGTCACCGCGGCGGGGCGTGACCGGCAGCGCCTCGGCGGGAGGGAAGGTGTGCGATATCGCGTCGCTCACGCAGAAAAAGCGCTTGTATAACCCGGGGCGGGTGCTGGGTCCCCACGGGTGTTACGGGTGCGGCTCCCGCCACAGGCCCCCCCCGCACCTCCCCATCCACCGGGGGTGGCTTTGGGACCCCAGATGCCGCCGGGGGCCATACCGGTGTCGAACTCGAAGCCCTTCTCGCTGAAGGTGTGGCAGCAGCCCCCCAGCTTCCCGTGCTGCTCCAGCACCAGCACCCGCTTGCCCGCCTTCGCCAGCAGCGCAGCGGCTGCCAGGCCCCCGATGCCGCTGCCCACCACGATGGCATCGAGCCCCTCGGGGACTTTATCTGCCGAGAAAACTGGGGGGGGGGGGGGTGCATCCTGAGCGGTGGGAAGTGGCACCCCCCGCGCGGGCGCATGGTACCCGGCGGGTGGCCCCGAAACCTGGCTGGGGGTGATGCCACTCGGGGGGCGATGCCACCCTGGGGGTGTCACACTGCCCCGGGGGGTGATGCCACCCTGGGGGGTTAATGCCACCCTGGGGGGGTCATGCTGCTTCAGGGGGTGATGCCACCCTGGGGGTCATGCCTTCCCCGGGAGGAGATGCTGCCCCGGGGGGGGAGATGCCGCCCCGGGGGTGATGCCGCCCGGGGGGTTAATGCCGCCCGGGGGTGATGCCGCGCCGAGGGGGGGACATGTCGCCCGGGGGTGATGCCGCCCCGGGGGGTTGATGCCGCCCCGGGGGTGATGCCCCCCGGCAGGGCTGAGGGCTGGGGTGCCCCGGGGTCCCGCTGGGGCGGGCATTGCCCCGTAGCCCCGTACCTGCCTTGAGGACGGTCCTGCGCGCAGCCTTGTCGGTGACGAGCGGGGCGGGCGGGCGCCGGGCATCGGCGGCGAAGGGGCTGGGGCCGCCGCCCGCGCCCCGCCGGAGCCGGGCCAGGAGGAGGAGGAGGGCGAGGAAGAGCAGCGCGAACGGCCACATGGCGCTGCGGCGGCTGCCGGCGGGGCCCGCTCCGCCCCGCCGCGAACGGGAGGGCGGCACCGGCCCGGGAGGGGCGGGGGAACGGGGCCGGCACCGGGCACCGGGAGGTGGCGCCGGGCACTGGGAGCCGGTGTTCAGCACTGGGAGCCGGTGCTGGGAGCTGGCACAGGGCGCTGGGAGCTGGTATTGGGCACTGGGAACGGGTATGGAGCACTGGGAGCTGGCACTGGGATCTGGTACCGGGCACTGGGAGGCGACAGTGGGCACTGGGAGCTGTTGTTCAGCACTGGGAGCTGGTACTGGGAGCTGGCACAGGGCACTGGGATCTGGTACCGGGCACTGGGAGGCGACAGTGGGCACTGGGAGCTGTTGTTCAGCACTGGGAGCTGTTGTTCAGCACTGGGAGCTGGCACGGGGCACTGGGAACTGGTGTGGAGTACTGGGAGCTGGCACTGGGATCTGGTACCGTGCACTGGGAAGTGACACTGGGCACTGGGAGCTGGCACGGGGCGCTGGGAGCTGGCACTGGGCACTGGGAACTGGTATGGCTGGTATGGAGCACTGGGAGCTGGTGCTGTACACTGGGAGGTGACACTGGGCACTGGGAGGTGACACTGGGCACAGAGAGCTGTTGCTCAGCACTGGGAGCTGGCACGGGGCACTGGGAATTGGTGTAGAGCACTGGGAGCTGGCATTGGGAGTTGTGCCCTGCACTGGGAGGTGACAGTGGGAGCTGGTGTTCAGCACTGGGAGCTGGCACAGGGAGCTGGTACCGTGCACTGGGAGCTGGCACTGAGTACTGGAATCTGGCACTAGGAGCTGGCACTGGGCACTGGGAGCTGGTACTGAGTACTGGGAGCTGGTATGGAGCACTGGGAGGTGATATTGGGTACTGGGATCTGGCGCTGGGCACTGGGATCTGGCACAGGGCACTGAGAGCTGGTACTGGGCACTGGGAACTGGTATGGAGCACTGGGAGCTGGTACCATGCACTGGGAGGTGATAGTGGGCACGGGGAGCTGGTGTTCAGTACTGGGAGCTGGCACGGGGCACTGGGAGTTGATGGTGGGCACTGGGGGCTGGTGCTGCGCATTGGGAGCTGGCCCTGGGAGCTGACACCGAGCACTGGCACTGGGCGCTGGCACTGGGCGCTGGCACTGGGAGCTGGCACTGGACACTGGTACCAGGCCCTGGGAGCTGGTGTTTGGCACTGGTACCGGTCCCCGGGAGCCGGCACCGGTCCCCGGCCGCGTTCTCCGCGGTTTGACCCTCCCGCGCCGCCGTCGCCCCCCGCGCGGCGCCTGCCGGGCGCTGTAGTCCCGCGCCCTCCGTGTCCCCCGGGGCGGACTACAGCTCCCGGCATGCAGCGCGGCCGCGCCTGCGCAGTGCGCGGCGGCGGCGCCGGGACCGGCGGGCGGGCAGGGAGGCCCCGCCGCCGCTTCCGGTGGGCGCGGGGTCAAAGGGCGGCGGGTCAAATGGCAGAGCGGCCCGGGGGGTGATGGCTGGGAACCGGGAACCGCGGGGGGGCAGCGGGCGGGGCCGCGGGAAGGGGCGCCCCGGGGCCTGCGGGGCGGGCGGGCCGTAGGCCGCAGGAGAGGCCCGAGGCCTCCGGAGGGGCCCTGCGGGACCGGGGGGGGGCTGTCACCCCCCGGGACACCCCCGGGGCCACCCGGCCCCGCCGCCTGAGGCTCCGCCGCGGCTCCCGCCGAGGGGGGAGGCCGCCTTCTTCCCCGCAGGGCATGAGCGGAGGCGCCGGGGGCTCGGAGCGGCCTGAGGAGCGGCAGCGGTTCCCCCCGCCCGGCAAGTCCCTGCCCGTGCGTGTCAGGCCTGAGCCCTGCCGCGGCCGCGCCCCCGCCCTCTGGGACCCCCTCATCGCTCTCCTTCATTTATGTCCGTGTAAAATGATCTTTCGGGGGTACCCAAAGCGATCTTTCCGTTACCCGAGCTGGTAGCGCAACCAAAACGCGCCCAGCCGGCTGGCGCGGTCCTCAGGCCGCCAGCCGAGGACGGGGCTGGTTCCCTGAGGGAAGAGCTGAGGGTTTCGGGGAGCGGTCAGTTTTTGGGGTCTGCTCTGGTGGGTGACGGCTGCCCCTCTCTCTGTCCCCGCCTAGATCTCAGCTCTGAGACAAAATGGGCTCCTGCAGGCTCTGGTGCGGGGAGCGGGGCAGCCCGTGGGCGCTGGTAAGCTTTTCCTCTGCTGCCTTTGTGTTGATCTCATTGTGTTCTGGTGGGGGAAACGCCTGGGGAGCTTGAAGGGAGCCCAGTGCTGGGCTCGCAGGCAAACCTGGCTCCGACTTGGTGAAGCCTTGGCCTCGCTTTGTCCCCGATTTGCCAAGGAGAAACCTCGTAGCGTCTCGGGGGCCTTGGTCAGGATTTATTTCCCCAGAGAAGGGGAAATCCTGCCCCGAGATGACCTGAGCGGTGCCGGGGGAAGGGAGCAGGCGCCCCCCAGGGCTCCCAGCAGACTCCAACCTCCGGCGTGCCTTTCTTTTGGCAGAGGTCAGCGAGGAGCTGCGGCGAGCCCAGGAGGAATGGGAGGCTGTGGAAGAGATCCAGTCAGGTACAGCGGAGGCCGGCAGCGCCAGGGATAAGGGGGGTTGTTCCAGGGTTGGACAGAGAAGGTCTGGGCAGGGGAGGGGACCTGGGTGTGCAGCTGGGGGACATTTTTGGGGTGTGGGGGGGAGCTGGGGAAGGGGCTGAAGGTCTGGAGGGGGTGGGAGACCCGCTGCCTTCCCCCAGCTCCCCAAGTCTTTGCCCCCCCTGCCTTGCTAGAAGCTGGGAGCGAGCTTCCTGCTCCGGAACAGCCGCTCTGGCCTGAGGCGGGAGCTCGTTTCGGCACGGGGAAGCTGGAGCGGAGGGCAGGGCTGAGGCTGGGGGGGCTAACGCTGTTCTCTGCCCCTCTGCAGGGCTGGGGGGGACGGCGGCTGGTGCCGCGCCCCCGATCTCCTTCAACGAAGCGCTGCAGTACTTCCAGACAGCTGACCTCTCCGAGTGCAGGGTACGGCAGGCCCCGCGCTCTCGCCCTCTCTCGGGGGGGTAGTTTTAGTAAGTAGGAGAGGGGAGCACGGCGGGAGAAGCTCAGCGCTCCCCTCTTTCCCTTCTGCCTTTCCTTGGCTCGGCTCGTCGCGTGATCCCGTCCCTCCCAGCTCGCCCACGGGTTTCTCTCCTGCCCAATTCCCCGAGGGACCGGCCCCGACCGTTTTTTTGCATGTTTTTCTCCTCCACAGAAGAAAGTCCAGGCGACGGCGCGCAGGCAAGGCCTGGCTGCTCTGCTTCACTTCCTCTTCGGCCCTCCCCGGCTCCAGCCGCAGCTGCAGGGAGAGCGGGAGCTGGCTCTGGCCATGGCACAGTGTGAGTGTCCCCGCCGCGAGCCGCTGGCCCAGCCGGCGTCGCCGTTATGGCGAGAGCTTCGTGGGGAGCCACTCGAGGGGGGCTCGGGGTGCGGCATTACTTGTGTTTCTGCACCTCTAAGGCTTTTTTTCTCCTTCCCTTCTCCCCTCCAGCAGCACAAACACAGCCGGGGTGTTCTCCTTGTTGCTGTAAGCCATTCTTGGCTGCAGGGTTTCATTTCCAGCTGGGCTCTGGCTTTACGCTGGCGGCCGTTTCTTTCCCCGCCGTGGCTCTGTGCCGGCACTCAAGGGCAGCGGGGCAGGGATGCCCAGCGGTGGTTTTTAGATGCCGAGGGGTGTTTTCTCTCTGCCAGGTGGTTTGGACAACAACGAGAGAGTGCACATGAGAATCCTGCAGACCATTTACAAGAAGCTAACCCACTCCAGGCTGGGCTGCCCGCGCTACGGGGTGCACTGGGAAGAGCTCGGCTTTCAAGGTAGGGCAGAGGGAGAGACCTCTGGAGCAAACCTTTGCCAAGAGGGAGCGCGCTGGTCCCGTTCCTTCCTCCGGAGGTGGGATCCAGGGGCAGTGCAAGGGGTTTGCTGCTCATTCCCTCTCCCTCACGCAGCTGCCATCCCTGCTGCCGTTCCATAGAATCATTTAGGTTGGGAAAGACCCTTAAGATCATCAAGTCCAACCGTTAACCCAGCGCTGCCAAGGCCACCACTAAACCACGTCCCTGAGCACCACGTCTGCCTGGTTTTTAAACACCTCCAGGGGTGGGGACTCAGCCCCTGCCCTGGGCAGCCTGGGCCAGGGCCTGACAGCCCTTTGGGGGAAGAAGTTTTTCCCAATATCCAACCCAAACCTGCCCTGGTGCAGCTTGAGGCCGTTCCCTCTCGTCCTGTTCCAGTTCCCTCCCCAGCCTTGGGCTCCAGCCCCTGCCCCAGCCTCGCTGCCCTGCTCTGGCCACGCTCCAGCCCCTCCATGGCCGCCTTGGGGTGAGGGGCCCAGCGCCGAGCACAGCATTTGAGGGGCGGCCGCAGATCAACGCTCCCGCCCAACTTGGTGTCGTCTGCGGCCGTACTGCGGGTGGCTCGGTCCCCTCGTCCAGACCGTTGATAAAGATATTAAACAGGAGCGGCCCCGACACTGAGCCCTGGTTTCGTAGCAGATCTGTTGCTGCCCCAGCCAGCTGTCATGACCAGTACAACATCTGGACTGGCTGGCCAGATAACACCGATACCTGCTGCCCCGGTTGCCCGTGTCCAGCTGGCGTGGGCATAACAAGAAGTTGGCGTAACCGCTTTACCCAGGCCATTAATGCTCTTCATTAGCGAGCGATCTCTGCGGCTAATGAGCCGTCTCGGGAGGGCTGGGTTATTAGCGAGGCACGGGTCGGGGCTCTGTCGCTAAGGTTGCGTCGCAGGTTGCTTTCAGCCTCGGCTGTGTAAGAAAAACAGCGTGATTAGAGCTGTCACGTGCGGCCTCGCAGGAGGTTTCGGGCTGGTTGACTCACGAGTTAAATAGGCCGGGTTTTAATGGAGCCTGAAACCCTCAAGAGGAGGGGAATGGCTCCCGCTCCTCCGCCCTGGCGAGCGCGCAACTGGTTCGAAGCGTTCGTTTACCAGCCCTGGGGCGGGTAGAGCGTGGGGCGACTTATTCCTAGAGAAGGTGTGGGAACGGGCGCGTGGGTGGGAGAGCAAGGGTTTGTTGGTGCCCACGCGAAAGAGGCTGCGGCACCCGTTCGGCTCTGGTTAGGGAAATTCCCCGAAAGCTTTCCCTTGGGATGTGGTTCCTGAAGGGAATCGCTGGGATTCCCCTGCTCTTGAAACGCTGGGACGGGGTATAAAGAGCCCGTGGAAGCGGGGGGGTGACCAGAGAGCGACTCCAGGCTGTCCCTGGCTTCACCGGGCTGTCCCGCTCCTCCAGGTGCGGATCCCGGGACCGACCTGCGAGGGACGGGGATGCTGGGCCTGATGCAGATGCTGTATTTCGTCATGGACTCTCAGACGCTGCCGCTGGCTCAGGAGATCTTCCAGCTGTCCCAGCACGAAACCCAGGCACGTCCTTCCCCTTCCTCGCTCGCTGCCTGCGGGGGTGCCTACCCCTTTATTTCTGACACGCGGGGAAGGGAAGCACAAAATCCTTCCCTTCAGAGGAAGGGCTTGACTTTTTTTGCTGCTTAATCCCCCTCACGCTGGCAAGGGGAGGAAGGTGGTGCCCAGAAAGCTCCCGTCGGAGGCGGGAGCCAAGCTCCCGGTGTTGGCTTTATGCTGGGAATGAGATTTTTAGCATCCCAGTGGAGACTGGAGATTTGCTCCTGGGATCCTGGCTCGGAGCTCAACTTGTGCAGGTTAAAAGGGCCGGAGAAGCGGGCGAAGAGCAGCGCAGCCTGAAAATGGGAGCGAGTGGAGCCCGTCTCCTTAAACTTGGCATTTTGGTCTTGGAAGTGGTTGGGTTTCAGCCTGGATATAAGCTCAGCTTGACCCACAGCATCCATCTAAGCCTGTATCCGTAGCGTGATTATCCTGCTACGTGGATCTGTTGCCTGCAGCCGCTGTCCCCCAGGCTTGGGGCCGTGTGGATGTGGCATGAAAGGGCCGGAGGTGTCTGGGCGCCTCCGTGTGCCACAAGAGAGGAGGCTTTTTCCAGCCGAGCTGCGATAACACTCATTCTTTTGCAGAATTTCCCCTTCTGCATCATGTCCGTGAACATCACCCGCATCGTCCTCCAGGCCCTGAGGGAGGAACGTCTCTCCAGGTGAGATTGGGAGTGGCCGATGGCTCCGTAGCCGGGCTGGGTGGGGTTTTGGGGTCCTCAAAAGCCATCTGTCCCTTGTTCCCGCTAGCGGGGTCCCTCCCCGGGGGCTCGGGACGGCGGCTGAGCCCCTCTCCGTCCCTTTCAGGGAGTGCAACCGCAGGCAGCAAGTCATCGCCGTGCTGAACGACCTGTACGCGGCGGCCTTTCTGCAGCTCTACCGCATCTGGAAATGGCAGCACAAGACTGTCGCCGACTCCGGCTTCCTCCTAAAGGGTGCGTTTCCCCGCGCTTTCCCCTCCTTCCCTGGCCGAGGAAAATCACCCGGGGCCCGGAGGACAAACCCGGGGCGTTCTCAGCCCGTTCGTGTCCTGCGGAGCCCAGCCCCAGCGCCCAGAAAGCCCCGACCGTTCATCGTTTAATCTCACACCCAGATTTTCAGCAATCTTTAGCCGAGTGCCCTGCGGGGTGCCTCTCCCCGCCATTTTGCATCTCAAATCGTAAAGGTGAGCACCCGTGGAAGCGCCCGCCGCGTTCAAAGGGTGCTGTGTCGCGGTGGCACGAGGTGGGTGACAGCAGGGATGTTTCTCGCTCCCCGGGCTCGCTCGCGTCGCGCAGGGTGGTTGCGTAAGCCCTGTTTGTAGCGGAGTCGCCGACGGCGTGCTTTTCGCAGCGAGCACTAAATTAACCAGCGAGGTTATTTACTCTGGAGGAGCCTGGTGTCAACAGAGCCGCTCGGCTGCGCCGCGCTAATGGCTCCCTCTTAAATCGGGGTCCAGCTGTCGCGGTCTGGCTCCGCTTCCATCCGCTCTCCCCGGGCTTTCCCTCCCGGGGGGAATCTCGGGGGGCTCGGGCTGATGCTGAGGTCGGCTGGGGGTTTTGGCGCGGAGCTTTCCGTGCTCTCATCCCAAGCACGACGAAATCGTTGCCTTTCCCGAGGGGACACGCTGGGCCGCCAGAAGTAATACACGGGTCAAAACCTTACCCCAGGAGCGCGCTGCGTCCCCGGCACCGCCCAGACCTCGCTCTCTCCTCACGTGTTTCCCTCTGGCCTCCCCAGAGCTGGAATTATCCACCAAAAAGAAACCGAAGCAGCTCCTGAAATCCCTGGAGGCCTACGTGAACCAAAACCCCGCGGCAGCCGGCCTTCAGCTGCCCTCCCCACCCTCCGCCTCCGGCGGCGGCAGCCGAGCCGGCGAGGAGATCGACTTCACCGGCGTTTGCGACCTGCAGGTTGAGCTGGAGGGGGAAGCCCGACTGATCTGAACCGGAGGCAGACGTGCCACGGGGAGCTCCGCTCGCGGAGGGTGCTTGGCCACCACCGCCTCTGGTTTGGGGGCTCGGGAAAGGCCGTGCGGGTCGTGGCAGCAGGTGCGGAGCGATGGGAGGTGGCCGCTGCCCTGGGAAGCGTGGCACGGGAAGGGTCTGGGACCGAGCTGAGGGCAGCCAGGCGCCTGGGACGCCGTTGAGGGCGGATTTTTTGCCCTAAAGCCCCAGAAAGGGCGGCCCGCTCCTTCCCCCTCTCGCCCCGGCTGCGCTGACGGCATTGCGGGAGCGAGCCGCGGGGCTTGACCCTCTCCAGGCAGAAATCTCCAGGAGCAAAGGCAGAAAACGTGGCAGAGCGGGTGGATTTTTCTGAGCCACCGACCTCAGGCTGGGGTAGTCCGTCTGTCTGTCTGGAATCCGTGCTGCCGTCTGTCTTTACCCCTCACAGGAGAGTTCAGCGATGCTCCAGGCGGAGCTGGAGCATGGTGAGAGCGCTCCTGCATCGACTCCCGGCTCCAGCAGCCCCGGGAGGGCTGTGTCAGCGCTCAATAAGTTATTAAAAGGAGGAAAAAATGCTTTTCTTGGCGTAACGGAGACTTTTTTGGAGTGGGGTTTGGTGCTGGTTTCTGCGGCGGGGTGGGGGGAGAGGGCTTCCGCTGGCGGAGGGCCGCTGCGGGGAGCGGGGAAGGGCGAAGCGGGATCTGCCTGGTGCCCGGGAGCCTCCCCTCCCAGTCCGCCGTGCCTCAGTTTCCCCCTTTATGAAACCCGAATTACAGCCCCGTCCCCGGGGGAAGCGCGGGGATGAGCCGGGAGCAGCAACGGCTGCTCCGTGCCTGCCGTGAGCCCTCAGCAGGCGCTTGGAGATGCTCCGAAAGCATCTTCAGCCCGCAAAAGAGGGGAAAAGGCCCCGAAAAGCGCGGAGCTGGAACGACGAGGTGTCGGCGCAGGGGGAGCTGGGGGGGGCGCGGAGCCCTGCGTCGCCCAGCCCTGCCCTCACCCCTCCGAGGAGGCGAGCGCCCGCAGGGCCGGAAAACGTTCCCCTGGCTGGAAAAACCTGAATAAATGGGCAAAAAGGGTTTTTTCTCTCTCAAAACTGAATTATTGCATAAATCGCGTGGAGGTGCGGGGGCGGGGGGCAGACGGGGTGCGGGAAGAAAAAGCACCTTGGGGGGGGGGGAGTTGGGGGGACGCGGGGACCGGGGAGGGACGCGGGGAAGGAGCGGAGCCCGGAGCGGAGCCCGGCCCCGCCGGCGGCCGCTGGTCCCCCGGTGCCGCCCGGTTCCGCCCCGGGGGCGGTGGCTCGGCCCCCCCCCCGCTCCCGCTTAAAAACCCGCGGAGGCGGCGCCCGGCAGCGCAGAGCCCGGCGGCACCGGCGGCGGCACCGGCAGCACCGGCGGCGGCAGGTAGGGTGCGGGCAGGGCAGGGCAGGGCGGGCAGCGTAAGGGACTTGCAGGCAGCACAGGGCAGGGGTGCAGGCAGGGGAAAGCAGAGGTACAGGCAGGGCAGGGGGCCAGCAGGCAGGGCAAGGGGCCAGCGGGCAGGGCAGTGGGGCAGCAGGCAGGGCAAGGGGGCCAGCGGGCAGGGCAGGGACCAGCAAGCAGGGCACGGGGCCAGCGGGCAGGGCAGGGACCAGCAGGCAGGGCAGGCAGCCTGGCGGGCAGCATGGCAAGGGACGCCGGTGTCCCCCAGCACCCCGCGGCCTCGTCCTCCCGCACCCCGGGGCACCACTGAGCGCCGGCGGCCGGAGCCCGCAGCCGGCAGGACCATGGAGGGCCCCGAGGGCGGTTACTCGGTGCAAGCCACCGCCGCCATCGCCGCCGCCATCACCTTCCTGGTGCTCTTCACCATCACGGGCAACGTGCTGGTGATCCTGGCCGTGCTGAGCAGCCGCTCGCTGCGGGCGCCCCAGAACCTCTTCTTGGTGTCGCTGGCGGCCGCCGACATCTTGGTGGCCACCCTCATCATCCCCTTCTCCTTGGCCAACGAGCTCCTGGGCTACTGGTACTTCGAGAAGACGTGGTGCGAGATCTACCTGGCTTTGGACGTGCTCTTCTGCACCTCGTCCATCGTCCACCTCTGCGCCATCAGCCTGGACCGTTACTGGTCGGTCAGCCGCGCCATCGAGTACAACGCCAAGAGGACGCCGCGGCGCATCAAGTGCAGCATCTTCATCGTCTGGACCATCGCCGCCGTCATCTCCCTCCCGCCCTTGGTCTACAAGGGGGAGAAGAAGGCGGCGGCGGGGGAGCGGCCGCAGTGCAAGCTCAACGAGGAGGCCTGGTACGTCCTCTCCTCCAGCGTCGGCTCCTTCTTCGCCCCGTGTCTCATCATGATCCTCGTCTACCTGCGCATCTACCTGATCGCCAAACGCCGCCACCGCTCCCGCCCCGCCAGCGCCAAACCGCCGGGATCGGTGCCACCGAATGTCCCCCCCCGGGCCGGCGTGGACGCCCCAGGGACCGGCCCACCTGCAGACAGGACCTCGCTGCTGAGCCCCGAGGAGCCCCCGACGTCCCCCAGCCCTGGGGCGGGGGGGTCCCCGCAGCCCGGGGGACGCCCCAGGGACACCTTGGCCACCGGGACGGGGCGGGTGGTGTTGGCACATCGACCGCCGGCGCTGAACCCGTGGAGGAGGAAGACTCAGGTCAACCGGGAGAAACGTTTCACCTTCGTCTTGGCCGTGGTCATCGGCGTTTTCGTCCTCTGCTGGTTCCCCTTCTTCTTCCTCTACAGCCTGGGCGCGCTCTGCCCCCGGCGCTGCAAGGTCCCCGACGGCGTCTTCCAGTTCTTCTTCTGGATCGGTTACTGCAACAGCTCCCTCAACCCCGTCATCTACACCGTCTTCAACCAGGACTTCCGCAAGGCTTTCCGCCGCCTCCTCTGCCGCCGCCGCGCCCCGACGCCCTGGTGAGGGGCTCTGGCCGCCCCCTTCCTCCTCCTTCTCCTCCTCCTCCTCCTCCCGGCCGCACTCACCGCCTGGAGCGTCCCTGGGGTTTGGGGGGGGCTTTGAAGCCCCCCAAAGCGATGATGGGTTCCCCCCTGCCTTCTCTCGCTGCCAGATTTCCCTGGGGGCCCAGGGTGGGGGGCACGTGCCACCGCGCCACGACCCCTGTCCCCGGTGGCCCGGTGGCAACCTGGCAGACCTCCCCCCCAAGGCGGCGCCGTGGCCTTTTAACAATAAAAGATATTTTGTAATAAGAAAAAAATGTCACTTTTTGTCGGGGGGGAGGTGGGGGGTCCCAGGGGGTGTCCGTCCCCCCCGTCCCTGGGGACAAGAGCCGCGGCCCGTGACGGCCGTCAGCGCGGCCGGGAGGAATGTGTGCCGGCGGAGCGGGAACACGATGTCTGGGAGGGGGCGGTTATTTATGGCAGCGCCCGGGAAGGAATAAATAACGATAATTAAAATAAAAAAAACCCCAAACAACCCCAAAGAATAAATCTCTGCAGCTGCCGCCCGCCGGCCCCGAGGACGTTCAACCCGACGGGGGACGGGGACGGAGCCCGGCGCTGGGGGACCCCGGTGGGGTGGGGATTGGCCAGTGGCTGCTGTAGGGGATTCGCTGGTGTCTCGTATAGGGTTGTGCTGCCCACCCGGGGTGCGGGTGACGCGTGTTGGGGGCTGCGGGGGGGTGGTGGGTTGTGGCTCACGCTGGGGGGTTGTGACCCACACCGCTGTGACCCACGCCGCGGTATCGTGACCCACACAAGCGTAACCATGGGTCGCAGTGGAGCATCGTGACCCACACTGGCGTGTTGTGGTTCGTGACAGTGTATTGCGACCCACAGCAGGGTATTGCGATCCACACTGGTGTGTCATGATTCATGGCGGCGTGTTGTGACCACACTGGTGTGTCGTGACTCAGAGTGCTGTACCATGACTCACGATGGCACACGGTGACCCACACCGGCGTGTGGTGACCCTTACTGGGGTGTCGTGACCCCCACCAGTGCATCGTGAGCCACACCGGGGTATCGTGACCCACGCCGGTCCATCATGACCCACACTGGTGCATCGTGACTTGTGATGGTGCATGGTGACCCTCACCAGTGCACGGTGACCCCCACCAGTGCTCGGTGACCCCCACCAGTATATCACGCCTCACGCTGGGGTGCCATCACCCAGGCCGGTGCCCCCGTCGCCGGGGGACATGGCCGGGGACATCTCGCCTCCGCAGCGGCGGGGTCAGCCCCATCTCCCTGCCCCACTGCGGGACGTCGCCTCCACCCACCCCAAACCAGCTGAACTTTTGGGAAGCCCTTTCCCAGCCCGGCTGCTCTCCTCCTCCCCTGGAGCCCGGCACGGCCGGCGGCCGTTGGCCCATCCCGGCGCGCTGGGAGGATGCTCGGGGTGGGAGAGGTCGTGCGAACGGGGCTGGGGCCGCGGGGCTGCGCACGCCGAGCCGCTGGACCCCCGCCAGCCTGGCCCCAGGGCGGCTGGACCCGCTCCCGGCCTCCGGCGCCACGTCCCGCTGCGGCTCCTCTGCCCCGCAGCTGCGCCGGCCGCTTCGCACCCCACGTCGCTGGGGGGAGAAGTGGGGCCGGGTGTCGTCGTGTTGGGGTGTGGGGTCCTGTGGGGCTGGCCGTGGTCCCACAGGGCTGCGGGTGGCCCCGTGGGGCTGGGCATGGCCCCCATGGGACCAGCCTGTCCCCAGCGGGACCCGATCCCCCCGCCCGCCCCGGGCCGCCAGCGCCGCCGGCTCTGCCCCCCCGACATCTCCCCCTTCCGCTCCCCACTAATCCCCCCAAAACAGCCCATGGGTTGCCATGGCGATTCCTGAATTCCACCCCCCGTAGATTCAGCAGAACCAGGTTTGTTGCAAAAAAAAGGCCGCAGAAACTCAAGCAGGGTGACCTTTTTGCCGAAAAAATCAGTTACAACGGGTTCAAACAGGTCGAAACAGGTTGGCGGGGGGTTTATTCCCGCTCCCGCGGCGCTCGGGGCAGCGGCTGACCCCCGCGGTGAAGCCGCCGTGCCGCTGACCCGCCGGCCCCGGCGTTATCGCCGCCGGAATAATTGCCATCCCCTCGTTAGCGCTGGGGAAGCGGCGGGAGGGGGAAGTTAATTGAGCAGAAATATTAATTGCTGACATCCTCCCCCGGGTGCTGCTCTGGGCTGGGGGGATGCTCAGGACCCAAACTGGGACCAGTATGAAGGCGCTGCCTTAAACTGGTGTGAGAAACCCTCACAGGGAGGTTGGATGATGCTGTGAGGTGCAATGAGTTCTTGCCAGGGCTCAGCCTGCCCCTGCTGGGGCTGCTCTAGGGCTTGCCCCCAAGGCCGGGCTTCGGGCTTTTAATTAGCGCCCGTTAATTACATGATGAAATACCATAAAAACATGATAGACGTGCCAAAACCCTCGGCGCCGGCGCCTGGGATGATCCCTCCCGCGATCTTTCATTTTATTTTTGGGAGTTTTGACAAAATTTGGCCACTTTCGTCAGCGGAGGAAGGTCAGGCGTGAAGCCGGTGGGGGGGAAATTATTTCTTCACGGGGGAAAAAATGCGCGTTCCCGTTCAAATATTTAAAAATAAGGAGCTGGGAACGGCTGCGAAAGCTCTTTATTTGTATTTGGGTTTAATGGCAGAGCAATAAAAGCCGGGGAAGGGAAGATACGGTAACCATAGCCACCGTGGTGCGGGGGGGAGCCACGGCAGCCCAGTTGTGTTTAAAAATATTGAAAAATTTAAAAAAAAATGGGTTGGGTTGCCTGAAATCTTCCCGTTTCGGTGATATTTTATGGGCGACGCAGTGTGAAGATGCTTTGCTGTTATTGGGGTCCCCCGGAAAGTGAGAAAAAGCAAGAAAAAGCCAGAAGAAAAAGTGAGAAAAAGCCCGAAAAAGTGCGAAGGGGCCCGTTTTCGGAGAAGGCGGGCTCAGGGCGGGCAGGATCTGGCCCAGGCGCCTCCCCCCGCTGTTTCGTGCCCCCTAAAAAGCCCCCCAAGGCCCCGGGGTATCGCAGCAGCCCCCTCGCTCTCCCTCCTCCTCTTCCCTTCCAAGTAAATAAGTTTTTTTTCTTATGTTTTTCCTTTTTTCCTGTCTTTTCTTTTTTTCTTTCCCTTTTTCCTGTCTTTTCTTTTTTTCTTTCCCTTTTTCTTGTCTTTTCTTTTTTTTTCCCCCTTATTATTTCCCCACCAGAGGACGATTAAGGGATAAAAGCTCTCAGCTGCACTTAAAGGCAGATTTGCTGTGCCAGCCCCCGGGTGGGTGAGAGCATCAGCCCCAGCAGGCAGGTGAAAAACGTTGCCTTTTTTGGGGTGTTTTCGGGCAGATTCAGCCCATTTCGGCTCCCCCAGTTCCCTGCCGGAGGTTTTGAGGGGTGATGGCCCTGGGGGTGACAGGGATGGGGACCAAGGATGGGGGTGATGGCCCTGGGGGCGGTGGGGACCTGGGAAGGGGCTGGGACCCCGGGATGGGGTTTGGGGCTGGGGCTGATGTCCGCAGGGGCGATGGGGCTGGGGACCGGGGCTGGGGCTGATGTCCCTGGGGGTGACGGGGACCGAGGGGGTGCCAGGGCTGGGGACGAAGGACCCCGGCGCTGCCCGGCCCGGCCCCCGCCGCCCCTCAGGGCCGGGCTCCCCCGGGGCGGAGCGGGCCGCAGCGGCCGGGCCTGCGGCGGGTGAGAGCGGCGGGAGCGGGCGGCGGGGCTCCGTGGGGGCGGGGGGCTCTGTTACCCCCTACCGAGGCTCTGTAGGGGGTCTGGGGCCTGTGTGGGGTGTTACCCCCCTCTCAGGGCTCTATAGGGGCTGTGGGGTGTGTTACCCCCCCCCCAGGGCTCTATAGGGGCTGTGGGGTGTGTTACCCCCCTCCCAGGGCTCTATAGGGGCTGTGGGGTGTGTTACCCCCCCCCCCAGGGCTCTATAGGGGCTGTGGGGTGTGTTACCCCCCTCCCAGGCTCTATAGGGGCTGTGGGGTGTGTTACCCCCCTCCCAGGGCTCTATAGGGGCTGTGGGGTGTGTTACCCCCCTCCCAGGGCTCTATAGGGGCTGTGGGGTGTGTTACCCCCCCCAGGGCTCTATAGGGGCTGTGGGGTGTGTTACCCCCTCCCAGGCTCTATAGGGGCTGTGGGGTGTGTTACCCCCTCCCAGGGCTCTATAGGGGCTGTGGGGTGTGTTACCCCCCCAGGGCTCTATAGGGGCTGTGGGGTGTGTTACCCCCCCCCAGGGCTCTATAGGGGCTGTGGGGTGTGTTACCCCCCCAGGGCTCTATAGGGGCTGTGGGGTGTGTTACCCCCTCCCAGGGCTCTATAGGGGCTGTGGGGTGTGTTACCCCCTCCCAGGGCTCTATAGGGGCTGTGGGGTGTGTTACCCCCCCCAGGGCTCTATAGGGGCTGTGGGGTGTGTTACCCCCCCCCAGGGCTCTATAGGGGCTGTGGGGTGTGTTACCCCCCCCAGGGCTCTATAGGGGCTGTGGGGTGTGTTACCCCCCCCAGGGCTCTATAGGGGCTGTGGGGTGTGTTACCCCCCCCAGGGCTCTATAGGGGCTGTGGGGTGTGTTACCCCCCCCCAGGGCTCTATAGGGGCTGTGGGGTGTGTTACCCCCCCAGGGCTCTATAGGGGCTGTGGGGTGTGTTACCCCCCCAGGGCTCTATAGGGGCTGTGGGGTGTGTTACCCCCCCCAGGGCTCTATAGGGGCTGTGGGGTGTGTTACCCCCCCCCCCAGGGCTCTATAGGGGCTGTGGGGTGTGTTACCCCCCCCCCCGGGCTCTATAGGGGCGGGGGGGGGGGTTACCCCCCTCCCAGGGCTCTATAGGGGCTGTGGGGTGTGTTACCCCCCCCAGGGCTCTATAGGGGCTGTGGGGTGTGTTACCCCCCCAGGGCTCTATAGGGGCTGTGGGGTGTGTTACCCCCCCCAGGGCTCTATAGGGGCTGTGGGGTGTGTTACCCCCCCCCCAGGGCTCTATAGGGGCTGTGGGGTGTCTTCCCCCCCCCCCAGGGCTCTATAGGGGCTGTGGGGTGTGTTACCCCCCCCCAGGGCTCTATAGGGGCTGTGGGGTGTGTTACCCCCCTCCCAGGGCTCTATAGGGGCTGTGGGGTGTGTTACCCCCCCCCCAGGGCTCTATAGGGGCTGTGGGGTGTGTTACCCCCCCCCCAGGGCTCTATAGGGGCTGTGGGGTGTGTTACCCCCCTGCCTAAGGCCCTACAGGGCCCGTGGGCCCCCGGGGGTGTCGCTCCACCAGCAGCCCCCCCAGCGCCCGAAACCGTCCAGACCAAGACTTTCTGTCTGTTTCTGTCTTCTGGTTGGTTTTTTCCCCAGGGCCCTCCAGCATCCCGGGGCCTCTCCCCCCCGGCTGGGGGACGTCCCCCCGCCCCGGCCCCACAGCAGGGGCTGCCAGCGCCGTCCCCCCACCCGCGGCGGCGCGTCCCGGCGGTGGGCGACTCCCTGGGGACAGGGACGGGCGCCGAGGGGACGCTCCGATCCCCGGGCACCGCCAGCACCCCCGGGGAACCCGGCTGCAGCTTCGTGCTGGGGGGTTCCCGGCGGGTCCCAAACCTTCTCTCCATCCTCCCTTTCCTTTACGCCCCCCAGCAACTTTTTAAAACCAGATTATTTTTGTTTTCCTCCCTCCTCTCTTTTTTTGGGGGGAATAACATTCCTTAAAACGACCCCACAAGAACGGGAAGGGGTCGACGCGATTTAAAAGCCCCTGATGCCTCGCGGGGGTCCCTCGCACAAGCAGCCCCGCTCCCAGCGCCGGTGGGCGATGCCGCGGGTCGGGATCTGGGCGTTTCGGGCAGGCTGCACGGGCGCTGCGGGGTTTTTGGGTACAGATTGGCATCTCCTTGCCGAGGGGAGGAGGGTGTGGGAGGGAAAAGTCAATTGTGGCAGCACCGGAGCTCGATTATGAAGAATAAATTCTTTTCCCGAGGGCTTTTGGCGTGTTGGCTGCTGGGTTGGTATTTTTTTTATTTTTTCCCCTCTCTTTTTGTGCTACCAACCATCCATTTCCCCGCCGAGGAGCAGGTCCCGTCCCCGCAAAGGCCTGACATGGGGAGAGGGGCTCGGCGCCTCCCCCCCAGCACCCTGCGGGTCCCATCCTGCGTCACCCCCTTGCCCCACGGCTCTAGTTATGGTGGCGGGGGGGTCTCCCGGTCGCTGCAGGCGGGATGGGGACGAGGGGTCTGGGGTCTCCCCGCGTGTCCCCCGGCTGTCGCTGACCCCCCTTGCCTGTGTCTCCCCAGAGGCGTCTCCGAGAGCTCGCCCCTGCGCAGAACCCGCTGCCCGAGCCCCTCGGGGTGCGGATCCGGGTCCCACGCTCCTCCGGTGACAGCGGCGGAGAAACGAAGGCGACTCCTTGGCTGGAGAGGTGGGCACCGTCCCCTCGGAGGGGAAACCAGCTTGAGTCTCCCCTTTGTGGCTGCCCCTTCGATCCCAGATAAATTTGCTTTATTTCTCCCCAGTAAGCCCAGTAACGGGACTTTTCCCCGCAGCGCGAGTGCGTTTCGGGGCGCGTCCACCGACATCTGGTATTTCCAGGGTTTGTGCCATCCCTCCCTCCTCGCTGTCTTTCTTTCCCTCCTCAGATGAAAACCTGGGTCTGTGATTCGGGGCAGCAACTGGAAATCTTCATCCCTTTTCTGGGCAAGTACCGTCCGTTCTCGGGGCACTGCTGCCAGACCTGCACCCCGAAGAGCTGGGTAAGAGCGTGGCCCTGGAAGCTCTGGGCTTTGCAGAGCTGGCTGGGAAGGGAATTTGGGATCCCAGGATGCTGGCGAAGGGGACGAGGCCCATCCGAAGGGTCCCGTGTGCCCGGCGGGAGGGCTGGGGGCTGGAGCGGGGCCGGCACAGCCAAAGCCTCCCCACCTCTCCGAGCTGTCCTCCTTCAAAGGCAGACCTGCTGCTGCCGTAAGAGCTGACCCCGCTTTCTCCTTCCAGGATGGCTTCTACCACAAGCAGCTCTCCTCCCTCGGCTTCCGCAATGCCATCCGAGTGACGGAGGAGGACACACGGTGAGGCCGGAACAAGCTCTGTGCCGGGGAACCCTGGGCAAACCATGTTTTTTCCCAGGTTTTATTCTCCCTTTTGTCTGAATCCCTGTGGAAATCCCTTCCCCGGCTGCAGAAGCATGGGGACACCTCTCCATCATCCTTGCTCCCTAATTAGTCCAAGAAGGAGTTACGTTAATTATATTTTGAGAGGCTGGAAGCCGCGTCTCCGGGCGCAGAGCGTTAATACCAGCAGAGAGGAGAGGGCTCGGTCTGTTCCTCTGGCTACTGTCACACTCAGGCTGGGAGGAGAAGTCGGCCACAGAGTTGAGGATTTGGGGTTGTTTCTTTTTTTTAAACAAAGCTTGGTATCTTGCTGCTGTTGGGAAGAGCTTGGCGGGGGGGCTGGGGGCGTTCTCCTTCTCCTCTCTGGCTTCGGCACAAGGACAAGCTCACGCACGCAGCGCTTGGAGCGAGCCCGGCTCCCGGCCCCCGGGGAAAGGCGAAACGGCCTCTTCCCCAACCCCTCCTGCTCTTCCTCCTCCCCATGGGCCCTAACTCCAGACCTCCAGCTGGTGTCAACCAGCCTTTTCCTCCGGCCGAGGAGCTGACGTGGAGCCCTCGACCCCTTTCCTTGCCAAATGCCTGCTATATTTTTTGTTCCGGAGGTGCTGGACTCCTTCGGTTCCTCTCCCCTTTCAGAGCGGTCCCTGGTGGCTTAGCAATTTTGCGCTGTATTTTTCCAAATCGGGTCATTATACTCCATTCAGCTTGAAATATCCCAGCTCCAGCTTTCAAACTATTTGAATAATTCATCTCCACTCGCAGCGACTCGGGAGTTGCGGGATGGCTAAAAAGAGCCCGGTGATGGGTGGCTGAGAGCACAAGCAGAAAGACGAAGGTCTGAAGCTCCCGTGTCTCTCGCCAGCCACCTGCAGCCCTTTCGCTGGGTTGCCGCACGCTCTGTGATATCTAAAACCTCACTTGTGTCCCTTTCAGGTGCTGCCTAGCTCTGATCTGGGGGCAGATTTGGGAAAGTACCCGATTTGGGACCTCTGCAGCATCCTCTGCATGTTTTTAGCAATTTCAGGTTTCCTCCTCACGTGAGGAGCGATGCTGTGAGGACCGGGGTGGCCGGGAGCATCACCCTGCTGGTGCCTCCATTTTCCCAGCTGTAAAACAGGGAGAAAAATCTCAAATTCTTGCCAACAGCTGGTTTGAGGGAGGCCGAGCACCCTGGGAAAGCCCCTAACCACCAGGACTGTCTCCCTCCCTGCCCAGGTACCGGGGCTGGCTGGTCCGAAGGGTCTGTGGTTTCCTCGCTGTCTGGGACTGGAAGATTCCTGCTGACACCCCCGGAGACCTCCCGGCGAGGATCTGCCGCAGCAAGAGGTAGGTGGGAGCAGCCCGAGGGGCTCCCTGGGTCACCTTCACCTCTGGCAGGACCCGGCTCCTGCAGCCTCATCCCCCAGTCCTGCGGGATCCCATGCGGTCGCCGGAGCGAGGGATGCGCTTGCTGGCTCCCGGCGGAAAGAAACGCGCCAGCTCCTGCTCGCTGCTGCGCCCTTCCCACAAGCTCCCCCCGAGGAAGGGGCTTTGCAGCCGCTCCGCCCGGGCTCAGCACCCCCAGAGGGGGTTTGGTGCCCCGGTTCGGTGGGGAACCGGCTCTCCAGGCTCTGCTGAGGCTCTCCCGGTCTCGCCTGGTCCGGAGCACATGGTGTCTGGGGTGTCGTGGCCTTGTCAGGCAACTGTCACCTAATTCGTTGTCATCGCTAATTACACAGCATGAGGCCGCAGCCGGTACATTGTAATTACTGTAACGCAGAATGCTTTTCAAGCCCTTGCTCTGCCTCCTGCTTCCCACCTCCTCTCCGTCCCCTCTCCACAGGGTACGGGATGTCGCTACCGGCCAGACCCGTGGCTCGAGAGGGGACGGCGAGTCCCACCGGCGGTGGAAGGAGAAAGCACTCCAGATCCTGGCCGAAATCCAGGCCCCGCTCTCCCTTCTCATGCTGAGGTCTGCGCTCCCTCTCCGGGGAGGGTTGTGGGTGCGGATCCCCCTTCATGGGCATCTCCCACCTCCTCCTGGAGGGGTCCCGGTTCCTGGCTGGGGCATTCCCAGTCCCTCTCCTCCACTCCAGGTCTCTCATGCTCTTAACTTGTGCGTTAAGCCCCTTCGGATGGGCTTTCAGCGGTGGCTCGGTGCCTCGCTCCCACGAGCCAGCCTTTGGGGGGACACACGGGGATCCTTTGGGGGACGTACATGGATCCTTTGGGGGATGCGTGTGCAGGTTGCCCAGGGCTACACCGGCAGGACAGGCAGCCCCTGGGGTCCCGCGCAGCTCCCTGGGGATATTTCCCCCAATTTCTTCCAAGGAGCTGGAATCTGACACCGGAGTGGAGAAGGGAGGGAGGGGGGAGAAAAAAAACCACTGGGAGGATGGAAATCAAAGCAAAGCAAAAGGGAACTTTTCTTTTCTCTCTCTCCTCTCTTCTTTTTTTCCTCCTGTCATTGAGAAATTGGCAATTAAAGGTTGCATTGTAGCCTAATTGCTTGTCTGATTGAGCTGTAATAAAAGAACCCTCTGAGCAGTCTGAAGTATTTAAAGGGAAGAAATTACCCAGGGGATAAAAGCCTTCGGATCCTTCCCGTAAACAGCGTGCGGGAGGACGGGGAGATGGAGGGGTAATTGACTTCAGCTTTTGTTGCTGGGGGGGAGAAGGGGGTGGTCTTGTCACATCCAGCCTTTAATGTTTTAACTTAATTTATAATAAAGCTGTTTATTTGCTTTACGGGAGCTGAGAAGTGACATTTCGAGTTGAGCTGTCCCATGCAACCCCCTTTGCTGCCTGGATGGGGAAACTGAGGCAGGGAGGGGTGGCCTGGGTAAGGTCTCGGGGGGGGGGCTTGGGGGCAGCCACGGCCCCTGCGGGGTTGCTCACTTGCTTGTTTTCCTGCAGGCTGTGCAGCTGGGCCCTGCTCAGGCTCCTGAACCGCCTCTTCCTCAGCGTGCAGCTCCACCGAGGGCAGCTGGAGATGGTGCTGCAGGCCGCCAGGACGGTAGGGAGCCCAGCGAGGTGCGCTCGGCCCCGCGCCTCGCCATCAGCACAGCGGGCGCTGAACCCTGGCCGCCTTCCTTGCAGCCCGGCGTGCCGCTGGTTTTCCTCTCGACGCACAAATCCCAGCTGGATGGGCTGCTCCTGTCCTTCCTCCTCTTCTCCCAGGGGCTGGGAGTGCCCAGGGTGACGGTGGGCGGCCAGCCCTGCAGCCCTCACCTCCGGTAAGGCACGGCAGATGCCCGCTGGAGCCTGGCAGGTGGCCAGCTCCCTGCATATGGAAGAGGGAATTGCGCTTACAAAGCCCCTGGGCCGGCATGGGGAGCAAGGGGGACGTGACCCTGTGCAAGGTGGGTGACGGTGGTGTCTTCTTTCCCCTGCAGAGCCTTGCTCGGCCGCCTGGGAGGGATTTTCCTGCCTTCGAGGGTGGAGCAGACACCGAGCGACCGGGACGAAGGGCTCCCGGGGGCTGTCCTGGCCGCGGTAGGTCCAGCCTGGGGTGCTGGGAGGGATGAAACATCCCCCCGAGCTCCGAAAGCGCTCGGCAAAGGCGTCTAGGGGTGTCTCGACCCCGGGCTGGCCAAGCCTTTTGGCTGTGCATCCCCGGGGTGCTGCCGGTACCCCCAGCCTCACCCCGTCTCCCCCACCAGTACGTCGGGGAGGTGCTGAGGAGCCGACAGCCTCTGCTCATCTTCCTGGAAGAGCCCCCCGTCGCCCTGCGCCTCTCCGCCCCTGCCCGCGAGTGGCTGGCCCTGGTCTACCGAGCCGTGCGGGACGGCGCCGTCCCCGACGTCCTCCTGGTGCCCGTGGGCATCGCCTACGACGTGGTCCCTGGCGGTTTGCACCGGGAAGGAGCGGTGAGAGGTCTTGCCGGTGTGGGTGCAGCACCCAAATCGCTCGGTGTGTCCCTGGGGAGCGGCGCTTGCCCGCCATCACCCCATTAACGCTTTGGTCCCCTCTCTTCCCAGCACGGTGCTCAGCCCCTCGGCCTCGGTGCCTGCCTCTGGGCAGCGTGCCGGGCCATGCGCCGAAACCTTGGCTGTGCCCGGGTGGACTTTGCCGAGCCCTTCTCCTTACAGGTACGGCAGCGGGGTTTCCAGCCGGGGCCCCTGGCTGGATCTGTCTCGGCCCTGGAGGGTTTATTGCCGTGATGTTGGCGGCTTGGACTGAGGGCTTTGGGGTGGCTGGAGGGGATCCAGTGGTCTCCAGGGGATCCGGTGAGCCCACCTTTAGGGGAAGCTGGGGGGTTCCTGGGGCAATGGGGCAGCGCTCGTGGGCCCTGGGGACCCAAGGGATCGAGTCAGCCCTCGGTCCCCTGGGGACCGAGGGCTGCGAGCACCCACAGGCTCGTTTGTCCTCCTTCCCAGGAGTTCGCGGCCACAAGCCTCGTCAGGCAGAGCTGCAAGGGGAAGCTGCTGGAGGAGCTGCTGCTGCCCACCATCCTTGGCACGTGGTAAGCGGGAGCCGAGCCTCGGGGCAGCGTCTCGCCTCCGATGTCTGCTCCCGGCCCTGCTTTCTCACCCCTCTCGCCCCGTTTTCTCCAGGCCCAGCCAGCTGGATGGCAAGAAAGCAGAGATTTGGGGTCCTGGCCCCGCGACGGCCGCCGGCTTGGAGGCAGAAGAGGAAATGTTGGTGACCGAGCTGGGCCTGCACTCCCTGAGCGGTGAGGGGTCTGCTGGGGCAGGCAGGAGTCCGTCCTCCCGCCGTCTGCCTGTCCGCGCAGGGCTGCGGCTCAGCCGCGCTCGCCTGGTCCTGCCACGGTCGCCCCTCGTGCTCCCGCCGGCGCGGAGGCGGCTGTGCCATTACCGGTTATTTTTTGGGCGCTGCGGTGATGCAGCCGGCGGGGTGACGGCTGCCTGGCGGCTGCCTGGCAGCGCCTGTTCCCTGGCTGGAAACGGAGAGTGTAGGCAACCGGGGGCTGGTGGGGGGGGTAAAGCGGCCCGGCACCCGCTGGGTGATGTCCTTTGGGATGTCACCCCCGCTGCCTTCTCTCCCCTTTGGGCTCGGGGCGGGGAGCTAATCCCCCGATGGCTAACAAGCGCCTCTGGCTCCCTGGCAGACGGCGTTGCCTGCTCCGCCGTCATGGCTGTGGGGATCACGTCCGCGCTGCTGCTGCACAAGCACCGGGAGGTGAGACAAGGAGGTGTCCAGGTTCCTCCTCCTTTGGAGGAAGACTGCCAGAGCCGCCCCCGCCGTGCAGGGGACCAGCTCATCCTCCTCTTCCTCCAGGGCGTCTTCCTCTCCCGGCTGATGCTGGACTTCGCCTGGCTGCTGGAGGAGATCCTGCTGCGCCAGCGCGACGTGGGCTTCTCGGGGCAGCTCCGCGCCCTGGTGCGGCACAGCCTCGTCCTGCTCGGAGCCCGCCTCACCCTCTACCACCTCTCCCCCCTCGGTGACGTCCTGGTGGTCCCCGAGGCCTCGGCGAAGGCCCTGAGGGAGCTGGGCCAGCACAGCGCTGCCATCCTGCCCGTCTTCGCCAGCGAGGCGGTGGGAGGTGAGGAGCGAGGCGTGGGGGATCGGTGACGGCGGGGGGGAATCGGTGACACCGTTTTCCTGGCAGCCTGCGCCATCCGTGCCTTGCTGCTGGAGATGCTGCCCTTCCTGGGGGCGACCGTCGGACCCTCCGGCATCGTGCTCAGCCAGGACGAGCTGCACCGCAAGACCCTGGAGCTGCTCCGGCTGCTGCCCCCAAACCTGCTGGGGTTCCAGGTGAGGGGCTGGCGGCGCGGGGTGGCACTGCCATTGTGTGGAAGTGGCCTGTCACTGCTGCCCGTGGGGTCATCCAGCTCCCTGCCAGCCCCTTGCCTCCTCTTCCTCAGCCCTGCCAGCCCCTGGACTGCCGGAGCCAGGACATTGTGGACAAGCTCCTTCTCTGCGGGCTGCTGGAGGCCGAAGAGGTGGGTGCCCTGCCAGGACCCCCTCCCCGCGCCGCGGATGGGTGGCTCAGCCCTTCCTGCACCCTCCGGCCCTGGCTGGGAAGGGGATGAGGAACCGGGGTCCCTGCGGGGCGGCATCGAAGGTCCCTGCTCCCGGCTTGTCCCCGCAGCCAGAGAGCGAGCGCTGGGTCTGCGACTTGGCCCCGCGGCCCTTCTGCAAGCGACAGCCCTGGACAGGGATGGACTTCACCGACAGCGACAGTGACAGCGAGGTCGAGGTCCCCAAGCGCTGCTTCAAGGTACACAGGGTGTCCCCCGGCTGCCCCCGTGGCAGGGTGAGGACGGTCTCCCCAAACTCTGGCTTCCCCCATCCAGCTCAGGGAGCCCCAGGGCTCGCCCGGCTTCCTCCTCTTCCTCTGCCGGCTCCTGAGCCCTGTGCTGAGGACCTACGCCAGAGCCGCGGCTTTCCTGGACCGACCCAGCTGGCCCCAGCCCGGTACGACCCCCTGCGCCTGAGCAACCGCTTCTCCGACCCCACCAGCCCCGCTTGGCTTGGCTCTTGGGGAAACTGAGGCACAGCCGAAGCTGCCTGGCAGCCCTGGCTCCACACCAGGACCAGAGCAGGGCTGTGCCCCCCTGGGAGCTGGGGTTTGACCCCCTCCTGTCTCCCCAACCCCAGAGGCTGCCTGCGTGGAGTCGCTGCTGCAGTTCCTGGCCGAGGAGGATGGTTTCGGTGAGTCAGGGTGGGGGGTGGACAGGGCCTCGCTCCCGCTTTGGGGTCAGCACCCCCAAAAGCCGGGCCAGGGGTGCCCGGAGGGTGGGATGCGGGTGCTCCCTCGGGGATTTCTCTCCCTCCAGAGCCCCCCAACAGGAGCCTGGCCCTGAGCTCCCTGCAGACCTTCAAGGAGATGGGGGTAAGCACCCCCGAGGCTCCGCCGGCCCCCCTGACCTTGAACTACTGCGCCGCGACGCTCCTCTCCCTCCCCAGGTGCTGGAGGAGGTGCGGACCCCCGCCGGCCCCCTGCTCCACCTCGCCCAGCCTTTCCGCTCCCGCGCCAGCCAGGAGAAGCTGGAAGCCTTCATCCAGCAGTTCACCCAGCCGTAGGCGCCGGCGCGGCCGCCGTGGTGCCGATAAACCTGGGAGCAGGTACCCGACCGGCCTCGTGCGTTTATTGAAGGGGAAGGCAGGCGCATCGGGGCGAGATTTGGCGTCTCCCTCTTCACACCACCTTGTTGCAGATGGCGCCCAGCTCCTCGATCTCGCACCGCACCTCGTCTCCTCTCTGCGAGGGGCAGGGGGACGCTGGCAGCCCCCGTCGCCTTGTCCCCCGCGGGGTCCTGTATGTCCCCGCTCTGCCACCCCCAACCCTATTTCCAGCCCCCCCCCCTTCCCTCACCTTAAGGAACACGGGGGGCTTCCGAAAGGCCCCCACGCCAGGAGGGGTTCCTGTCAGAAGGATGTCCCCGGGGACCAGCGTGACAAACCTGGGGCGAGGGAGACACAGGCGGTGACAGCCGTCACCCCCTGAGCCCCTGGGGAACGGTGCTGGTGCCGCCAGCACCTACCGGGAGACCCAGGCGATGAGTTTGGGCAGCCTGAAGATGAGCTGGCTGGTGCTGCTGTCCTGCATCACCTGCCCGTTCACGCTGCAGCGGATGCCGAGGTTGTGGACATCTGCGGGGACAGAGGGGACGCGTCACCCTGGGAGGGGACATGGGGACAGCGCCGCGGGATCCCCGCTGCCGGGAACCCCCCACCGCAGGAAAAGGTGGATGCTTTTGGGCAAATTTAGCGCCCGCTGCCTCCTGCATTAGCCAGGAGAGTCCCTGTCCTGTCCCCGTCCTGTCCCCACCTGCCACCGCATCCTTGGTGACAAGAGCCGGCCCCAGGGGACAGAAGGTGTCGAAGGTTTTCCCCAGCAGCCACTGCCTCCCATTCCTCTTCATCTGCCAGTCCCGGGCGCTGACGTCGTTGGCCACCGTGAAGCCCACGACGTGGTCCAGCGCCGCCGACTCCTTGGGGTGGAGGGGGGTGACAACGGGGTCTCACTTAGCCCGGGGGAGCCCCGAGAGGAGGAGGGGCAGGGCGGGGTACCTCGATGTGCTTCCCCTTCTTCCCGATGACGGCGGCCAGCTCCACCTCCCAGTCCACCTCCTGCGGGAGAAGACGGGGGCTTGGAGGGGCCGCACCCCACGGCGCGGGGGGCACGGCGCGGGGGTACTCACGCTGCTCTCCTCGGGGTGTATGATGTCATCGAAGGGCCCGATGATGGCGCTGGGGAACTTGCTGAAGATGATGGGCTCCTTGGGGATCTTCACGTCCTGCTCCAGGCAGTGGTCGCGGTAGTTGAGCCCCACGCAGATCACCTTCTCCGGGTCCCCGATGGGCGCCAGCAGCCGTGCCGTCCCCCGCGGCAGCCGGTGCCGCCCCGACTCCAGCGCCCTGCGGGGCCGGCGGGGCTCAGCGCCGGGGCCGTGTCCCGCGCCGCGGCCGCCGGCGTAGGGGCACCCACCTTCGGGCGAGGGCCAGGCCGCCCTGGCCGCTCTCCAGGAAGGCGCGCATGGAGCGGGGCAGCGCCGGCTCCGCCGCGCTCAGGTCCACCAGGCTCCCCCCGGCCGCCTCCTCCAGCCCCAGCCGGGGCTCGGCCCCCCCGGGCCCCCGGAACCGCACCAGCCGCATGGCCCCCGCCAGCCGCATCCGCCTGCGGGCACCGGCCACCGGATCCTTGGGATCCTGCCCCCGGTGGATCCCGGCACCGGCCGTGGCCCCCGCCCTGGGGTGTGCGTGGGGGCCGGGGACTTTGACCCCCGGCGCGGGGGGATCCCGGGGGGCTGGCACCCTGCCGTGGGGAAGGGGCGGATCCCGGCACCCGAGGGATCCTGGAGGGAAGGGAGATCCCAGCACCAGGGTCCCCGGTGGAGGCAGAGTAGATTCCCCCGGCGGGGGGCAGATCCCAGCGTGGGACAGATTGGGAGGGGAGAGGGGATCGGGCCCTAGTAAGGAAAGGCTGGGGGCAGTGGATCCCTCCCCGGGGGGCAGATCCCAGCACAGAGCAGATCCCCAGTACGGCAGCGAAACCCTCCCAGGGCAGGGAATGGGTCCCAGCATGGGCCGGATCCAGGGGAGAGATGGGATCTCCCAGCACACCGGAGGAGGGGGAGCAGATCACCTGATCCCACACAGCCCCGATCCTGCGGGATCCCCGCCACCCCGCGCAGCCCCGATCCCAGGGATCCCCCCGATCCCGCACAACCCCAGCCCTGGGGGATCCCTCCCCCTGACCCCACACAGCCCCAATCCTGGGGGATTCCCCCCCCCCCCCCCGATCCCACACAGCCCCGATCCCAAGGCTCCCCCCGGTCCCGCACTGCTCCAGTCCCAGAGGATGTCCCGCTCAGCCCAGCGCCAGGGACTCCCTTGGTCCCGAGGATCCCCCCCATCCCAGGGATCCCCCCGATCCCAGGGGATTCCTCCCCCCCCCCCCCCCCAAATCCCAGGGGATTCCCCGATCCCGGGGAGGGCCCATGGGGGATCCCGGTGCCACCTACGTCACGCGCCGCGTCACCCCTCTCTCGGCACGCGCCGACCCCGCGGCACCCGCGTGAAGGTGTCCCCCCGCCCCGCGCCGAGTCCCCGCCCCTCCCTCCCGACCAATGCGAGGGCGGCGAAGGCGGGGCCGCGTCGGCCTCGCCGCCAATGAGAGCCGGCGGCGCTCGGCCACGCCTCCCCCTCGCCGGAGGGGCGGGGAAGCGGCGTTGCTAGGATACGGGGGGCGGCCGCCATGACGGCGCCCCGCCGCCATGACAGCGCCGCCATGACGGCGCCGAGGCCGGGGCCGGCGGAGCGCCGCGGCGGGAGCGAGCCGGGCCGAGGCGGGTGTTTCTCACCTTTATTTCATGGAGACACGCAGTGAGTGAACGAGCAACAGGCGGCTGCGGAGGAGGGGGCCGGGCCGGGGCGGGGGCCTGGCTGGGGCCTGGCTGAGGCCTGGCTGAGGCGCGACCTGGCCTCCCCGGCCCGTTTGTGAGGAGAAAAACAGCAGAAATAACCCAAATAACCCTCCCGGCCGCGTCCCGCCTCTGCCGCCACCACCCCGGGGCCCGGGGTCGCCCTCTCCGGCCCTGCCGGGGCTGTGCGCGGCCCTGGCTTCCACCTCGGCTCCCCGGGCGGCACGGTTCATCCCTACATCATCGCCGTTTCTTTTATTTAGAAAATAAACCCTCTCTCCTCATACCGCCGGAGGGCGGGGAGCGGCCTTTCCCCTGGCTGCGGGTCCCCCTAAGCGACGCGTGGCGGGGAGAGGCGGTTCCTCTGCTTTCCCTCGGCCTCCGGCCGCTGCCGTTTCCCGGCTGCGATACAGAAACCCCCTGCCCGGAGGGTCCCGTCCCGGGGCCTCCTGCACCACCCGCGGCTGAGGGATCCTCGCTTCTGGGGGGCTCTACCCCCCAAAATTTGTCTGGCTGGTGGGGCGGGCATGGCCCGGCGCTGTGCCAGGGAGGGCTCAGGTGGACGAACCGGCAAAGTCGTCCGTATTTCTTCTCGTCTCTTGTAACCGGAGTGCCGGGAGCCAGGTGGATTATTTTCTTCTTTCCTTTAAACCTCTCGTTTTGTCGGAAATCGTAGAAAACAAAGTTCCCCTCGGGTGCTGGCGGAAGGCGCTGGCGGGGCCGAGTTCCGGGTGCTAGATGACGTTCTCGAAGATCTGCATGGAGCTCATGATGTCCTCGTCCTGGACAGGGCGGGAGGGAGAGGTCAGAGCCCCCCGTGCCCCCCGTCGGCCCCGGGCGGGCCGGAGCTGTCGCCCCCCGACTCTCCCGCTCCCCCCAGCGCGTTGTTTTGGCACGGGACGGGGTTATGTCTCGGACTGGGAGGCCTGGCAGTGAGGAGGAGGATGGCGGTGAGGCCGAAGCCCCCCTGGTGCTGCTCACCTTCTGGCACGTCTCCAGGAACTCCTCGAAGGTCACCACGCCGTCGCCGTTCCTGTCCATCTTCTGCAAGGGAAGGGCAGGGGCTCAGTGGGGACGTCCCCGTCCCCGGCGGTGGTGACAGCCCCAGCCCGTGCCACCCGGGGGGTGTTGGTGGCCGCCGAGAGGGGACAACGCAGGACGGCCTCACCTGGAAGAAGAGCTCCACGTGCTCGGCGGGCGCGCTGTCCCGCAGGGTGGGCTGGGTGCAGCGCCCCATCATGTCGTAGATGGACTTCATGATCTCCAGCATTTCCTAGGAGGGGACAGAGCGGGGACAGGGTGACAGGAACCCTCGAACGAGGGCACCTTCGTCCCCCAGCACCCGTGTCCGCCCTCCCCGTCCCTCTCTGGGTGCCCCCCGCGATGCTCCCATCCTGCCCGGCCCCCCCAGTCCTCGTCCCCGCTCCCCGTCTCACCTCCTTGGTGATGTAGCCATCTTTATTAATATCGTAGAGGTTGAAAGCCCACTTCAGCTTCTGCTGCACCGTCCCCCGCAGCAAGACCGAGAGGCCGATGACAAAATCCTGCCGGAGGAACCGTGGCCGTGAACGGGGACGTCCCATGGGCACCGCCGGCACGCCGGGACCCCAGGGACGGACCCGCGTCCCGCCTGGCTCGGCCGTTCGCCCCCCTCCAACGGTGCTGCGGCGCTGCCATCGATCGTGGGACGCCCCGGGGGACTTTTTCCTATTGATCCCATTTCTATTCTCGCTTGTAGCTATTTTTAATCACCACGGTAAAACCGGCGCCGGCCCCCCCGCCAGCCGCCCCTGCCGCAGTGCCTGGAACTCTCCCGCCGTCGAGAAGTCCGAAGATTTTGGCCGTCGCCGCTGCGCCGAGCTTTTATCCCCGACCGCACGCGGGCGAAGAGGGAGATCTGATGAATCACGCCGCTGGGCACGCTTACAGCCGGCCGCGGCTCGAGGAGCGCGGCGCTGGCACGGCTTTTCCCGGCGAGAAGCCGGGCGCGGAAGCGGCGCCGGGACGCTCACCTGGAAGCAGAGAGCCCCGTTGCGGTCGGCGTCGAAGGCGTCGAACAAGAAGTGCGCGTAGGTGCTGGCGTCTGCGAGGGGAGGAAGGCGAGAGCCGGTGAAGCCCCCACCCCGGCACGCACCCGCATTGGGATTTGGCGTTTCCTCCGGATGCGGCCCCCTCCCGGCACCCCGACGCCGGCCTGGGGGTCCCCGCGACTCACCGCCTTGGGGGAAGAACTGCGAGTAGATGAGCTTGAAGGTCTCCTCGTCCACGAGGCCGCTGGGACACTCCTGGGGAGGAGAGTGGGCGCCCGGTGAACCCCGGCTCCACCAAAGTCCGCCCGCCGGCGCCGGGGGTGGGGGCCGGGGCGAGGGTCCCCCCCACTCACGTTCTTGAAGCCGCGGTAGAGGGATTGCAGCTCCTTCTTGGTGAACTTGGTGCGCGCCAGCAGCTGCTCCAGCCCCTCGGGTTGGTGCCGTACGGCCGACAGCTCCAGCTCGGCATCGCCGCTGTCTGCCGGGAGACGCCGGCAAAGACCCCCGTGGCTCCAGCAGCCTCTCCGCGCTTCGTCCCGGCCTCTTTCCCGCCCGGATCCCACCCTGCTTAACACCGAACCCCCCAGACCCGGCGGCGGATCCCAAATTCCCCTCGTGGCTTGAGGAAAACCAGGGCGCCCTGGGTTTCACATCCCGAGGGAGAAGCCAGCCGACCCGGAGGGTTTCCCCCGGAGCCGCCGAACCCTTGCCCGCCTCCGGCAGCACATTCCCGGGGCGCGGAGCGTTCCGGAGCCGCCTCTCACCCCGACCCCGCTAATGCTCCTTCCCGCCCGCGCCCGGCCTGGCGGAAGGTAATTAATAAATGATGGCTCATTAATAATTCCAGCTTGGGAAGCCCCCGCGGACCCGTTCAGCGCCGAGACGGGGATATCGGGAACTTCGGAAAAACCGGGCCAGGGTTGGGGAGAGGCTCCGCCGTGCCGCATGGGTAGGGACGCCCCGGAAAACCCCGGGGTGCTGCTGTGGGGGGGGGTCTCCCGGCGAGCCGGGTTTGCCGAGGTATGAAGGGGTGGGATTGGGACTGGGATTGGGATTGGGGCGCCCCAGCCTCCCGTTTTGGGGGCATTTTGGGGGTCAGTGGGGGGCTGGGGGCTCTGGTGCCCCATCTCAGGGGGTTTTGGCAGTCGATGGGGGATTGGGTGTCCTCAGTGTCGCATTTCAGGGGGTTTTGGGGTCGATGCAGGACTTGGGGGTCCCCAGTGTCCCATGTCAGGGGGATTTGGGGGTTGGTGGGGGATTGGGGGGGCCTGGTGCCCCATCTCAGGGGGTTTTGGGGGTCGGTGGGGGATTGGGGGGCCCTGGTGCCCCATCTCAGGGGGTTTTGGGGGTCGGTGGGGGATTGGGGGGCCCTGGTGCCCCATCTCAGGGGGTTTTGGCGGTCGGTGGGGGATTGGGGGTCCCCAGCGTCACATCTCAGGCGGATTTTGGGGTTGATGCAGGACTTGGGGGTCCCCAGTGCCCGGTCTCAGGGGGTTTTGGGGGTCAGTGTAGGCTGGGGGGCCCCAGCGCCCACCTCAGGAGGGATTTGGGGGTGGCTGTGGGCTCGGAGGCCCCCGCTGTCCCACCTCGGGGAGGTCTGGGGGTCGCTGAGGGCTGGGGTCCCCCCGTCACCCCGTCTCGGGGGTCTCGGGGGCGCGGAGGCCCCCGCATCGCCCTGAGGAGGGGCCTGGGGGTCGATGCGGGCCGGGGGGTCCCCGGCACCCCCTCGGCGGGGCGTTTCGGGGGGGCTGGCGCCGGCCCAGCCCCTCGGGGAAGGTCAGAGCAAGGCTGGGCCATGACGCGGCAAGTGCGGGGCGCGGGGCGGGGGGCTGCCGGCTCCCCCGCGCCCCCAAACCCCGGGTTTCGCCCCCAAGCCCCCCGCCGGCAGGGGAGACACCCCAAAAAAGCAGCTTTTACCCCACGGGGAGCATTTATGGGCCCAACGGGTCCTGCGAGCCGGCGGGGGGAAGGACGGGGACACCCCGAGGTGCGGCGGGGGGCTGACACGCAATTCAATTAATTACCGAGGATTAATGAAGGGGGGGGAGCTGCGGGGTTACCTTCCACGGAGATGGGCTCCAGGATGCCGAACTGCTTGAGGACGGCGATGAAGAGGAGGATGACCACGGCCACAGCGCACAGCTCCATGCCCTGGATGCCCATGGCCGGCGGGGGGGGAAGGCGGCGGGGTTCCCCCCCCCCCCAGACCCAAGCGGGGCGCCCCGGGGCGAGGCCGGTGCCGTCCCGGTGAGCGCCGGGGCGCTGCCGCGGGGCCGCCTGCGCCGCCGGCCTGCCCTCCCCCCTTGGCACGCGCCCAGGCCCCCCCGCCGCGCCCGCCCCACCGCTTTGGGGTTGGCTTGGCTGGGTTCTTTTCCCATATTTGCTTCTTTTTTTATTTTTTTATTTTTTTTTTTTTAAATTTTTTAATGCCACCGGCGCCCGTCCCCGCCGGCTGCCCCCGCGGCACCCATGGGTGCCCCCTTCACCCCAGCCTGTGAGAACGGGGGGGCCCAACCCAGCGTGGCCCTAAAATGGGGTAAAAAAAGGCGGGTTTTGCCCCCCCGCCGGGAGGAGGCGGGCGGCAGCCCCCCCTGCCCCTGGGGGGGGGCGGTCGGGGCAATTGGCGGCGCGGGGACCGGTGGCGATGAGTAAGCAGCCGGGCCCCCGGGAAGGGCTCCGCGGGGGGGGGGGCGTCCCCGTCACCCCCCGCCCCGGGCCGCCTCCTCCCCTCCAGGGTGGCGCGTTCCCCGGCGTCCCGGGGGCGTCCCGGTCCCCCCGGCCCCGGGGACACCCTCCCTGTCCCCCCGGGGGCCTCCCATCCCCGTGGCCCCGGGGACATCGCCCCCCGGCCCCCCGGGGCTCCCGGCCCCCCGGCCCCGCCATTGCCCCCCGGGGCCGCACGCTGGGGCGGGGCTTCTTCCCCAGGGGCGGGGCTTCTACCCCCGGGGCGGAGCTTCTGCCCCACCGGGGGCGGGGCTTCTGTCGCATGGGCGGGGCTTCCACTCCGGGGCGGGGCTTCAGTCGCTCCAGGGGCGGGGCCTGCTGCTAAGGGCGGGGCCGTGGTTGCCGGGGGCGAGGCGCGCCCGCCGCTCGAGGGGCGTGGCCCTGCCGCACGCCGCGCCGCCACTTCCGCTTCCGCCGCCGCCCCCGGAAGCGCCGTTTGCCGCCGCCGCCGCCATGGCCTCAAGGTTACTGCGGGTGAGCGCGGCCCTGCGGCTCCTGCCCGCCGCCTCCGCGCCCGCCCGCCGCCTCGCCGTGCCCGGTGAGTGGGGGGGGGGGGGTCCGGGGAGGGGGGGGGGCAGCGGGGCGGGGCCGGGCCGCGCCCCGCCGCCCTGACCGCCGTGCCCGCCGTGCCCCGCAGGCGGCCTGGCCAGCGATGAGGAGCAGGCGACGGGGCTGGAGCGGAAGGTGCTGGAGGCCATGAACAAGGGGCTGGTGAGTGCGGGGGGCCGGGGGGGGGGCGTCGGGGCCGGGGGGGGCCGGGGCCCGGGCGCCCGCCGCTCACCCCGGCCCCCCAGGACCCCTACAGCATGTTCCGGCCCAAGCGCTACGCGGGCACCAAGGAGGACCCCAACCTCGTCCCCTCCATCAACACCAAGCGCATCGTGGGCTGCGTCTGTGAGTGTGCGCCCCCCGCCCGTCCCCCCGCCCGCCCCCCGTCCCCCCGTCCCACCCTCCTCTTCCTCCCCCCAGGCGAAGAGGACAACAGCTGCGTCGTCTGGTTCTGGCTGCACCAGGGGGAGGCCCAGCGCTGCCCCTCCTGCGGCGCCCACTACAAGCTGATCCCCCACGAGCTGCCCCACTGAGGGACCCCGCGGCCCGGGCCGAGCTGAGCCCCCCGCTCTGTGTCACCCCCATAAAGAGTTTGTGTGTGGAGACCCCGACTCTGTCTGCGCGGGGGGGAGGTGACTTTGTCGCTGTCGTCGTCAGCAGGGAGGGGGCGCAGGGGGCGGGAAGGGGGCGCCCCCCCCCCCCCCCCCGGGTGGTCATGACCTTGGTGCGGCATTTGGGGTGGGGGGACCCCGCCCTCGCCGTCCCTGTGCCCGGGGGGGAGGGAGCTGGGGTGCGGGTTTGGGGCCCCCCTCTCACCCAGGGGTCCCGAAGGGGGTCACAGCCGCCCCCCCCCCCCCACACGAGGTGTCCCCCCAGACGGAGCTCTGCACCCGTGGGGATGCTGTCCGTCTGTCCATCTGCCTGTCCGCGCCGGGGGGGGCGCAACCGGCCGCTGTCCCCCCCGGGCGGCCTCACCACGTGCCCGGGGGGGGCCGCTGGGTGTCAGGGCCCCCGGGGGGCGGGCGGCCCCCGCCCCGTCACCACCCCCACCTCCCCGCGGGGGGGCCCAGCAGCCCCCGGCTCTCGGGGCCCCGGCCCCCACGCGGACGCCGCTCCTCACGGCGCGTCCCCGCGGCCGGCACCGGAGTCGCCCCCCTCGGTTTGGGGCGGCCCCCGCCCCCTTCTCCCGGCGGCGCCTCCCGGGGTGAGCGGGGCCGGGGCCCCCCGCGGGCGGGGCTGCCCCCGCTGCCCGGTGGCGTCCCTCGGGGAGGGGCCCTCCGCTGCCGGGGCGCCCGGGGGCCGCCGGACCCCCGCTGCGGCCCCCTCCCGCCGCTGACGTTCCCGATGACGCCAGGCTGGCCGGCCGTGACATCATCCACTGTTGCCCGTCCCTCCGCGCCCCGGGCCGGAGGTGGGCGGGGCTCTGGGGGCCTCACCGCCCCCCGCCCCCCCCCCGCGCGCGGGCCAATGGGAGCCGGCGGCGGCCGTGACTGACAGCCGGGCGCGGCGGGGGCGGGGCTCCGGCGGCGGCAGAGGGCGCGCGGGGACGCGGCGGGCGGGGCCGGCCCGCCCCACGTGACTCGGCGGGGGGGAGGCGGGGCGGCGGAGTGCGGCGGTGACGTCACCGCCTGTCGCAGAGGGGCGGGGCGGGGCGCGGGGCCGCGCGCCGGAAGCGGGGCGGCGCGCGCGGAAGGGCCGGCGCGGGGCGGGCGGGCGGACGGACAAGATGGCGGACGGGGACAGCGGCAGCGAGCGCGGCGGCAGCGGCGGCGGCGGCGGCGGCGGGGGGTTCGCGGCCGGCCGCGGCGGAGGCGGCGGCGCCGGGTCCGGGTCCGGCGGGGGGTCCGGCGGCGGCGGGGCGGGCCCCGAGCAGGAGACGCAGGAGCTGGCCTCGAAGCGGCTGGACATCCAGAACAAGCGCTTCTACCTGGACGTGAAGCAGAACGCCAAGGGCCGGTTCCTGAAGATCGCCGAGGTGGGCGCGGGGGGCTCCAAGAGCCGCCTCACCCTCTCCATGGCGGTGGCCGCCGAGTTCCGCGACTACCTGGGCGACTTCATCGAGCACTACGCCCAGCTGGGCCCCTCCAGCCCCGAGCAGCTGGCCCAGGCCGCCGGCGCCCCGGGGGAGGACGGCGCCGGGCCCGGGCCCCGCCGCGCCCTCAAGAGCGAGTTCCTGGTGCGGGAGAACCGCAAGTACTACCTGGACCTGAAGGAGAACCAGCGGGGACGGTTCCTCCGCATCCGCCAGACCGTCAACCGCGGGCCCGGCGGGGCGGGGGGCTTTCCCGGCGGCCCCCCCGGGCTGCAGAGCGGGCAGACCATCGCCCTGCCCGCCCAGGGCCTGATCGAGTTCCGCGACGCCCTGGCCAAGCTGATCGACGACTACGGGGGCGAGGAGGACGAGCTGGGCGGCCCCGGGGGCGGCGGGCCGGGCGGCGGGGGGCTCTACGGGGAGCTGCCGGAGGGCACCTCCATCACCGTGGACTCCAAGCGCTTCTTCTTCGACGTGGGCTGCAACAAGTACGGCGTCTTCCTGCGGGTGAGCGAGGTGAAGCCGTCCTACCGCAACGCCATCACCGTCCCCTACAAGGCCTGGGCCAAGTTCGGCGGCGCCTTCTGTCGCTACGCCGAGGAGATGCGCGACATCCAGGACCGCCAGCGGGACAAGCTCTACGACCGGCGCGCCGGGCCCCCGGGTCCCGGCAGCGGCAGCGGCGCCGGCGACGATTCCGACGGCGACGACGTGGACGACGACTGAGCCTCCCCCGCCCTCAGCCCCGCCGCCGGCTCCCCCCCCCCCCCCCCCCCGAAGCCCCGATCCCCCCGGGCCCCCCCGATCCCGCCGCCGGAGAGAGAGGAACCGGCCCGACCGCGACGCCGCCCGCGTCCCTCCCTCCTCCGCACTGGCGCGCGCTCCGCCGCCGGCCCGAGCCGCCGCCGGCCCCCGCCGAGGACTCCCAGCTTCCCGGGGGCTCGGATCCCCGCTCCGCTCCCGGATCCCGGCCCGCGCCGACGCGGCGGCCCCCCCCCACCATCGAAACCAGCATCCCGGCGGATCGAGAGCCTCGCCGGGGGGGAGCGAGCGACGGAGGCGGCGAGCGGGAGCGTTCGGAAGCGAGAGCCGGGGCAGGGGGGCCGCATCTGGACCAACGTCCGTTCTCTCCTCTCCCCCCTCCCTTCTCCTTTCGTTTTCCCCCTCCTTTTCCAAATTTTTTTTTTTTTTTTTTTTTTTTGGGATGCAAACTGCTCAACTCCAGCCCCCGAACTGGATCCCGCACGCGAGCTAGCGCGACGCCGGCAGGTTCCCGACCGTGACGGCAGACTTTCTGGGCTTTGGTGGCCTGTCCCCGGTCCCTGCCCGCCGGCGGCGGGGGCGCGGGGGAGGCCGGCTCCCGCAGGCACGAAGCACAAGGAAAACGCGATGGGGCGCACGATCTTCCCCTCCTCTCCAAATAAGGCGGCCTCCGGCGAGCGCCGGCTCCGTACCGGCGAGGCCCGGCCAGGTTTCCTTCCCGCTCGCCGTTCCGCCGGCACGGCCGGCACCGGAGGCGGCGCCGCCGGGATCCCGGGCCGCCCAAATCCGCCCCTTCTCCTCTTTTCTTCTTTCCCCCCCCCCCCCCCAGCAGAGCCAGCCCGCGCCTTCCCGCGGTGCCTCGCGGCTCGGTCGCACCGGCGGCACGCCGCGCCCCGGCAGCCGGGGCCGTCGGTGTTGGGGGTTTGGGGGTTTTTTGGGGTTTTTGTTTTTCCTCTTTTTATTTCCCCGCACCTGGCCGCCCCGGCCCGCCGCGCCGGCGCCAGCGGGGCCCCTCCAGCCATCACCTCTCCTATTAAATAGATTTTTTTTTTCCACTCTCAAATGTTTTATTATTTTTTTTTTTGTTTTTAAGCTCAATCGGCTCAATCCTGCCCTTTCCCAAAAGGAATCTTTTTAGCCACGTTCTCCCGGGAACTCTGAACCGCGGGGGGTTCATCGCTCTTCATTCCAAAGTTGCAGGTCTTCTTGTCCGACGGCTTCTCCCGTTTTAGGACCTTTTTTGGGTTTTGGTTTTGTTTTGGTTTTTTTTAAATTAATTTTTTTCCGCTGTTTTTCGGGAGCCCGCGCCCGCCCGCCCTCCAATCTCAGCTGCCTCCTTAATTTATTGCCGCGGATCCCGGCGTCTCCCTCTCTCCGTACTTCTCGGGAAGCGAGGAACGGCCGGCAGCGCCTCGGCTTCGCCCGGCGGGGGGGGGACGCGCCACCGCCTGGCCCCAAAACCCGGCAGAGCCCCGGGGGACGTCGTCTGTCCATCCGTCCGTCCGTCCTCCGAGCCCCGTCCCGCCCTTCCTCGCCTCCGTAGCTCTTTTTAAAGGGATTTTTAACGCGAATTTCTTCCGTTCATCCCGTTTTTAATTCTTCTCCGTCGCAAAGGACTGGGTTTCCTCACTCTCACGGGAGCAATAGTCTTTTATCTCGATGTCCGGCCGCGTCCGTACTGTATTTTGTACCCTCAGGCAGCTCTTTCCAGTGACGTCCTGCTGTATTCGCCCAGCGTCCTCGTTCTGTGTTCGCGCGCCTTCCGTTCTTCGCCGCGGAGAAACAAACAAAACACAACAAAAACCAGAAAGCCCACGACGAAGCGCCGCCGCCAGCGCCGGATCGGGGGAGACGGCGGCACCGCTCAGCCGCCCCGGGGGACGCCCGGCTCCGCGGCCTTGGACTCGCCGGCGTGCGGCTGCCGGTTGCAAAGACGCAGGCGGTACCTCTCCTTTTATTTTTGAAGAGGATCATATAGAGATATATATATATATATATAAAAAATATATATATATTCTTTTTTTTTTTTTTTTGGCTGAATTGCGGTCGTTTGGCCTTACCTTTCTACTCCGGGGTAGCGGCGCGGTTGCTGCCGGCCCGGCTCGGCGCTCGACAGCCGCCTAGGAAACACGTGCGAGAGGAAAAAGGCAAATACCGCCAAAAAAAAAAAAAAAAATAAAAAAGAAAAAAGTTACCGAACCCCAGAAAAGCGGGGCCCCGCGCGCAGCCGGCGTCCGCTGCGGCCACCAGGACCCCGTCTCCTGCCGGAGCGGCGGTGGCTCCGCGTGCGGAAACCTCCCGCGGCTGCAGCTCAGCTCCAGCAACCAGAGCGCGTCGGGGGAAGAAACCTCGCGGCAAGAACAAGAAACCAAACATCCAAAAAATAAGATAAAAATCAGAAAAAAAGGGGTTTTTTAACCTTTTGTAAGCGAACCAGCGGCCGGCGAGAGCGAGTCGGAGAGGCGGGCGGACGAGCCGCGGGCGCGAGCAAGGACTCGGGTCGCTTCTGCCGGGGGGAGACTTTTGGTTTGGTTTGGTGAGTTTTGGGGTCGGTTTGGCCGCGGGGCCGCGAGGGGGGAGCCGGCGGGGAGCCCCCCGCGCCGCCGGGGAGAGCGGGACGACGGTTACGCCGAAGCCGGGCTCCCGCCGGCGCCGGGCTCTCCCCACGGACGGGACCTCGGCGGCGCGCGGCAGGTCGGAGGGTTTGGTGGTTCCCTTATATATCTGTATATACACGTGTGCGCGCGTGTGTATATATACGAGATTCGGTTGACTTTTTTGGTTTGGAATCTGTAGAAAACGGGCAAATTGCTTTTTCTTTTTTTTTTTTTTTATTTTTATTTTTTAAAACCGGAAGGGGGAAAAAAATATCCCAAATTCTTGGAGCTTCCAGACTTCTGTTGCCCCGGAAGGGACGGTTTGAGAGCGCGACTATCGCTGTACAAAAAAAAAAAAAAAAAAGAGAAATCTTGTAAATCTTGTATAGCGCCCCGAAATCGATGTACATACCCAAAACGTCCGGGCCGAGAGCCGGGAGCTGTCGGCGGCTCCGTTAAAAGTTAAAACCGCTTCAATTTTTCCCCCCCAAGAGAAAAATATGGAAGAAAATCGGAATTATCCTGCCTTGTTTCCAGCCGTTTCGGGGTCCCGGGCAGGGGCATCCCCTCGTGGTCCCTCGCCGCCGGCGGAGGACGGCGCGGGGGAGGCGGCCGGTCCCCGGGGCTGCCGCGCCGGGGAGAGCGGCGGTTTCTCTTGTTGGCGATAAAGAAAAAGAAACAACCCAACCCTCGCCGGCTTCTCTTTTAAAAAAGAAAAAAGTTTAAAAAAAAAAAAAAAATAGAAAAAAAAACCAGAAAAAGAATAAAGGAGCGTGAGCGAGCGATGACGGTACTTGAGCTGATGCACAAGGGATCTCTCAGCAGACGCCCGGCGCCGCGCTCGCCGGGAGAGGAGAGGGCTCCCGGTGGGAGATGGGAGCCGGCGCGGCGGCGGCCCCGCGGATGCCCGGAGAGGTGTTCCTCGTAGGGTGAGGCTCGGCCGCGGGCGCCGTCGCCCTCCTCTTCCTCGCGGAGCCGGTCGAGCCAGCGGTGCCTGTGCAAGCGGAGCGGGGGTGTTTGGTGCGTCGGCGTCGGATCCCGAATCCAGGCGCCGGAGCGGATCTCGGAGCGAGCCAAGCCGCGAGAGGAACGGCCGGTGGAGAGCGCGGCGCCGGCGGCGCCTCACCGCGGCGGGGCCGACCGTCGGGCTGGTGGTCGTCGGCGAGACCGCGGAGGCCCCGCGCCGGCGTCTCTCCGGCGTTGCCGGTGGCGTCGAGGCCTCGAAAGTGCGGCGTTCCTGGGGATTTCTGGCCTCGGAGCAGCGCCGACGCCGCGGCCGAGCGCGGGTGTGGCACGGGCGGCTCTCCCGCCCCCGGCACGCGGTTCTCCCCGGGCAGAGGTGGAAACGCGCCGCCGGCGGGCGACACGTTGGCACGGGAGAGCGCCGGGTCCTCCTCCGAGAGCCGCCGGGGCCGGGACTGGCTTCAGCTGCGATCTGCTGAGAGACCAAAACGTTCACCCCGAAGTACCTTGACGAAAGAAGAAAGTTTTATTCCTCTTATTTTTTTAATGAAAGAAAAACAAAAAATAAAGCAAACCATGCACTTTAGGCGGCCCAGCGCGGGGCTGCCGGCGCCCGGGGGGTCCCGTCCCCCCCTCTCCCTTCCTCTGCGGCCGGCGGGGCGGCTTCGGGAGGCGCCGGGGAGCGGCCGGCGGTTGCCGAAGGCAGGTCCTGGATTTTACCACTAGCAAAGACGACGCCCGACGTGACGAACTCCTCATGCTAGCGAGCACTCCTTACCGTAGCAGATTTTTGCAAATGGAGTTTTACAAGTCTATATTTAAAGAATTGTATGTTTGTAACAAATAAAAAGTATGCGGAAAAGTGAATGAAAAACCCAGCCCGGCCCCGTCTCGCTCCTTGGGGGGTCGGGGGGGCCCGGGGGGCCCGGGACGGGGCGGGCAGGGTCAGCGGTGGTCCCACGGCGGTGTGGGGCGGCCGGGGGACACGCAGGAGGGTCCCCAGAGCCGGGGCCGCCGCGGGGGGCACGGCGGGGAGGCGGGGGGCGCAGGGGTGGGCACCCCGGGGGGGAGGAGGGTCGGGCGCGGCACACGCGTGCTGCGTGTCGCGGCTCACGCCGGCGCGCAGGGACCGGCCCGGGACGGCGCGCGTGCAGGTGTAAGGCGCGTGCGCCGCGCGCACGGCTGCATGGCGTGTTCACGGCCGCGTGCGTGGCGCGCGGCCTGCGCCGGGCGGGCTGTCGGCGATCCCGTGCCGCGTCCCCCGGCAGCGAGGCAGCCCGGCCGGCGTGCGGCGACGCAGGCGCCGCAGCCCGCGCCGCATTTAGCTCTGCGGCTCCCTGCGGGCACGGGCTCATCTGAGGACACGAGCGGGAAACGCCTGCGCATGAGCCGCCGCTGCCGCGGCACCGCAACCCTGCCGCTGCCGCGCTGCAGGCGGCCAGGGCCTGGCCTGACACCGTCCCGGGGGGCTGCGTCCCCGCCGGCCGGGGTCCCTCGCCCCTCGGGGAGCAGCTGGCAGCATCCCCGTCCCGCACGTCCCCCACACGCCGGGGGGCAGCTGCTCTGGCCCCGCGGGGGGACAGCGGGGGACAGCTGGGACCCAGGCGCGCAGCAGGCGCCGGCGGCAGTTGCTGCCCGCGGGGCAGGTGCAGGCAGCGTTGCCTCTGCCGGGACCGGGAGCAGCTGCGGGGGCGCCCGGGCACCCCTCAGCCCCCCGCAGCCGCAGCGAGGGGCAGGGGCTGCCCGCTGGCCCCCAGCCCTGCCTGGCGCCGGAGGGAAACCGAGGCACGGGGCAGGCCGGGACAAAGGTGCCTTCCTCGTCCGTCCCCCCCCCCCCCAGCCCGGCGCTCCCCTACCTGCTCCATCGCCGCCTCCGCCGCGCCAGGGCCCGTTGAGCTCCCCAGGCTGCTCCTGTCCTCTTGACCCTCGCTCTCTAACAATCCGAAGTTTCCTTTATAATATCAACCTCGTCACGTAAATCGGGTTCGATTTGAGGCTGGAACGGGGCTCATCACGAGAAATTCAAGGGTTTTTATTTCCCGCGACACGCTCTTCCCCAACACCCCCCCCCCCCCCCCGTGACTGTCCGGATCGGGAATTTTTTGGGCTTTTTTTGGCCGTATTTTACCCCTGCCATTACCAGCGACTGCCCCTTCTGCCTCTCAGTGTCCCCCATGCCCTGAGCCCCGGCCCAAACCCATCCCCGGTGCTACCGGGGCTGCGGGGATGGCTTGTGCTACTGGGGCTGCTGCCCTTCTTACCCTGCAGGGCAGGACCAGCCTTTATTTCTGTATTTTCTGAAAAACACACAGGTAAGGACTCACAGGCACCGCTCGCCCGAGCCTCAGCGCCCCCGGGGAGGGATTCCCCCCACCTCGGTGCTTCCCACGCCAGCTGGCACCGGCAGCGGCCTGGCCAGGCCGATCGCAGCCGCTTGTAGCTGAGGTTTAAACCTTTCCGGGCTGCGCCTCGGGCCCAAGCCCTTCGGTCGGCCGTGGGGGCGATGACAGGGCCTGGGCTGGACGGGGCGCGGCTCTGCGGCCTACAGAGGCCGCGGACCCCGTCAGGAGCCCCCGCTGCCCGGGGAGGCCCCGGCCCCCGAGCGGGCGGGCGCGGCGGGACCCGCCGACGACCCTGACAGGGGCCGGGGCACCGCCTGTAACGGCAGCGGCACCGTGCGAGCCCCCCCCGCCGCCCCGCTCCCCTCAGCGCCGCGTCCGCCCCCTCCCCCGCTCCGCGCAAACAAACAACACGGGGGGCGGGGGGAGAGAATGGGCGGGAAAGGCTCCTCTCCTTCCATTGGCTCCACGAGCTGTCTGTCCGCCTGACACCGCCTCTCGCCAGACGGGCGGCTCTTTCTATTGGTCAGGGATCACGTCACTCCGCTGCACCGCCCACCGGCTCGGAGGCGCCGGGCACGCCCCCCGCCCTCACCCCTGCGTGCCGTGTGCAAAGGAAAAACAGCCGTTAAACGGGCCGCGGGGCGGAGCCAGCGGGGGGGCAAGAAGCGGCGCTGCGATTGGCCCCAGCGGGATGTTCAAACTAGTATGAGGCGTCTCCATTGGCTGGAGGTCGCCGCGGCAGGCCGGGCTCCCTCTTCGCGCTCGGGCGGGTTATTGTCTGGCGGCTCCTGAGGCGGCTCCAGCGCGGACTCGGGACCGGAGCTCAGGCGGCGGCGACGGCACCATGGTGAGGGGCGGCGGCGGCGGCCGGACTCGGTCCGGCTCCTCTGGGGGCGCGGGGGGGGCTCCGGGACCGGGACCGGAGCCGGTGGGAGGCCGAGGTCGGGAGGCGCCGCTTCCCCGCTGGGCCGGGGGGGTTGGCCGCAGGCCCGGGGCTGACGGGGGCGCCCGGTGGGGGCTGGAGCCGCCGCTGTCAGCGGGGAGCCGCGGCCGGGGGAGGCCTCTCTCGGCGAGGGGCCGGCGCCGCGGCGGGGGAGCGAACGGGCGGCTCCTGCGCCGGGCTCTGTCACCGATCCGTGACCTTGGGCTCGGCGCCGCTCGCTGCCCTCCCCGAGGGGCTCCCCCGGGAGCCTCCCCTTGGCGGGGCGCCTGGGAGGCCGCCGAAAGCCCCCTCGGGCTCCCCGGGGCTGCCGCCGTTGGGTAACCGAAGCCTCTCGCCGACTTTTGCCTCGTTGCGGGGCCCTTCGGGAGAGGATTCGTGCCGCTTCCCGGGGGCCCGGCCCCGCCGGCGGGGCGGGGAGCGGCGCAGCCGGTGTCTCCCTTGGGCTGTCAAAGCTCTCCCGGGGCGGCTGGGAGACGCCGTGGCTGCCCTTATTTCATGGGTTTTGGAGGGAAACTGCCTCTTTACAGCTACTTTCCGTGTTTATATATCTTAAAAGTTGATTGTGTGGTAGCAAACTGACTGTCGGGGGCATAAAACCTGCTGAGCCAGGAGCGAGTGGCCCGAAGGATGTCTGTCAAGCGGCCCGGCCGCCTTCCCCAGGTAGCCCCTGCCCCCAGGAGCCTTTGGTTTCCACGGTTTAGGTTCTAACCGACGTCCCTGCGCGCCTCAGCTCTCGGCAGAGCTCGCCGGTGGCTTCCCAAGGAAGGGTCTGGCTCCTTGGGGGGAGAAGGCCGGGGTTTGATCCTCCCCGCTGCCTTGTTCCTGTGGCCTGGTGCCTGAAACTCGTGGAAGTCACGGCTGCGGGGTCTGTAACTGCCGTTTAGGGTACGAGGAGGGAGATAAGGGCCCGATCGCTAAGGGTTAACGTGGAAACGCTCTGCGAGATTATGCAACCCTCACCGGCGCTGGAGGATATCTCGTAACTTGTGGCAATAGATAAAAAGTTGCTTTTTGAAGTATTTTAGTCCCGTTTGAAACAAGGAGAAGAATTAAAAAAAAAAAGCTGCTTGTCGGCTGCGAGAGACCCAGCGCGTTCAATCCGGTGGGGTTTTGGTGTGGGAACGTGCTTCCATGGGGAGAAGGGAAGGAGGCGCCGTGTTCCTGCACCCTTCGGCGCGGTCCCCTCCAGATGAAGAAGGGAATCGCTGCCGTCTCCAACCCGACTGAGCCCCCGCGAGCGCCCCATCCCGAGGAAGAGGAGGAAATCTCCGCACCGCAAAGGCGATGTTCATCAAGGAGCCCTCGTTCCTCCGCCGGGACCGTGGCCGGGAGGGGGATGAGCTTCTGCAGGGAGCCGGTGGCACCTCGGCTGTGGGAACCTGTTGCGGCGTTTCCTCTGCAAACCCCGCAGAGGGCTTAGGCGTTGGTGAAGGTGGAGACAAACCTCGGGACTTCCGCTGCGAGGCTTTTCTTCCCTCTTCTAGTCAAATATCGTGTAAAGAAGCATCGGGCGGGCAGCTGCCAGCTGGAAAACTTGACGGAGAAGTGGGAAAGTTCACAGCTGGCTGATAAAAGCCGTCGGTGTGAATAGCCAGGGCTTTTCCCAGAGCCGTCTTTTATTTCGAGAGCGTGGAAATATCCCCAGATATCCCTTCCTGATTTTTGAAGTTTTACTGAGTGATGTTTTCTACTGATAAAAGTAAGTCCTGATGCTTCACCGCAGCGCAGGCAGCGTCGTTGGCGCTTCAAAGCGCTTCTGGAGGCGTCTCCAAGTCATCCCTCAGCCGCTCTCCTAACAGACCAGAGCCAACGGCTTCTGAAGACGCTCCTGTCCTGCCGTCGGCTGCCAAAATGCCGAGCGGGTTTGCCAGATGCCAGCATTCCCGCAGCCGGATCTCTGCCGCGGGGAGGAACCCACCTGCGCTCGGTGCCGCAGGACGCCGGCCCGGCTCTCCTGCCCACCTCCCTCCGCTTGGTTTATTGCCTCCAGAGTAAATATTTTCCCCTCGTGATTTATTTCTTTTTCAATATTTGAGTTTAAGCCGGCGGCGCTCCCCAGCTGGCGTGAGCGCGGGGTGTTAACTCCCACCTCGCTGGGACGGGACGCATATCTTGGATATCCCCGTGTTAAGTTGGTGCCTTATTTTAAGGATTAATATGCTCAGTTAGCGTCATCTCGGTCTCCAGGGATCTCTGGATCCTGCGGTTCGTTCCGAGTGAGCAAGAAGGGCTGGCGGCAGCTTTCCGCTCCCTGACAGCGAGACGTCATTCCCCCTTTTTTGAAGGGGCTGGGGATTGCGTTGGGATTGTGGGATCAACGCGTGATGTAAAAACGGGGATTATGAGCGCGGATGCTTTTAGGGCTCCGCTTTCCCTTTGCGGTGGCTGTATGGGGGCTGGGAGGCTTAATTTTGGGGGTCTTAGCTGCTGTTTTTCTGAGAGGGAGCGGGTTTTGGGGTGGTACCAGCAGGTCTGGGCACGGCACGGCCGTTAAATGTAATTCCCATCGTTGCGAGGCTTCCCTTCTCCCTCCGGTACAAACCACCCGTTCAGCGGAGCGTCTTCCGTCGCATGGGGGGCCGCGGGCTCTTCCCCACCGCCCTGCTGCGCCGCCCGCCGCTCTCGCCTTCGTTAGAAGCGGCGCTCGTTAGCCATCGGCGACGTCGCGCTGTCTTCGTTATCCCTCGAATCAATCGGTTTCCTTCACGCGGATGTGCGAGAGCCCGGCAAACCCACGTTCGGTTCTTCCTCGTTTCTCGGCGGCTTCCAAACTCTCGCGCTTCAGGGGTTTCGCCGCCCCCCCCCCCGCAACACGATTTTCACTACGTCCGTGATTTCTGGGGCTCCCTGACGATTTTCCGCTCCGGAGCAGGAAGGGAATTGCCCTTGAACCCCGCAGGCCTGGGCCGCAAATTCCTGCGTTCAGAAACAGCGTCCTGCCGCGCGCCTGCCATCGGAGAAAACGAATCTGAAATCAAACTGTTTCACAACTGCCGCAACAAAACCACGCAGGCTCTTTGGGCTGGTTTCCTCCTGTTTGGCGTTTTCGGGAAAACGATGGGAATAGCGGTAGCAGGAAGTGACAGACAGACGCCCGGGGCGATAAAGCAGCCGCCGCGCCCCTCGAACCCCCTCGTCCCCTCAAATTCGCCTCGTTTCGGGTCGTTTGAGAGGCCACAAGTTTCCTGCGGCGGCAGAGAACGCGTTTGCCTCGGATTACAGTGCGGCCTGTCTCTCCGGGTTAATTAAGGTTAATTAACAGGCGCCTTTCTCTCTTGCAGGCTGGTGGCAAGGCGGGCAAGGACAGCGGGAAGGCCAAGGCCAAGGCGGTGTCGCGCTCACAGAGAGCCGGGCTGCAGGTAAGGCAGCCGTCTCCTCGTGAAACGGGAATTGCCGAGGGAAGATTCCACTTTGGGCGGCCGGTTGCCCCAAACCCTTTTTTTGGGGGTGAAAACTTCGTGTTTTGTGACTTGCGTTGTCCCTACGGAGCGACGGGCGCTCGCAGGGGCTCCTACGGAGAGGGCGCGAGGACGGATTTGGATCAGGGCCGCGCAATCCCGCGGGAGGGAGCCGCCCTGCGCGGGTGTCGTTCTGGGGGCGCGCGGGGGCTGTGGGTGCTAACGAGGTGTCGGTTGCCCCCGCCCAGTTCCCGGTGGGCCGGATCCACAGGCACTTGAAGACTCGCACCACCAGCCACGGGCGAGTGGGCGCCACCGCCGCCGTCTACAGCGCCGCCATCCTCGAGTACCTCACCGCCGAGGTGGGTCCCCGCGCTTCCCTTCCTCCCTTACAACATAACGTAAAACAAAACAAAATAAAAATCCCCGTGTCCCTCGGGATCCCGAGTGTCTTCCCGATTTCTCTCGGCAGGTGCTGGAGCTGGCGGGCAACGCTTCAAAGGATCTTAAAGTCAAGCGGATCACTCCCCGTCACTTGCAGCTGGCGATCCGCGGCGATGAGGAATTGGATTCCCTGATCAAAGCCACCATTGCCGGGGGCGGTGGGTATCGTCCCCCCTTCCCAAACTGGGAATTTTTAAAAAAAATATGGGAAAATTAGATGGGAATTCGGCAGCGGTGATCGATACCGGAGGCTCGCTGCTTCCCTGGATCCGACTGGAGCGCCGGGGGGGGCGATCCATCGAGCGGGAGGAAATGTTTGCGCCGGGCTATCGCAGAACTCCGCTGGGAGCGGCGGATTTCTCGGGGCCGCCTGGGAAGTCTGACGGGAACCCTCCTCCTCCTCCTCTCTCCGCAGGCGTCATCCCCCACATCCACAAGTCTCTGATCGGAAAGAAGGGACAACAGAAGACGGCGTAGAGAGGAAAAAAAAAAAAAAAAGCGGCCCGCTCCCTCCCATTGTCATACTGTACCCGGGACAGAAGAAATCTTGGGGATACGTGGAATTTTTTTAAGGAATAGTTCAAAGGAAGAGCGTAGCCAATTGACTGTAGAGGAGAAACCGTTGGTATGGGCTTTAGATTCAAAGTTTGACGCGCAGTTGTACCTTGGCAGGCGGCAGCAGTTGGGGCGGTGGTCGAGGGGCTCGGCTGCTCCCCCGGGTTTTATACAAAAATGGAACGGAGAAACCCTTTTTTACAAAAAAAACCGACCAAAAAAAAAAAAAAAAAAATCCCCCACCGCCTGGCTGTGCTCTGAGCGCCCCGGGGCGGGGCCACGCCCCCGCCCCGCCCCCGCCCCGCCGGGCCCCGCCCCGCCCCGGGGGGACAGACCTGCCCGTCTGTCCAGGGGGTGTGGGTCCCGGGTGTCCGTCTGTCCTGGGCGCGTGGGTCCCGGGTGTGTGTCCTGGGGGTGTGAGGCTTGGGGCTGTGGGTCCTGGGTGTCCGTCTGTCCTGAGCACCCATCTGCCCTGGGCAGGGGCTCCCCAGTTGTCCGTCTGCCCTGGGCATATGGGTGTCAGGTGTCCGTCTGTCCTGGGTGCATGTGTCCCAGGTGTCTGGCCTGGGGGGGTGAGTCCCAGGTGTCCGTCTGTCCTGGGTGTCTATCTGCCCTGGGCATATGGGTGTCAGGTGTCCGTCTGTCCTGGGTGCATGTGTCCCAGGTGTCTGGCCTGGGGGGGTGAGTCCCAGGTGTCTGTCTGTCCTGGGTGTCTATCTGCCCTGGGCATATGGGTGTCAGGTGTCCATCTGTCCTGGGTCTTGGGGTAGTGGGTGTCTGTCTGTCCTGGGCAGCTGAGTCCTGGATGTCTCTTTGTCCTGGCTGTCCATCTGCCCTGGGCAGATGGGTGTTGGGTGTCCGTCTGTCCTGGGCACATGGGTCCCAGGTGCGTGTCTGTCTGTCCTGTGTGTGTGGGGGGCCTGTTGGCGTCAGGCCCGGGTGCCCGTCTGTCCTGGCCACGTGGCTCCTGCCCCGCTGGCCGCGGCCCGGCCCGTCCGGGCTCGCTCCCGCCCCACCCCGCGCCCCGGGGCGACGCCGGCGCCGGGGCCCGGCCCCCAGCGCCCCCCCCCCCCCCCCGGGCGGGGCCTGGCCGGCAGCCGGGCGGGAGCCGCGCAGGTGCCGCGGGCGCTGGGGAGGCTCCAGCACTGGCAACGCCGGCGGCCGGTTGCATCAGGCGGCGAGAGGCCGCCATGGCCGCCCGCTCCCGCGGCCGCCCGCCGCCCCAGGCCCCTCCCGCCGCCCCGCAGCGCCTGGGGCGGCCCCGGGGGCCCGGTACCGGTTGGCAGAACCGGGCCCGGCCTGCGCGCCCTCGGCTGTGGCGGTGCCGCCGCTGCCCTCACAAGATGGCGGCGGGAGGCGTTGGGGTGGGGCAGGAGGCGGCGGGGCGGGGCGCGGGGAGCCGGTGCCGGGGGGCGGCGGGGCCGAGGGCCGCACAATGGCGGGGCCGCTCAGCCCGCAAGATGGCGGCGGGGGTGGGGGGGGTGGGGGCCCGTCCTCGCCGCCCGCCGCCGCCCCACCGCGCATGCGCGGCGCCGCACAGCGCACGCGCCCGCCGCTCCGCGCCTCGGCAGCGCGGGAGGCTCCATGCGGCCGCGCCGGGGGGGAGCGGCGGGGGACGCCGGTGCCCGCCCGCCACGCCGCACCCCGGGAGGAAGGCGAGACGCCCCGGCCGCCCTCCCGACCCCGTCTGCCGCCCCGGGGGACGGGGGGGGACGGGGGGAAGCGGCAGCGGGGGAGGCCGCGCCCGGCGTTACGTAACCCTCCCCCCCCGCCCGCCGGCAGTGGTTCCGCCGCCCCGCCCCCGCGGCGCGTTCGGCGCTCGACATTGGTAGGAGGAGGCGGCGGGGCGGGGCGAGGAGGATATAAATACGGGCGGGGCGGAGGGCGCCGCGCTTAGTCCGTTGCGGCCGTCATACCGCCCCGCCGCCTCCCGCGCTCCCGCCCGCCGCTGCCGCCGCTGCTGCTGCTTCTCCTCCGCCGCCGCCGCCATGAACGGGCAACTCAACGGCTTCCACGAGGTGTTCATCGAGGAGGGCACCTTCCTCTTCACCTCCGAATCCGTGGGCGAGGGGCACCCAGGTGCGGGCCGCGGCGGGGCGGCGAACGCGCAGGCGCGAGCCCGGCGGCGGCGCGCGGCCGCCTCAGGACGGGCGGGGGGAGGTGGAGGATGAGGAGGGGAGGGGGCGCACCCGGAGGGGACGGACGGACCGACGGACGGACACAGGGTTGGGGGGGGGGGGGATGCGTGACGCCATAGGGCGCGCGCGCAGTGCGGGGCGGCGCGCGCCGCATTGCGGGCCCCGGCGCGCACGTGCTTCCCGCGTGGGGCGGGGGGGACGACGACACACGACGGGACACGACACGCACACGACACGCACGGGGGGGGGCGTCGTCCTTACCGGGTGACGCAACGGCGGGGGGGGGCGTGACGAAGCAGCCCCCGCAGGGCGGCGGCCCCCGGGGGGTCCCCGGGTGGCTGCGGGGGCCGTGGCGGGCCCAGGGGGGGTCCCGCCCTCAGCACCCTGTCCCCCGCCGCGGGGGGTCCCCGCCTCCGGCTGCCCGGGCGGGGGCGGAGCGCCCTGCCCGCCCCCGGGGCTGCCGGGGGCTCTCCAGATGTTCCCCCCCGCACCTGGAGGCTCAGGGCCCCCCACAGGGGCTCCTTCAGCCCCCCGCGCCCCCAGGCCGCCTCTCGGCGCCGCGCCGGCCTCCCCCCGCCTTTGTGCTCGCCGGTTTCGGGCACATGACTGGCAAGCTGTGCAGGCAGCTGCCTGCTCCCTGCCCGCCAGTGCCCGCCGCCTGGCCGCTCCCCGCGCCCCCGCCGGCCAGCCCGCCCGCAGATGCGGTTTCCCATCGCCCCCCCCGGCCCGCCCGGCTGCACCCGCGCCGCCCCACGGCGTAACCGGAGCCCTGCGGCCCGTCTGGGGGTGCTCGGGGCTCCCCGCACCCCAAATCGGGCGCTGCCACGAGGGAAAAGGAGTTCAGCAACCGCGTGCGGGGGAAAGATCCCTTCCCGCGCTCTTTCGCCCCAAGACCCGGCCGGGGGAGCCGCCTCCCCACGCCCCAGCGAGGCGCTGCCTCATCCTTTCCCGAATCCGGCCCGAAAGGTCACTGCCAAGGACGTCCGCAGGCTGAGGAAAGTTGCTTATTCACTGCCGAGCCCCGAGCGGCCCTCGGGGAGCGCCAGGAGCGGGAGGGGGCTCTGCCTCTCCCAGAATAAAACTGGAGGGACCTGGGGATCCGGTGGGAGCTGGCCGGGCGCGCTCCAGGGCAGCTGCCGGCATCAAGCACCCCTCCGGGAGCTGAGCTGCTGGGAGGCCGGCACGCTCCGGATTCAGAAAGCTCCGGAATCGGGAAGCTGGGGCTCGGCAGTGCCGTAGGTGGCTGAACACAATCCTGACCCGGCTGTAACCGGAGCTTAACTGGTAAATGCCTGGAATTCCAGGCGAAAAGCCCGGCGCGGCACAAGGCGAGGGCTGCGTGCGCCGCGGGAGGCCGCCGGCTTAAGGGGAGGCTTTGTGCTCGGCCACGGCTCCGGTGCCCAGCTTAGTGTGGCTGCGGCTCTGCCGAGGGCCAGCGGCTCCGGAAGGAAGGGCCGTGCCGCGCCGCACCGCCCTGACGGCCTCCCGCGCTCTGTCCCCTTCCCAGATAAAATCTGCGACCAGATCAGCGACGCCGTGCTGGACGCCCACCTCAAGCAGGACCCCGACGCCAAGGTGGCCTGCGGTGAGTCGCTCCCCGGGGACGCGGGGTGACGCCAGCTCCGTGCTGGTGACGTCAGCGCTGACGTCCTCCTCTTTCCCTTCAGAAACAGTTGCAAAGACGGGGATGATCCTGCTGGCAGGGGAGATCACCTCCCGGGCCGCCGTCGACTACCAGAGGGTGGTCCGGGACACCATCAAGCACATCGGTTACGACGATTCCTCCAAAGGTATGTGCCGCGGGGGTCACCGGCTCGCTGCCGGCGCGGGGTTTGGCGCGCCGGGCTCACCGCAGCCTCCGCTCTGCCCCAGGCTTCGACTACAAGACGTGCAACGTGCTGGTGGCCCTGGAGCAGCAGTCGCCTGACATCGCCCAGGGCGTCCACCTGGACCGGAGCGAGGAGGACATCGGCGCCGGGGACCAGGTGGGTGCCCCCCGTGCCGCGTCAGCCGCTGCGGCTCAGCCGGAGGGGTCGCGGCTTCATCGCCCCCCTCCCTCTGCCGCAGGGCCTGATGTTCGGCTACGCCACGGACGAGACGGAGGAGTGCATGCCCCTCACCATTGTCCTGGCCCACAAGCTGAACGCCAAACTGGCCGAGCTGCGGCGGAACGGCACCCTGCCCTGGCTGCGCCCCGACTCCAAGACGCAGGTGAGGGCCCCGCCGCCTCGGGGGGTCCCCAAAACGGCTCCGAGCCCCCAGCCCTCCCACCTGACCGCCCCGCGTCCCCCCGCAGGTGACGGTTCAGTACATGCAGGACCGCGGCGCCGTCATCCCCATCCGGGTGCACACCATCGTCATCTCGGTGCAGCACGACGAGGAGGTGTGCCTGGACGAGATGCGGGACGCGCTGAAGGAGAAGGTGATCAAGGCGGTGGTGCCGGCCAAGTACCTGGACGACGACACCATCTACCACCTCCAGCCCAGTGGCCGCTTCGTCATCGGCGGCCCCCAGGTAGGGCGAGCTTTTCCTTTCCCGCTTGAGGCCGTGCCGGCGCGGCGGCGGCGCGGCGGTGACGGCGTTGTCCCTCGCAGGGCGACGCCGGTCTGACAGGCCGCAAGATCATCGTGGATACCTACGGGGGCTGGGGGGCCCACGGCGGCGGCGCCTTCTCGGGGAAGGATTACACCAAGGTGGATCGCTCGGCCGCCTACGCCGCGCGCTGGGTGGCCAAATCCCTGATCAAGGCCGGGCTGTGCCGCAGGGTGCTGGTGCAGGTGGGTGCAGGCGCCGCTCCCCCTCCCCGCGCTTTCGGGGGCTCCGCAGGCTCAACCCGTCCCCTCCCCGCAGGTCTCCTACGCCATCGGGGTGTCCCACCCCCTCTCCATCTCCATCTTCCACTACGGCACCTCCCAGAAGAGCGAGCGGGAGCTGCTGGAGATCGTCAAGAAGAACTTCGACCTCCGCCCCGGGGTGATCGTCAGGTAACGGGCGCCGGGAGAGGGGGGGACACGCGCCGCGGGGAGAGGAGAGGGCGGGGGGACACCGGGGCGGCGGCAGCGTGCGGGGGCCCCTCCCCGGCCCCGCAGCAGCCGCGGTCACCGCCTGGCACAGCTGGAGCCGGCAAGGAGAGTCGCTTATGCCGGAAGATAAAAGCGCTTTCGGGCGCGGACGGGGGTAAGTATCCGCCGAGAGCCGAGCGCTTGGAGCTTCTCCGGCTTCTCGGGATGTGGGGAGGGGCGGGGGGCGACCGGGGAAGCTCCAACCGCCCCCGGGGACGGGGAGGAGACGGAGGCGCCGCCGCAGACCCCCCGGCCAGGCAGGGAAGGGGCGAGAGCGCGGCCGCATCCTCTTTACTGAGTTGAGGACTTGTATATTCCAGGGATCTGGATCTGAAGAAGCCCCTCTATCAGAGGACCGCAGCCTATGGCCACTTTGGTAGGGACAGTTTCCCTTGGGAAGTTCCCAAAAAACTAAAATATTGAGAGAAAAAAAAAAAAGCCTTGTTAGGCTTTTTCCCCCCACTCCCGCGGGCGTAGGCTACAGAGAAGCTCGCGGGCTCTGGGGGAAAGAGCTCCCGGGCCCCCAGGCTGCCCCGGCCCCGTGTCCCCCCCTCGCTCGCTCTCTTTCTCTCTCTTTCTCTCTCTCGCCATCGTTTCGGTTGCGTGGGGACCACACGCGGCCTCGTGCCATTCCCCGAGCCCCCGCCCCGTGGCCGCCGATCCCTCCGGCTTCTTTTTAAACCCCCCCCCCGCTCTCACGTGTGACGTCTGAGCTCAGAGATGGCAGAAAGCCCCCGAGCGCTCCCCCCGCTCCGTCCCGCCGCGGGGCGGGGGGCACACGCCACATTTCGGGTCCCCCCTTTCCCCGCCGGGACCTTGCTGGTGCTGGTTTTGTTCTTAAACCCAAATTTTAAACCTCTCTTTCGGAGGACGCACGTTTTGGGGGGGGGACGGTGTTAAAACCACCCCCCCCCCCCGCCCCCCCCATGCGGGTTTGGTACCGGAGGAAAGTATTTTAATGGTTTTTTTTTCTTTATAAGAAAGCTGAAGTGACTCCACAACTGCACAGCCCCCCGCCCGCCCCCGGCTCGGCGCCGGGGGGGGCTCGGCCGAGCTTTATATATATTTTTGGGGGGAAAAGGGGAGGGATTTGGCCCTTCATACTTGAACGTTTTTTCTAGCGGTATTTATTGTGTGCTGAGGCGCGGGGCGTGAGTACAGAGAAGCCCCCGGGCTCAGACGGCAGCTCTTGATTTTTTTTTCCTGAAAGCCCCCCCCAGCACCCTCACCCCCCTCCAGCCGCCTTTCCCCGTGCCCGGGAGGCCCAGACGGCCTCCGAATCGGGGCAAAAAAGGGGGAAATCGGGTTTATTGACGGAGGGGGAGAGGGGCAGGCAAGCGCTGGGGCCGCCCGGCCCCGGGACCGCGGCGCATTTGGCTGGTGTGGTACAGAGAAGCCGGCTTGTTTACCTGCCCGTCCCGGGGCCGGTGCCCCAGCGGTGCCTGGGGGTGGGGGTGATGGGGGGGCTTTCTCTTTTTTTTTTTTTTTTTTGTTTTGTTTTGTTTGTTTTTTCTTTCTTTTAATATTTTTCTGGAGGTTTTATTACGTTTGTTTCGATTTCACCGATTCCAAAAACAAAAGAAACTAAAAGAAGTCTCAATAAAAGTGCTGGGTTCAAGCCGTACCTGCCTCCGCCTGCAGCCGGGGCGGGGGGAAACCGAGGCACGCTCGAGTTTATTGGGGTGCTCAGAGCTCGGGGCCCCCCGGGCCCTCGCCGCCGCCCTCCCGCTGCGCCGCCTCCTCCTCGCCGCGCCAGTTGGCGAAGGCCACCTCCTGCGCCAGCTGCTGCAGGGGCGGCCGGCCCAGCGCCAGGTTGCGGAGGGAGATGCAGGTCATCAGGGCGCTGCGAGGGTTGGCGGGGGGGTCAGTAATTGCAAGGGGGGGGAAATGAGGGGAAAAAAGGCGATTTTGGGGCTCTCACCTGCGGCGGAAGAGGTAGAATTTCTTGCGGAGGAAGCGGTGGAGGCGCTGGGCCAGGCCGGCCTCCCGCTGCCGGGTTTGCTCCTCCAGCCGCCGCTGCCGCCGCAGGAAGGCCATCACCACCGGGTCGGCCGGCGTCCCCGCCGCCAGCGGCTCCCCCAGGATGGGCCGCAGCTCAGGGGGCAGCGGCTCCTTCTCTGTGGGGACGAGGCGGGGGTGAGGCGGGGTGTTCGGGGGTCCCCGCGCCCTCCCCGAGCCCCGGCGCTCACCGGTGCCGTTGCGCACCCGCTCCCGCAGCTCCTGCAGCCGCGTCAGGTTCCGCTCCAGCGCCAGCGCCGTGGTGTTGACGTAGAGGTACATGTAGCAGGAGGGCTCCGGCGACACCGTGTGCACCTTGTGGTACTGCCCCGCCGGCAGCTGGGCGCGGGGGGGCCGTCAGCGCCCCGGGGCCCCCCCAGACCCCGCCGCGTCCCCCCCCCGGGCCTCACCTGCATCCCCTCGCCCTCCCGCAGGGAGCGGTTGCGGTGCTGCTCCACCAGCTCCACCAGCACCTCTCCCCGCAGCACCCGCAGGCTGGTGTTACCCAGGTCCTCGCTGACAAAATTCTCCAAGTGCAGGCCTGGGGAAGGAGACAAAAAAAAGGGGTGAGCCCCCCAAACGTGGGTGCCCCCCAAAGCCAGGGGATCCCCCCCTCCCCGTACCGGGGAAGTCGGCGATGAAGACGGCGTCCGTGTGTCCGTCCAGCTGGCTCTCCAGCTCCTGCAGCCGCTCCCGCCAGGGCGACAGCTCCAGCAGCAGCGGCAGCAGCCAGGGCGTGGGCGACCACGGGGACCACGGCGCCCGCACCAGGTCCACCCGCGGGTCCACCAGCCTGCGGGGACGGGCCGTCAGCGCCCCCTCGCCCCCCGCGTCCCCCCCGACGGCGCGGGTCCCCCCCCGAACCTCTGCTGGAAGCGGTCGTTGATGGAAACCCAAATGTCGAAGTAGATCTGGGGCTGGGAGACGTTGTAGCGGGGCAGGAGGCGGCTCAGGCAGGTCGAGTACTGCTTCAGCATGTCCGCGTGGTCCTTCCAGCGCCGGCTCTGCGTGAACACCTACCCGGGGGGGTCCCCTGGTTGTGCCGCTGGCGGGGACCCCCGGTGCCCCCCCGCCCCGCCCCGGGGTCCCCGCTCACCCCCGGTTTGAGGTAGCCCACCTCCCCGGTGAGCCCGTCGCGGTAGGTGATCTTGACGTGCTGGTGGAAGCGGGAGTGGACCATCATGTCCCAGGAGTAGCCGTACAGGCCGTTGGTCCAGTTGTTGTAGCCCTGGGGGGGGGGACAGGACACGTGGGGGGGACGGGACGGGACACCGGGGGACAGCGGTGTCCCCACCCCACGGTGACGAGGAGGGGATGGGGACCCCCCTGCTTCATCGCCTGCAACAGCCCCCCCAGTCCTTACCCCTGTGCCCCCCCAGCAGTGTCCCCAAAATACCCTCTACGTCCCCAAAAATGCCCTCATGTCCCAAAAAATGCTCCCCATGTCCCCAAAAATACCCCCACATCCCCCAAAATGCCCCCCATGTCCCCACGAATGCCCTTATGTCCCCAAAAATACCCTCACATCCCCAAAAATGCTCTCATGTCCCCAAAAATGCTCCCCATGTCCCCAGAAATGCCCTCACATCCCCAACAATACCCCATGTCCCCCAGAATGCCCCCCACTTCTCCAGAAATACCCCCCACATCTCAAGAAATGCCCCCGTGTCCCCAAAACCGCACCCTCGCCCCGGCAGTGCCCGTCTGCCCCCCTCTTCGCCGCCCCAGTGCCCCCACCTGGGTGATGAAGTGGGAGTAGGGCAGGAAGAGCTGCTCCAGCACGTAGAGGAGGGTGAAGGCAGCGGCCAGATGCTGGCGAGGCCGAAGGCTCCCCCGTGCCCCCCGTCCCCCGTAGTGGCAGTCGGGGCTGGGCTGGGGGGGCCGGGTGCTGGGCAGCAGCCGCCGCAGCCAGGGCGGGCAGCGGGCGCAGAGGCGCCGGGGCCAGCTGGGGTGGCAGAAGAGCCCGCTGCTGGCCAGCATGGTGTAGGGGAACATCCCTGGGGGACACGGGGACGCCTGAGGGACCCCCCCCGCCGCACAGCCGGGTCCCCCAGGGCGGCGGCGAGGGGGTCGGGGTGCTCCCACCCAGCCTGGGGGTGCTCTGGGGGGTGGGAAGGGCGCCGTGTCCCCCCCCGGGTGTCTCACCGATGCTGAAGAGCTGGGAGTTCATGCAGTGGAAGTAGGTGACGAAGAAGAGGGCGACGGGCCGGGTGGCGTCGAAGAAGAGGAGGAAGCCGGCGGAGAGGTCGAGGACCAGCCCCCCGCCGTGGACCACCAGCAGGCTGGTCATCTCCTCCGACAGCACCAGCCTGCGGGTGGGGGGCCGTCACCCTCCTCCTCCTCACCCCGTCACCCTCCCCCTCCTCACCCCGTCACCCCCCTCCTCCTCACCCCGTCACCCCCCTCCTCCTCACCTGAAGGGCGCGAAGAGCCAGTGGCGAGCGAGGGAGCCCATGGAGTAGCCGCCCACCCAGTCGGCGTCCAGCTTCTTCAGCCCCGCGATGAAGTAGACGATGAAGATCTGGGGAGGGGAGGCAGGGGTGAGGGGCGGCCCCGGAGGGGACCCCAGGGTGGGGGACGAGGGGGCCCCGGCGTCCGGGCGCCCACCTGGGCGCGCAGCAGGGCGTAGTTCCACAGCGGGACGTGGGCGTTCCTCTTCTGGGGACGCAGGAGCCCGTCCAGGGACCTGCGGGGACACGGGGTGGCAGCGGGGACATGGGGGGACCCCCAGAGAAGGGGTCACCCTCGTCAGCGCCACAGAGGACACGTGCCACCACCCCACGGGGGGACAGTGCCACGGGGACCCCATAGGGCCCCCCGGTGCCAGCAGCGACACCGGAGTCCGTGCCACCCGGCGGGGACCCCGGTGCTGTGAGGGGCACCAGGGTCCGTGCCCCCCCCGTGGGGACCCTGGTGCTGTGAGGGACACCAGGGTCCGTGCCCCCCCGTGGGGACCCTGGTGCCACAGGGGACCCCAGGGCCTTCGTCAGCCCATGGGGACACAGAGCCACGGGGACCCCGGTGCTGCCGGGGACACCAGGACCCGTGCCACCCCTGGGGACACAGAGCCACGGGGATCCCTCCACCCCCCCACGGGGACCCAGCACCCACGGGTGACACCAGACCTCGTGCCACCCCACGGAGGCCACCGGGGACTGTGCCACCCCAACACCGCAGCGCCCCCGGTGCTCTGCAGAGCCCCGTGCCAGCGCCGTCCCCAGGGCCACCCCCGGGGACCCCGCTGCCCACCCGTAGCGGTCGGCGCCCAGCAGCGCCAGCTGGAAGGCCAGCAGCCCGTAGAGGTAGGAGTGGTTGTTCCAGGAGGTCTTGTCCAGCAGCAGCAGGTACCAGTAGGGCCCCAGGAAGGCGGCGCAGCTCAGGCGGTAGCAGCACCCCGCCATCACGCCCAGCGCCCCTGCGGGCACCGCAGCCCTCCTGGCCCCGCGTCCCGCCTGCCCGGCCCCTCCGCCGCCGCGGCCCCCGCCCCGGAGACCCCCGTCCCTCCCCGCTCCCCTCCCAGGCCCCGGCCCTGGCCCAGTGCTCATCCCAGTGCCCGTCCCAGCCCCTTTGCCCATCCCAGCGCCAGTCCCAGTACCCGTCCACTCCCTGTGCCCATCCCAGTGCCTGTCCCAGCCCCTTTGCCCATCCCCGTGCCTGTCCCAGTGCCCACCCCGTCCCCATTCCCACCGCAGTACCAGTCCCCACCGCGTCTCCTGTCCCCATTCCAGCCCCGCTCCTGTCCCAGTGCCACCCCGTCCCCATCCCAGCGCCACCCCGTCCCCGTACCCAGGAACATGACGGCGTAGAGCAGGTACATCCAGTCGAGGGGCAGGGGCCGCAGGAAGGGCAGCAGCGGGAAGCGGCAGACCTCCAGCCCGTCCAGGAACCGCTGGTCCAGCTGCCCCAGGCCCCGCTCCTGGGGCACGTCCAGCGCCATCAGCAGCCCTTGGGGGGGCGGGGGGCGGTCAGCGGCCCGGGCCCCCCCGGGACCCCGGCGTCCGGGCGGGCGCCGACCCCGTCCCACCCCAACCCCTGCCTGGACCTTGCGCCGGCGGCGACGTGGCACGGCCGGGCGCCTGCGTCCCCCCGGGCGCCTGCAACCCCCCCGACACCCGGGTCAAACGCCTGGCTCCCCCCAGATCCTTGGGTACCCCCCAAATGCCTGGCTCCCCCCCTTGGACGCCTGCCTCCCCCCAAACGCCTGGGTCCCCTCCAAATCCCTGGATCCCCCCCAAACGCCTGGGTGGCTCCCAAATGCCTGGCTCCCCCCCGAAGTCCCTGGGTCCCCCCTGGACACCCGGGTCCCCCCAAAATACCTGGGACCCCCCCAACTCCCTGGGTCCCCCCCAAACGCCTGGGTCCCTCCTGGATGCCTGGGACCCCGAAACCGTCTGGGCCCCCCGATGCCTGGGACCCCCAAATCCCTGGATCCCCCCAAACGCCTGGGTCCCCCCCGAAATCCCTGGGTCCCCCCAAACGCCTGGGTCCCCCCAGATCCCTGGGTCCCCCCAGCCCCTGGGTCCCCCCCCCCAGCCCCTGGATCTCCCCCCAAACGCCTGGGCCCCCCCAGCCCCTGGGCCCCCCCGCAGCCCCGGCCCCCGCGGCCGCTCACCGAAGGCCCCGCGGAAGGCCCCCAGCGCGGCGGGGTCGGCGGGCCGGTGCAGCAGCCGGACGAGGCGGTGCCACCGCCCCAGCTCCCGCAGCTCGAAGCCCAGCAGGCGCCGCGCCAGGCCGGGGCCGGGGCCGGGGCCGGGGCCGGGGTCCTCGGGGCGGGGGGGGCCCGGGGGGGGCCCCGCCGCCTCCCGCCGCCTCCGCCGCGCAGGCCCTGCGGCGGGGTCGGAGGTCAGGGGTCAGGGGTCAGAGGTCACCGAGCCCCGCGCCCGCCCCGGCCCGTTACCCTCAGCCGCCGCCGCCGCCGCCGCCGTCGCCATCGCCACGACCCCGCCCCTTCGCGCCGCGTCACGCTACGTCACGCCACGTCCCGGGGCGCGGCCGCCAATCGCCTCGCGCCCCCCGGCCCCTGTCGCCCCCTGACCCCCCGTCACCCCTGACCCCGCCGCGACCACTGACCCCGCCCTCTCCCCCTCCCATTGGCCCCGCCGCGACCCCCCGGCCCCGCCCCCGGTCCCGCCGCTCCCGGAAGCCCCGGGCGGGGCGGGGCGGGGTCAGGGGTCAGCGTCCGCCGCGGGAGGCGGGAGGCGGCGGGAGCGGAGCGGGACGGAGCCGCCATGGTGGGACCGGGGCTCCGGGGGGTTGCGGGGCGCCCGTGGGGCGCCTGGGGGGGTCTGGGGGGCCTATGGGGCGCCTATAGGGGGTCTATGGGGCGCCTGGGGGGTCTATGGGGTGCCTATAGGGGGCCTATGGGGGTCTCTGGGGTGCCTGGGGGGTCTGGGGGGTCTATGGGGTGCCTATAGGGGGCCTATGGGGGTCTGGGGGGTCTATGGGGCACCTGGGGGGTCTATGGGGGTCTATGGGGTGCCTGGGGGGTCTATGGGGCACCTATAGGGGGCCTATGGGGGTCTGGGGGGCCTATGGGGCACCTGGGGGGGTCTATGGGGGTCTATGGGGCACCTGGGGGGGCCTATGGGGGTCTGTGGGGCGCCTGGGGGGATCTATGGGGGTCTATGAGGCCCGTGGGGCGCTTGGGGGGTGCCCAGGTGGCCTACAGGGGGTGTGGGGCACATATGGGGTACATATGGGGCGCTTGGGGGGTGCTCGGGGTGCCTGTAGGCTGCTTGGGGAAGTGCCTATGGGGTGCCCGGCAGGTGCTTGGGTGCCTATGGGGTGCGCAGGGTGCATATGGGGGGTCTGGGGTACATATGGAGGGTCTGGGGGGGGTCTAGGCTACATATGGGGTGCATATAGGGTGCTGAGGGGTGCCCGGAGTGCCCATATGGTGCTTGGGGAAGTGCCCATGGGGTGCATATAGGGTGCTTGGGGTGCATATGGGGTGCCCAGAGTGCCCATGGGGTACTTGGAGGGGTCCCTTTGGGGTGCCCAGGGTGCATATAGGGGGTCTGGGGTACATATGGGGTGCCTATAGAGTGCTTGGGGAAGTGCCTATGGGGTGCCGGCAGGTGCTTGGGTGCCTATGGGGTGCTTGGGGGTCCCTTTGGGTGCCCAGGGTGCATATGGGGGCTCTGGGGTACATATGGGGTGCATATAGGGTGCTGAGGGGTGCCCGGGCTGCATATGGGGTGTTCAGCAGGTGCTTGGGGTGGACATGGAGCACCTATGGGGTGCTCAGGGCACCTATAGGGTGCTTGGGGGGTGTATATGGGATGCCTGAGGTGCTGGGGGGGTACCCAGGGGTGCCTGTTGGGTGCTTGGGGTGCCCATAGGGTGCTTAGGGAAGTACCTGGGCATCATATAGGGTGCTTAGGGGGTGCTCAGGGTACATAGGGGCTGCCCAGGCTGCATATAGGGTGCTGGGGGGTGCCCATGGGGTGCCCAGGCTCTACATGGGGTGCTCGGGGGGTGTATATGGGGTGCCTATGGAGTACATGGGGTGCTGGGGGGCGCCTGGGCCTATATGGGGCGGCGGAGGGCGTTGGGGTCCCTGTGGGGTGCTGGGGTGCCACCGGCTGCCCACCCTAACAGCCGCCCCATGGCAGCAGGCGGGCGGCGCGGCGGGCGGCGCGGCAGGCAGCATGGCGGGCGGCGCGGCGGGCGGCGGGCGTGTGCGGGCGCTGCAGGAGGAGGTGGAGGGCGTCAAAACCATCATGAGCCAGAACGTGGAGCGGATCCTGGCGCGGGGCGAGAACCTGGAGCAGCTGCACAGCAAGAGCCAGGACCTGGAGGCCACCGTGAGCGCGGCGGGGCCCCGGGGCGGGCAGGGCGTCCCCGGGCTGGCACGGGGTCCCCAGGGTGGCACATGGTCCCCACATTGGGTGTGGGGTCCTCAAGTGGCATAGGGTCCCCAAATTGGGCACAGGGCTCCTGAGGTGGCACAGGGTCCCCGAGGTGGCCACAAGGTCCCCAAGTTGGGCATAGGGTCCCCGAGTGACACAGGGTCCCCAAATTGCGCACAGGGCTTCTGAGGTGACACAAGGTCTCCAGGGTGGCCACACAGTCCCCAAGTTGGGCACGGGGTCCCCAAGGTGGCAGGGGGTACCTAAGGTGGCTCAGGGTCCCCACATTGGGCACAGGGCTCCTGAGGTGGCACAGGGTCCCTGAGGTGGCACAGGGTCCCCAGGTTGGCCACAGGGTCCCTAAGGCGGCTCAGAGCAACTGAGGTGGCCACCGGGTCCCCAGGGTGGGCACAGGGCTCCTGAGGTGGCCACAGTGTCCCCACATTGGGCAGAGGGTCCACAAGTGACAGGGGGTCCCCAAGTTGGGCACAGGGCTTCTGAGGTGACACAAGGTCCCCAAGTTGGGCATGGGGTCCCCAAGGTGGCCATAAGGTCCCCAAGGTGGGCACAGGGCTCCTGAGGTGGCACAGGGTCTCCAAGGTGGCTCCGGGACTGGGGGCACTGGGTCCCCTGGGGTGGCACCGGGTCCTTGAGCTGGCACTGGGACCCCGGGGGGGGACACAGGGTGGTGGGACATGGGGCACTGGGTGGCAGTGGGGGTCCCTGGGGTGGCGGGGCTGTCCCCAGGGTGGCAGGGGGTGTCCCCTTGTCCCGCCCTGAGCGGTGTCCCCGCAGTCGGAGCACTTCAAGACGACGTCGCAGAAGGTGGCCCGCCGCTACTGGTGGAAGAACGTGAAGCTGCTCATCATCCTCGGCCTCGTGGGCGTCGTCATCCTCATCCTCATCATCCTCCTGGCCACCGGCACCATCCCCACCTAGAGCCCCCGTCCCCCCGCGGGGACCCCCCGCCTGTCCCCGAGGAATACAGGGATGACGAGCCGCGCGTGCGTGCGTGTCTGTGCGCCGAGGGGGACGGGGGACCCCGGGGGACGCGTGGGGACGCGTGGGGACAGGCGGTGCCGGGGGGAGCGGCGCCGGACGGCGGCTGGCACCGGGGAACAAAGGGCGCAGTGTGGTGGCGGTGGCACTGCCGCCCTGCCGGGGCCTGCGAACCGGGGGGGCTGTGGGGACATGGGGGTCCCGGGGGACCCAGGTACGGGGGGGGCAGGGGGGACCCAGCGACCCATCGGGGGGGGGGACCCGGGGCTGGGGGGGCCAGGGGGGGGGGGGACCCGGGGACCCAGGCGTGGGGGGGCGTAGGGGGGCCCTGGGGGGACCCACGCCTGGGGGACACGGGGGGACACCCCCGCACGGCGGGCTGTAGCGCCGGGGGGCTCTGGGGACATGGGGGGGCTGCGGGGCCGGGGGTGCCCGGGGAGGGGACAGCGGGTCCCGGGCTGCGGCCCGGGGGGGGGCGGTCCCGGGCCCTCCCGCCGGGGGCGGCCGCTGGGGGCCGGGGCCGGGGCCGGGGCGGGGGCGGGACCGGGACCGGGACCGGGAACCGGGACGGGCGCTCCGGGACCGGCACCGACCCGGGCACCGACCCCGGGACCGGCACCGACCCCGCGGGACCATGGTGAGCGCCGGGGGCTCCGCCGCCGCTTTCGCTTTCGCTTCCCCGCGGCCGGGGCCGGGGCCGCGGCCGGGGCCGGGACGGGACCCCCGGGGCTCGGGGACCCCCCCCGGTCCCGGTCCCGCCGGGCCGTTCCCGCTGGCGGGAGGGACGCGGCCCCGGCCGCGGGGGGGGGGTCGGCCCGCGTGGGACTTTCCGTGTCCCCGGATCCGCCCCGCCGCGTCCCCGGCCCCGCCGTCCCCGTGCGTCCCCTCCTCAGGGCACCTCTGTCCCCGCGGTGCCCCTTCCCGGGGTCCCCGGGTCCCCACGTGCCCCTTCCCCGTGCTGCCCGGGTCCCCGTGGTCCCCAAGTGCCCCCTTCTCACAGCGCCCTTGTCCCCATGTGCCCCATCCCCGCAGTCCCCGTGTCCCCATGGTCCCCACGGTCCCCATGGTGCCTCTTCCCCGCAGTCCCCGTGTCCCCACGGTCCCCATGTGCCCCATCCCCGCAGTCCCTGTGTCCCCACAGGTCCCCACGGTCCCCATGGTGCCTCTTCCCCGCAGTCCCCGTGTCCCCACGGTCCCCACAGTCCCCATGTGCCCCATCCCCGCAGTCCCCATGTCCCCACAGATCCCCACTGTCCCCATGGTGCCTCTTCCCTGGGGTGTCCCCGTGGTCCCCATGTCCCCAGGGTCTCCTTGTTCCCAAAGTCCCCACGTGCCCCTTCCCCGTGGTGCCCATGTCCCCATGTCCCCCATCCCTGCAGTCCCCTTGTCCCCACAGTCCCTGTGTCCCCACACTCCCTGTGTCCCCATGGTCCCCAATGTCCCCACAGTCCCCGTGGTGCCTCTTCCCTGGGGTGTCCTTGGCCCCATGGCCCCTGTGTCCCCACAGTCCCCTACGTCCCCACGGTCCCTGTATCCCCATGGTCCCCCTGTGTCCCCATGGTCCCCTGTGTCCCCTTGGTCCCCTACATCCCCCTGTGTCCCCATGGTCCCTTATGTCCCCACGGTGCCTCGTCCCCGCGGTGTCCTTGCCCCCACGGCCCTCGCGTCCCCAGGGTCTCCTTGTCCCCAGAGCCCCCACGTGCCCCTTCCCCGCAGCGCCCACGTCCCGGTGGTCCCCACGCGCCCCGTCCCCCCGCCGCGGTCCCCCCACACGCGTGCCCCCGTCCCCAGGCGGGGCTGGCGCGGTGCCAGCGCGAGGCCGAGGAGGTGACGGAGCTGATGAAGCAGAACTTCGCCCGGGCGCTGGAGCGGGACGGGCGCCTCAGCGACCTCGACAGCCGGGCCCAGGAGCTGCGCGCCATGGTGGGCACACGCGGGCACCCGTGGGGATGTATAGCCCCGGGGGGGGGGACACACGTGGTATAGGGACATGCAGGCCTGGGTGGGGTGGAATGGGACCCTGGGGGACACTATGGGGACAGACAGCCCCAGCGGGGACACGCTATAGGGACATATAGCCCTGGGGGGACACACTATAGGGACATGTAGCCCTAGGGAACACACTATAGGGACATATAGCCCTGGGTGGGCAGGGATGGGACCCTGGGGGACGCTATAGGGACATATAGCCCGGGGGGGGGACGCACTATAGGGGCACGCAGCCCTAGGGAACACACTATAGGGACATACAGCCCCGGGTGGGTGGGGACAGGACCCTGTGGGACACTATAGCAACATATAGCCCTGGGGGGGGCACAGTATAGAGACATATAGCCCTGGGGGACACTACAGGGACATATAGCCCTGGTGGGGACACATTATAGGGACATATAGCCCTGGGGGACACTATAGGGTCATATAGCCCTGGGGGGACACACTATAGGGACACACAGCCTTAGGGAACACACTATAGGGACATGCAGCCCTGGGGGACACTATAGGGACATACAGCCCAGGGGGACACACACTGTAGGGACATATAGCCCGGGGGGGACATGCTATAGGGACATATAGCCCTGGGTGGGCAGGGATGGGACCCTGGGGCACACTATAGGGACGTATAGCCCAGGGGGACACTATAGGGACCTACAGCCCCGGGTGGGTGGGGACAGGACCCTATGGGACACTATAGGGCCATACAGCCCCGGGGGGGCACTGTAGGGCCGTACGTCCCTATAGTGCCCCCCCCGACACTACAGGACGGCGCCGGGGGGTACCCTATAGATCCCCCCACGCTGCTGTCCCCGCAGGGCGAAACCTTCAGCCGCAGCACCCGGGCGGTGGCGCGGCAGCAGCGCAGGGGACACCGGCGCTGGCGCCTGGTGGCCATCGGCCTCGCCACCCTCCTCCTCCTCTTCCTCCTCGCCCTCGGCCTGGCGCTGTGGCTGCCGCGGCCGCCCCCCGCCACCGTCACCGTCCCCCCCAGCACCGGCACCGTGGGGAGCCTGCCGGGACTTGGGGAGACCCTACAATAACAAACCAGCGGGATCTCTTTCGGGGAGACCCTACAATAAATCAGAACCACGACTCGTTTTGGGGAGACCCTACAATAACAAACCAGCGGGATGATCTCCGCAGAGACCCTACAATAACAGACGCGCTGGCCCCCCTCCAGGGAGACCCTACAATAACAGAGCAGCATGGTGACCTCTGGGGAGACCCTACCCTAAATACAAGTCCCTACCCAAGGACTTGTTCTGGGGAGACCCTACGATAACAAAAGGACCCGATTCAGGAAGACCCTACCCCAATAAAGCAGCACCACCCGCTCTGAGGAGACCCTGCAATGACAAAGCGGTGGCACCAGCCCTGGGGAGACCCTACAATAACAAACCAGCGGGACCTGCTCTGGGGACACCCGGCCTTGTCCCCAGGTGCCACCAGCCCGGGGGGGAGGACAGGAGGGTGCTGTGGCCCTGCCACCGGGATGGGGGGGGGCCTGGGAGGGGACCCTGGGGACACACGATGGCACCCAGGGAGGGGAGAGGATGGGAGGGGGGTCCCTGGGGACACGGCACCCAGTGTCACCCACGGCGGGGGGAACATGACGTGGTGACACACCAGGGGCCCTGCCCCGTGCCTCAGTTTCCCCAAGCAGAGCCAGACACCGGAGCCTCGCAGCACCTTTACTGACACCCGGCGGCGGCTGCCGCCCGTCCCCTGGGGGTGGCAGCGTCCCCCAGGGGTGGCAGCGTCCCCTGGGGGTGGCAGCGGCGTCACCCCGTCCCTCGGCGCTTGCTGAGCTCGTCCTGCACCCGCTGGCAGAGGGCCTGGCGCAGGGCGGGCTCCAGTGGGCTCCGGGCGCACACCCGCCGCGTCACCTCCTCCGCGCTGTCCCCCTGCGGCACCCCGTCACCCGCTGTGCCCCACGGCGGCACCCTGCCCCACGGCGGTGGCACCCCCCTGCCCCACGGCGGCACCCACACCCACCCACTGCGTCCCAGGGCACCCAGCACCCACCGGGCACCCACGGGTGCCCCGACATCCCCCCACGCACCCCACAGCACCCACCTGCACCCGTGGGTGCCCCAAGACCCCCCCCGCACGCAGTGCCCATCTCCCCCCCAAACACACAGAGCGCCCCCCCCCTTGCCCCCCGCACCCGTGGGTGCCCCCGGGGGCGCGGGGTCCCCACCTGGTGCACGATGACGGCGGTGACGTGGCCGTCGTCCCCCTCGTACTCCAGGCAGAAGAGCCGGGGCCCGCGGGTGTCGGCGGGGGGGGGCCCGGGGCTGGCGTCTCCCCCGGGACCCCCTGTGGCGCCCGCACCCTCAGAGGGCTGCCTGTGCCCCCCCCAGGGGGCCCCCACCCCCCTTGGGTGCCCCTGCTCTCCCCTGCCCACCAAGGGGTGCCCCCCCCCCCGTGTCTCCCTTGGGTGCCCCCCATGTCCCAGCCCACCCCGGGGTCCCCCCCATGTCCCCCCCACGCACGGGGTCCCCCCACCCCCGTGTCTCCCATGGGTGCCCCCCATGTCCCCCCCCACCCATGGGGTCCCTCCCATGTCCTCTCCCACCCTTGGGTGCCCCTCATCCCCGTGTCTCCCTTGGGTCCCCCCCATACCTCAGCCCACCACGGGGGGTCCCGTCCCCCCCGCGTGCCCCCCACCCCCGGGTGCCCCCCCCCCCCGGTTCTCCCTTGGGTCCCCCCCATGTCGTGTCCCCCCCCGCGGGCGCCCCGCTCACCGGGCCGGCGGGGCCGGTACACCTGCTGGTCGGGGCGGGGGGGGCGGGGGGGGGTGGGGGTGAGCCGGCCCCGCGCCCGCCCCCGCGCCTGCCGCACCGCCCGCTCGTAGGCGTCCCTGCGCACCGGGGGACCGGGCAGTTACCGGGGGGCCGGGCAGCTACCGGGGGGATGCCACGGGAAGGGGGGGGGGGGGTGGTCCCGGGGGGGATCGGGGCCCCGCCGGTGCCCGGTACCTGGCGATCTGGTTGCGGCGGATGTGCCGCACGAAGCCGTGGCTCATATCGAGTCGCCCACCCGGCCGACAGCGCCAGCCCGCGGCCGCCTCCATCGGCCGCCGCCACCGGGGGCCGGCCTGCAGGCGGGAGGGGGGGGGCCGCGGGCGGGGCTGCCCCGCCGGTACCGGGACGCGGCCCCTTTAAAAGCCCCGCCGGCCGCGGGCGCGGAGGGGGCGTGTCCCGCGCATGCGCGGTAGCAGGGGGCGGGGGCGGCGCTGCCGATTGGCCGGCGCGGTTCCGCGCATGCGCGGTCGCCCCCGGCGCAGGCCGATGTCGGGCCGCGGGAAGCGGGAGCGGGAGCGGGAGGCCCGGGCGGCCCCGCGGGGGGCGGGCGCCCCCGCCGCCTCCTCCGCCTCCTCCGGCTCCTCGTCGTCGTCGTCGCGGGGCTCGTCGCGGAGCCGCCGGGAGGGGGAGGCGGAGCGGTCGCGGGGGCGGCGGGAGGCGGAGCGGGACCGCGGGCGGCGGGAGGCGGCGGAGGCGGGCCTGGCCCTCCCGCTGCCGGTGGACCCCGCTCGTATCAAGCGGGAAGCGGGTACCGGCTCCTGGGGGGGCTCCGCCACCCCAACCGGCCCGGTGCGGGTCAAGCGTGAGCGTGAGCCCGATGGCGACTCCGATCCTGAGCCCGAGCCCACCGGTGGGCACCGGGAATGGGGGGGGGGCACCGGGAATGGGGGGGGCACCGGGGTGTGTGGGGGAGCTGGGGGGGCCACCGGGGGGGTGGGGTGGGGGAACCGGGATGGGGGACGCACACCGGGGGCTGATCCAGGGCGGCCCGGGCTTAGGGCTGGGGGGGGAACCGGGGCTCAGCCCCGGGGGTGCTTGATGGAGGCAGACATTTGCTCCATCTCTGATGCAAGGCGTCATCTTGAGCTTCCCTTCGTTAACGCCCCCCCTCGCTAACGCCCCCCCTCGCTAACGAGCCTCCCCCGCAGTGCGCTACGGCCGTTTCGACCCCGAGGACCAGCGCAGCCGGCACTGCCCCTACCTGGACACCATCAACAAGTGAGCAGGGGGGACGGGACGGGACTTTTTGGGGTCCCCTGGAGGCTCCCCCCCTTTCTGGGGGTCCCCCCTGTCCCTGGGGTCCCCCCCAGCCCCCCCGCAGCTCTGTCCCCGTCCTAGGAGTGTCCTGGACTTTGATTTCGAGAAGCTCTGCTCCATCTCGCTGTCCCACATCAACGTCTACGCCTGCCTCGTCTGCGGGAAGTACTTCCAGGGTGAGCCCCCCCGGGGACCGGGGTGCTGCTGGGGGGGGACACGGGGGCACCCAGGGACCGGGGTGCTGCTGGGGGGGGACACGGGGGCACCCAGGGACCGGGGTGCTGCTGGGGGGACACGGGGGCACCCAGGGACCGGGGTGCTGCTGGGGGGACACGGGGGCACCCAGGGACCGGGGTGCTGCTGGGGGGGGACATGGGGGCACCCAGGGACCAGGGTGCTGTCAGGGGGGGACACGGGGGCACCCAGGGGCTGGGGTGCTGCTGGTGGGGACATGGGGGCACCCAGGGTCCGGGGTGCTGTCAGGGGGGACACCCAGGGTCTGGGGTGCTGTTGGGGGGGACATGGGGGACACCCAGGGGCCAGGGTGCTGCCAGGGGTTGCCTGGGGGCTGCCTGGGGACCAGGGTGCTGCCAGGAGGGACACAAGGAACACCAAGGGTCCAGGGTGCTGCCGGGGTGGGGAACGGGGGACACCCAGGGGCCAGGGTGCTGTGGGGGGCACGCAGCGACCCTCGGGGTGGGCAGAAGCAGCCCCGGTGTGGGAGGGGAATTGCTTTCGTCCCATCTCCACCTTCTCCTGGGTTTTCCACCCCCCCACCCCTCTCCAGGGACCCGAGCTCCCCGTGACCCCCCCTCCTCCCCGCCGTGACCCCACCTCTCCCCCACAGGCCGCGGGCTGAAGTCTCACGCCTACATCCACAGCGTCCAGTTCAGCCACCACGTCTTCCTCAACCTCCACACCCTCAAGTTTTACTGCCTCCCAGACAACTATGAGATCATCGACTCCTCGCTGGAGGACATCACGGTGCGGCGTGGGGCTGAGCTGCCCCGGGGAGGGGGCGCAGCTTCGTGTCCCCCCCGCCTTTTCCAACGCCGTTTCTCGCCTGCAGTACGTGCTGAAGCCCACCTTCACCGCGCAGCAGATCACCAACCTGGACAAGCAGGCCAAGCTCTCCCGTGCCTACGACGGCACCACGTACCTGCCCGGCATCGTGGGGCTCAACAACATCAAAGCCAACGACTATGCCAACGCTATCCTTCAGGTATCACCGGGGTGGGGGGCTCCAGGCCTCATTTTTGGGGTGAAAACCCCCCAAACCGCCCCCTTGGGGCTGGCGGAGATGCTTCCCGGCTCCTTTCCCGCAGGCTTTATCCAACGTGCCGCCATTGAGGAATTATTTTTTGGAGGAGGAGAACTACAAGAGCATCCAGCGCCCGCCCGGGGACATCATGTTCCTGCTGGTGCAGCGCTTCGGGGAGCTGATGCGGAAGCTGTGGAACCCCCGGAACTTCAAAGCGCACGTCTCGCCCCACGAGATGCTGCAGGCCGTGGTCCTCTGCAGCAAGAAGAACTTCCAGATCACCAAGCAAGGTGAGGAGCAGGATGGAGTGGCCGGGGGGCACTGGGTCCGGCCCCCAGGTTCTGATTTACCCTCCGGTTTGTAGGGGACGGGGTGGATTTCCTCTCCTGGTTCCTGAACGCGCTGCACTCGGCCCTGGGCGGCACGAAGAAGAAGAAGAAGAGTGAGCAGAGGACGATGGAGGGCCCTTATTCCCTTGGGACACCCCCTCGGGTGGTGCTCGTCACCCCTGGGCCCCCACCCATGTCTTTCTGTCCCCACAGCCATCGTCACCGACGTCTTCCAGGGTTCCATGCGCATCTTCACCAAAAAACTGCCCCACCCGGATCTGGTGAGTACGCGGAGGGGCAGAGGGGGGTTTCTCACCCCCACGGGTGTCTGCAAGCCCCGCTCTGAGCCCCGTGTCCCGCAGCCGGCCGAGGAGAAGGCGCAGCTCCTGCAGAACAGCGAGTACCAGGAGATGATGGTGGAATCCACCTTCATGTACCTGACGTTGGACCTTCCCACCGCCCCGCTCTACAAGGACGAGAAGGAGCAGCTCATCATCCCCCAGGTCCCCCTCTTCAGCATCTTGGCCAAATTCAACGGCGCCACCGAGAAGGAGTACAAGACCTACAAGGAGAACTTTCTCAAGCGCTTCCAGCTCACCAAGCTGCCTCCCTACCTCATCTTCTGCATCAAGCGCTTCACCAAGAACAACTTCTTCGTGGAGAAGAACCCCACCATCGTCAACTTCCCCATCACGTGAGTGGTGAAGACCCCTGGGGGGGCGCTTGGGGTCCCCGTCTCCCTTTCCCTGTGTCCCGTTGGGGGTTTGGGAGCATCTGGAGGAATTTGGAAGCATCTAAAGGGGGGTTGGGAAGCATCTGCAGGGGTTATAAGCATCTAAGTGGACATTGAAATAATCTAGGGGGCTTTGAAATAGTCTGGGGGGGGGGGCTTGGAAGCATCTGGGGGGGTTTGGAAGCACTTAGGGAGAGTTTGAAAGCATCTACGGAGGGTGGCAATAATCTCGGAAGGGTTTGGAAGCATCTCAGGAGGGTTTTGCAAGCATTTAGGGGGTCTTGAAAACATCTAGGAGTGTTTGGAAGCATTTACGTGGGGTTTGGAAGCACCTAAGGGGGCTTTGTGGGTGGCGTAGGGGTTCCCCTGGGGTTTGGGTGCCGGTGACACCCAGCTGAGGGGTGCGGGGTGCCCCCGGGTGTCCCCCAGGAACGTGGACCTGCGGGAGTACCTGTCAGAGGAGGTGCAGGCAGCGCACACCAACACCACCTATGACCTCATCGCCAACATCGTGCACGACGGGAAACCCTCCGAGGGCTCCTACCGCATCCACGTGCTGCACCACGTGAGTGTCCCTCGTCCCGGGGGGGGTGACAGGGAGGGTGGCCCCCCCAGTGTCACCTCTGTCCCCTCCCGTCCCCTCGCAGGGCACCGGGAAGTGGTACGAGCTGCAGGACCTGCAGGTGACCGACATCTTGCCACAGATGATCACCCTCTCGGAGGCGTACATCCAGGTGAGGGGCTTGGCGACAGCGAGGGGGGTCCCAGGGGACACTTGACACCCCCCAAAATGTCCCCTGACCCCCCCACCCTGTGCCGCCACAGATCTGGAAGCGGCGCGAGGAGGACGAGACGAACCAACAAGGCGCCTGAGCCCCTTGGGGACGCCCGCAACCCCCCTGGGGTTGCCCGTTCCCCACCCTGGGAGCACCCGCAGCCCCCCTGGGGGCACCCAAACCCCCCGGGGGCACCCACCCCCCCCCCCCCGAATGCCCCCCTCGATTAAAGGTCACGGGCTGTATTTTTGTAACCGTTTTCCGCCTTTGCTCTTTGGGCGCAGAGAGGGTGTCATGGTTTTCGCAGTTTCTGGGAGGTGTGAAAGCGCGCCTGCTTTCCGAGAAAGCTCAAACCCCTGTGCCCCATCACCCCCCGCCGCGCCCTGGAACACCCCGAAACACCCCAAAACTGGGGAAATCAAGGCAGAGCGGTATCCAAGCTTTATTTGGGGGCAGGGGCTGAGGGGGCGGGTGGGGGGGTCTCCTTGTGCCCCCCTAGGCCCAGACGTGCTCCTGGCAGTGCTGCAGGGCCTGGGGGAGAGCGGGGGGGTGAGCTGGGGGGCAAGGCAGGGGCCAGGCCCCCCCTTTCGTCCCCTTTGTCCCCCTCCCGTGTCCCCAGCTCACCTGGCAGCGGCGGGCGGCCGCGGGGCTGGAGCACCAGTAGGTCGGGCCCAGGGCGCAGGGTCCCGGGTTTGGGGACAGCGCGGGGAGGTCCTTGTGGGGTGGGGACATGGGTGTCAGGGGCTTCCCTGGTACCCCCGGCGTGGGGACACCCCCGGGAACCCCCTCCGCAGGGCTGGGACAGCCTCCGTGCGTCCCTTGGGGCTGTGGCACCCTCAGTGCTCCCCTCGTGGGGGTCCTATACCTGGTGGCACCCCTGAGTGTGTCCCCTGGGGGCTGTGACACCCTCAGGGACCCTGGCCCGTTCTCTGGGGATGTGACACCTTCTGCAACCTCGCCGCGTCCCCAGGGGCCATGGCACACCCTCGGGGACGTGGCTCCTCTGCGGCCGTGACACCCTGGAGGATGACTGATGAGGCTGTCACGCTTTGCAGTGTGTCCCCAGGAGCGGTGACACCCTTTGGGGCTTCACCGTGTCCCCTTGTGGCTGTGACAGCCAAGGACTTGTCCCCAGGGGCTGTGACACCCTTTGGTTCCCCAGCATGTCCCCTGGGGCTGTGACACCCTGCAGCACGACCCTCAGGGCTGTGACACCCATCCCTGGGGACAGTGACCCGCCGCCCAGGCACGTCCCCAAGGGCTCACCCTGCAGTGCCGCCCTCACCACGCCATGGCACCCCGTCACCCCGCTCACCTCAGTGCCAGCACGCCCAGCCGGCGGGCCCGCGGTGGCCTCGAGGGGACGCCAGGGAGGTGACAAGGAGGCGTAACCATCCTCGGGGCGGCAGGAGAGGAGCAGGTGACAGAGCAGGCGGGGGGCCAGGCGGCCCAGCACCTCCTCCACCGCCAGCACCGCGTACCGCTGCGCCAGGCACTGGCACGCACCCACCGCCACCACCGGCAGCACCCGGCACAGCCCCGCTGCCGCCGTCGCCACCGCCTCCTTGGGGACAGCGGCCTGGGCGCGGGCCAGGAAGGTGCGGCACAGCCAGCACAGCGGCAGCGGCACGGGCAGGGCGTCACCGGCGGCGACCTGGGGACGGGCGTTCACTCTGGAGGCTAATGGTGGGGCTGCGGCCGTGCTTGTGCCCGCAGAGGGGCCTGTGGGCGCCCAGCCCCATGGTGCTGCCCGCAGGGGTGCCCCCAAGGGTGCCCGTGCTCGTGGCCGCGTAGGGGCCCTTGAAGATGCCCGTGTGAATGCCCGCAGAGGTGCCCCTATGGAAGCCCGCGCGGATGCCCGCGGAGATTCCCGTACTTATGCCCACGCAGGCAGCCCCGCCACGCCCACGGAGACGGCCGTGCCCACGGCGGTGCCCACAGACACCCACGTCCATGCCCACGGAGGCGCCCGTGCCCGTGCCGATGCCCCGCAGCCCCCGTGTCGACGCCCCCGGGCACCCACCGGCCCCGGCCCCGAGGTCCCGTACCTGCAGGCGGGCGCTGAGCGCCCTGAGGGGGGGCGCGGCCGGGGCCCCCCCGGGCTGCTCCGGGCACAGCTCCAGGCGGGCACAGATGGCGGAGGGCTTCTGGGGGACAGGGTGGGGGCACCCCGAGGTGACACCCCCGGTGTCGCCAAGCTCCCCCGCGTGGACAGTGTCCCCAGTCCCTCCAGTCCCCCGAGCTGTCCCCAGCTGGCACAGTGTCCCCCAGCACGCCAAGGTGTCCCTGGCCAGTACAGTGTCCCCAATCCCCCCAGCACCCCAAGGTGTCCCAGGCTGGCACGGTGTCCCCAAGCCCCCCCCCAAGTGTCCCTGATCTCCCCAGCACCCCGAGATGTCCCCATCTGGCATGGTGTCCCCAGATGGCATGGTGTCCCCAATCCCCCCAGCACCCTACGGTGTCCCCAGATGGCATGGTGTCCCCCAGCACCCCTGAGGCGTCCCCAGCTGCCACGATGTCCCCAATCCCCCAGCGCCGCCCCCGTCCATCCACCGCAGCACCCATGGGTGCCGACTCACGAGGTGCTCCTCCAGGTCGGTGAGGAGGAGGCTGAAGTACTCGTGCACCAGGTTCTGGCAGGGTGTCACCATGGTGGGCACCGGCAGCGCCGCGCACTCCCGCCGCAGGAAGCCCTCCACGGCCACCTGTGCCCACAGCCGCCATGGCACCCGCGCTGGCACCCACGGTGGCACCCATGGTGGCCAACCCTGTGCCACAGCCACCGTGGCACCCATGCTGGCACCCACGGTGGCCACCCCATGGCCCCCCATCCCCATGGGCACCTTGGTGGCCGACTCGTTGGCCATGCGGGTGAGGAGGGTGACGATCTGCTGGCAGTCGGCGCACATGTCCTGCGAGAGGTGGCACCGGGCAGGGGGACATGGGAGATGGGGACACAGGGACGTGTGACGTGGGGACACACGGCGCGGGGCGTAGGGGAAATGAACTTGGGGGGCATGGGGAGATATGGCATGGGGACATACGGCATGGGGACGTGGGGACACAGGGCATGGTTATGTGGGGACATTGGGACATACAGATGAGGCCATGGGGGAATGGGGACATGGGGACATTAGGAGACCGGGACATGGGGACATGGGGGCATGGCAACATGGGGGACATGGGGATAACGGGAGATGGGGACAGGGGGACATGGGGTTATGGAGGCATGGGGACACAGGGACATGGGAGAATGGGGGCATGTCAACATGGGGGACACGGAGACGTGGGAGAATGGGGACGTGGGGGCATGGGGGCGTGGGGACAGTGGGAGATGGGGCCATGGTGCATGGGACACGGGGTGTAGGGTATGGGGCTGTGGGGGACACTGGGTGTGTTGGGAACATGCGGGGGCACGGGGACAAAGGGAGGGGGCACGGGGACATGCGGGGGCGGGGGCTGCGGGCGAGGGGCTCTCACCGTGGCGGGGGGGGCCCCGGCGTGGCGGGCGCAGCGCCCCAGGGCCCCGCAGCGCAGCGCCGTCTCCCAGCTCTGGCACCAGGCGGCGGGGGGCACCCCGCAGCGGCCCCCCGGCACCCCCAGCCCTGCGGCCGCCATCAGCACCCGGCACCCCGGCCTCGCGGGGGACCCGGGCGTCCGGGACCCCCACCCCAAGGTGCCCCATCCCACCCCCAGCCCTCAGGGGGCACCCAGGCGACCGGGACCCCCCGCCCCAATGCCCCTCCCTGGTGTCCCACCCCACCCCAGGACCCCAAGAGGGGACCCAGGCGTCCGGGACCCCCACCCAAGGCCCCCCCCCCCCATCCTCAAGAGGGGACCCAGGTGTCAGTGCCCTTCGCCCCCAGTGTGGGTGCTCCCTCACCCCCAGCCCAGCCCTGGGGAGGGGACCCAGGGGTCTGGGACCCCCCCAGCTCCACCATGGGGTCCCCCAGGGGGTGCACCCGGCTCTGGGGGGCACTCAGCCCGGGGGTGCGGGGGCCCTACCTGGGGTGGCACAGAGCAGGGCGAGGAGCAGTGCCAGCGCGGGTGACGGTGAGGGTGGCGGTGCCATGGCGGGGCTGGCAGGGCCGAGCCCCGCGGCCTCTTATAGCCCCGGCGGGAGGTGGCCGTTGGGACGATGCCAGCACCGCGGGGACACGTGCGCCCCGGCCGCGGGGACACTTGGGGGCTGCCACCCTGTCCCCCACCCCGTGCCCCTGCCGTTGTCCCCACGCCCCTGTGTCCCCCATGGCCATGTCCCCATCGGGGTCCCCGTGTCCCCATCCCACCCCGGTGCCCACGGTGGCGGGGGACAGACACGGTGCCACTCCTGCAGTGACAAAGACTTTATTGATCGGGGATGGGGTGGGGGGACGGTGTGGGGGACGTTGGTGACAGCGGGTGCCCTCGGAGCTGGCTGGTGCCTGGGGTGGGGAGAGGTGGCAGCGGGGACAGGGCACCTGCAGGCACTGTGTCCCCATGTCCCTGTCCCCCATGTTGTCCCCACGTCACCACACCCCCACGTCCCCCCACATCCCCATGTCCCATGCCCCTCCCGTGTCCCCCCATGTCCCATGCCCTGCCGTGTCCCCCCGTGTCCTATGTTCCCATGTCCCCCCATGTCCCCGTGTCCCATACCACCACGTCCCCATGCCTCCCAAGCCCCCGTGTCCCCCCAAGTCCCCTTACCCCCATGGCCCATGCCCCCATGGCCCCCCAAACCCACATGTCCCCATGTCCCTCATGCCCCCACAACCCCATGCCTCCCCCATCCCCCCCAGTACCCCCATGCCCCCATCCCCCCATGCCCCCACGCCCCCCCCATCCCCATGTCCCCCCATGGCTCGACACCCCCATGTTCCCGCACCCCCACGTCCCCTTGTCCCCCCACGTCCCTTCCTGTCCCCCCATACCCACATATCCCCCCATGTCCCCTTGTCCCCCCACGTCCCCCCACACCCCACGTCCCCACGTTCCCACACCCCACATTCCCATGCCCTCCCTCTCCCCCCGCCCTGGCAGCACCCATGGGTGCCCCCCCGTCCCCTTCCCGGCAGCGCTTTGAGGCGCCGCGTCCCTGCCCTCCGCTCGAGAGCCCTCGTGGGCCGGGTGCGGCCCCGGCGCCTGGGTCCCCGCGGGGTGGGTGGGGGGCTCACCTGCTCAGAGCTGCGGCTGGCACCAGCGCAGGTGGGTGCAGAGGCGGGTGGGGTTCTCGTTCCGCCCCAAGGCGTCCATGATGCGCGTCAGGGCGTGGTTCAGCAGGTCGCTGCACAGGTCCCGGCCGTGTCGCAGCTTCTTGCAGATGCGGTTGATGATGCGCGTCGCGGCGGCCTGCAGCACATGTCAGCGCCCGCCGCACGAGGGGCCTTGCCTTGCACGAGGGCCTTGCACAAGGGCCTTGCACGGGGGGGCACTGCCTTGCATGAGGGCCTTGCACTTGGGCTATTGCCTTGCACAAGGGGCCTCACTGCACACAGAGGTTTTGCACGGCGGCAGCACATGGGGGAGGCATCACCTTGCACGGGGGCTTTGCATGAAGGGGGCTCACTGTGCACAAGGGCTTTGCATGAGGGGCATCGCACGAGGGGGATCACTGTGCACAGGGGCTTTGCACGGGGTATTGCCTTGCACTAGGGCCTTGCACGAGGGGCTGCACTGCACACAGGGGTTTTGCACAGCGGCAGCACATGGGGGGGCTCACTTTGCACGAGGGCCTTGCACGAGGGGCATTGCACGAGGAGGTAGCGCCTTGCGTGGGGACCCAGCCTGGCCCGGGCACCTCGCACGGGGGTGGGGGGCCTTGCACAAGGGCAGCGCCTGGCACGAGGGGGTCGCGCGGCGTCGCGGCCCCCCGCCGCCTCACCTTGTTCTTGGGGTGCACCACGATGCCCTGCAGCGTCTTCACCACGTGCTTGCAGACGTAACAGCGTATGGGGCCGGTGGGCAGCGCCTCGCCACTCTGCACACACCCCCGCCTCAGCACCCGCTGCCAGCCCAGTGCCCCCCAGTGCCCCCCAGTGCCCCCACAACACCAGCCCAGTGCCCCCTGCTGCCATCCCAGTGCCCCCCAGCACCCCCACAATGCCATCCCAGTGCCCCCCGCTGCCATCCCAGTGCCCCCACACCAGCCCATTGCCCACCAGTGCCCCCCGCTGCCGTCCCAGTGCCCTCCAGCGCTCTCACAACGCCAGCCCAGTGCCCACCCAGTGTCCCCTCAGTGCCTTATCTTGGTGCCCACCCCAGTCCCTCCTGGGTGCCCCCCCCAGTGCCCTCCCAGTACCTGCCCAGTCCCCCATGGGTGCCCCCCACCCCCTCCCTCCCCCGTGTCCCCGCCGTGTCCCCTCACCATGATGTCATTGTCGCTCAGCTCGTCCTCGATGTCGGGGAGATGCTGGAGCCCCAGGATGTCCAGCCAGGGCTCCCCCGCGCCCTCCGGCAGGGTGCTCGGGGGGGGGGCCTCGGCGCCCACCACCAGCAAGGCTGGGCAGTGCCACATCAGGGGACACGTCCCCACGTCCCCACGTCCCCTCCCCTGCCCCCATGTCCCCTGCTGTCCCCCCATGTCCCTGTCACCCATCTCCCCATCTCCCCCATGTCCCTATTGCCCTGGTCCCCGTGTCGCCATCGCCCTGGTCCCGTGTCCCCATCTCCCCCACGTCCCCATCACCCTGGTCCCCATGTCCTCATCTCCCCCCATCTCCCCATTGCCCTGGTCCCCGTGTCCTCATCTCCCCCACGTCCCCATCGCCCTGGTCCCCATGTCCTCATCTCCCCCATCTCCCCATCGCCCTGGTCCCCATGTTCTCATCTCCCCCACGTCCCCATCGCCCTGGTCCCCATGTCCCCCATGTCCTCATGTCCCCGTCCCCTCCTTGTCTTCATCCCCTCTTTGTCCCCAGCCCTCCATGTCCCCAACCCTCCTGCCCCCTTCCGCACCTCTGCCCTGCTCCCCATCCCTCCGTGTCCCCTCTGTCCCCACCCTACGTCCCCCATGTCCCCATCCCCCATGTCGCCATCCCACCAAAGCCCCATGTCCCCAGCCCTGTCCCCCATCTCCCCATTGCCCTGGTCCCCGTCCCCCCGCCATGTCCCCACCTGCCCCGTGGCCCTGGTCCCCATGTCCTCCATGCCCTTGTCCCCATCCCTGTCCCCCATAGCCCCATGTCCCCGCCCCCCCCATCTCCCCCTCCCTGTCGCCGCTACCCCCCTGTCCGCCCCCGTCCCCGTGGGGGTCCCAACCAGTGACCGCAGCAAACAGGGCTAGCAGCATGGGGGCCATGGTTGCCCATCCCCGAGCCCTGGGGGCCCTTTATGTCCCTGCAGGGAGGGGTGGCACCCGGGGTGAGGGCAGGAAGGGCCCCCCCCCAAAACCACGGCAGCCGCAGCGGGGGGGCCGGGGGGACCCAGGCATCCGGGAACAGTGGTCCCCGGTCACGTCTGCGGGGGGGGAGGGGGGGACAGGGGGGGCGGGGGGAGTCCTTGGGGACCTGGGGGACACGGGAGGACAAGGGGAGGCCATGGGGACACTGGGGACACGGGGGGGACAAGGGGAGAGCATGGGGACACTGGGGGGACAAGAGGAGACCGTGGGGATCATGGGGACATGGAGGGGGGACACATAAGAGGAGACCATGGGGACTATGGGGATACTGGGGTGACATTGGGGGGAGACAAGGGGTGGCCATAGGGACCATGAGGACACTGGAGAGACATTGGGGGGGACAAGGGGAGACCATGGGGACACTGGGGGGACAAGGGGAGACCATGGGGATACTGGGGGGACATTGGGAGGGACAAGGGGAGACCATGGGGACACTGGGGGGACATTGGGAGGGACAATAGGAGACCATGGGGACATTGGGGACACTGGGGGGACATTGGGAGGGACAATAGGAGACCATGGGGACATTGGGGACACTTGGGGGACATTGGGGGGACATTGGGGGTGGACAAGGCGAGAGCAGGGGGACTGGGGGGACCTGGGGGGACAAGGAAGGACCTGGGGGGGACCTGAGGGACAAAGAGGGAGGCCAGGAGGGACCTGGGGGACTCTGGGGACCTGGGAGGATGTGGGGGGCCCTGGGGGTGACAAGGGGACACGGTGGGGACCTGGGGGGACTTTGGGGATGGGAGAAGATAAGGGGAGACCTGGGGGGGGGGGAGGATATGAGGGGAACTGTGCCACCCCCCTCTTCCCAGCAGGTCCCCGGGGCCACCGCAAACCCCAAAGCCACCGGGGAGGGGACGGGTGGGGCCCTGTCCCTGCCCCCCTTCCTGTCCCTGTCCCCCGTGAAGCCACAAGGCTCCGTCACCGTCACCTTCTTCTGCGGCACCGGGGGGGCTCGGGGGGCCAGGGCAGAGCCCCCGGGCTGCTGCCACCGCCGGCAGGGGAACACCAGGACCCCCAGTGCCCCCCAGTAACGTCCAGTACCCCCCAGTAACCTCCAGTATGTCCCAGTTCCCCCTTGTAAGAGACCGAAACGTTAAGGCGGCTTGCTGGCGTTTATCGGATAAGCCGGGACACAGACCGCTCTCTTTGATAAGAGCCGAGGGCAAACTGCCCCTTGGCTTATCAGCGGCCGCTTGCCAGCAAGGCAACTGGAGCAAAGCGGCCGAGCCAGCAGGCCGCTCTGGTAGCCGCTCCGGCGGACACCAGCTGGCATCGGCCGGGCCACTTGCCCACCAGCAGTACGTTAGATGCGCGCGTGTCGGCTACGGGCTGTTGCCCTGGGTAGCCAAACCCAAACGCCCTCTCCGACAGAGGTGGCACACCGAAACGTGAGGGTGGCCACCCCCCGCCGAAGCCGGAGGGCCAGCGGGAGCCGCGGGGTGGCTGGGGCTGGCCGCCCCGTGCTTATTTCGGGAGGCTTGCCTCACCGCTGCCGAAGGTTGCCTGCCTTTCCCAGCGCTCCCCTCCTTCCGCAGCCCCGCAAACGGCTGGCGGGCGGCGAACGGCCTCCTCCGCGTCGCCGTCCCCCCTGGGGCCATTGCAGACCGCCCCGAGCTGGACCACCAGTGTCCCCCGTTGCCCCCAGTGCCTCCCAGTACCCCTGTTACTCCCAGTATCCCCCAATGCCCCCCTGTAGCCCCCAGTGTCCCCCATTACCCCCAGTGCCCCCCAGTGTCCCCCAATGGCCCCCAGTGACCCCCAGTGTCCCCCATTACCCCCAGTGCCCCCCAGTACCTCCCAGTACTCCTGTTACCCCCAGTGTCCCCCAATGGCCCCCAGTGACCCCCAGTGTCCCCCATTACCACCAGTGCCCCCCAGCACCTCCCAGTATCCTTGTTACCATCAGTAGCCCCCAATGCCCCCAGTAACCCCCAGTGTCCCCCATTACCCCCAGTGCGCCCCCAGTTCCCCCCAGTACCGCCAGTAACCCCAGTACCCCTATTACCCTCAGTTTCTCCAGTACCCTCCAGTACCCACCATTACCCCCAGTATCCCCAGTGCTCCCAGTATCCCCGCCCAGCACCCCCAGTGCCCTCAATTACCCATAGTGTCCCCCATTACCCCCAGTCTCCCTCCCATTACCCCCAGTCTCCCTCCCAGTACCCCCAGTCCTCCCCCGCGGCTTCCAGCCGCCAGGGGGCGCCGCCCCGCCCCGCCCCGCCCCGCCCCGCCCCGCCCTGGCAAGATGGCGGCGCCCAGGGCTGTCGGGGTGCTGCGGGTGAGGGACGGGGGGAACCGGGGGCGACCGGGGACAGCGGGAATGGGGGACACCGGGGACACCGGCTACGGGGGACACCGGGCATGGGGGATACGGGGAATGGGGGCCACCGGCTACGGGGGACACCGGCTACGGGGGACACCGGGCATGGGGGCCACCGGGAACACCGGGCATGGGGGATATACGGGGAATGGGGGACACCGGGCAGGGCCAGCGCCGGGGTCCCCGGCTGCTGCGGGTGCCCGCTGTCCCTCACCCCTGTCCCTCAGCAGGCAGCGCCCCGCATCCGCCCCGTCCCCGTCCCCGCTGCCCCCCGGCACCTCCACACCACCCCCGCCTGCCTCAAGGTGAGCCCCGGGGGTGCCCCCTCCCCTCCCCGCCTCGCCCGCCGGGTCCCCCCACCTCTGACGCCACCGTCCCCACAGACGCGGGCGGCGCGGGTGCGCGTGGGCAAAGGGGACAAGCCGGTGACCTACGAGAAGGCGCACGCCCCCCGCTCCATCGCCCACCGCAAGGGCTGGCTCTCCCTGCACACCGGTGGGTCACCCCGCAGCCCCCGGGGCCGGCGGGGACCCTGACGTGGGGCCGTGGCCGTGTGGGGCACGGGGCACCCCTGGGGATCCCAGGGACCGGCCATAGGGTGTTGTGGGGACAGGGCCAGGCGGCCCAGCCCCTCCTCCACCGCCAGCACCGCGTACCGCTGCGCCAGGCACTGGCACGCACCCACCGCCACCACCGGCAGCACCCGGCACAGCCCCGCTGCCGCCGTCGCCACCGCCTCCTTGGGGACAGCGGCCTGGGCGCGGGCCAGGAAGGTGCGGCACAGCCAGCACAGCGGCAGCGGCACGGGCAGGGCGTCACCGGCGGCGACCTGGGGACGGGCGTTCACTCTGGAGGCTAATGGTGGGGCTGCGGCCGTGCTTGTGCCCGCAGAGGGGCCTGTGGGCGCCCAGCCCCATGGTGCTGCCCGCAGGGGTGCCCCCAAGGGTGCCCGTGCTCGTGGCCGCGTAGGGGCCCTTGAAGATGCCCGTGTGAATGCCCGCAGAGGTGCCCCTATGGAAGCCCGCGCGGATGCCCGCGGAGATTCCCGTACTTATGCCCACGCAGGCAGCCCCGCCACGCCCACGGAGACGGCCGTGCCCACGGCGGTGCCCACAGACACCCACGTCCATGCCCACGGAGGCGCCCGTGCCCGTGCCGATGCCCCGCAGCCCCCGTGTCGACGCCCCCGGGCACCCACCGGCCCCGGCCCCGAGGTCCCGTACCTGCAGGCGGGCGCTGAGCGCCCTGAGGGGGGGCGCGGCCGGGGCCCCCCCGGGCTGCTCCGGGCACAGCTCCAGGCGGGCACAGATGGCGGAGGGCTTCTGGGGGACAGGGTGGGGGCACCCCGAGGTGACACCCCCGGTGTCGCCAAGCTCCCCCGCGTGGACAGTGTCCCCAGTCCCTCCAGTCCCCCGAGCTGTCCCCAGCTGGCACAGTGTCCCCCAGCACGCCAAGGTGTCCCTGGCCAGTACAGTGTCCCCAATCCCCCCAGCACCCCAAGGTGTCCCAGGCTGGCACGGTGTCCCCAAGCCCCCCCCCAAGTGTCCCTGATCTCCCCAGCACCCCGAGATGTCCCCATCTGGCATGGTGTCCCCAGATGGCATGGTGTCCCCAATCCCCCCAGCACCCTACGGTGTCCCCAGATGGCATGGTGTCCCCCAGCACCCCTGAGGCGTCCCCAGCTGCCACGATGTCCCCAATCCCCCAGCGCCGCCCCCGTCCATCCACCGCAGCACCCATGGGTGCCAACTCACGAGGTGCTCCTCCAGGTCGGTGAGGAGGAGGCTGAAGTACTCGTGCACCAGGTTCTGGCAGGGTGTCACCATGGTGGGCACCGGCAGCGCCGCGCACTCCCGCCGCAGGAAGCCCTCCACGGCCACCTGTGCCCACAGCCGCCATGGCACCCGCGCTGGCACCCACGGTGGCACCCATGGTGGCCAACCCTGTGCCACAGCCACCGTGGCACCCGTGCTGGCACCCACGGTGGCCACCCCATGGCCCCCCATCCCCATGGGCACCTTGGTGGCCGACTCGTTGGCCATGCGGGTGAGGAGGGTGACGATCTGCTGGCAGTCGGCGCACATGTCCTGCGAGAGGTGGCACCGGGCAGGGGGACATGGGAGATGGGGACACAGGGACGTGTGACGTGGGGACACACGGCGCGGGGCGTAGGGGAAATGAACTTGGGGGGCATGGGGAGATATGGCATGGGGACATACGGCATGGGGACGTGGGGACACAGGGCATGGTTATGTGGGGACATTGGGACATACAGATGGGGCCATGGGGGAATGGGGACATGGGGACATTAGGAGACCGGGACATGGGGACATGGGGGCATGGCAACATGGGGGACATGGGGATAACGGGAGATGGGGACAGGGGGACATGGGGTTATGGAGGCATGGGGACACAGGGACATGGGAGAATGGGGGCATGTCAACATGGGGGACACGGAGACGTGGGAGAATGGGGACGTGGGGGCATGGGGGTGTGGGGACAGTGGGAGATGGGGCCATGGTGCATGGGACACGAGGTGTAGGGTATGGGGCTGTGGGCGACACTGGGTGTGTTGGGAACATGCGGGGGCACGGGGACAAAGGGAGGGGGCACGGGGACATGCGGGGGCGGGGGCTGCGGGCGAGGGGCTCTCACCGTGGCGGGGGGGGCCCCGGCGTGGCGGGCGCAGCGCCCCAGGGCCCCGCAGCGCAGCGCCGTCTCCCAGCTCTGGCACCAGGCGGCGGGGGGCACCCCGCAGCGGCCCCCCGGCACCCCCAGCCCTGCGGCCGCCATCAGCACCCGGCACCCCGGCCTCGCGGGGGACCCGGGCGTCCGGGACCCCCACCCCAAGGTGCCCCATCCCACCCCCAGCCCTCAGGGGGGCACCCAGGCGTCCGGGACCCCCCGCCCCAATGCCCCTCCCTGGTGTCCCACCCCACCCCAGGACCCCAAGAGGGGACCCAGGCGTCCGGGGCCCCCCCCCCCGGCCCCCCCCATCCTCAAGAGGGGACCCAGGTGTCAGCGCCCTTCGCCCCCAGTGTGGGTGCTCCCTCACCCCCAGCCCAGCCCTGGGGAGGGGACCCAGGGGTCTGGGACCCCCCCAGCTCCACCATGGGGTCCCCCAGGGGGTGCACCCGGCTCTGGGGGGCACTCAGCCCGGGGGTGCGGGGGCCCTACCTGGGGTGGCACAGAGCAGGGCGAGGAGCAGTGCCAGCGCGGGTGACGGTGAGGGTGGCGGTGCCATGGCGGGGCTGGCAGGGCCGAGCCCCGCGGCCTCTTATAGCCCCGGCGGGAGGTGGCCGTTGGGACGATGCCAGCACCGCGGGGACACGTGCGCCCCGGCCGCGGGGACACTTGGGGGCTGCCACCCTGTCCCCCACCCCGTGCCCCTGCCGTTGTCCCCACGCCCCTGTGTCCCCCATGGCCATGTCCCCATCGGGGTCCCCGTGTCCCCATCCCACCCCGGTGCCCACGGTGGCGGGGGACAGACACGGTGCCACTCCTGCAGTGACAAAGACTTTATTGATCGGGGATGGGGTGGGGGGACGGTGTGGGGGACGTTGGTGACAGCGGGTGCCCTCGGAGCTGGCTGGTGCCTGGGGTGGGGAGAGGTGGCAGCGGGGACAGGGCACCTGCAGGCACTGTGTCCCCATGTCCCTGTCCCCCATGTTGTCCCCACGTCACCACACCCCCACGTCCCCCCACATCCCCATGTCCCATGCCCCTCCCGTGTCCCCCCATGTCCCATGCCCTGCCGTGTCCCCCCGTGTCCTATGTTCCCATGTCCCCCCATGTCCCCGTGTCCCATACCACCACGTCCCCATGCCTCCCAAGCCCCCGTGTCCCCCCAAGTCCCCTTACCCCCATGGCCCATGCCCCCATGGCCCCCCAAACCCACATGTCCCTCATGCCCCCACAACCCCATGCCTCCCCCATGTCCCCCAGTACCCCCATGTCCCCATAGCCCCATGTCCCCATGCCCCCCCATCCCCATGTCCCCCCATGGCTCGACACCCCCATGTTCCCGCACCCCCACGTCCCCTTGTCCCCCCACGTCCCTTCCTGTCCCCCCATACCCACATATCCCCCCATGTCCCCTTGTCCCCCCACGTCCCCCCACACCCCACGTCCCCACGTTCCCACACCCCACATTCCCATGCCCTCCCTCTCCCCCCGCCCTGGCAGCACCCATGGGTGCCCCCCCGTCCCCTTCCCGGCAGCGCTTTGAGGCGCCGCGTCCCTGCCCTCCGCTCGAGAGCCCTCGTGGGCCGGGTGCGGCCCCGGCGCCTGGGTCCCCGCGGGGTGGGTGGGGGGCTCACCTGCTCAGAGCTGCGGCTGGCACCAGCGCAGGTGGGTGCAGAGGCGGGTGGGGTTCTCGTTCCGCCCCAAGGCGTCCATGATGCGCGTCAGGGCGTGGTTCAGCAGGTCGCTGCACAGGTCCTGGCCGTGTCGCAGCTTCTTGCAGATGCGGTCGATGAGGTGCGTCACGGCGGCCTGCAGCACATGTCAGCGCCCGCCGCACGAGGGGCCTTGCCTTGCACGAGGGCCTTGCACAAGGGCCTTGCACGGGGGGGCACTGCCTTGCACGAGGGCCTTGCACTTGGGCTATTGCCTTGCACAAGGGGCCTCACTGCACACAGAGGTTTTGCACGGCGGCAGCACATGGGGGAGGCATCACCTTGCACGGGGGCTTTGCATGAAGGGGGCTCACTGTGCACAAGGGCTTTGCATGAGGGGCATCGCACGAGGGGGATCACTGTGCACAGGGGCTTTGCACGGGGTATTGCCTTGCACTAGGGCCTTGCACGAGGGGCTGCACTGCACACAGGGGTTTTGCACAGCGGCAGCACATGGGGGGGCTCACTTTGCACGAGGGCCTTGCACGAGGGGCATTGCACGAGGAGGTAGCGCCTTGCGTGGGGACCCAGCCTGGCCCGGGCACCTCGCACGGGGGTGGGGGGCCTTGCACAAGGGCAGCGCCTGGCACGAGGGGGTCGCGCGGCGTCGCGGCCCCCCGCCGCCTCACCTTGCTCTTGGGGTGCACCACGATGCCCTGCAGCGTCTTCACCACGTGCTTGCAGATGTCACAGCGCATGGGGCCGGTGGGCAGCGCCTCGCCACTCTGCACACACCCCCGCCTCAGCACCCGCTGCCAGCCCAGTGCCCCCCAGTGCCCCCCAGTGCCCCCACAACACCAGCCCAGTGCCCCCCAGTGCCCCATGTGTGCCCCCCAGCCCCTCCCTCCCCCGTGTCCCCGCCGTGTCCCCTCACCATGATGTCATTGTCGCTCAGCTCGTCCTCGATGTCGGGGAGATGCTGGAGCCCCAGGATGTCCAGCCAGGGCTCCCCCGCGCCCTCCGGCAGGGTGCTCGGGGGGGGGGCCTCGGCGCCCACCACCAGCAAGGCTGAGCAGTGCCACATCAGGGGACACGTCCCCATGTCCCCACGTCCCCACGTCCCCGCCCCTGCCCCCATGTCCCCTGCTGTCCCCCCATGTCCCTGTCACCCATCTCCCCCACGTCCCTATCGCCCTGGTCCCCGTGTCGCCATCGCCCTGGTCCCGTGTCCCCATCTCCCCCACGTCCCCATCACCCTGGTCCCCATGTCCCCATCTCCCCCCATCCCCCCATTGCCCTGGTCCCCGTGTCCTCATCTCCCCCACGTCCCCATCGCCCTGGTCCCCATGTCCCCCATGTCCTCATGTCCCCTTCCCCTCCTTGTCTTCATCCCCTCTTTGTCCCCAGCCCTCCATGTCCCCAACCCTCCTGCCCCCTTCCGCACCTCTGCCCTGCTCCCCATCCCTCCGTGTCCCCTCTGTCCCCACCCTACGTCCCCCATGTCCCCATCCCCCATGTCGCCATCCCACCAAAGCCCCATGTCCCCAGCCCTGTCCCCCATCTCCCCATTGCCCTGGTCCCCGTCCCCCCGCCATGTCCCCACCTGCCCCGTGGCCCTGGTCCCCATGTCCTCCATGCCCTTGTCCCCATCCCTGTCCCCCATAGCCCCATGTCCCCGCCCCCCCATCTCCCCCTCCCTGTCGCCGCTACCCCCCTGTCCGCCCCCGTCCCCGTGGGGGTCCCCACCAGTGACCGCGGCGAACAGGGCTAGCAGCATGGGGGCCATGGTTGCCCATCCCCGAGCCCTGGGGGCCCTTTATGTCCCTGCAGGGAGGGGTGGCACCCGGGGTGAGGGCAGGAAGGGCCCCCCCCCAAAACCACGGCAGCCGCAGCGGGGGGGCCGGGGGGACCCAGGCATCCGGGAACAGTGGTCCCCGGTCACGTCTGCTGGTGGGGACAGGGGGACATGGGGGGCTGGGGGAGTCCTTGGGGACCTGGGGGACACGGGAGGACAAGGGGAGGCCATGGGGACACTGGGGACACGGGGGGGGGGACAAGGGGAGAGCATGGGGACACTGGGGGGACAAGAGGAGACCGTGGGGATCATGGGGACATGGAGGGGGGACACATAAGAGGAGACCATGGGGACTATGGGGATACTGGGGTGACATTGGGGGGAGACAAGGGGAGGCCATAGGGACCATGGGGACACTGGAGAGACATTGGGGGGGACAAGGGGAGACCATGGGGACACTGGGGGGACAAGGGGAGACCATGGGGATACTGGGGGGACATTGGGAGGGACAAGGGGAGACCATGGGGACACTGGGGGGACATCGGGAGGGACAACAGGATACCATGGGGACTTGGGGGACATGGGGGGACACTGGGGGTGGACAAGAGGATGCCATGGGGACTTGGGGGACATTGGGAGGACTGGGAGGGGACAAGGCAAGAGCAGGGGGACTGGGGGGACCTGGGGGGACAAGGAGGGTCCTGCGGGGGGGACCTGAGGGACAAAGAGGGAGGCCAGGAGGGACCTGGGGGACTCTGGGGACCTGAGGGGATGTGGGGGGCCCTGGGGGTGACAAGGGGACACGGTGGGGACCTGGGGGGACTTTGGGGACGGGGGAAGATAAGGGGAGACCTGGGGGGGGGGGAGGATATGAGGGGAACTGTGCCACCCCCCTCTTCCCAGCAGGTCCCCGGGGCCACCGCAAACCCCAAAGCCACCGGGGAGGGGACGGGTGGGGCCCTGTCCCTGCCCCCCTTCCTGTCCCTGTCCCCCGTGAAGCCACAAGGCTCCGTCACCGTCACCTTCTTCTGCGGCACCGGGGGGGCTCGGGGGGCCAGGGCAGAGCCCCCGGGCTACTGCCACCGCCGGCAGGGGAACACCAGGACCCCCAGTGCCCCCCAGTAACGTCCAGTACCCCCCAGTAACCTCCAGTATGTCCCAGTTCCCCCTTGTAAGAGACCGAAACGTTAAGGCGGCTTGCTGGCGTTTATCAGATAAGCCGGGACACAGACCGCTCTCTTTGATAAGAGCCGAGGGCAAACTGCCCCTTGGCTTATCAGCGGCCGCTTGCCAGCAAGGCAACTGGAGCAAAGCGGCCGAGCCAGCAGGCCGCTCTGGTAGCCGCTCCGGCGGACACCAGCTGGCATCGGCCGGGCCACTTGCCCACCAGCAGTACGTTAGATGCGCGCGTGTCGGCTACGGGCTGTTGCCCTGGGTAGCCAAACCCAAACGCCCTCTCCGACAGAGGTGGCACACCGAAACGTGAGGGTGGCCACCCCCCGCCGAAGCCGGAGGGCCAGCGGGAGCCGCGGGGTGGCTGGGGCTGGCCGCCCCGTGCTTATTTCGGGAGGCTTGCCTCACCGCTGCCGAAGGTTGCCTGCCTTTCCCAGCGCTCCCCTCCTTCCGCAGCCCCGCAAACGGCTGGCGGGCGGCGAACGGCCTCCTCCGCGTCGCCGTCCCCCCTGGGGCCATTGCAGACCGCCCCGAGCTGGACCACCAGTGTCCCCCGTTGCCCCCAGTGCCTCCCAGTACCCCTGTTACTCCCAGTATCCCCCAATGCCCCCCTGTAGCCCCCAGTGTCCCCCATTACCCCCAGTGCCCCCCAGTGTCCCCCAATGGCCCCCAGTGACCCCCAGTGTCCCCCATTACCCCCAGTGCCCCCCAGTACCTCCCAGTACTCCTGTTACCCCCAGTGTCCCCCAATGGCCCCCAGTGACCCCCAGTGTCCCCCATTACCACCAGTGCCCCCCAGCACCTCCCAGTATCCTTGTTACCATCAGTAGCCCCCAATGCCCCCAGTAACCCCCAGTGTCCCCCATTACCCCCAGTGCGCCCCCAGTTCCCCCCAGTACCGCCAGTAACCCCAGTACCCCTATTACCCTCAGTTTCTCCAGTACCCTCCAGTACCCACCATTACCCCCAGTATCCCCAGTGCTCCCAGTATCCCCGCCCAGCACCCCCAGTGCCCTCAATTACCCATAGTGTCCCCCATTACCCCCAGTCTCCCTCCCATTACCCCCAGTCTCCCTCCCAGTACCCCCAGTCCTCCCCCGCGGCTTCCAGCCGCCAGGGGGCGCCGCCCCGCCCCGCCCCGCCCCGCCCCGCCCCGCCCTGGCAAGATGGCGGCGCCCAGGGCTGTCGGGGTGCTGCGGGTGAGGGACGGGGGGAACCGGGGGCGACCGGGGACAGCGGGAATGGGGGACACCGGGGACACCGGCTACGGGGGACACCGGGCATGGGGGATACGGGGAATGGGGGCCACCGGCTACGGGGGACACCGGCTACGGGGGACACCGGGCATGGGGGCCACCGGGAACACCGGGCATGGGGGATATACGGGGAATGGGGGACACCGGGCAGGGCCAGCGCCGGGGTCCCCGGCTGCTGCGGGTGCCCGCTGTCCCTCACCCCTGTCCCTCAGCAGGCAGCGCCCCGCATCCGCCCCGTCCCCGTCCCCGCTGCCCCCCGGCACCTCCACACCACCCCCGCCTGCCTCAAGGTGAGCCCCGGGGGTGCCCCCTCCCCTCCCCGCCTCGCCCGCCGGGTCCCCCCACCTCTGACGCCACCGTCCCCACAGACGCGGGCGGCGCGGGTGCGCGTGGGCAAAGGGGACAAGCCGGTGACCTACGAGAAGGCGCACGCCCCCCGCTCCATCGCCCACCGCAAGGGCTGGCTCTCCCTGCACACCGGTGGGTCACCCCGCAGCCCCCGGGGCCGGCGGGGACCCTGACGTGGGGCCGTGGCCGTGTGGGGCACGGGGCACCCCTGGGGATCCCAGGGACCGGCCATAGGGTGTTGTGGGGACAGGGACACCTGGGGCACATGGGCATCGTGGGGACAAGGCCATGTGGGGCATGAGGGCACTGGGGTCAAGCCACAGGGCACAGTGGGGACGGGGATTTGTGGACACTTGGGGACAGGGACGCGTAGGGCGGGCACACGATCACGGTGTGGCCAGCGTCCCTTGGCACGGCGCGGTGGTGCCGCCGCAACCCTCTCTGTGCCCGCAGGGAACCTGGCTGGGGAGCTGGGCGCGGCGGAGCGGGCGGTGGAGGACGCCTTCCTGCGCCACTTCCTCTACGGCACCTTCCCCGGCATCCTGGCGGATGAGGCGGTGCTGAAGCGCCGCGCCAACCTGCTGGTGGTCTGCGCCATGCTGGCGCGGGGCCTGGTGCCCGCCAAGCTCTACTTCCTGGTGGGCTACGCCGAGACCCTCCTCGCCCGCTTCTACAAGTGCCCCGTGCGCCTGGAGCTGCAGACGGTGCCCGCCAAGGTGGTCTACAAGTACCTCTAGTGCCCGGGGGGAATAAAGCGGGGTTTGTGCCCACCCTGCCCCGCCTGTGGGTCTTGGAGGGTTTGGGGGGCACCGCGGCGCCGTGGGGTCCTGGCCCCGAATGGCCCCCTCCCTCTGTGCCCCATCCCTGCCCTGCCCCTGTCCCCCCGGGGCCTTGTCCCCGCCATGCCCACGTGCCCCACGTATCCCTGTCCCCGCAGTGCCCGTGCGCCTCGGCCCCATGATGCCCGTGTCCCTCGCGTGTCCCTGTCCCCGCCACGTCCGTGTGCCCCACATGGCCCTGTCCCCACAGTGCCCTTTGGCTTGGCCCCACAGTGTCCTCGTGCCCCCTGTGGCCCTGCCCTGCGTGCCCCATCCCAGTGATGCCCACGTACCCCACAGTGCCCTGCCACCCCACATGTCCCTGTCCCCACGCTGCCTCTCTGCCCCACGTGGCCCTGTCATGCCCGCGTCCCCACAGTGCCCGGTGCCTTGTCCTCACCGTCCCCTTGTGCCCCATATGTCCCCATCCCCCTGGTGCCTGCGTGCCCCATGTGTCCTGTCCCCGTGTCCCCGTCCCCGCACAGCCCCCGGGACGCTTCAGAGCCAAGATGCAGTTTCTATATAAGGTGCCCCAGCATCCCCCGCCCGTCCCAGTTAAACCCAGTCCCGAATCTGAGAAAACCAGTTTAATTATGACAGCAGTAGAAAAAGCAGTGGCAGGGGAGGCAACGAGGGGCAGCGGGGCTCAGCCCTGCCCCGGGACTGTGGCCTTGGCCTTGGCCTCGGCCTCGGCCTCAAAGCAGGGGTTGCTGAGGGCCAGCCCTGCACCCTGCTCCGCACTGGCCACTGTGTCCCTTGCCAGCATCTGTGGGCTGGGTCCTGCGGGGACAACAGGAGACAGTGCCAGGCTGTAACTGTCCTCCCAGGGGGGACATCGGGGACAGGGCACCGTCCCCAAGGCGGGACAGGGGGGTCTTGCCCACGTAGCTGAGGAGGGCGGGGGGGAAGAGGAGGCCATGTGCCCGCCCCGCCAGGGTGATGATGAGGTTGAGGCGGAAGAAGATCTGGGCCTTGGCGAAGGCCAGCATCGCGATGGCGGGCAGGGTGGTCACAGCCACCCCGGCCACCACCTGCGCCCGGGATGGGGTTGGTGACAGCCGGGTCGCCCCGTGCCTCCGGTCCCCATCCCGTGCCCTCCTTGCTGCCCATGCTGACGGTGGCCTCAGTGGCTCGTTCCACCCGGCCAGGCTTGGTGCCGTGGGCGAAGGTGAAGGCGCAGGCGAGGTGGGACACGAGCTCCACCAAGATCCCCACGGCCTGCGGGGACAGGCTGTCACCCAGGGGCACCCGTGGGTGCTCCTCCGGGCTGGCACGGCAGGTTGCCCATGGCCGGGCAACCCATCCCGTGCTTGCGCACCCTGCCTGTCCCACGTCCCCGTGGAACCCCACGTTTCCCAGGTCCTTCTGCCACCTCCTGTACCCCCAAAGCCCCTCCATGTGCCACCCCACGTGCCCCGTGCCGCGACGAGGTTGATGAGGGCCACGGCGTTGGAGGGGACGTCCCAGCGGGCCACGCTGCGAGCTGCCTTCGCCCCTTCCCCTGCGTCCGCGCCTTCGCCGGCGACCCCCTCGCCTGCCACCCCGGCGGTGGGTGGGGGGTTCGTGGGGGCAGCCGGGGGACCCGTTGGGCTGGCGCCACCCGCTCGGTCCCTGGCAGCAGCCTTGCTCTGCCTGCGCTGCCCTTGCACCTGCTGCCCGTCAGCGCTTCGTTAGCTGGGGCTTAATTTCCTGCCGGCTCCCTCTGGGAGCAGAGGGCTCTGGGGAGGGGGTTCCTCCTGGGCTGCTGCTGGCTCCTGGGAGCAGAGCGGGGTGCTCCCCCGAATCATCCCACCCTGCCTTCAGGCACCCGGAGGTGAAAAATCCCCCCTGAGGTGAGTGACCGGGGTGATGGGAGTGAATTAAAATCACCACTTGCCTCAATTATCTCCTGAAAAATGTTTTTGCAGGGCGGGAGGGCTTTGGGGTTCCTCTGAGGGCATTTGGGGTGTGCTGGGGGGTGAGTGCTGGAGCGGGGAGGGGGATGTGAGACCCCCATGTCCCCCCAGCGCTGCTGGGGTGTTGTTAAGGACAGAGGCTCGTTTCTCCCGGGTCCGAAGGGGGTCGTGGTCCCGTGGCTGGTCGGTGGCCCCGAATCCACGGGACAGGCTGGGGGCTGTGGGACGGCGGGAGCTTTTGGAGGAGCCCTGGGTGCTGGTGCGCGCCTGCCCCAAGCCGAGCGGGTCGGTCAGCGACCATGGGTGGTGGTACGGTGGTGAGAGGGGCGATTCCTCCGTCCCACCCCGAGCGGGCCCGCCTTGCGTTAAATATCTCCGAAAGCCATTAGGAGCCCTCCTGGATAAAACAGAGCCAGCCGTGACCAGGCAAAGCCATGAGCTGGTTTCCATGGGGGTTTTTTTGCCGTTGCTGGTGTCTGCAGCACCTCTTACTGTCCCGAGCTGCCGGGGGGGCCTGTCGGGGCCAGAACGGCTGTGGGTTTCGGGAAATCCTTGCTCAGAAGCACGGTCAGGGGCCAGGGAGCGTGGCAGCGGCGAGGAGAGGGGAGCCCCGGTCACCCTGGCTGCCTCGGCGAGCGCGGGGGCACAAACGTACCCGCTGTCGTCTCTGGGGGCTGTGTGCTTATACATGCGTGTTTGTGCTCTGTGTGTGCATGTTTGTGGTGTGTGTTCGTCTGTGGTGTTTGGAGAGGGGAAGGGTCAGTCCAGCACCATGAAAACCTGCGAGTTTTCCCGGAGCGCTTTAGAGCAAGCTGCCCTCCATGCTGGTCCTGGTCTGCGCCAGGGTAGGAGCCTTTGTTCAGTGCTTTTCTTCCTCTTAGCCTTAGTTTTGGCCTAGAAAGTGGTACAAATCTCTTATTTTGTTTTTTCCCCTTTCCCCCCGGGACGGAGCACATCCACCTCGCCCCGCAGCCCGCCACGGCTCGTTTTGCTCCCGCAAGCGGCTGCGCGCACCCCGGGGAGCGCGTCGGTGCTTTCGTCAGGACGCGTTCGGGGACGGCCGCGGTAGAGGAGACGGCGTAACCGTGCCGTGGCGGCCAGGCCGCGGCTCGCGCTGGGAGCCGGCGGGGGTTTCGGAAGCAGATTGCTGCGGTTAAGGCAGCCCTGCGTTTCCGAGCCCTGGGAGCGAGGAGCCCGGGGAAGCGGCGCCTGAGCCACCGCGCTGCTGGACAGAGAGGTTGGTTTGTGCTCCTGCCGCCTTGGGAGTGCTGTCGAACAGAGGCCGCTGCTGGGAAACGCATCCAGGTAAAACAGGGAACGCTGGGCCGGAGCCGCGGCCGTGGGGCAGCCGGTGTGGGACAGCCGGCCCCGGCCCCGGCTGTTGCTCCTGCCCAGGCGGCCGTGTGCGCGCCTTCACGCTTGTGCCAGTGTGGATTCTGGCTTCCCTTCCCTTTCCCTTGCAGGCTGTCCCCAGCCGCAGGTGACCCCCTCCTTCCAGCGTCTGTCTGTCCATCCATCCCCGGCCTGGGGGTAAGTCCTTGGGGACCGCCTTCGTGCTCCCCTCCTCTCCTCTGTCATTAAGCTCTTGGCAGCGTTAAACAACCGTTAGCCCCAAGGGAGGCCAGTGCTTTGCCCAGCTTGCAGCAAACATTATTTTGCCCTGGGAAGTTTCCATCGGCTTTGATTCACTCCCCGAACACGGGCTTAACGCTCAGCAGCAGCCCGGTGCCGGTGTCTGTGCCAGGGAAGGGAGAACCCCCCGGGAGGTTACTGATGCTCGAATTCAAAGCGCCCGGGGCCACGCAGAAGACCCGAAATCAGTCAGGCGGGAAGAGGTCGCTGGTTTGCTCTGCCTGGCGCAGGGGGAGAGCCCAGGCTCCGCTCAGCAGCGCCTGCAGAGAGGAGAGGCAAAGGACACCAAGTGAAGCACCAGGCTGAACACAGGGAAATGTTACTGGGAAGGGGATAAAACACTGGCGGCGCTCTTCCAGCCGGAGACGTTTGGAACTGGCGCGGGACGGGGGCGTGCGTGAACAGCACAGCCCCCGGCACCCCCTGCCCTCACCCCTGCCCGCACAGGCCGGCCCGGCCGCTGGCGTTCCCCATCCCTCCGGCTGTCCCACCGGGACAGGCGACAGAGGCTGCCCAGCTCCGCTGCGGGCGAGAGGAGGACGCTGGGACACGGAGAGCCCTTAGCACGTGGATTAAGGCAGGCTGGCCTGGGGGGAGCCAGCAGCAGCAGCAAGAGACTCCTGACTCGCTCCCCGCTGGTTTCCAGCGGCTTTTCCCTCGCTGCAGCTGAGCGGGAAGCAGGGGAGCTGCGGGAGCGAGCCCTGGGCAGAGGACGGGAGCGAAGGGGGACGCGCAGCCTCCGCTACGCAGGGCGGTTGCTATCGAGCCCGGCCCGGCTGCGGGAATAAACCCAGGCGCAAAGCTGGGACTTTACTCCCCGTGCCCCCAGCCCCGACCGAGCCGAGGGGATGGCCCAGCCCTCGCTGCCGGCAAGCGGCCTCGCTGCTCTCCACGCTCTCCTGCGCTAGCGCGGAGCCTAAAGCCAGGCTTGAGCACAGGCTGGGGGCTCTGCAGAGTTAAACGCCTCAGTGCTGCAGGAGCCCAGGGCGCTGCCTCCGCTGCGGTAGGGCTGGGGAGCTCCGGCTGCACCCCACGCAAGCGGGGACAGGGCCCCTCTCCCGCCCCGGCCGGCCGAGCATCGCCGCCGCCGGCTCGGGATCAACGGCGTCCTGGGGAAGAGCCCACTGGCAAGGACAGCGCCAAATCCTCGGGAGCTGCCGCCCAGGCGAGGCAGAAGCTGGAGCGAGAGCCGAGGCAACCGAAGAGGAAAGGGGAGGAGGAAAAGCACCCGGGCTTTCACCCTGAGCCGCTCCCGTCTGCGAGCGCAGGCGGCGCGGCGCTGATCTCCTGGAGGTCACGCAGGCACCTGCAAAAAAACCACACACAAAAATTGCACAGCAGCCCCCAACCCCAGCTGGGGGGACCCTTCTTCAGGGGCCCCTGCACTGGAGCCCCCCCAAATGGCCGGGGCCCCCAACCCACGCAGCTGAGCCTCGCCCAGGCACCCAAGGGGGCCGGGCCCAGCCGGGTGCTGGAGGGGGGCACAGAAGCAGACCCGGGTGCTCACGGGGAGGGATGGGGGCCTGGGCTCGCCCTCACCCCCGTCGTCGCCCCGTGGATCCCCCACAGCAGGGGGCTGCACACCAAGGTCAAGTGCAGCCACCCACCGCCAGCATCCCCCACTCACCGCCACCACCCGAGCCCCCCGACAGCACTGGGGGGCACGGCACGGACCGCAGGGACCTCTCAGTAGCTCCCAGTAGGCAACCAGGACCTCCCAGCAGCCCCCAGCAGCTCCCAGTAGGCAGCAGCTAGCTCCCAGTAGGCAGCCGGGACATCCCAGCAGCTCCCAGTAGGCAGCAGCTAGCTCCCAGTAGGCAGCCAGGACATCCCAGCAGCCCCCAGTAGGCAGCAGCAAGCTTCCAGTCACTCCCAGTAGTCAACCAGGACCTCCCAGCAGCCCCCAGCAGCCCCCAGTAGGCAGCAGCTAGCTCCCAGTAGGCAGCAGCTAGCTCCCAGCAGCCCCCAGTAGGCAGCAGCTAGCTCCCAGTAGGCAGCAGCTAGCTCCCAGCAGCTCCCAGTAGGCAGCAGCTAGCTCCCAGTAGGCAGCCAGGACCTCCCAGCAGCCCCCAGTAGGCAGCAGCAAGCTTCCAGTCACTCCCAGTAGTCAACCAGGACCTCCCAGCAGCCCCCAGCAGCCCCCAGTAGGCAGCAGCTAGCTCCCAGTAGGCAGCAGCTAGCTCCCAGCAGCCCCCAGTAGGCAGCAGCTAGCTCCCAGTAGGCAGCCAGGACCTCCCAGCAGCCCCCAGTAGGCAGCAGCTAGCCCCTAGTAGGCAGCAGGTAGCTCCCAGTCACTCCCAGTAGTGAACTAGGACCTCCCAGCAGCTGCCAGTAGTTCCCAGTAGGCAGCAGGTAGCTCCCAGTCACTCCCAGTAGGGACCCAGGACCTCCTAGCAGCCCCCAGTAAGCACCCAGTAGGCAGCAGGTAGCTCCCAGTCACTCCCAGTAGGCACCCAGGACCTCCCAGCAGCTAGCTCCCAGTCAATACCCAGTAAGCACCCAGTAGGCAGCAGCAAGCTCCCAGTCCCTCCCAGTAGGCCCCCAGTAGCTCCCAGCGGCCCCACGGGGGTTTAAGCAGCCCCGGGCGGGCCCCCGGTGGGTGCAGCTGGGGGTCGTAGCTTCGTTAGCGCAGCCCAGCCTCGTTAGCACCCGGCCCCTGGGGTGCTCGGGGTGCCCCCACCCGCCCCCCGCCGGGAGAGCCCCCGCCTGCCCCAGCTGGGCTGGGGGCCAGGGTGGGGACGCGGGGTGGAGGGATGGAGGGATGGGGGATGGAGGGATGGGGGATGGGGGATGGGGGATGCGGGATGGGGGATGGAGGGATGGAGGGATGGGGGATGCAGGATGGAGGGATGGGGGATGGGGGAGGGGGGATGGGGGATGGGGGATGCGGGATGGGGGATGCGGGATGGGGGATGGAGGGATGGAGGGATGGGGGATGCAGGATGGAGGGATGGAGGGATGGGGGATGGGGGATGGGGGATGCGGGATGGGGGATGCGGGATGGAGGGATGGAGGGATGTGGGATGTAGGATGGAGGGATGTGGGATGGAGGGATGGGGGATGGGGGATGCGGGATGGGGGATGCGGGATGGAGGGATGGGGGACACGGGATGGGGGATGCGGGATGGGGGATGCGGGATGGAGGGATGTGGGATGGAGGGATGGAGGGATGGGGGACACGGGATGGAGGGACGCGGGATGGGGGATGCGGGATGGAGGGATGGGGGACACGGGATGGGGGATGCGGGATGGGGGATGCGGGATGGAGGGATGTGTGATGGAGGGATGGAGGGATGGGGGACACGGGATGGAGGGACGCGGGATGGGGGATGCGGGATGGGGGGGTGCGGGATGGGGGGTGCGGGATGGAGGGATGGGGGATGGAGGGATGGGGGATGGAGGGATGCGGGATGGAGGGATGGAGGGATGTGGGATGTAGGATGGAGGGATGTGGGATGGAGGGATGGGGGATGGAGGGATGGGGGATGGAGGGATGTGGGATGGAGGGATGGAGGGATGTGGGATGGAGGGATGTGGGATGGGGGACACGGGATGGAGGGACGCGGGATGGGGGACGCGGGATGGAGGGATGGGGGATGGAGGGATGGGGGATGGAGGGATGCGGGATGGAGGGATGGAGGGATGTGGGATGTAGGATGGAGGGATGTGGGATGGAGGGATGGGGGATGGAGGGATGGGGGATGGAGGGATGCGGGATGGAGGGATGGAGGGATGTGGGATGTAGGATGGAGGGATGCGGGATGGAGGGATGCGGGATGGAGGGATGCGGGATGGGGGATGCGGGATGGAGGGATGGGGGACGGGGGGATGCAGGATGGAGGGATGGGGGATGTGGGATGCGGGATGGAGGGATGTGGGCTGCGGGATGGGAGGGATGCAGGATGGGGGATGCGGGATGGAGGATGCGGGATGGAAGGATGCGGGATGGAAGGATGCGGGATGGAGGGATGGGGGACACGGGATGGGGGATGCGGGGTGCCGAGCCCTGGCACAGCTTGGTGCCAGCCCTGCCCATCCCACGCCCTTTGCCGGGGACGGAGGGGGGGCTCTGCCTTCCCGGGGGCCCGGATCCCTCCACCGCCATCTCCCCTCCGGGCGCTGTCCCCGGGCGCCTCCCGCGGTAGCGGCCGGCACACGCTGCTCTTTCATAATGAAATAATTTATTTTCTAACAGTTGAACAATACAGAAGTATCCATATACACAGCAAAGGTCTTCTAAAACACGTAGTTTCTAAAAATGCGTGTGCTAACTGTAATAAAAAGCACCATTGATGGCCGTGACACAGGGCTCCGAATGGCGCCGTGGTATTTACAGCAGGAACCGAACAGCTGGAACCAGGACGCGGATTCGCCCTTCTGCTGCTCCCCGGCCCTCGACTGCCCAAAACAAAGCCGATGCCGGAGTGGGTTCACTTCTCGGGAAGCAAAAAGAAGAAATGGGGGGTGGGGGGGTGGGGGGGAAGGAAAAGCACAAATAAAACGTGTTGAAATAAAAAACCGCCACACCGCCCAGACGGTTCTGGCTTGCAGGTTTTGGGCAGCTCGTGTGCCGCTACGCCGGATAAAGGAAAAGGATGAAAGAAACCTGGCGGCTTTCGGCTCGCCGCGGCAGAGCGAGGCCGTGACGCTTCCCGGGGAGCAGGCGCGGAGCTCGGCTACGGCAGCCTTCCCCCGGCACGGCGCCGCGTCCGGGCCCGAAACCCGCGGCGAAGGACGGCAGGTGGTGCCCGGGCCAGTTGCTACGTGGGGGACACATCGGGGAGTGATGCGCCGGGGCGGCGAGCGGCTCCGGAGGGTTCCGGATAGAGCCCCGTTCCCGGCAGCTTCCCGTTCTCCGTCTGGATGTGGGTCCTGCCTCTCGCCGCCGGGGAGGGCGGTTGGGGATTTGCCTTCCCCAAGGAAAAAGAAAAAAAAAACCAACCCAAAGCAGCATTTGTGACTCACGCCCGTCTGTGCAACGATCCGTTGTAAACGCGGGGTGCGCGAGCGGCTCCTCGCACCCCCTTTTTTTAATCACAATCTACAAAAATGTCCTTCCTGCAGCTTATTTCTTAGGAATGCTGGTGGATCAGTGAATTCCAGGAAAAGGCTGGCACAGCCGCCGGGCGCCTCGGCCGACGAAGGGGGACCCGGAGAGACTGAAAGCCGCCGGAGATGGTCCCGGCCGCTCGCCAGGAACCAGCTGCTGGATTTCCAGCCTCGTTCCAGGTTAGTGCATCGTTTCGGAGGGTTCCCGTTTCTCTTCGCCCTCAGGCTGGAGAGGAGCACATCCCAACAGTGCAAAGGTCCGACAATTATTCGTTTGGGACAGAAAGTAAAAAGGGGGGGGGAAGCAACCCCCACGCGGCATTTCACCAACACAAGTAACTCAAAAAGGCACAACACTGAAAAAAAGAATAATCTACGTCGAGTGGAAACCTTAAGACTCGCTCTATCTAAATGACAACCAAAAATCAAGCGTTTTCTACCTCCTGCTGAACGCCAGCGGTGCCTTCCCGACGCCTGGCGTCACCCTTCCCTGCTCAAAGACCTGCGGCTCCGTTGGGATTCCCGAGGCGGCTTCTGGAAGAGGGCGAGGGAGGGCTCTTGGCAAACGCCTACCGGAGCCACCAGCCTCAGCGTGCTGATATTCCACTTTCTTTTACTCTGTGCTTTTCATCTGTTTTGCCTTTTCCCCCCCCTTTTTGAAAGCGTAGGGGTTTTGAGCTCGTGTGCCAAACGCTGGCCGCCGGGGCTGGGGCGTACCGATGCTGAGGGCGTCCCAGGTGAGGGTCAGTGCAAATCTGCCGGACGTCGGAAAATCCCAGCTGCTTAAAAAAAAAAAAATCCCTGGTGGTTTTGATTTTCTCTCTTTTAAAACCTAGCACGCGCAAAAAGAGCTGAGATTTGGAGATTTTAGCAATCTGCTGGCCCCGTCGCCCATCCTCTTGCTTCTCAAAGACTTCAAAGGATCCGAAAATAGCTTAAAGATGTTAAAAAAAAAAAAGAAACAAAAAAAACAAATTGAGTTTTATATTGTTCATTCACTTGCACTTTGTGGAGCGTCTCGGTGGCTTTTGGCGGTTTAGAAACTGCGTTTCTTGAAGGGATTTGTACGGCCCGCGGGTGCGTGGGGACGCCCGGTTTTGTCTCCCACCGCTCGGAAAGCCCTCGGAGAGCGAAGCGGCTCCTCGCCGGGCGCCGGGGCCTTGCCGGGCACCTACGGGGACCAAGCAAGAGGTGGGAAAGACCTTTGACCGGCTCGAGGGGAAGAGAAATGCCTCCGTTAGCAGACCTCTACGTATCAAAGTTTCCAGGACATCTATAAAAGCAGAAAGTCGTAAGAATGTTATCTCCAGTACATAGAAAAATGAATAAATACTATCTATAGCTCGCGTGTTTTCTGTACATTTCTGTGTGCTCCCGGGTCGGGACCCCCCGCCGTCGGGGCGGTGGGAAGGGCGCTGGCCCTTTCTTGGCGCGTTCGGGTTCGTCTCCCTAAGGCAGCGACCAAAATCCTTCGCGAGCCCGTCTGAGTGCCTGAAAAGATCCCCGCCGGCCGGAGAAGTTCCTCGGACGCGCCGGTGAAGATCCGCGGGATCCCCTCGGGCACCGACGGCCAGAGGCTGTCCCGCTCCCCCTCGCCATCGGGTTATTGCTAAACTGTCGCGCAATGGATTTGAACGGGGCTGGGCATCGCTTCTGGAAAACAAATGAGGCATCATCTTTGTTTTTTTGTGCTAAAGGGATGGAGATAATCTTTGTTCATTCTCCGAGGTAGAAAAAATTTGTCCCAGAGACAAGAAGCGTGAAAAAAAATTCCAGGAGCCCTCGCCTAGAACAGCGATGTGCAGCCGCGACGCAGGAGGTGGGACGTCGCACGGGACGGGGACGGGGAGCGTTTGGTTTTAGGTAGGACAGAAAACTTCCCAGACCGGAGGCGTCCGACCCGAGGCTCTGCGAGAGGGGGACGATGACCGCCGAGCCCCGCAGCCTCCCCGAGCGCTGTTCCCCAGCTCCGGGGAGATGGCAGGGCTGGGCTGGGCTGTATACGGCTGCGCTGCTACCCTGAATATTTAGAGTTGGCGGCGATGAGCCCCCCGACTGACGTGCCGGCGGCTGGCGGTGCAATCCCTGTGCCCATCCAAGACGCGTCGTAGCTGAAACATTCCGCGTGCCGGTCGCCAACTTGCCTCTGCTCTCTCCCGGATCTAAACTACGCAAGAGCTGGCTCTGCCTTCAGATCCTCACCCAAAAACTCTACATTTGGGCCCTGTTGCCGATTATCGGGTACGTGATGTCACTGGGCAAACGCGGAGTAGATCTGGAATACCGGGGGGTGACAGCAAGCCAAAAAACCCAGGGGCGGGCTTTTGAGGTTGCTGTTACTGCTGCGATATTCTCGGGCGCTTCAAAACGCGGCTGGAATGTACGGTCTCGCAGAGAGGAGTTTCGGACGGGAAGAGAGAAGCCAGCGGATGCGAGCGGAGGTGCGCTCCGGGGAGCTGCTTGCCACCCGCAGCCCTGCGCCGTGTTTTGGGACTTCGGCAAAGCTCAACTTCATTTCGGTCGGCGGTACGTTAAGATTTCTTTACGTGCAAGAGAATGGCGGGACGGTCCAGTGTGCTACCTAACGAGATCCAAAAGGGAAAGAGCGACGGGTGAAACGGCTACGGGAGTTGCTTCTTATAGACCGAGAGAAGGCTTGCGATTGCTCTGCGACTTCAACCTCTTCACGCCGGAGCTGGAATAGCCCTCGTCGCTACAGACGCTCTGCAGGCTCCCTCTTTCGTCCGAGTCGCTCGGGCTGCTGCTGCTCCAGTCGAGGTCCGCAGGAAGGTCATCCGTGCTCTCCACGTCCACGTCTATCTCTTCTGCAAGAGGAACGGTTAGTGTCACAACGCGGCCGTTGTGATCTCCCGCCAGCCGGCCCCGCTCCACCCTGAGCGCAGGGTCTCACCTCTATCCGAGTCCGAGCGCTCCGAAGAAACAGTGGATCCAATGCTGTCCATCCTTATCCGCTCTATCCCCAGCTTCTCCAGCTGCCTTTTCAGGTGCCGCTGCTCCCGCTGCAGCTGGTCTATTTGGTGTACGGCTTTCCTGTCGTAGTCTTCAAGCTTCTGCAGAGGACGAAAGAGAAGGCACCCTGAGCTCCCCAGCCTCCAGCCGCGCGGGAAGCATCGCTTTCGCGACCCGAGCCACCCAAACGCGACCGCCGCCAACTACCGAGGGGCTCCCCGGCTTCAGCACGGCGGCCCGCACTCGGGACGTCGAGCGCATGCGGATGCAACTTTCCTCTGACAGACGTCGAGGCCGGCTGCAGCCTCCAGCCCAGGGACGGAGAGGTCTGGACCTGCCCCCCGGCCGCCGGAGAGGCACGTCAAGCACCCTTCCCCCTCCAAACAGTGTACATGCGCAGCTACGCTGGAGCCGGCCCCATCCTATTTATATATTTTCCACGTCTTTGATAACTAGGGAGTCGAGTGCAGCCCGGTGCCAGCGCTCCCCTGGTTATCTCAGCTCACGGAGCTCTAAACACACCCAGGGAGGAGAGCCCTGTCGAGTCAAAGTCTAAAGGACAGGGAGGGAAGTACAAAGTACTCTAGAAAAGAAAGGAAAAAAAGCAGCTCTCCTCCAGTCCCGCAGCCAGTCCCATCCCTAGGGCCTCTGGGCATTGCTGCGGTGTAGGCGGCGTGTAAAGCTCTGTGGCTGCCCTCTACGAGCCCGTTGATAAGGAGAATCGCAGGGACTCGCTGTGCCAGCGGTGAGAAGGGCACCGACCCGCAACAGCATCGACCTCCAGCAGTGTTTCCAAAGCAACGTTCGCACCCGGCCGTTACCTTTGTCCCGCTCAAGGATCCGGATGGCCCAAAACCCTGCGCCCCGTACGGCGGTGCTGCTCTCGAAGCCGAGCTCGGCACCCACCCGACGGGGACGGAGCCCAATTCATTGCACCTCCCAGAGCAGTACCCAGCCCACGCTCACCTTGATGTGCAATTTAGCTTTCGTTAGTAAACTCAGGGTGGTGTGCCTGCTGGCTTCGGGTCCGAGCGGAACCAGCCCTTTCAGCTTCTCCAAACACAACCGCAGGTGGGCACGCCTGTAGGAAGATCACACAACACGCTGAGCGCTCAGGCACCCGCTTCCCAAACGGCATTTCCCCCTGCAAGCGCGGATAATCAGGGTGGTCGGAAGCGAAGCCGAACCAGACGCCTTCCCGCACTCCGGCGGCTTCCGTACACCGGGCGAAAACTGCAGCCAGACAAAAGGACCTCTCTGAAAAACCCGCCTCTGGCTTCGGCCAGCCCCACCGACAGAACCCTGCCGGCGCCTTTCGGGCTGTCGGGACGCTTGCTGGCGAGGAGCGGCCAGAGACCTCGACTGGCTCCAGTACCCCAGAATGAGGGCCTTGTGCATATACAGCTGTAACTACAAGAATCCAAAAGGGAGAAGTTAAAGATCTGCACTTTTTGCAGACCAAAAGCCTTTCCAGATCTGGGCAGCGAGACAGAAATATATTTTTTTGTAAGGCTTGAACTTTGAAAGTTCATACAGGCTCAAAGGCAGAGAAGGCCAAACTGTCCCCATCCCTGGACTTGTCCAAACTAACCACTCTGTGTTGCCAACTTATGGGGTGTTCAGTTGCCAGGCGAGAGTATCCACTTTTGATCTTTCTCCTCCCAAAAAGCTTCACTACAGGGATGCTGTTCGCTCACTGCCTTGCTCCACCGACAGCTGAAGCCGTCCGGGCCGACGCCACGCAGCTGTAAACCCAGCGTGTCCCTTGGGAGCGCTTCCTTTCCCTGTTTTCAGTAGGAACGGGCCAGGTTCGGATCCATCGCCTTGGCACACGCAGCTCCGGTCAAAACAAAACCAGGTCCCTGAGGGAATGCCGGCACCACGCTCCTCGGCCGCCCCGGCGCAGCAGCCTGCCAGGAATCCCTCCCTCCCCGTATAGCACCCAGATTTTGTCCGCGTTCACCCGTAGGCTAATGCTCCACCGCTCGCATACCACCGCCGAGGGAAACGCTGGCTCCTCGAGGAAGCCCCTTTATCTGTGGATAACCGAGATGCTCCCAGTTCGGGCCGGCTTCCCTCGTGTTCACCACTCCAGCCCCAGATTTAGGTCACATTCTTGGGCATCAGTTGCAACACCCGCCTTTGAAACACCCGATCGACACAGGCAGCTGCAAACTGGGATTTTGCAAGTACCTGCCTATCTTGTTCTGGGCATGCTAGGAGTAAACAGGCATTTGCCCACACAAAGCACCTTCTGAATTTCAATGCCAACAACACACGTGCTCTTTACCGTTCGGGTAAATCCCAAACACGGACAGGCTCAAAGATGAGCCTTTGCAAAGATGATTCTTCTGAGCAGGGGGAGGAAGAGCTGCCCGGAGCGGTGCGGACCTGTCTGACTGCTGTGCCGGCTTACAAGTGATTTACCTGCGAGATCTAGGGACAAGCGCTAGCCCAGCCGCCCTCTGCGAGGGCTGCGGCAGCACAATGGAAATCCTCGGCTACCTCTGCTAAAAAAAAACCCCTTGTCACGCTGGCCTTTCGCACCAGAAAAACATCGAATGGAAAAAACCAGCCCGCCCTGCCTAGCAGAAGTTACGCAGGGGTAGCGCAGCAGCAACCCGCCCCGCTCGGCCAGTGCCGAGCCAGTTTCTGGATTACACAACGCCAACGCCGGAGTCAAAACTGGGGTTTCCGCTTCAAAGTTAGAGGTGCAGCCTACGTAAAAGCGCATTTCTGCCATGCTTCACCCAGCTGCAACTGCTGCCACGCTTAAAAACCCCCAGAAATCCCACTGGCTCATAATAATAAAAGAAAAAAACCCCTCAAAGGATTCATTTCCCGGGCAAAGGACCTTCCAAGCCCATCGGCTCGTTTCGTTGCGCTTGTCCTTACGCCCCGGGAGATACCCATCGTCCCCTCGCTCTCCCTCCCCGTATCAAACCAAGCTGCTCCTCGTGCCGGGGGCGAAGGCAGCAAACTTTGGTCGAGGCTTCGATTCACCGGCTCGACCGCCACAGGACGGGATTAAGGCGTCTCTAACGAGGAGTGAAGGAAGAAGGGGCGCGCAACCCCTGTCCAGAGAGCAGCTCATGTCTCCGCCCCGTTCCAAGGGGTGGAAAAGACGGAGCATTTACTGCGCTCGCTTGTGCAACGCTACCAACAGGATTTCGACAGGGCTCTGGTCTGAACAAGGCGAGAGGGACGCAAGGCGAGCCTGAAGTAATCAAACGCTAGTTTTCTCTGTCTTTTCAAAGGGGGAATAAACGTCCCTGGCCTTTTCTAACCCACGTCACTTGGGACAGGGGCAGCTCTGCCTCTTAAAATGCAAACCAGCCGAGTTCACGCCAGTCCTGCACTGGCAGCGGGACACGGCAAGATGTGAGCTGCATCCAAGGCTTGCTGAGAAAAGGAGCAGCCCATCAAGGACACAAAGCCATCCTTCAGCCGGACGACAAAGACCGCACCGGTCTGTCACCCATAACCACAGTTATTTGTGTGCACAGCCCTGGCCGGGTACCTACACCCCGACTGCAGGCGAGCAGAGGATGACGGCCATCCCACCAGCACGGGATTGCCTCCGGGAACGGGGAGAGGGCTGGAAACCCTTCTCCCTAGCAAGCTCAGCGGTGGGATGAAGGGTTTCACCAGCGAAGTGGGAACTGGCAGAGGAGATAAATATCATTCCCACCTCCTTACTGCACAGCTGCTCTGGCGGCCGAGGACAGGGAATGCTTCAAGTCCAAGCACTCACCTTGGGCAACATCGGGATCCTCCTCGGCGGCCATTTAATCCAGCCGTCCTGTCCCTTCTCTCCCGCGCCCCACCCCAACGCCGCCTCGGCTCCCCGACCCCGGTTCCCCATCCCCTGGGAAAGCAGCGATTCACCCAAAGCCGGCTCCTAACCAGCCTCCAACACTCACCTGTTCTTTTCCATCTCGTTGTGCATTGACCTGAAAAAGAAAGAATAAGTTATTAACTCCTCCGTCTGACTAGGTACACGGCAATTAGGATTAACACATGGGCCTTAGTAAACAATCCCCGGAAAATTTCAAACCTCGGGGGCTTTTGGAGCCGCTCGGTACCCTGGGGACGGCAAAAATGGTGGAACAGACACAGACAGGCCGGCGCAATGGAGAAATTGCCAGATAAATAGCAATAAAAGGGCCAGTAAAACCGTAAGATGGGATTTCAATGCGGAGAGGCTCGGTTTTAGAACTAGGACTAGGAAGAAGCAGCTGTATCAGCGCCATGATGCAAGAGAGGGTAGGCCACCCGAAAGCGAACGCTCTCCGGGCTCGTGGTGGCGAAGGGGAAGCGCCAGCCCCACGACCCACCGCAGGCTCGGGGCAGAAGGGCCGACCTCTGGGCGGGGAGGGGGAAGTTGCTCCATCTCAACACAAACCTGCAACTGAGCCTCTATCGGAAAGAAAGCGGGTTTTCGGGGAGCGCAGGTGCCCCGGAGCACTTTTTTTTAAAGCAGCTTTTTCAAGACTTCTTGCACAAGAAGGGCAGAGAAAGCGAGAGGAGCATCTGCAACTCTTGGCACGTAAAGCGAAGGGCCAGGGGCTGACGGCTCCGCGGCAGCTCGGGTGCTCGGTGCCACCCTCGGGGAAAGCACCCTGCTTTTTGAAGGCCGTGCAGCGTCCGAGCGGTCGCGTCTCGCGCCAGGAGCCCCGGACCAGCTCAGAACACGACGGCCATACAAGACGGCGACCGGGAGCCCCCAAAGTCTCGACGGCGTCTGACATTCATGTCTCTCTGCTGCTCAGCCAGTCGTCTCTCTGCAAAACTGGGGCGAGCTGCCAGGAAGACAACGCACAAAGAAGAGCTTCCCCGTGTCCAGCAAGGGGTTAGCACCTCCTAACGAGAGACGCCAAACCCAGGTGTGCGTTACGTCCCTTTACAAATTCTCCTGAAGCTCCTAATTTCGACAAAGGGCAGAAAACACAAGCTACTACTTATTTTCTTTCCATCAAAACCCGGGACAGCTACACGAGCCCGTGACACCAGGACCAATGCTTAGGGAAGAGCTGCTTCCCTGCCCATGCTCTCCTTAAAAGCTCGAGAGGCCATCTACTCTAATTTAGGAAAAACGTTGTTACATGCTTGAAAACTTAAAGATGTGGCAAACCCAAAGGCTGTTCGGATAAGGACGTGTACCTGGAAGCCCCTGTCGGCTCTGGGAGCACTGGTTTCCCCCAGGCCCCGACACCAAAGCAAAACCAAGGGATGCCACCGATGCGCCGGTCAAAGATGCTCACTGAGGTCCTCTTTGCTTCGCCAGCAGCATTTCGCGACGGATCGCCAGCGCTCGGGAAGCCACCGCAGCCCTCCTCCCATCTTTCTAACGAGATTCGTCTTAGCCTGGCTCCTTTCTGGCTTTCCGGTGGTGCTGGTTGAAGCAATCCGCTCTCAAAGGCCAGCGTCCCGCTCGCAGTCCAAAACCATTCGATTCCAGTGGAGATGCTTCCCAGTTAAACGGACGGGCGTTATCCTGACACGCAAGGGAACGGCGAGGTCTCCCGAGCAGAGCATCTGCAAGCAGCCAGGAAGGACGCGGCTCTTCGGCTCCCATGGGATCTCGCCATTCAGCTTTTTTCTGGATAAAAGTCTGGTGCGTTACGCCGAGCCCTTCGCCACAGCACTCGCACACCTCAGGCAAGGCGACGAGCTGCAGCCAGCCTGAGCTCTGCCCTTGGTGGTAAATAAGCCAAACGCTTTTTGAGCATCGGTACCGACCGAGATGACGGCTCCCATCACCACCACGCTTTTATTAATAACAAATTAATTCCCTCTTCCGAGGCTTTGTTTCAGAATCCTTCTCAGCATGGGGTTTTTTTTTTTGGTTTGCATCCCCAATCACTAATATTCAGAAAAAGGTTCCTTAGTTGATGGATTTTATTTTTGGATAAAATAAGAGGGGACAGGGGATGAGAGGGGACCGCAGCTTCACCCTGGGGCTGGCAGACGGCTTCGCCGTGTCCCCAGGCCCCTTCCCCAGCGCCGTCATGCCCACGGAGTTGCCGATCGCGCCTCCCGCTAACCGAAACCTCGCCTGTCAGCCCCGAAACTTCACCTGACGGCCAGCGTTGCCTTCAAAACGTGGTCTTTTCTCCTGCAGACCACAACAGAAGAAGGTGGTAGCAGCACGTGCCGCAGCTACCCGTTCTCTTTTTAATACAACGCAGACTTTTGTTCTGCTGTTCTGATTCGCCTTAAGTGAAGAACAAGCACCAAATCTTCCAAAAAGGAAATTCGGAGCGTGTGCAGGCGCGACAAACACCCACGAATTCGCTGGGAGCCTGCTTGAGACGAGACTGAGACACCTCACCTGCCGTCTGCTCCCTCGACGGGAGACCGACGGCCCCGAAACTCCTGTGCCGGAGGGAGACGGAAACGCCCCGGCTGGGGGAGACACCGGGAGTCAGGGTACGAACAACACTCACGGGGCGTTCCGGGCGGTATTTGTTGTTACAGCAGCTATCAAAGGTCAGCTGTCACTGCGCCACGCAGATGAGTTTGCTCCCAACCAGGAAAATGTGACATATCTGGTGACATCGCCGCGTTGCTCCTCCCTGGGCAAACAGCCTAAAACAGGCTGGCGAGAAAGGAAGCGATCGGCCGCCGGTGACGTGTTGGGAGGAACCTGCCCGGCCTTCGCTCTGCCCGATGAAGTTTCCCTCGTAGCCGTTTCGAGGGGCTGGATGCGCGTGTCCTGGCACGGAGGCGGCATTCCGGAGCCAGCCCTCCCGAAAATCAGCCGATAATTTCACCTCGCTGATGCCCCCAGTGATTTTAGCATTATTAAAATGACCGAATAAACCACGACAGGCGCTGGAAGGAAAGAATTCTGCACGGTGACTCTGGTTTGCACCGTGACACAAGCGCCGGCTACGAGGTGGCAGCGTTCGTTGTACAAAACATGAGAACGAGCAAATAAAACAAGACACGGGAGCGTTAAGCGATTAATCCACGGGCCTGGGAGGCATAATTAAATACTCCCTGAAAAAAAACCAACAGTTTTTGGTGGGACTTGCTCCCGCAAAACAACGCAGCTGCCTGGATCCGACTTCAACTCGGACAAAAGGCGTTTCGGTATTCCCAAGAATGGGCTGCGTATTGAACACCAGCGAGGAGCAGCCTGCGTCGAGGCTCTGGATGGATTTCGGAGAGGATAACTAAGGAATTTCCTTTTTTTCCAAAGGAAAGCAGCACTAGGTGATTTAACTTAAACGTCGAACAAAACCCTGTGCTCGGCCAAAAGCGTATTAAAAAAATTTCACTTTCTTTACGGAGAATCCTCACGGACCGAGAGCGGTTTCACTTCCCGAGCGTCGGCGCAAGCAAGCCTGAAATCAAAAGCCCAACTTCCACCTTCCCTTCAGCACACCCCGCCACGTCAGAGGATTGCACGGTTCGTGCCCCAGTTTGCCCAAGACGGGAGGTTTCCCCCCTCACGTCTCGCCACGATGCTCCGGAGAGACACCGGCCCGGTGGGCAGGCGTCAATCCGAATCCGGGGGCCGATGGGAATCTCTCGACGGAGGCGTTGAGGGAAAAGGGGTGGCAGGGTGGTGGTGGGGGACCGCGGGGCTGGCAGGGTCCTATGCCTGTGACAGCGCGATCCTACCGGATCCCAGGGTCCCCACGGCAGGAGGGTCCCCAGCCCTGCCAGCACCCCATGATGGCAGGATCCTACCGGATCCCAGGGTCCCCACGGCAGGGGGGTCCCCAGCCCCGCCAGCACCCCATGATGGCAGGATCCTGCCGGATCCCAGGGTCCCCATGGCAGGAGGGTCCCCAGCCCTGCCAGCACCTCTTGATAGCAGGATCCTGCTGGATCCGGGCACCCGGTGACCGCAGGGTGCCCCCAGCCCGGCCACCTGCCCGGTGACAGCGGGACCTCACTGGAGCCCAAGCACCCCCGTGAGAGGAGGGTCCCCCCGCCCCGCCAGGCACCCGGTGACAGCGGGACCTTACCGTATCCCAAGCACCCGGTGACCGGAGGGTCCCGGCACCTCACCGGGCCCGGTCACCCGGTGACCGGAGCCCCCGCCCCGGCCCTGCCAGGCGCGACCCTGACAGATCCCGGCACCCGGCAACGGCCGGGCCCGGCCCCGCCAGGCCTCGGGGCTCCGGCCCGCCGCGGTGCCCCCCGCTCCCGGTGCGGGGCCCCCTGGTGCCCCCGCCCGCTCCCGGCCGTTACCTGCTGCCGCCGCCGCCGCTCTTCCTGGCCTTGGCGCGGCGCCGCAGGGCCTCCCCGTCCTTACCGCCGGGCAGCAGCGAGGCGTAACCGTGCTCGGCTTCTGCGGAGACACAACCGCGGGCCGCCCGTCACCGCCGGGCCCGGCTGAGGGGGGAACCGGGCCGGGCCGGGCCGGGGCCGGGGGGGGAAGCGGTACCTCGCTCCCGCCGCTCCAGGTACTCGGCCGCCTCCAGCAGCATCTGGATGTTGAGGCCGCCGCAGGCCGCCATCTCGCCGCGCTGTGAGGGCCGGGCCGGGCCGGGCCGGGAGCGGCGGCGGCGGGGGGGGGAGCGGCGGCGGCGTCCGTCCGCCTCGCCCGGCCGCTCCGCCAGGCCCCGCCTCTCGCCGCCGCTCATTGGGCGACGCCCCCCCCGCCGCCGCTTCCCATTGGAGGGAACGGTGAGGGAGGCCCCGCCCAGCGCCCGCACGGGTGGGAAGGCGGTAGGGGGCCGTGCCCGAGGCCACGCCCCGCGCTCGCCGTCATTGGGTGAGAGCGCCCCGCCCTCCCACCGTTGGTCCGCCCCCCGCAACGCCTCGCCCGCCCCTCCCGACCGCCTCGCCCTATTGGGCGGCACGCCCTGCCACTCCCCTCGTCCTGACTCACTTCCTGCCCGGGCAGCCAATAGCGGGGCGGGAAGCGGAAAAGGGGCGGGGCGCCAGCTCCAGCTGGCAACGTGCGGCCGGGGGCCGCCGAGCGGGACCGCTCCCCGCCCCCCCCCCCCCCCCCGGCAGGGACCCCCCGTTAATTAGCGAGAGCCGTTAATTACCCAAAGAAGGAAGCAAAGAAGCGAGCGGGACAGCGCGAGGGCCTCAAAAAATAAGCAAAAAAAGGGGTTTTCCGCGATACAAGGCCCCAGGCGGCGGCGGCGGCGTTAACTTATTAAGTTAATTTATTTATCTGAACTTCTATGGACTCGCGTGAAACGGGAACCGAGGCGCTGTGGGTGAGGTCCCCGGGCAAACAGCCGGCCGGCAGCCTCCTCGCCCCTGCTTGATTCCCAAACTATAAAAACAAAAGGAAACAAAACCGGCGGGGGTTTTATTGTACCGGGGGCGGCGGGGCGACGGCAAAACCCCGCGGGGAAAGCACAGGGAAGGCCCGGCGAGGGACGGACCGCGAGGGGTGGCGCGAAACCAACAGGGAGCGACGCCGGGGAAGGGCGGCGCGCAGGCGCTGCGGCGGCGGGGCAGGGCGAGCGCGGCGGGCTTTGTCGGGAATAACCCAAATTCCTCCCAAATCCGGTTTCCGCGCCGGCGCCGGGAAGCCGAGTCCTTCTGGGCGGGCGGTTCTGCCCCGAGCGCGCCCGGCGTCAGGCGATGAAATCCAGGGGTCTGTTGAATCCTCCCTTTCTGTTCATGTACTGCCTGCGGCCGGAGGGAAGGGACCGGCGTCAGCGCCGGGGACAAACCCCACGGCCGGAGAAATCTGCACAGAAACAGCCGAGGGCGGCCCGAAACCGCGCTCGGCGGCCGCGGGGAACCGAATTCCCCAGGGATTTGCACCAACGGGGGCAGGAAACCTCCCACCGAGGCGTCGGCTGGACCGTTTGCCAGTAAAAACCCCAAATGTTGCCTTTTTCCGAAGGCCCGAGAAGCCGGATCGCCCCCCCGCACGCGCCGAGGCGGCGGCTTCGACGTACGGCCGCGGAGTTTCCTCCGCGCTGCGTTATCTCATCAAAGAAATTCTTGTTTTACCCGACAAAAAGGCTGGGCACAAACCTGTACTTCCGCTTCTGCGACACGTTGATGGCGTACGCGTTTGCGGCACCGTCCACCTTCTTCCCCTGAAAGACACGAAGGAAAAAGGTCCTGAAATTCAGCATTTTGTCCCCAAAAAGGGGACGTGACACCACTGAGCCCGCCGGAGGCAGCTGCGGGCTCCACCGCCCCGATCCGCACTCACTTTTGTCGTGTCGAAAGAGGCGAACCCCATCATTTTCATCATCTCGATTTCCTCTTCCGTCTTGCCCTGCAAATCTTCCTCTGCCGAGGCAACAAAATACGATATTTCAACAAACGCAGCTGCCGAGGTTCGCCAAAACCATTTTAAATAAGCACCCGGGTGTCCGCTGGGCTGGTCCCGGCCCAAGCGGGGAACCCAGGACGTATTTAAGGAGGAAAATCCCCCCCCTCACCCGTGATCTGACGCTCTTTGCTTTTGGAGTCCTTTATCTCCTTCTTCTCTTCATCCCGCCTCTCCTTCAGCCGCGGCGGGGAGGAGGAGCTGGATCGGTGCCGTCTCGGTGACCTGACGTTGCAAACGCAGGCGGGTTTGCGGCTTCCCGCCTGTGCCGTTACCGCAGACGGTTCTTACAGCGTTAACGAGCTCCCACCGTCCCCGTGCTGCCCGAACCGCGCCTCACCTGGGCTCTCCAGCTCGTTCCCGCCCCGGCGGCGGCGTTTCTGCCCCTCACCTGGATCGCCTCCTGTGCGGGGAGCGAGAACGGCTCCTCCTCCTGTCCCTGTCCCGGGACCGGGATCGCTCTCTTCGCCTCCTCTCCCTCTCCCGCGAGGTGGATCGCGAACGCCTGCGCTCTGCTCGGAGAATGGCAGCGCTCGGTTCAGCTCTCCCCTCCTCGCGTCTCTCCCCCTCCGCTGCCCGCTTTTCAAAGAAAACCCCGTCGACGCTGTGACAGCTTCCCAGCAGAGACCCTGCAACAGCTCCCTCCCACCTGATCCCTCCGTGGCTGGGCACAGAGGTCCCCACCAGCACCCACAGAAGTGGGAAGAGCGGCAGGAAAAGCCCTTCGCCCAGGAGCGGGGTGACCAACCTGTCGCCAGATCGGTCCCCGAAAAGCTGAGGTGCGTGGAAGGGGACGGGACCGGGTGTGCAGGAGGAGGATGACGAGGAGGAAGAGAAGGAGGAGGAGGATGAAGAGGATGAAGGGGAGGAGGAGGAGGAAGGGAGCCTCTGCTTCCCCCCGAGTGAAGAACCGAGGCCTCACCACCGCCCCCCGCGCCGTGCAGGCGGTTCACCCCCTCGCCCAAGGGCTGGGGCAGGTCCCAGGGCCCTCTCCCACCCCTGGGCCGGTGGCCTGGGCTCCCCGCCCCGGGCCTGGCTCCTCCGCCTTCCGCCTAGGGCCCGGCTCCTCCACCTTCCCGCCTAGGGCCCGGATCCTTCCCCGCCTCAGCGCAGCCCCGGCCCGCCGGGGCCGGATCCGCCCCTCGGCGCAGCCCGGTCCCCCCGGTCCGGTCCCCCCGGGCTCTCTCCTCCCCCCCGGCCTCTCCCGGTGCCCCCCGCCCGGCTCCCGCCCCCCGTTCCCCCTCACCGCGCCGCGGCGGCGACCGGGAGCGGCTGCGGCCCATGGCCGCCCCTCAGCGCCCGCACTTCCGGCCGCCCGGCCCCTCGCTCCCCGCGCTTCCGGCTCCCCCCCAGGAACCGGCGCCGCCGCGCTTTGGTTCCGCAGCGAACACGGTCCGGAGGGGGTCCCCAAGGCGGCGGGGCGGCTGAACCCCCCCCTCCCCGGCGGCCTCCCCTCCGCTTCCAGAGCCGGCGGGTGCGGGCCCGGGGCCTCGGCCAGGCCGTGATCCCCACACGCCCACCCAGGCCCGCAGCGAGGCCGTGATCCCCAGCCCCGGGCCGTGGCCCAGGCCCAGGCGGAGGCCATGGCACCCCCCAGCCCCCCTGAGCTCCACAGCGCTGGCGGGTGCCAAACACGGGGTTTATTTACAGACAGGCGTTACACAGCGCTTTCCAGCGACGATTGTCAGACACCGGCGGTTGCCCTCGCCAGCCTGCTCCCGCCCGGCCGCCGGGCAGGTGGCCGCCTCTCGGCCTGGTGCCGGTGGGTGCTCAGCAGCCGCGTCCTCGCCGCGGCGTCCGCCCGCCCCAGGCGGCAACGCAGGCGCTGGCTCCGGTTGAAACCCCGGCATCGCCCTCCTCTCCTGTGTCGGTGTATCTGTGGCCGAAGATGGAAATCCGGCCTCTCTTCTTTTCAGTTGAGGGTGTCGATATGGAGGGCGATGGGCAGCAGTCGGCACCTCTCGGGGCACCGGGTCGACGATTTGCCTCGCAGCCGGGGATACATCCCTGCCTCCCCGCCGCAGAAAACCCAGCCCCAGAGCCCGGCCTGGGGTGCTCGGGGCAGGGCAGCCTTGCCAAAAAAAAAAAAAAAAAAAAAAAAAAAGGCGAGAAGAAAGCAGCGAGCCAGGGCAAAGCGCTGGCAGGGGAGCGGGGGAAATTCATCTGGGGGGAGCGGGGATGCCCCGACGGTGGAGGAGCCGTGGCATCGACGTGATCCTGTATCTGTGTTCTTTAGCGAAGCGGTGAGCACCCACGTCATGGTGGCGGCCATTTGAGCCTTCCTCCCTGCTGAAGGCACCGGTGTCTCTCACTTCCCTACACTGCACGAGACGCCCAAGGCACCCCGGACTTCCACAGGGGTGGAAATAAATCCCCGTCTCCTCTGTAAAGCCCCTGGCCCCCAGGGAAAAGGGGTCGCAAAGCCCCTGGGGAGAGACCCTGGGAGAAAAAGGGGCCGCAGCCTCCCCGCGGCAGCGCTGGCCGCTCCGGTGGTGGGATGCGCGGCAGTGTCGTAATTCAGGTAATCGCCCTGGGAGCGACCATGCCGCCTTGGGGAGGCAACGCAGCAGCCCCTGCGGGGGCTTCCCTGGCCCGGGCCGTGCAGAGGGACAGGCCAGATGACAAAACGGCCTCAAAGAGCCTTAAAATCAGTGGCAGTAAACAACACCCCACGGGGAACGGTTACAGAGCTGTGGTTTGCGTCCCAAAGGCTGTCTGCTGAACGGGCGAGAGCACGGGGCTGGTGTTCACGCCGTCCCTTGCAGATAGCGAATTTGGGAGCCCAGGGTCCCCCCCTCTGCCCCCGTCCTTGCAGGAGCAGGATGGGGAGCTGCGCTCTGACCCCGGCACGGGAGCTCAGGGCGGATATCGGGCAGGGCAAACACTCTCACAAAAAAACGGGCTCAGGTCAGCCCTGGGGCTCTGGCAAGACACCTGCCAGGTCTGTGTCTTTGCAATTCTTAAAAACCTTTGGCATTTTACTTCGCAATTCAGAATTTGCCTGGCATGCCCCATATCACAGCCCTGCAAAGGGAACCAAACTGCATTTACAAACCTCCTCCCTTCGACCCACAGCTGCCTGCACTGGCCCCGCTCCTTGCCTGCACCCGCTCCCTGCCTGCACCCCGCTCCGTCCTGTGTCCTCGCTGCCCCTAAAGTTGCCACCTGGCCCGCGGCCTTTCTGCTCTTCCAGAGGGGAAAACAAAAGCCGAGAGCTGCCTCGCAGCAGGGAAAACTTTGAAAACGCAGTGGTGGCACGTGGGAAAACCATATTGGGGTGAGGAAACCCAGTGGCCTCAGAGAGGGGGTTCTGGGGCTCCCCGCTACGGCCCCAGCGGACAGGACCTGGTGGGCGCTTAGGGCGGCGGCAGGGAGCCCCGTCCCCACGGGCAGGCTTGGAGCAAGCACCCCTGGATGACGGCAAAGCCCTGTGGCTCACGGGAGGATGGGGGCTGATCCTGGTGGTTTTATCCCCTAAATACCAGCGTTAGAGCGGCTGCGGGGAAAATCGGCGTCGCTGGTTTCCTTCTTGCCTTCGGGCAGGGCTGGGAGGTTGTAACCATGGTCGTGTCACCATACGGAGCGCTGGAGGCGGGGAGGCGAGGCCGGGTGGGAAGGAAACACCAAGGAGGATTTAAACTTGTGCTCAGGGGTCCAGAGCTGGGGAAAAGCTATGATCCAGCCTCGGGCACTCGCTGAGCCCAAGACCTGGCACAGCCTCGGCTGCATGCGCCGGCGTCACCGTGAAGTGGCGGTGGGATGGGGGTGGCGGCGGCAGTGCCTCTGACTGAAGTGAATCGGCAGCGTGTGTTCATCCCGAAGTAGCACTTAGTGAGTGAAGTTTTGCTCAGTTTTTAAATAACACAGACACTTCCCGGAGGCTCTTTTCTTCTCCCTTCACAGGTGCGGTTCATGCGGTGCGACAGGGGCTTTCCTGGCGGCGTGAAATCCTGCTGCTCTTCCTCGTACGGCAAATACACGAGACAGTGGCACCCGGAGAAGGGAACCGAAAGTGGCTCTCCGGCCTGGGGAGAGGAAGATTACGATCCGGGAAGGACAGGCTCCCAGGCCCACTGCCTCGGCCTCTCCTTCGGGAAGAGCAATCCCCCTGTGTTCAGCTTGATCCGATTCCCCTGGCGAAGCGGCGGACAATTTTACCCGGGGGTGAAGCCAGCGCCATTCCAGCAGAGCTTGAAACAGAAGGTTAAAAAAAAATAATAACGACAAAACACCCCTTTCTTCCTCAAACCAAGCAGATGCGGGCGGCACCCCACATTTCACAAGGACTCTGCAAGTGGCGGGTGGGGAAAAAACAAACCCTCAGCCCATGTGGGAAGGGGCTGGTGCCCGGGAGGGAGAAGGGAGAGCTCATGGGAAGAGGGAGATCGCAGCGGGGATTTCCCCAAGCGGCAAACAGGGGCCACAATCTTTCGTAAGCTCGTTGACCGCCTCCAAAAGCGGGTGACGGTGGACGAAGTGCCTCGTGCCAGGAGTACCCGGAAGACAACTCGCCTCCGGGGTTTTCGGCTGCGCCTCGGCCAGACGCACGATGCAGGAGCCGTCCCTCCGCCTCGGCGCCTCCGTCCGGAGAGGTGCCTGGCCGCCGCTGCGGCGGGAGGCCTCAGAGGAGGCTCAAGATTCTATCTTTTCCTTCTTTTTGCCTTTTTTCAGGAAAGATGGGGTCCGGAATTTCTTCTTCTTCTTAGAGGGTGATTTGGAGGGTGAACCTTCGGGGGAGACGGGGCTGCTGGTCACCGTCTCCTTCTCCTTGGGGGCGTCCGGGTCAGCGTTGGCAGGGGAGGTCGTCTGGCTCCCCCCTTTGCCCAGGCTTTCCTCGGTGCTTTGCTCCTCGTCCTTCCCGTTCACCACCGCCGGTGGCTCCTTCTCGGCAGTGGAATCGGCCGGCGCTTGGCCGCCGTCCGCCTTCTTGTCACCTTAGCAAGGGGAAAGGGGAGAGGTGAGGCTTGGGGCAGCGGTGGCCGGCGCTGAGGTGGTTTAAATCCCCCACCACTCGCTGGTTTGACCTGGGCAGGAGCGGGATTTGGCCCCCTGTGGACGGAGAGCGCTGGGACCCGATCCCCTCCTGCCGCAGGCACCGCTTTCCTGAGCCTTCCCCCCTCCCTCCCTGCAGGACAAGCGCCGGTGGGATGGAGAGCTGGGAAGAGGCGGGTGGGGAGGGCGGCTGGCTCCGTCCCGGCCTCGCCACTGGAAATAAAGCGGGCAGCAAAGAAAACGAGGCAACTCAAGGCATTTCCTTCTGTGAAACCCCGAGCGGGGCACCGCTCCCCGCGGGAGCGCGTCTGAAACGGGCCACGGAGAGCACGGTCACCCCGAGCTAGCGGGGAGCGCGGTCGCCCGCGTCCCTCCTCCCGCAGCGAGGCTCGAAGATGGCCTCTCCGTACTTACTACGGTGACAAGTATTCAGAGGTAACTCCTTGGGTGAAAGCCACACGTGGAGGAAAGAGAAAGGAAGACATTGTGGAGACAGACAGACAGACATCATGAGACACGATGAGAAAGCGAGAAGCCCCGCGCTCCCATGCCCTCTCCCATGCCCTGAGACCCACCGCCACTTGTAGATGACAAATTTACACTTGGGGGAATATATTAATGGGAATATTACATCCGGCGTCGCGTTGGGAGGGGGACAGAGGTGTCCCCTGCCGCCCCGCAAAGCCACCACGTGATGCTCACGTCCTCCCGCCGTGAGGTTTAAGGCAAGCAGTGGCTTGGGTGCCTTTGCGGTGTGAACCCCCATCGGCCCCACCGGAGTGGGCACCCCCCTGGGGAAAGGCAGAGGGACGCCGGGGTGACATTTATCTGCGTTTCAGTGGGGTTTCGCTACAGCCACCCTCATCCCCTCGCTGGAGACCCGCTCCTCGTCTCCGCTCGCCAGCGCACTCACCCTCCGAGGGCTCCGCAGGCGTCGGGGCCGGGCTCTCTGCCGGCGCCGTGGCTGGGCTCTGCGGCGGGGAGGTGGGGGGTGATTTGGCGGGGGGAGCCTGGCTCTCCTCTGCCGCGGCATCCTTCTCGCCTGCCAGCGGAGAGACGTGCTGACCCCGAGGGTCCACCGGGTGCCGGCCCCACAGGGGATTTGGGATCAGGGCTCCCCCGTACCCCTCCTACCCTGCAGGCCCAGCTTTTTCCTCTCCACCTCCTGCTTGTACTCCTCCAGCTCCTGGTCGGTGAGCTGGCTGAAGGGGTTCGGGGGCTCCGGCTCGGGGGGTGCCTCCTCCCGGGACGCCTCTTTGGCCTCCGCGTCCCCCAAACGGCTCTCTGTGGACTGAAACACCCCGCCCCAGAGCGGCGTCAACCCCCCGAGCGGTGGGATGCCGGGGAGCTGGGGAAGGGCTGGGGGCTCCGGGGGGACGTACGGGGCTGCGGCTGGTCTCGGCGATCACGCTGGCCAGCAGCTGCGACTGGGGCCCGGCCGACTTCACGTCCTGGCGGTTTTGCTCCCGGATCTGCAGGCAAGATGCAGAGCAAGGACGGGGAAAAAGCCTCCCCCGCCACCCTGGGGTCTGCCACCACCCCTGCGCCCACGTCAGAAAGCCTCTGGGGCTTTCGGGATGGGACCGTACCTTGTTCCTCATCTCCAGCACCTCCTGCGGGTCCGTGTAGAGGGGCACGAACTGGTTGGGGTTCTCGATTCGGATGGGGGTCCCGCTGCTGCCTTTTTCCACCTCGTCCGCTTTCAGCCACTGCGTGTTGCAGAGATGAAACCCCGATAAATACGCGTCAAGGAGAGAGGAGACCCCAATAAATGCATCTCGCATAGAGGAGGGACCCCGATGAAACCCACGGTGCTCAGCCCCCTGGGCTGGGGAGGTGGGATTTTAAAATAAATATTATTATGAGGTGGGGGGAATAGAGGAGGAAAGGAAAGCTTGCATTAAATAAAGGCACCAAACGAAGCGTCTCTCGCTTCCGGAGGATCCCTGGCTGTTTCTGCACACCAGATTTTGGTGGGATCGATAACATCCCAAGCATACCCCATCTGCCTTTTTTTTAGTACCCAAAAATCCCCCCCCCATCCAGCTGGTGCCATTCCCAAGCCAGCCCCCTTCCCAGGTTAACCCAGCGCCCCCGGGATGCCGCAGCAGCCCCGCACCGTCGTCTTCGTCTTCTGGCTGCCGGCGCTGCCCTGCTGCTCCTCGGCCACGTTGACCCTCATGTAGGTGTTGGGGGTGTTGAGCCACCGCGTCTTCTCCTTCTGTTGCTTCTGGGCGTGCTGCCGCAGCGCGGGGACGGGGGCGGCCTCCTCCTCGAAGACGAAGGCCGTCACCGTGGCAGGGATCAGCACGTCGCTTTTGGGCTTGCTCTTCTCCTGCACGAAGGGGTAGCGGTAGGTGTAGCCTGTGCGGTAACCCTGGAAAGGCAGAGAGCGCTCGGTCACAAATAACATAGGGATAAAAAAAAAGAGATATTTTTGTGCGGTTTGGGGTAGCTCACTGCATTTCGGTGCTGGCCGGTGCTCACCAGGTTGTCCAGCATCCTCATCAGGGCTTCGAATTCGTGCTCGCCCAGGCGGCTCTTCTGCATGGGCCCGAAGGTGCTGCCGGCCCAGCGCACGGAGCCCACCTCGTGCGGCCGGTGCTTGGCGCGCTCCAGCACGATCAGGTTCTCCACGCCGCCCGCGCTCGCCAGCGCCGACACCTACGGCCGAGTCCGGGGAGACACAGCTGAGGCAGCCGGACCGGGAGCAGCGGGGTGGTCCCAGACCTGCCCATGGCCCCCGTGGCTGCAGGGCTGCGCTGGCCTGTCCCATCCCGGGACACCGTGCTGGCTGCAGAGACCCGGCACAGCTCAGTGCGTGGTCCCAGGGCACCGTTGCTGGCTGCAGAGACCTGGCACAGCTCAGTGCATGGTCTTGAAGCAACGTGCTGGCCTCAGAGACCTGGCATAGCTCAGTGCAGGCTCCCAGGGCACGGTGCTGGCAGCAGAGACTGTGCACAGCTTGGTGCTTATTCCCAGGGGCACCGCGCTGGGAGCTGAGACCGTATGCAGCTCAGCGCACACCCTGGCGCGGGCCGGGCGCTCACCTGGATCTCGCAGGCTGCCTGCAGGTGGAAGATGCTGTAGAAAGCCTCCTCGGCGGTGTCGCCCAGCGCCAGCACCCCGTGGTTGCGCAGCACCAGGATCTGCAGCACCGAGCACGGGGAGGGTCAGTGGGACAAGGAGGAGAGGACAGGGACGGCACGGTGGCCCTCGTCCCCACCCCGTCCCCTCACCTTGCAGGTGGGGCCGAGGGATTTTTGGAGCTCGACTCGATCGGCTTCATCCTCCACCTCCCCGTGGAAGTCGAAGTAGGCGACGTCGCCCAGCAGCAGGGCGGCGCGGGAGATGGGCAGCACGCCGCAGCGCATGGCCGACACCTGCGGCAGAGCGGGCAGGGCAGGCAGGGCGACAACCCCCTCCCTTCCTCCCCCCTCCCCCAAAATATCCCCCCCCGCCCCAATATCTTACTGCGGCGGTGGCCGGCGTGTGCAGGCGGACGATGCAGCGGGCGTCGGGGCGGGCGGCGTAGATGGCGGCATGGAGGCTGAAGCTGCGGGCGTCGGGGGCGAAGCCGGTGCTGCCCTGCTCCACCACGGCCCCCAGCACGTTCACCTTGATCTGGGGGGGGGGATTTGGGGGCTCAGAGGCGGCCGGTTCCCCCTCCGGGGGGCAGGGATAGGGGGCACAGGGGACAGGCACGCTCACCAGGCTGGCCGCCGTCACCTCGCTGCATGCCAGCCCCTGCGGGGCCACCAAGAAGTGCTCCTGCTCCTTGCTCACCCGCAGCTGCGCCGGGAGAAAGCCCGTATAGGTATAAATGCATTAAAAAAACCCACCCCTACCCCCAAAACTTAACCCCTCCAAAACCCCCAACACCCCCTCCCCGAAAAAAACAGCTCCCCCCCAAAAAAAACCCCAAATCCCCCCAAAATCCTCAACACCTCTAAAAAAACCAACTCCCCCAAAGAACCCCGCCAACCTCCCCAAAAAGACCCCAAAACCCCCAACCGCCCAAAAAACCAACTCCTCCCAAAGAAGCCCCAAGCCCCAGAGACCCCAAAACCTCTGCCCCCCAAAAACCCCTCCCAACCCCCACTCCCCCCAAACACCCCCCAAAACCCCCGAAAATCCCCCCAACCCTCCCAAAAAAACTCCCCCCCCAACCCCCGCGGGCGCCAGGTGCTCACGGTGACAGCGGCGTGCCCCAGCTGGGCCCAGCCGTAGAGGTCGAGCAGGCGGTGGATGCTGCCCACCTTGCAGCGCATCAGCCGCTCGCCCTTGGCCAGCGCCGGCACCTCGGGGCCATGCAGGTCGTTGATGGGGGTGACGGCCACCAGCCCTGGGGACGTGCCACCCCGCCGCCGGTGAGCGGCGGATGGGGTGGGGGACCGCGTTGGACCCCCCCCCCCCATCTCAGGGGCTTCCCCGGGGTCAGGGGAGCGGAGGGTTATGGAGCTGGGTTTGGTGGCACCCAAGGTTTGGCGGCCACCAAGGTTTTGGGATCGGCTGGTTGGGGTCTGCAGTGACCCCCTCCTCTGTCCCCGCGTCCCCAATCCCCTCCCTGCCCCCTTGCCCTTTTCTACTAAGAATAAAATTTGAAACAGATCCCTGTGGGATGTTTTCTCACCTACAACCCCATAAATTAAGAAAAACCCTGAAGAATTTGACCAAACTGTTCCATTTTCCCCCCCCAAAAAGCTCCTGGTGGGCGCAGCCGTACCCATGGGGGAGGTGGGGAGGACGGCGGGGGACGTGGTAGCCATGAAGTCGGCGATCTGCCGCAGGGCCCAGATGTGGGACGAGTTGTTCCCCTTCTTCATCTGCTCCTGGATGAGGCTCTCCAGCTCCTCCCTGAAAGACTGCGGCACCCCGGCCCCGCCGGCGTCACCTCCCCCGGGGAGGGGACGCAGTGACCCAACAGGGACCGCGCGGTGGCACCGGGGTGGGGCCACCACTGGCTCAGTGGTGGCAGCGACACCAGTTTGGTGGAAGTGGCACCAATGGCTTGGTGGCACGGCGATGGTGGCACCACCAGCTTGGTGGCAGCAACACCACCGGCTTGGTGGCAGTGGTGGCACTGGCTACTCAGTGGTAGCAGCACCAGGGGCTCGGTGGCAGTGACATGGCCAGCTTGGTGGCACAGTGGCGATGGTGGCACCACCAGCCAAGTGGGGACGTGCCCCAAGCCAAAACGTGGTGGCATTTGCTTTGGGGCAGGAGGGACGGGGCTGGGGACAGGAGAGATGGGCTTGGGGACAGCAACAATGGGGTTGGGACGGGAGGGACGGGGATGGGGACAGGAGGGACGGGGCCCCTCACCGGGCTCTGGAGGATCATGGTGACCCGCTTCTTCTGCTCCATCATGTTGAAGTCCTGCCGCAGGTCGGCTGCCATGTTCCGCGCCCGCAGGTACTCGGGGTCATCCTCAGCCGAGCGCTCCGAGTAACGAGGCCCGGGGACGGGGGGCGAGGGCAGGGGCTCCGGGCTGGCGGCCGTGCTCATCCTACCGGTCGGACGGATGGACAGACAGCCAGCCAGCGTCGGTCGCCACCGCCCTTATCGCCTCCAGATTGTGAAGAAACCACCAAAAATATCCCCCAGCTGCGCCCCGTAGATAAGCCGCGGCCGGCCCCCGCCCTGCCCGGAGGCACGGCCCATCGGTGCGGCGAGTCGGCAGGCAGGGGACGCTGGGGGGGCCGTGTCCCCGCTGCCTGCGGCGCCCAGGCGCCGTCCCCCCCCGCAGCTGAGACCGGGCAGCTCGCTGCACCGATGGCAGCGGCATCGACGACCCCCGCCTTGGGGCGGCTCTGAACCGGGGCCGCGCGCCATCGAGGGGTCGACGCCGCGGTGCCGCCGCACGTTTTGGGGGCCAATCCCGGCCACCGCAGAACCCCGAAACACCGGTGCTGCCCCCCCCAGCTGACAGCATCTTCAGTGAGGTGTTTTGGGGGTGCTGCTGCAAAGGGACCCCCAAAATGGGGGGGGGGGCACATGAGCAGGAGGCGGTTGCCCAAACCCGAGCTGCTCCCCTAAATCCCGGGGGGCACCCCCCAACAGAGCCCCCCAACATCGCTCGGTGCTTTCACCCGTGCAACCCCCCCCGTCCCCCCCGTTTCGCTGCGCCGGGACCCACCTGGGTCAGAGGGAAGCAGGGAGCCTTTCCCAGGCTAAAATTCCCGGGGGGGTCCCACGGCGGCCCCCAGCCCACACCGGAGGGCGAACGTCAGGCGGCAGCGAGGTCCTGAGCATCCCAGCGGGATTTTCCCCCCCAAGGAGAAGGGGGGAGAGCAGAGGGGTCTCTAAGGGTCCCCCCCATCACTCGGTGCCCGGGTGGGGGGCACCCCCAGGCTGCACCCCCCCCCCCCCCCCCCAGCATCCCCGGCCGCCTCCGCCCTCGCCGCGCCCAGCGCCGCTGCGGCAGCCGCAGGGATGGCGGATGAGGGTGGGGGAAAAAAAAAAAAAAAAATAGGGATTTTTGGGGGGGAGCTGCAGCATTGCACCCCCCCCGCGGATGGGGATCGATGGGGGGGTCGGGTACCCACCGCCCACGGAGGATGAAGGCCGGGACGGGGGGGATGCGCCGCAGCCCCCCCATATCCGCATGCAGCCAGCGCGGGGGATGAGACAAAAGGAAAATGGGGGGGGGGTCACCCCGCTGGTCCCCCCCCAGCCCCCCCAACCCTCCCCGGGCGGCGGCCGCCGCGGCCGGAGGATGCTGCCATCACCCACCTCCTCCTCCTCCTCCGAGCATCCCGACAAAGGCCCCCCCGCGCAGGCCCAGCTCCCCCCGCCGCCGCGCGCCGCCCGGCCCCGCCCCGCCCCCGGGGACCCCCGACCCCCCCCGCACCCCGCTTCGCGCGGCAGGGAGGGGACCCCGCGCCAGCGACACAGGCACCCCGAAATCCCGGTTTATTAGGGGTCGTTAGCGGCGGGCCGCGGGGAACAGAGCCGCCGCGGCGGCGTAGGCTCAGCGGGCCCCCGCCGGGGACCGGGGGGCTCAGCGGGAGGCAGGGCTGACCCGGCCCCCGGCTCCCCAAAAATCAGCGCTTGGGCGTTGAGCTTGGCCGTCGCGCCGGGTCCCCCGCGGGTCTCCGCCGGGCACCCCGGCTTGTCAGGGACTGGCGGGAAAAGCCTTAAAAAAAAAAAAAAAAAGATTTTTTGCTCCTTTGGAGTATTTTGGGGGGTAAAAGCTGATTTGAAGCAACCCCCGGTTTATGTCGGTATAAACTCCCCAAAGCCCCGAGCCCACGGGTGGGTGCCCCCATCCCCTGCCCCCCGGGTGTCCCCTGCCCTCCCATCGACCCCCGACTCACCGGCCCCCCGCTCTCCTGCGGCGGCCCCGGGCAGGGGGGCAGGACGGGGGGACCCCACGGGCACGGGGGGGCCCTGCCAGGCCAGGTCCCGGGGCCCCCCTGCCCGCTGCCACCCAGCTCCTGCTCAGCATCGGGGTCCTGCCGCTGGGAAAGGGGGAGAAAAGGCAAAGGGGAATTAAAAACCCACTGAAATTGAGGTGTTTCCCCCCCCCCCCCATCCTTCTGCTCTGGATCTGCAGCTGAGAAACACCCCCCCGCCTGGGATAATAATTCAACTTATTTTTAATTTTTAGGTTTAAAATTCATTGCAACCTGAAAAATGGCAAGCAAGAAAATCCCTGTCAGGCCCCCCCAGACCCTCACGCATCCTTGGATACAGGGTCTCTGTTTTGGGGTGAGCCCCCCGTACCTCGAAGCCCCCGGTTTCTTCCAGAACCAGGCGGAGCAGGCGGATGTACTCGGCGGCGGCTTTCAGGGTGTCGACTTTGCTGGGCTTGCGGTCGCGGGGGATGAGGGGCACGATGGTCTTCAGCTTCGAGAAGCCGCTGTTCAGGTTTTTAATCTGCCGGGAGGAAATAAACCGAGTTATACCCCACGGGGATCCACAGCGGGGGGACCCTGGGGTTAAGCTGGGCCCCCCAGGATTAAACCAGGCCCTCCCTGGATTAAAGGGGGCCCCCAAACGCAGAGGCCAAGGCAACCCCCCCCCGTAACCTGCCGCAAAGCGACCTCGGGGTGACGCTGCTGCATGTCCCCAACTAGAGCAGCCCTGGGGTGGCCCTGGGTGCCACCGTGATGGGACATGGCTTGCAGCCCCTGGGATTTGCAGCCGGCTCTGTGGGAGCTGGATTTTGGGGGGCTGCGGAGGGGTTTTTGGGGGTCCCCTCACCCTCTCGCGCTCCTTGGCATTGGCCACCTGCCGTCGCTCTAGCATCTCTGCCAGGTCCCCAGCTGGTTGGTAGCCCCCGGCCGGCTGCTTGCGCAGCCGGGCGATGGCGGCGGCGCGGGGCAGGGGGCCGTAGCGCTGGCTCAGCACCCTCTCCAGCACCTCGGGCGCTGGGGTGGGCAGCAGGACCCCCGCCGGCCGCCCCCTGGCTCCGCTGGCTTCTCCCATACCTGGGGAAGGGGCAAATTCTGCACCCCAGCCTCACCCCACCGCACTGCCTCCCAAAAAGAGGGAAGCCACTTAAAAATGCCCTTAAATACCCTGGGAGCCCAACGAGCTGCAGGTGGGGCCCAGCAGCCTAACGAGCGGGGCGGGCGCCAGGATGGGAGGGGGCTCGGGCCATGCCTCAGTTTCCCCACTCAGCAGCTGAGCCCCCAAAGCTGGTGGCCACAAAGCCTTGACCCAAAAAGGGACCCGAAACCATCCCTGGGAGCACAAGGGGGACCCTCGTGGGGGACAAGGCCTGACGCCCTGGGGATGGGCGGCCGGCATTGCCCCGCAGGGAGAAACAGGGCTTTAGGAGGCTTCGTGTGGCCCTGGGAACGTGGGAAGCTCTTTTGGGTGGGGAAAATAAAGCCATGAAGGGTTTAACAACGGCGAGGGCCGTTTCGGTAGATGGCAGTGTTAGTCCCTGCAACGCTGGCGACCTCAGCGCTGCCGGAAAAAAGGGGAAAATTCTCCTTTTGCCCACCAAAACCCGAGGCTGGCGGCTGCCTCGTCACCCTGGGTTATTCACCGGGGGGAGCCTCATCCCAGTCCCATCCCCGGGATGGCTTCCCCCCTCCCGAAACGCCGCCCACCCTCCCTGCACGCTCCCCTCTGGCATTTTGGGGGGAAAAGCCCCCCAAGGCAGCTCGCCCCGCTTTTCCTGGGTGCTGTGGGGGCTGCCGGTGGGCAGCGGGTGCCCGCGGGGTGCGGGGGGGACGGACCTGTTCCCCCGTGCAGGGCCGTGGCCACCGTGCCTCAGTTTCCCCAAACCTGAAAGCACCTGGGGGGGCTGAAAACCATCCCTGGGCTGCACCGGGGTCCTGCTGTTTTGCTCCTTGCCCGGAGGGAGAGGGAGCCGGAGGGGCAAATTGCAAAGAAACCCCCAAATGAGCCCCGAAACAAGCCCCAGAGATTCCTGGAAGGCAAACGAGCTTTTAACAGAACCTCAGAAATCCCGATTTTCCCCTCTTTAATGCTCCGTAATGAGCTTCCCTATCCCGCAGCCGGATCTGGATAATCACATTATTACTGCCCCGATCGGAGGGGGAGCAGATCTTACAAGTTAATCCGAGGGCGGGTGGGTTGAAAGTCACCCCAAAAAAGGTCTGTGCACGCCTGCTCGCTTTTATTCGAAGGTGGAAGCATCCGAGGGGGAATGAGGGCTGCGAAATCCCCCGGCAGCCGGGGTTTGCTCCTTTCCCCTTGTTTTATAGCTGGGAAAATTGTCTCGGTTTGGATGTTTTGTGGATTAAAAATCGAGGGAAAAAGGGGAAGTGGGGGGAGCGGTGCAGGGGTGGGCGACGGAGGCGTCTGGGGGTTGCTGGTGCAAATGGGATTTGCAGCAGTCTTGCTCCGATGGGAAGCGAGCAGACGTGGGGGGCAAAATTATTGGGAGTCAGGGTTATTAGGGGTCAGGGTTATTAGGGGCTGCAGTTATTAGGGACCAGGGTTATTAGGGGTCAGGGTTATTAGGGGCTGCAGTTATTAGGGACCAGGGTTATTAGGGGTCAGGGTTATTAGGGGTCGTGGTTATTAGAGACCAGGGTTATTAGGGATCAGGGTTATTAAGGGTCGTGGTTATTAGGGGTCAGGGTTATTAGGGGTCGCAGTTATTAGGGACCAGGGTTATCAGCCCCTGCTTGCAGCAAGTGCAGGGGAGCATCTGCCGTGGATGAGGATGCTGCAAAGCCAGACGGGAGTTTATTTTCTCTCCCCCCCCCCCCCCCCCCCTTCTGCTTCTGCCAGCCTGCGACAGAGTCCCCTAACACCAGCAGCAGCCTCACAGAGTCGGCACGAGCCAGACAAAAGCAGAAGGGAAAAGCCGGGGGGAAAGGGCAGAGCTCCTCCAGCAGCGAAGCCTCTCCGGGGGGTTCGGATAACGGCTGGAGTCGCCCCAAGCTGGGCTCAGGGCATCCCCGGGGTTTCTGAGTTTTGGAGGCTCTCCCCGGTCCCCCCCACCCCGGGGCTGCAGCCTGCTTTGCTGCAGGCCAAGCTCCTCTGCGCAGCTCCAGGCAGGGATGGCAGCTTGGGAAGCATCCAGGGCTGAATTCCCGGAAAACAGCGTCCCAGCAGCCCACGGGCGGTTTGCCTATCGGGAATGCTTCGGGCTGAGGCTGTTTTCCATCCTTTCAGGCTAAAACGTGCCCAGTTAGCACTTTCATTTTCCCTGGTGTGAGCATGACTGGAGCAAGAGCCCGGCACCGGCTGCCATCCCTGGGATGTTCCTGGAAGCTGGGTGGCTCCATCCCGTTGGCTTCGCCCCATCAACTGGCAACGCCGACGCTCCATTGGGATCTGACATTTGTCGTTATCATGAGGCTGGAAAAATTACCCGGCAGTTTCTAATTCCTGCAGCCGGGTCGGTGCTGGGGAGGTCAGGGAAGAGGGTTGGTGCCAGGGCTGCGGCGTGGCCGGATCCTGGCACGGGGCAGCTGCTGACATGCCATTAAGTCTGATCTTCCTTGGCACGGCCCCAAACATCTCGGAGGCGGCCGGTCCCTGCCGGAGCCGCCGGCCTCGTGCTCCGTGCTGCCCATGAGCGCCCACGATGGGCTGCTGGCCGGGTCCCGGCCGTGGGTGGGAGCGCCTTAATAAAACGCTTTGAGGTGCTTTATTGAGCAGTGGCATCACCTCCGGCCACGGTGGGATGCGGGAGCTGCGGCTGGCGTTTCCACCTCTCCCTCCTCCTCCTCTTGCTGTAAAATGCGTCCCGAGACGGCCGCTCTGCGGGCAGCTGCACCCAGGAAACTGTGGCATGGTTTGCAGCCGGGATTCCTCATCGGGCTGCTGCTGAATCGGCAGATCCCGGGCCCTGAGCCTGCGGCGGGTCCAAGCCCAGCTCGGCATCGGGACCACCCAGTGCTGGGGACGGGGCTCGCAGCCGCTGGTGTGGAAATGGGGAAGCGCAGGTCACCATACGGTCGGTGAGGCCTCCTTAAAAGCTTTTATCCTACCATTAAAGCCGGAAAATCATCTCTCCCACTGCAATCAATGCTGCCGGCGATTTCAATATGTGCATCTCCCGAACACCTTATCTTAACAAAATGTCACCGTGCTCCGGCGAGAGGCACAGAGCTCCGTCTCGGCCAAAGTTTCCCGGCTCAGCCGGCTGTTCAAGCCGGAAATTTGAAGGCATATTTGCGAGGGAAAGTCCAGAGGCTGCTTTCGCACCCAGCCGTGGCGTTGATGCTGCGGGAGCTGCAGCCGGCCGGGTTCCCGGTGCGATGCCCGGGAGCATCCTGGGGGGCCGGGGAGCACCCTGGGGGGCCGGGGGCAACGCCGTCCTGCCCGTGTCCCGGCCGGGCACTCCTCCATCGCCTCTCTATGAAGAGGTTTAATAAAAAGCAGGAGGTGCTGTGCTGGGGAGGTGGGGACGGTCCCCGGCCACCCACCGAGGACATTAGGGGGTCCCAGGCTGGGAAAGCAGGTCTTGCCCCCGCCATGTGCTGAATTATACATGAGGCAGGAGGGACAATAACGGGGTTTATCGGCTGGGTCTGGCGCCCACCACGATGAGGCTTTCGGCAGGGATGGCGTGAGCGGGGAGGGAACGGCTGGGCGGTGGGGCTCAGCATCACTTGGCTCCCATCGACCCGACCCTTCTTCAGTGCGGCAGGAGATGAAACAATCCCAGCTTGGTTAAATAAAAATAATAATTAAAGTCCTGCTGGGACTGGCGGGGGGAGCAAATACCTGCCAGGACCCCCAGCGATGCCCCCAGCCCCACTCGCTCCCTGGCACATCTCCCATCACCCAGCACTCGCCGTTCATTTTATTTTCCCTTCCGTGGAGATTCCCGGCGCAGACGTGCCAGGCGGCAGATTGTAAAGCCGCCAGCGCTGAGGGCTCGGTGACGTTTCCTCCGCGCCGGCAGCAATAGGAGCAGGGACGGAACAAAGGTGGCTCTGTCCTCCCTGGCTTGAAGAAGCCTTTTTGTAAAAGCCAGCGGCCAGCGGAGGGAGGATCCCAGCATGGAGCAGCCAGAGTTTTCCCTGTCCAAGTGCAGGGGAATTTTTGGAGATAAAAGAAGTTTCCATCAGCCGAAGGCATTGCTGACCCCCTCCCCGGCACGAGGCAGGTGGCTGCCGGGGGCAGCGGCTCATGGCACGGCTGCCAGCGTGGTGGGGTTGGGTTCTGGCTGCCGCCGGCCCCCGGCAGCCGTGCCCAGGTCTGGATTAGTCCTGGGCTGTCACCGTCGGCCACGTGCCCTGGGGATGGGGACAGGGACCAGGATGGGGACAGGGATGAGATGGGGATGGGGATGAGAAGGGGACAGGGACCAAGACAGGGTTGGGGACAGGGACTGGGATGGGATAGGGACAGGGACCAGGATGGGGACAGGGATGGGATGGGGATGAGATGGGGACAGGGACCAAGACAGGGATGGGGACAGGGACGGGGACAGGGACTGGGATGGGATAGGGACAGGGACCAGGATGGGGACAGGGATGGGATGGGGACAAGGATGGGGATCGGGACAGGATGGGGACAGGGACCACGAGGGAGATGAGGATGGGGACAGGGATGGGGATGGAGACAGGGCCAGGGCCGGGGCCGGGGCCAGGGCTGGGGCTCAGCTCTGCCTCGCTCTCCCGAACCAGTGCAGCACCTTGCAAAGGGAAGGTGCTGACCTTAGAGGCCAGACTAAGATTTAGGGCTGGGTTTAAGCTTCAGCACATCCAGGTGGCGCCTGAGCCCAGGCGGGGAGCCTGCTTCCCCCAAAAACGAGCCTTGCCCCTTCTCTCGAGCCCCCGTCACAGCCCAGCCGCCTGCGACAGGGAAACCTGGGGCTGCAGCTCCGTCCCGTTCCTTCCCGACAGCAATTTCTGCCTTGCCCGTCCCGGATAACCACGCCGGCGCTTACTGCCAGCGCTGCCCGGCCCTCTGTGCCAGATAATCTCCGTTTGATAGAATCAGTAAGTGCCTCAACCTTAAACCTCTTTGCTCGGCAGCTCCTCTCCAGCAGCAGGGAGAGGGGACTCGCGTGCCCACGGTCACATAGGGGCAGAGCCCCGGAGCCCCGGGGCCGGGGGAGCTGCCAGGCCACCGCCGCAGCTCTTCCCCCCTCCTTTGACCCCCTGTCCGGGTTGCTGGGGGTGCCCCGGGGCCCCCAAAACTCTGCATAAGCAGAGGAGCTGCCGCCGCCGTGCCAGATGCCCGCAGATCCCGATTAAGCACTTTGCCGGGTAGGAGCCATGTGGTGGCCGCATGTCCCTGCCCCACGTGCACACGCACGTGCAACACGCACACGTGCACACGCATGATGCCTGGTCCCCATGGGTGTTAGCAGGATTGGGGCCGCACAGACCCGGCACAGCTTGCAGCTTCCAGCCCCTGCAAATGCCCCCTTGCAAACACATCCATCCCACCCCAGCATCCATTTCCCCATTTTATTTTCCCTCCCCAGGAAAAAGGAGAGAGGATTCATCAGTAAAACTGTCTGCACAAAAATTCGGGCTGGGGGCAAGCAAGCCACGTCACCCCCCCACGGGGACGGAGCATCGCGGGGGTCACCCATGGGCTGGTCCGTGATCTGGCCGCTATTTCTTGCCATGCAAAGGGGCACGGCACGGAGGGATGCTCCGCAGGGGGTGTCGGCAACAGTGCGGGACAGGAGGAGCCCAAACCCACCAGCACCGCGCACAAAGCATCACATCCCCAGCAGCTCCGTTGTGCTCATCCCACGGCTCCAGGATTACACCGGTGCCGCTAAAATCCCATCTTTATCTCCGCAGTGCCCAGCCAATGACCTCGGGGCTGATGCGCAGGGATCAGAGATGATAAAGCTCTCCCAGTCCCGGCTCGCCACGGGGCACAAGGTTCCAGTCCCAGCAAACCATCTTGGATACTCCAAGGATGACGTCTGAGCACACGGCGGACGGGATGGAAGGCAAGGGCTTCACCCAGGTAAGGGGATTTTTTGCCTGGATTTGGGGTTTTTTTTGCTCCTTGTACCTGGCTAAGGAGCTATGATGGCTGTGGTGCAAAGGGATGCGAGGCCAATTCATCCGGCTGCCGCTCGTTGGAAGGGGAGTAACTGTGGGTAGCAGGGAATCACGGGATGGATGCCGGTGAAATAATTCATGGAAGGGTGTGGGAGAGCTGTTTCCCAAACCTCTGGCCCCGAGCCAGGTGGAGTGATGTCGAAGAAAGGTGGGATGTAATTTTTGGGGTGTGAACCGAAGGAAAAATATGTGAGTGGGGACTTTGCGACATGGTCCTCCCTGCGGGGAGAGATGCGAGATGCTGCTGGTGGGTGAGCAAGGGTCTGCTCCTGCATCCCGGGGATCGGCGCAGGCGGAGGCCCTGGAGGGGGGTTGCTCTGGGGATTTGACCCCAGCCCAGTCCCTGGGATTCCCCCGAGCCTTTACCTTGCTGCTTCACCTCCGGCTGCTGCCAGGCTGCAGCCTCCATGGCCCTTCCCTCCAGCATCCCGCTGGAGCCGGAGACTTCCCACGTGCTCCCAGCTGGGGCTTGAGGACCAGCCCTGCACTGAGCCTGGGCTGGATGCGGCCGTGGCACACGGGTGTTTCGGGGTGACGGCAGGGTTATCCTGCTGCCGGTGCGCTCCGGGATGGGACCCCTGAGACCCAGCTCTGGCAGCCCGGTGTAGCGGGGGAAAAAAACAGGATCTTTTGAGCATCCCAACCCTTTGGGTCAGAAATAGAAGCGGCACCCACAGGCTTAGCACAGGGTGCAAATCCCCCGGGCTTGCTCGCATCCAGAGCTCCGGGAGGAAGCACAGGGAGTCCCACGGAGGAGAGGGAAAAGCCTCGCCCCGCTCTTGCCCCAGCTCTGGCTCGGTGGCACTGGGAACGTGCGCTCGCCCCACGCTGTGGGACGTGGCGGTGACACAGCTCTGCCGCTGCCGGTGGCTGGGAAAGCACCTGGGGGACGCTGGAGAAACCTCCGCTGCGATTGAGAAAGTGCCGCACGCGGGGGTTATTCATCCCAGGGCGGCGTGACTCAAGATCCTGTGTCCTGGCTGGGACTTTTGACCTCAGAGGTGTGCCAGGCTTGCGCCGTGCCTGGCACAGCCCTTGCCAGCCCTGGGACCTCCCCAGCTCTCCCTAAGTTTGGCCATGCCAGCTTCTGGGGACACCATCCGTCCTGCCAGGGCTCCTGCCAGCTCCCGACATCCCCGCTGGACTTGGGGACCTTGCTGGGACTTTGGGGATGGTGCAGCTCATGGAAACGCCAGGGGCTCAGACGTCTCCTCTCCCCAGTGCATCGCGGGGCTGATCCTGATGCGCTCCGGGCTGGTTCCATGGGGGAGCCGGTGTCTCCTCGGGTCAGGAGGTGTTTGACGGAGCTGGCAGACTCCTTGGCAGCTGGATTAGCCAAGAGCTTATGGCCAGCCCTGCCACGAGGGAGGTCAGGGCAGGCAGCGGAAAGCAAACGTCAACCTCGGATCACAGTAATTGGGCAGCAGGCAGAGGGACAGGCAGCAGCAGAAGCTTGGCGTGGATGGGGCAAACTGGATTTGCCGATGCTGAGGCTCCCACTGTAAAAATCCTAAAAAAAAAGGCAGGGGAAGCTGCTCAGGGATGGAGGTGCTCCCAACGTTGAAGATGGCCATCACCAGCAGAGGGTGACCATCACCAGCAGAGGGTGACCATCATCAGTGGAGGGTGGCCATCACCAGCAAAGGGTGACCATCACCAGCGAAGGGTGACCATCACCACCGGTCCCCTCTCAGCAGAGGTCCAGCGACCTCCAGTGCCCACCCGCACATCACACGCTCGCCCACGCCGCTGGGTACCACCACCCGGCCAAACCCCGTTTGGGTTCCTCCTGTCCCGGCTGGTGGCCCCGTGGCTTTGAGGGGAGCGAAGGGTTTGAGGAGAGCAAGGGAAGAGCTGGAGCAGGGCACCTGTAACACGTGAGGAAGCTAAAATTAGGCAGCTACATCTAATCTAATTTAATCTCCCCTTTTCCGTCTGTGTAACGGGGATTAGCCTGGTGGCGCGGGGTGGGAAGGCTGGGCCGCAGAAGCTTGGGGTGAGCTGACCCACAGGGAATCCCTCCGGCCACTTTGGGGAGGGCTGGCTGCTCGGGGAGGGTGGCCTTGGGATGCGGCTGGGCATTTTAGGGTGGGTGGGTTGGATGTCAGTGCCAGGGTTACGAGCAGCCGCAGAGGAGCAGCAGTAGGATGGACGGACAGATGGATGGCTTCCCACCAGCCCCCCAGCACAGACAGGGCACAATCCTGCCCTCTCCTTCCACCTTTGCGGAGCGGTTTGGGACGGGCGAACCTCATCCCTCGCTGCAGAGCCGGGGAAAGGCTGCTTCGCCCAGCTCAGCCCCAAGGTCACGCGCTCCCTCCCACGGCTGCTGAAGAAAGAAAAGCTCTCGGACCGGTTTTCTATTCCCAGCCCCGCACAAGGGCTGGGTCCGGCCGAGTTCAAGGTTTCCGGTGTGCTGGGTGAGCAGGCAGGGTAAATAAATGGTCACCGGTGTCATTCTGCTGCCGACGGGTTCGTTTGGGATGTGTGTATGTGTGTCAAATGAAACGTTGTTGGAAACTATGTAGAGCACCGATGGAGGGATGAATCACGGGGCAGGTGATCTAAGATGAATTAATGCCTCTCCTGGAGCGGAACCAGCTCCGAGATCATCCTGGCTGCTCCGTGCCGCACAGCGGCCTCGAAAAATCAGATGCACCAGGTCTGGTTCCCAGTTCCTCTGTCCCCATCCTGATCCGTGCCTCGGTTTCCCCCGTATAAAAGGGGGCTATTACCCTCCCAGGTTTGCAACGCTCTCTCTTGGGGGACCCCAAACCCCTGGGCGGCAGCGGTCCGGGGGGCTTTCCCCCTGCCACGGGGCAGGTTGGCCCCGCTTGCATCCAGAGCTGGTCCCAGGACTCCGGGATGCTCCATCCCTGCTCCGGCCGCCGGGCACGGCCTTTCCTTTCAAGCTCCGACGTCGTCATCGCTGCAGTCATTCGCCTTTAAAGAATCGCATTAGAGAAATTAGAGCCGGTTGTAACTCCAATCCCTGCAATCAGCCCATTTCCTTTTGCTAAGGAACGCGGCATTAAATGCCGATAGATTATTACAAGCCCATACGAAGCCAGGAAGCAGCTGGGAGGGACAGCTTGAAAAGATTTAGATTCTGAGGTTTATTACATGAAAGGAATTATGAAACGTGTTAGAAAAATTAATTTTAAATTAAAAAAATCACTTGAAAAGCAAGCGCTATTTAGAGGAACGCATTGACCGGAGACCCGCTCCTCCTGCCTTTGCTCGACGAGGGTGTTATCCGGCCAAAAAATTGAGTCTTGGGGAATATGCCTCCCTGAATAAACCGATTTTGCAGAGGTGAACTGGGCTCCCGAGCGGGACAGAAGGACGAGACAGACGCCGCATTTTGCACATACAGTCGCTTGCTTTATCCAGCCGGGCAGGCGGCAGATGGGGAAGGTGGACAGATGTGCCTGGCTATTTTTAGGCTAAACGCTGCTTTAATTTCATCTTAACCACTGAGAGTTTGCGTATTTAGCAAAAAAAAGCTGGATGAGAGAGTGAATTGAAGTGCAGGCATACCGAAAAAGATTAAAAAGCATCAGCTGCCGATACCGGGCTTTAACCGAAACCCTGGACAGACTCGGGCTGGACGGGCAGGGTCCGGCAGGACTGGATCGCCCGGGAGAAGGAGTCTGGCAGCGGGGTTGTCTCGGCTCCCTTTCGCTGGCTCTGTTTTGGTTGCTTCTCCCCCTCTCTCTTTCCTTTGAAATGGAGTTTCAATTCTTTGGAAAAATGATGTAAATGACCACTTAGAAAGAAATATTACAAGGTAAAGCCGTGAAGAGTTGAAGCTGCTCAGAACTGGTTGGGAAAGCGCGGCAGGGAGCAGGCAGACGGGTTGGGTAACTCCTGCCCCAGGGCTGCTGCGACCGGCTCTTCTGGGAGCCGGGAGCCGGGCAGCCCGAGCGGTTCTGGAGGGCCAGGCGGGCGTAGGACGTGCCGCGGCCCTCGTAGGGCTCCTTGGCCGCGGGTCCTCCACCGCTTCGGCCCTTCGGTCCCCAGGTGGAGCCGGGAGATGGGAGCGGGGATGGAGGAGAGGAGAACGGAGGGGTGGTGGAGGCAGATCCCGGCCCCTCCCTGGGAAAACGCGGGCAGAGGTGGCCCAAAGCTTCGGGGTGCGCCGAGCGCCCCTCAGCCCTTCCCTGTGCACCGCGTGCCGGCGCAGCAACCGCCACGGGCTGCGGGCTGATGGATGCGCACTGACGGATGCACACGGATGCGCACGTTACCGCGCATGTGATGGTGCGCACACGCACACGCACACGCACACGCAGGGTGCGTGCACACCCGTGCATCTGCGGGCGCGCACCGGGGCACACGCAGACACTGATGACCACGACGGGTGCGTGCGTGGACACATGCCCACGCGTGTGAGCCGGGCTGCGTGCACACGCACGCACACGCACACGCATGCTGCTGTGTGCCGCCCCGGCGTGCACATACGCCAGTGTGCACGCACAGACAGCAGAGCGCGCATCCCCTCCAGTGCAACCCAGCACCCCCTGTGCGCTCCCCCATGCGCACCCCCCCAGTTCACGTGCACTCCCCCAGTACACCCCCAACGCATGCACACACTCCCCCCGTGCACCCACAGACCCCCCAGTTCACCCACACTCATCTCCCCTGCACCCTCCCAGTGCCCACCCGAGATCTTGCCCACACCCTCACCCGGCACCCCACACCAGTCCACCCCAGTATTCCCCCAGTACCCCCCCCCCCCGGTACCACACCTGCCCTAGTGCACCCACAGCTCCCCCAACTCGCCCACACTCATGCCCCTTGCACCCCCTCAGTGCCCACCCGAGATCCTGCCCACCCCCCAGCACCCCACACCAGTTCACCCCAGTACCCTCCCAGTACCCCCCTAATATACCCCCCCAGTGCACCCACAGCCCCCAGCTCGCCCACACTCATGCCCCTTGCACCCCCCCAGTGCCCACCCGAGATCCTGCCCACCCCCCCAGCACCCCACACCAGTTCACCCCAGTACCCTCCCAGTCCCCCCCAATGCACCACATCCCCCCCAGCGCCCACCCGAGATCCCTTCGCCCCCCTCCCAGCACGCCGCCCCAGTCCCCCCAGTCCCCCCCTCCCTCCCCCGGGCGCCCCCTAGCGGCGGGCGCCCGCCCCCCGCGCCGGGCACACACCCTCGCGGCTCAACCAATGAGAAGCCGCCGCGGCGCCGCGTCACTCGTGGGCCGGGGGGAACCTCCTCAATGAGCCACATTGTCGCGCGGCGAGTACCGGCGCGCGCTGCTCCGGGGCCGCCTCCGCTCCGCACCGCACCGCACCGCTCCGCACCCCGCCGCGCAAGATGATCGCCTCCCACCTGCTGGCGTACTTCTTCACCGAGCTCAACCATGACCAGGCGCAGAAGGTGAGGGGAGGGAGCCGGGGAGATGCGCGGGACAAAGGGGCCGGCGAGGAGAAATGGGGGGGGGGGATAAGGGGAAAAGAAGGAGGAGGGGGAGTAAAAAGGAAAAAGGGAAAAGGAAAAAGGGGAAAGAAGGAGGAAAAGGGAGAAAAAGGGAAAAGAAAAAAAGGAAAGAAAAAAGAAAAAGGAAAGGAAAAGAAAAACGAAAAAGGAAAGAAAAAGAAAAAAGAGGGGAAAAGGAAAAAAGAAAAAGATAAAAAGGAAAAAAAGGAAAAAAAGGAGAGGAGGGAAAAAGTAAAAAAAAAAAGAAAAAAGGAAAAAAGAAAAAAGGAAAAAGAAAAAATAAGAGAGAAGGGAAAAAGTAAAAGAAAAGAAAAAAGGAAAAAGGAGAGAAAAAGGCAGGCAAAAAGGGGAAACGGGGGGAGGGGGCGGGGAGGGGAGGGGGCGGGCGGGAGGCGCCGCTGCCGCCCGCGGGCCCCTGCGCTGCCCCGGCGGGGCCGCCGTGCGGTACGTGCCGCGGCGGGCGGCTGCGGGACCCCGCCTGGCCGGGCGCCCCCCGCGGGCCGGCGGCGCGGAGCAGGAGCAGCAGGAGGAGGAGGAGGAGGAAGGGGGGGCCATGTGTGTCTGTGTGTCTGTGTGTCCGCTGCCCCCCGGCCGCCCCCGCGGGAGCCGGGGCCGCCCCGCGCACGTGTCGCCGCTTCCTCCCGCCGGCGCGCAGCATCCACGGGCGCGGAGCATCCCCCGGAGCCGGCACCTCCGGCCCCTCGGCGGGACCCCCGGGGGAGCGGGGCCCCGGAGCCGGCACCTCCGGCCCCTCGGCGGGACCCCCGGGCTCCGGCCGTGCCCCCCGCCGCCGCTCCGCCCGGGGCCCGGCTGCCGGAGGGCGCTGCTCCCGGCCGGAGGCCCCCGGGGCTCCCGGTCCCCAGGCCGTGCCCCCCGCCCCCCGCGCTGCCTGCCGCGGAAAAGCATCTTCGTGCCTCCCCCTCCCTTCAGTGGCGGGTCCTGGAGGACCGGAGCCCGCTCCGGGGATCCCGCTGGGATCCCGCTGGGATGCGCAGAGCGTTTGTCACCAGTAATTCACGAGGTCAGGACCTTGAGGAATGCAAGGGTTTCTGCTCTCCTGTGGCTGGTGGGAAGCAGCCGGCCTTTGTTCGGCCCGGGCAGCGCTTGGCGCTAAACAGCCAGTGTTAAATAAATGATTCCGGGGAAAAAACGCTGGCTGGGAGACTGCGCTGAAGGCTCCGGCTCTTTCCCGGCGTTTGGGGCATCTAAGGATACGTCAGAGAGGGTTTCGCCTCCGAGCCCTGAGGTCGTGCGGCGGCTCCTATTACTGGGGTTGCAGTGCCCGGGCGTGGGGCGGTTGGCATCTGCAAATGCCCCCCTCAAAAAGAAAAAGTAAAATGCAAAACGCAGGGCTGCAGAGAGCCCCGGCTCGCTCCGTCGCCTAACGCCGGGGACGCCGATGGAGAAACAAAACTTGCCACGTTGGCCTTTTGCCTACATTAAATAGGAAGTAAAACAAGAGAGAACATTAAAAAAACCCCAAACAAAAGTGCATAGAAATAACTTCCCATCGCCAAGCAATCTGTAAGGAAACGCGGGCCCTGCGTCTCCCTCCGCTCACAAGTGTCCCGGGGTTGTGCAACAGCCAAATCCACGGGAAGGGGTTGTGTAACCCGACGGCAGAAATAGGCCAGCGGCACAGCCCGACTTCTGCCTCTCGGGCTCCGGGCTGCTTACGAGTTCCTTATCGAGAGCTGGAAATAATGGAGTGGAAAGGTCTTGGTTTAAGGAATTTGGCTTCATTACCCATTAGGAAAAGGGTGTGCGAAGCCTCGGGAACCGGCTTCGTTTTCCTCCTGGCGCCGAGCCCAAATAAAATGGGTTGCTGAGATGTGGGGGGGGGAAAAATTCTCCAGGAGCCGCCGGCTGGGGCTCTGGCTGCGGTGGGCGATGGCTCTGCCCTCCCAGCCCCACAGAGCCGCCTCCACAACTAGATTTCTCTGGGTTATTTTTAAACAAATGCCTGTGAACCCCGCCGGTAAGGCAAAGCCGGGGTTGGCGCAGCCTCCGGCGAGAGCACGGAGCTCGGCTTCGCTGCAGGGCAGGGGCGAGAAGGGGGGAAGCGGCTGGGGTTCCGAGCTGGATGCTTCTACCACGGATGCAAAAATGATTCCTGGCTTATAAATCTTCCCTGGCAAGGAGGTGGGGGGAATCCCCAGCACAGGGAGATGTAGGGGCTGAAATGCTTGGAAAGCTGTGATTTATTTTTTTGTCAAACCCAAAGGCTTTACCCAGGATTTGAGACTGGATTTGGGAAAAGATTTTGGGGCGGTAGCCTGAGGCGTGTGCGAGTCGCGCGTCTGTTTGCTTTGGATCGGGCAGAAAAGGGGCTCGGCCGTGGGAAGAAAGTGCCCTTTCCAGCAGCTGTGGTTTGTATCCACATCAGGGCCTTGAAAATAGCCCCCAAAATAGGATTTTTTTTCTTCCCGTTCTTGACACGGGGCAGCTTTACCGGCTCCCCTGCCCCCCTGGGGGGGTGTCACCTATGTCCCCAAACTCCTCCTGCCCTTCGCTCTGCCCCGCTGGGAAGTGGGCTGCAGCACTGACTTATCTAACCCCCAAGGGATTGTGCAAACTTTAATTAACCCTCAGCAGCGTCCTTTGACATCCTGGCTTGAAAGTTTGCCGCGGCTGAACCACGTTCCCTTCAGATGTGCCAGCTCTGGTTTCCTGGTCCCCAAACCTCGGCCTCGTCGTGCGACAGGAGGAGCGGGAGGCGAGCGAGCTAAAGAACCGGGCTGGCGGCTCTTCTGCCCCATCACTCCTTCAAAAGAAGGAAAAACTGGAAATGGAGTTCATTTTCCTATATTTGTGGCTGTTCCCAGGCAGGGGCAGGTTTTCCTTTGGTTTTTTTTGTTTTTCCTTTGCTGGGGGAATTAGTTTTATCTGGCTGATTCCTCCCTGGCTGCCTCTCGCCGGCTCCTCTGCGGTGGGTGTGCCTGATTGCAAATTCCTGGAAACCAACTCAATAGCTTCTCTTAAACCTGTCAAGGTCAGCGGCAGGACGGCCCTTCCCATCCCCGCTGCCTCCGGGGAGCCATCGCGTGTCCCCTCGCTCCTCGGCTTCTCATTTGAGCTACCGTGGGCAGCCCGGGCAGGGCGCAGCCTCAGTTTCCCCAACCGCAGTGGGATGCTCCCGGCATCCAAGGTGGGAGTTTCGGCGCCAGCGAGGCTTTCCAATCCCGCAGCATCTGAGGGGGATGCTGCCTCTTGTATCTGCCCCGGAGACCTCCCGGGTTTAAAATGGGAGAGAAAGCGGACACTTGGGCAGGGAGGCGTCTCAGAGGCCGACTGGGGCTGCTCAGGGCCGGTGGGAGCCGGGAGCAGTTTGACATCTCCGACTCCTGAGCTGGAAACCAGAACGTTTTCCCGGTTAAATTGGGCTTTTCATGGGGCTATGGAGCAGCTGGGTCACCCGAGGACGGGTCCCCGGCTGCCGCTGATGTTCTGCAGCATGATTTCTTTGCCATGTGCCTCACTCCACCTCCGGCGCGGGGTTCAGCTGCTGTCCCGGGGGGGCGAGGATGGGGAGGAACCGGCTGAGCAGGAAACCATCTGACTCACTGGGGTTCAAGATGACTCCAGGCGTGTGTCATCAGAGGCTTGGCTGCGGCGGGGAGGGCACGTGGGGTTTAATTCAGCGTGGAGCCCTCAATAGCAGCCAAGGACGTGGGTGCTGCCGGGGTCAGGGCTGGAGGAGGGTGGGTGCAGCCCAGCATCGGTCCTGTGCCGCCAAAGGCGGGGAGGTCGGGGAAGGGGACGAGCCGGTTCCCCGCACTGAGTCAGCCCAGGCTGGGTAACGGCACGGTGACACGGGGATGGCTTTCGGTATGCAAGGGCTGAGGACGTGGCACAGGGTCTGTCCCGTGCTGCGGTGCCCGTCCTCGATCCGACGATAAAAGCGGCAAAGTGCGTGCCAGGTTATGGTCCCGAGCCAGGAAATAAAACGCTCTCCGTGCTGGATGCTTTCCCGGATTCACCCTGCGACCTCGGTGAACCGCTGCCGCTCCTTCTCCGCGGTTTCCCTGAATCTGTCGTGTCCCGCTGCGGATGTGGGCAGGATGGGGGCACGGCTGCCAGCTCGCCCGGGTAACTGCCGGGTGCTCACACAGCATCCCCCTCTGAGAGAAGCAGGGAGAGAGCTGGTATTCTGAAAAACTTCAGTGATTTTTAAAAAAGCAGCATGTTTTAAGTTAAAAACTGGGATAGGGAGGGAAGTAATTTAAAGAGAATAATTTCAGGTAGAGATTACCCTGGAGAGAGGATTGACCGTGCACACTTGTGGGTTAGAAGTGCTCAAGCCTTCCCCAAACCTGAACATCTCTCTTGTTCTCGTACACAACAAATATTTCACTTTCTGTTGCCAAAAAGGAAAAGAATCCAGCCCATAAACCAGCTGACTTCTCCCAGCATTACACTTTGTCCCCAACCGCTGCTGAACCGATGCACATCTGGCTGACAGCTACAGCGAGCAGATACGGGGGAACTGGAACCAGTCACTCCCAGTCCGGTTCTTGTCAGACGCGTGGCTTTGGAAAGAGACCCAGAGTGAAACTAAAAGTGGAGAAGCATCCCCTTCCCAGAGCCTGGGAGCATTACCAGGGAAGATGTGGCCAAAACCCCACTGCATGAGAATGAGCCACCCCGCGTCCGTGCCCGTCCCCGCCGCTCTTTACCGGCAGGAAGCTGTTGCGCTTTGCCGGAAGCCGCCGTCGTGCTGTAATTTCCATCACCGCCAGCCATCCTGCCCCACGTCCCCACCGCGTGATGGGGAAAAGGGTTCCCGCTACCACTGCCGGGGGACCGGCAGCCTTCATCCTCCCTGCTTCGCATCGCTCGAGCCGCCCGTGCGTCCTCCCGCCAAGGGGGGCAGTGATACGGGATAGATCTGTCGGGGAGGGGGTTTCCACTCTTGCAAGCAGCGGCGTTGATGGGACCATCTTGCAAACATATAACCGAGGAATTAATTTTTATCTCCGTGGGTAGTGGCATTGAATTGGAATGAATTATTCGCAGGCTAATATATTTGCAGCACTGACCCCTCAGGGTCTAGCCCTGATGGGAGGATTAAGAGAAGTCTTCAGGCAAAAGAACATCATCCAGCTGTGGTGCTGGTACTGGAAATGTGAGTTATTACCATCATTGCAAAGGCAAACCTGGCTTTTGGGATACTTTAAGCTCGTCTCAGCATGGCACAGCTCACTTAGCTTCCAGCTGCCGGCAAAAATTGGGCAACTTGAGGGTTTTTTCAGCCTTGGGGCGGATGGATCTTGCCCAACGGTGGCCTTGCAGCTGGGAAGGGCGACGCTGGGCACTTCCCCAGCACCCAGTGGTGGATGCTCGGCGTGGAAATGAGCTGAGCCTTTGGAGACAGCCCTGAGCTAGGAGGTGGGGATTTGCTCAGTTTTAGTTCAAAAAAATTGCATCGACTCGTTACACCCGCAGCGGCTCTAACGATCCGGGTCTTTAATAAAACGTCCTGCCCTGTGTGCAGCTGTCTGGGGCTGTGAGCACGCCCAGCACTTCCCAACTTAAATCTGTTCCTCCTCCATTCAGTTTAGATTTCCTCGGGGAAACACTATTATTTATGATGGAAGCTTTCCAGAAATTAAATTGCCCTGTTCCGGATCCTAACCTAGTGACTTTATTTATTTGGAATTGGCAATGATCTTAAAAAAAAAAAAAAAAAAAAAAAGGTTAAGGAACCGAGAAGGTTGTTTGTCTGGAAAGAAACTCATGCTTCGGCGCTGCCGACTAAATTCCCCTCTCTTACCAGATCTTTGCTACGATTTGAGGTGCGCTTGGGTGCAGGGTAACTGGAGTAACGAACCGGGCCCGGGGCTGGGAAGCCTTGGGCATGAAGGTGGCCGTGGCTCTTCCTTGGCGGGGGTGAGGTGCACACCCAGGTGGTCGCGCTTGGGAAGGCGCTGAGCCGCTCTGCAGGACGCCCTGACCTGCCTTAGCTGCCAAGTGGGACGATGTCTACGTTCATAGGAGAAGATGATCCAGGTTTTAAAGGGCTTTGGAGATTAGACGAAGGTCACCCTGTTTCTCACGCTGCCGATTATTCCTGGTACGTTGGAGCCTGGAGGACGTGGGAGACGTGCTGAGCGGTGCCTGTCCTGGAGAAAGGAGGTGAAACCTCCGCGTCGTTTCCCCGTGCTGTGATTTTGGGGGTGGTGGGTCGTGCACGCAGCATCTTCGCTGCCCCGTGCCTTGGGCAGGAATCGAGGAGCAAACAGCGATGGCTTCTTGTGCATCCGAGCTTCCGAAGCACCCAGCTTCTCTGGGGTGACATCTTCCCCAGCAGCATCTTGCGAGTCTAGGAGGAAAATCAAGCAAAGTCAGGGTGGCAGACGGGAGAGAAACACCAGCAGCTTGTGGTTTGTGCAAGGGTGAAGCTCTGCCCCGAGCCCTGCTGGTGCGGTACCCCACCGCTGGGATGGGGACACCTCAATGGGACCCCATCCCCGCTCACGATGGTCTTGCCAGGACCCTGCGACCACCGCAGGCTGCCAAAGAAGTCGAGTGAAGGAAGGTCTCACGGGGGCGAGAGGCTGCTGGGAGGCAGAGCACCCCGTGTCGGCCTGGTTTGTCTCTAATTATCACTGACACCCCAGGGCAGATGCTGCTGGCGAGGAGAAGGAGTCTGGGTGAGGTCCTCCCCGTGCCAAGGGGCACGTCGGTGGCTCGTGAGGAGGTTGTGAAAGACCCCTGTGAGCCAAAATAACATTATCTGTCTGGCTCACAGCTAAGAAATGGGGCTGGGCCGTCTGTGCTGGGTTGATAGCGGGCAGCTAAATGGGAGGTGTCCCACCCTGGGGCTGGGGTGGAGGTGGGCTCCAGACGCTGGGTCCCTCTTACAGCTGGAAGAGGAGGGAGAACGTGGAGGTGAGCTGGGGCAGCAGCCACCTTCCCTGCGCCCGTAACCGAGCCTGGGTACGTGGGTGGCAATTTTCAGCAAGCGAAAGCAAACAGAAAGAGGAGTGGAGCGTTTGACTTCCTGCTGCTGGAATGGTAAGGAGGCGCTGGTAAACAGCTGGCACTGGGAAACCTCCACGTTTCCGTATCCATATCCTTTCCTCAAACCTGCCTGGTCTCCCAGCTGGCGGGCGCTCGCTCTCTGCTCCCGATTAATGGGAAGGAGCTGAAAGCACCAGGAGAAATCAGGAGGAGGTTTTACCCATCTGTCCTGGTTTCAGCTGGGATAAAGTTAATTTTCTTCTGAGTAGCTGGTATAGTGCTGTGGTTTGGATTTAGGAGGAGAATAACGTTGATAACACACTGATGCTTTGGTTGTTGAGTAGAGTTTGCATCAGTCAAGGACTTTTCAGCTTCCCATGCTCAGCCCGGTGCACAAGGAGCTGGAGGGGGCATGGCCAGGCCAGCTGGCCCAGACTGGCCACAGGGCTAGTCCGTACCCTATGGCCTCATGCCCAGTCTAGAAACTGGGGGAAGAAGAAGGAAGGGGGGGACACGTTTGGCGTGATGGCGTTTGTCTTCCCAAGTCACCGTTAGGCGTGATGGAGCCCTGCTTTCCTGGAGATGGCTGAGCACCTGCCTGCCCATGGGAAGGAGGGAATGAATTCCTTGCTTTGCTTGCGTGCATGGCTTTTGCTTTCCCTGTTAAACTCTCCGTTTTCTCACGTCTACTCTTCCAGTTCTCTCCCCCGTCCCACCGGGGGGGAGCGAGCGAGCGAGCAGCTGTCTGGGGCTTAGTTGCTGGCTGGGGTTAAACCACGCCTGTCCTTTTTGGCGCCCAGTGTGGGGCACGAAGGGTTTGAGATAACGACAGATTCGACTGGAATGCGCTAGATCGAATTTCTAGCTGTTATTGCTGTTTAGCTGTTCATCGGCAGGCTCCTGTGCTGGCCACGGGGCTCGCTTGCTTTACTGTATGTTAGAGTCTAGTGCTCGTCAGTGGCTGCTTTTTGCTTTTGCTGCTTGCTGTAGTGCTGAACTGCTGACCATCTTACTCCGCCGTGCCTGGGAACGTTTTGATAACAGCAATGGCCATGCGCCTGGGCTGGCAGATGGCCGGGGCATCGCTGCTGGTTCTGTGCTGCTGTACTGGACAGGCTGGGACTCCGGTGGAGCTCCAGGCTGGAACACCGGCGAGGATGCCCCTCCCCAGGGAATAAAGCATCTCTCCTGGAGCACGCTCGCCGGGCTTCCCTCCATCCTCCGACCTCGCCGCAGCAAGCAGAGCAACCGGGGACTTGGCTGCCAAATTTCCAGCAGAGCTGGAGCATCCCAAGCCTGAAACGCAGGCAGCCAAAACCACAGCAGAGCTGTTTTGTTCAGTCCAGGGTCCGAGCGGCTGCATCCGTGAGCGAGGTCATGCTGGGGCGGATGGCTATTACTTGCCCACAAAATGCCCATTTCCTATAGCGTAGCCCTATAAAAAAAAAATTCATGCTTGATTTCTGATGACCTTATGTTACGTGCCTACAGACAGGTGAGCTAACTGGGTGGAGTTTTCCTCTGACTTCGCAGGGCTTGCAGCTGCCCTTTAATTAATTTTAAGTGAAGTTAATTGAAACAGGGCATAGTTTGGGAGCTGGCAGTCTGTCCGCCTCTCCGTTTCCCTTCCCTGCTCCGGCCAGGCTGCGGAAACGTGCACGGTGCTAATGGATGGGTCAGGGAGGAGTTTTTCCATGCCTTTCCAGGGAAAGATGAGACACTGATGTCATTTGTAGGAGCTGGGCATCTTCATAGCCTCAGCATAAGGGTAGAAGCGATTGCCAGGTGCAGGAGGGGTGGATTTCTGGCCACAGCACCCACTTGTGTCACACGGCGTTGTTTGCTGAGCAGCTCTCGGCACCATAAGCCTTTGTAGGGGTGATCTCAGCAGCGAAGAAATGACTGGGCAGTGGATTCCTGCCAGGCATCCTTCACGTAGGAAGAGGCCCTGGGGGTCAAGGTCGAAGCACGTTGCTGCTGTGGTGTAGGAAGGGCTCCGCAGCTGGAAAACCTCCGGCACTGACCTCCTGACTCACGGCCCGGGCAGGGAAGGTTGTCGAGTTTGGGTCCTGCTCCTGTCGCAACCTGTTTGGGTGTCCGTGGGTGAATGAGCGGAGAAGATGCTGCGGAGCATCGGGAGCTCCTCAGCATTCGGCATTCCCAAATTGGCACCCGACTGGGCAAGGGGATGCTGCGAGGAGGGCGCGGGGTGGCGTTTGGTGAGCTCTTTGGAGAGCGGCCCCGCGTGCTCAGGAGGAGGTGCAAGAACGGTGGTGGGCGTTATCGGCATGCCCGGAGATAAGCTATTGCGGCACTGCCGGCGGTGCCGTGTCGGCAACGTGCTGGCACAGCTGTGTCCTGCCCTTCGGGGTGGGTCATGACCTACTCCTGCTTCTTGCATCAGCCCCAGCAGACATGAAGGGGCTGAATGCTGTCCTGAATGTGTCACGGGGGTTGTGCCCGTGTCCCCAACCCTCCAGCTGACTTTTGGGCTTTGTCTCCACCTTTCAGATCGACAAGTACCTCTACCACATGCGGCTCTCGGAGGAGACCCTCCAGGAGGTGTCCCAGCGTTTCAGGAAGGAGATGGAGAAGGGGCTGGGAGCGGACACCAACCCCACCGCCTCGGTGAAGATGCTGCCCGCCTTCGTGAGATCCACCCCGGATGGGACAGGTACCGTGGGACGGGAGATGCTCCCTCCCGGCAGAGCAGAGGGAGAGCGCGGTGGGGAGGTCTCGGTAGGTGCCGACACGTTGCAGGAGGGAGGGCTGGGGCCACCCATCCTCACGGTGCTGGCAAAACAGGCATGGCACCCATGGCACCTTCACTCCTGGTCCTTGGGGCTCCATCCTGCTTCTGCTGAGCAAGGTTTAGTGTGGGGACGGGTCTCGTTCCCCCCTCTGTGCTGGGACTGGTGCGGCTCCCAGTTCCTGCTGGTGGGAGGGAATGTGGAAACCAGCCCTCGCGTGCCCTTCCTGGCAGGACGGAGACAGTCACGGGTCCGGCTCATCAGATTTCATTAGCGCTGAAGCGGGCAGCGATGCCAGCTGCTGTCTGAATGCCACGAGGGCCACGGGAGGAGAAGGGGGATCTCCAGGCTCGGCTTCTCGCAGTACGGCCTTTCTGCCTGCTTCCCGTGCCAGCAGGGGCCAGGCTGCCGGCAGCACGCTCCCAGCTGGGCACATCCCTGTTTCAGGCTCCAGCTTGCTCCTCTCAACCCAGAAAACTGCTTCCTTGAGCATCCGTATGGGAAATTTCCTCGTGCCTCCCTCTCCTAACTTGGTGTTTTGGGAAGGAGCTTTGTTGCGGTCCCTGCAGCGTCACCCCTTGCCCGCCGGCGTGCAGCGGGATGCAGATGCTTCCACGACCTGCCGAGTCTCCCGGTGCTCGAAGCCGGTGGAGCGGTCCTGGCTGCTGAAGGGCAGGGAGGGACAGAGAGCCCTGAGCAGCCGGAGCTGCCCTGGCTCTGCATCGGCGCTGGCAGCAGCCCGGGGAAAGTCCCTGGGCCGGTCGGTCCCGTTGGCTGAAGCTGCTCAGAGTTGGGGTTGCTCCAGCGTCAGGACCCTTACGGGGGTCCTTGCAAAACCTCGGCGGCAGAGATTGCTGATGGCCAGCAGGAAAGGTGGATAAAGGGGAAGGGAGCTGATGGAAAGACCCATCTACCCTTCCCTCCCCATCCCCGGCTCTTTTACCACCGCTGTATTTTCATACCTGGCTTCTGGAGGTGAGCAGGTCCCAGGAGATGCTGTGGCTGGAGTCTCAAGCGACCTGGCCTTGGCGAGTGGCGACTGGGCAGACTGGAGTTTCCTCTCCTGAGCCAGTGCGAGTCTGCCGGTTGAGTGATGGTGTTAAATAGGGTGTACCCGAGGGGCAGCCCTGCTCAAAGAACCAAAAAAAAAAACCATCGCTGCTGGCTGTCTGCTCTCTTGAGGCAAGGACAAAGGGGATGAGCTGAAGGTCTGCACCACCGGCCGGCGATAATGTCCTTATATATAAGGATATATATGTCCTATATATATTGTCCTTATATATAAGGATAAATGTCCTTATATCTAGTCTGAATCTCCCCTCTTTTAGTTTAAAACCATTACCCCTTGTCCTATCGCTACAGGCCCTACTAAAAAGTCTGTCCCCATCTTTCTTATCAGCCCCCTTTAAGTACTGAGGCATCCCTGCACCCAGAGCCATCCTGCCTGCTGCACCCCACGTGCTTGGCCCTCCCCGGTGCACGTACACCCAAAAGCTGGACCTGGCTGCCTGCCCTGGGATTGAGATTTCAATCTACTTAAATATTTGAGAATATTTTTAATTATAGGGGTAGCTGGAATGTCGCCCCTGGGCATGGGAACTATTGCAGCCAAAGGTGCTGGGTGCTGGCGGAGCGTGTGTCAGAGCTCCCAAGAGGCAGGAGCAGAGCTCTCGGCACCCTGGCCCGTGCTGGGGAGAAGGCGCAATCCCTCTCCTTGCCCTAGCGAGAGCGAGCCCTGGCTTCCTTCACTGTATCCTCCCGATCTGCAGCTTCTCCGGTGTCCCAGCTGGCGTTTCTCACCCAAAGCAAGCTCAGCACGTGGGGAAAAGTGGCATGGCAGCATGGAAAATGTTATGCAAAAGGGATGCTGGGGCAGTCACGGGGCTGCAGCTGCCCAGCGACTGGAAAGCAGGAGGTTTTCGAGCAAGTCCCAGGGAGCCAAGAGCCTGGGATTCCTTGTATGGCTCCAGCTGGATCCAGGCCGTGAGCAGCATCAGCGTCTCTGCTGTTGGGTTTTGGAGGGGGGACTGGAAGGTGGCACATTGTGGCCGTGGGGGTGAGCCGAGGCCAGCCCGAGGGGCTCGCTGCCAGCCCCCCTGGCACATCACTTCGCAAAGAGACAGTGTGACAACGGCTCGGGGAGAGCTCAAAGTCCAGGGGGTGCGTCCTTCCTTCTTCCACTGATGTTTTTTTTTAAGCTTCTGGGCAAGTCTGGCTTCGGTTGGGCACGAAGTCCTGCTCCCACCCGCTTCGGGTGTCAGCAGCTGCCTCCCACCCAAAAGATGGGGTGCCATGCCAGCTCCGGGGCTCTGCTCCTTCCTCCTCCAGAGCATCCCTGCCCTTCCTACCCCTCCTTGCTACAGCCCGAGTTGTCTCTGCTTTCGGATTACGCCCCGTCTAATGCGCAGCCGGGAGCTCCCCGGGATCCAGGCGGATGAGAGGTGCTTATAGAAATGCAAGGTCACATCTGCGGGTTGAAGGCAAAACACAGACCAGGCTCCCGACTGCTCCACCCTCCTCTGCACTTTGGAGGCTTTGCTGGTCCTGGTGCAGCGCGATAAGGGGGGGATTTCTGCTTCTGAGGCAGGATCTCTCCTGAAAGCAACTTTTCTTGTTTTGCTTGGCTCCAGCACCCACCACAGCGCCGGCTGCGCCGTGCTTGCAGCGAGGCGGTGGGCATCCTACCGCAGGCTGGTGGGGGAAAACAGACCCCAAGTAGGCTTCTCCTTGGAGCCCCAGTGACTCTGGGCCAGGGCTCTCCTTGTGTAGTGCAAACACCGCCTTCCTTCCTGCTCCTTTCCTGGTTTTTCCAGGCTTTGCCGGTGTCACCGTGTTTCCTCCTCCATGCTAACGTTGACACAAGGATCTTCTGGTGCATCCTCTGTTAAGCCCCGGCAGCTGATATCCCTGGCCTGGGGTGTTCAGGAGGATGCTGCAGGACTTTGGTGGTCAAATCCCTGGAAATTCAAAGAACGGTTCTCTGCAACACCCTTCCCTCGGCCGGTGGGCTCAGTTCCTGCCGAGAACCAACTGCTTCTGCAAGAAAACCAGCTCGCGTGGCCCATGGCCTTGAAAGGCTTTAAAGAAAATGCCATTTTCATGCCCAGAGCCCCTCGCCTGGCGATTTACCGCACTCCCCAGCAAGGAATCACATTGGGGAATCGCTGCCGGGCGACTCTCGCTGTGGTCAGTGTGAGTTGCTCTTTGCTGGACCCAATTCTGTCCAGAACAAGCCACCAGGTTAATCCCGGATCCTTTGTTGCTGCAAACCTGGTATTTCATGCCCAATACATCATAAGCTTTGCTGCTCTCCAGCGCTAATTCGGTGTTGATGCTGATGCGGGCACCGGTGCTTTTCTGTTCCCTTATCTGCTCAGAGCCTCAGCGTGCTGAAGGGAGGCGGGGTAGGGCTGGCGAGGGCGGCCGCGGGGGGAGATGCCAGGGTCCGCGCCCCCACCTCATCCTGCGTCTCCCTCGGGCAGGGCCTGGACCCGCTCCAGCTTTTCTCTTCCTCTTATTTTTTTTTATTAAGCTGATTCGACCAAGGATTCCTGCAAAACGGGATTGCGGTCGGTTGGAAGCCTTGAGGTTTGAGGTCTGGGGTGACTGACCTCCGAGGTGCTGGGGCACGGTCCTGCACACGATGCTCGGGTCCCCTTGGCCCCAGCCCGGCCAAGGCTGTATTTCTGAGGACAGCAGAGCTCCCTGCCCGCTTTGCCCCGTGCTTTCTTCCAGGAAGCGCAGGCATTTTTTAAAGGCCCTGAACACCCACCCTTAAGTGGTTTGCTGAGATTAAACAGACCCTTGAATCAGAGCTCCGTGTTTGCCCTCACTGTTTGGTTTGTGGGCTCAGCATCGCAGCTATCTTATCACGTAACGAAGGAGCCCTCACCGAAGGGAGGACCCAGATGTGGTATCAGCTGGCGGAGCCCATCATGCAGCCGTATTGCTTCAGCCGGGGAATTTTCCAAGGGAGATTTTGCTGCCTTTTTCCTCCTGCAAAGCTGATCCGCCTGGGAATCCACCCCTCAGCTTCAGCAGTCACCCCTCAAACCACTTGTACCTCTCCTGCGGCTGTTGAGCAGCTCGTGAGGGGGATTTTTGGTTGTTGGGCTGGGTCCTGCTGCTGCTTCATGCCGAGGGGCGGTGGGCGGCAGGTCTAAAGGGAAGCTGGTTTGATAAGGACCTGCGGGCCACCAGCCCCACAGGGGTGGAAATTTTGGCCGAAGTGCCGGGTGTGCGGAGAGCTGGGCAGGACGGGAGGACAGCCCCGTCCACGGCTCCTTGGCCTGTTTTGGGGATGGTCCTGGGTTCCATGTGTTATCTCCAGGGAGCTGAGCAACCTCTGACCCTCTTGGCTCCAGCACCCTTAGCCCTGGCATATTTATCAACCCCCTGAGGTATTTTTCACACTCTGCTAGTAAGCAGAACAGCATCTGTGCCGACAGCAAGGGAAGCAGGAGTACGGCTTGACCCGTGTTTGGGGCAGAACGCGATGCCAGCGGTGCCCAGCCAGGCATGGCATCCAGCTCTGCCCGTCCGTGGCTGAGGCTAAATCCCCGCGGTGGGCTTACCGGTGACACCAGGACAGCGAGGAGCTTCGCTGAGCGTTTTTCTGGTGCATTTTCAGCATCCCTGTAAAGAGACGTGGCCAAGGTGTGCCCTGTGGCTGGCAGACAGTCTGCAAAATGAGCTGCCAAACTGGTTTCAACCTCATCCCTGCAAAGGGTCAACGCGGGCATGAGGCGAGGAGGAGAAATGAATATTCAGGGTCTGACTGCCCCAGCGCATGAGCTCGGGCACTCTGGTGCTCTGCTGGCTCCCGTGCCGTTCTCCAGCCCTGCAAGCGCTGAATTGGACATCTCTTGGCTACGCTGCCTCGCTCAGAGCTGTGCCAAGGGTGTTATTCGAGGAGGAATGAGTTGCAAATCTCTGATGGGGTCCAGGTTTGGCGTGCTCCATGGTTAGCGGCTCTTGCAGGGGGTGTGTGCGTTGCTCCAGAGATGAAGCGAGTGTGGCCAGAGCCCGTGCAGGGACTCGATGAACTTCAGCTTTTGTTAAAATAATGGTGTAACTGCCTTGGCATCTCCTCGTCCTGCTGCCAGGTGATCTCGGGGTGTAACCTTAGCAGAGGGGACTGCTCTGCGGCCAGAGCATTGCAGCCTGCGCAGGGGAGCTTGGCGTGGGCTGGTACCACCGAGAGCCGGGACCCGATCTGCCCTGCCTCACCCTGGGGTGATGTGCTGACCCCCTGGGGTCATGCACGGACCCCCTAGCGCTCCCCCCAGTCTCCATCCCCAGCGGCAAGGCTGTTGAATGCCGCTCAAGACCTCTGAGCCCCTCTTATTCCTCATCTTCTCATTTCCTTGGAGCGCAAGGACTGCTTTTAATAGACCTTTTCAGCAGCAGAGGGACTTTATAAAGCTCCTCTCAGCCCAGGCTCCGAGTCCGTCACCGTCCGCAGTTCCCTCGCCCCGAGTCCTCGGAGGGTCAGCTCCAGGAAAGACGCCAGGACAGATGGACGCCCCGCAGGCTTGGACAGCGAGCTGCCTTTTCAGCTGGAGTCACTGGAGATGCTGGCTGGCCTGGTGTCATTTGAATACTAATAAACCACACTTTTTGTTTCAACTGTAGCCCCTTTGTAAAAGCCTCGGCGGGCACAATGCGGCCCCCGGGCGCTGTAATCTGCCCGGGGGAGCCAGCACAGCACATTTAATGCATTCAGAAATCAAACAGTGCTGATAGAGGGCTTTCCCCCAGCCCTCTCCCCACACTGCTAGGTATTTAAAACAGCCAGCTTGGCGCTTTTCCCGCATCCCGGGTCTCAGCTGGTCCGAAATTCAGCGAGCTGCCTTGGTGCCTGGTACAATAAAAAACAAACAGGAGGTGAAACCTGCTGGGCTCAGCCCTTGGGTCTCGGGGAGCAGGACCCGGGGCTCCTCTCGGCCAACACAAAGGGAGAAACTCTGCTTCCCACATCTGCCCCGGGAAGGCAGCAATGAGGCCCCGAAGGTCTTTTGGATTTTTTTTCCTCCCCGGTTTCCTGCTTACACCTTTCAATCTTGCCTTCGGCCAGAAGCCACATGCCAGGAGCGCACGGGATTCCTGGGGCAGGGCAGGTTGTCCTGGGCCAGGCAGCCAAGCCTGAACACGAGGGGTTTTTCCCCTATAGCAAATGCTTCGCCAAACTCTAGCGTTTCGACAGCTGGCTAGCAGGGTTTGAACCGCTTGGGCTGGAGATTTAGGAGCTTTCGCCAGCATCCTGCGTCAATAGGGTCAGGACCGGGTCTGCCGCCTCCTTCCTTATGGCACCTGAGGCTGGAGCTGCTCTTCCCTGGGAGCTCTGCGTGTTTGGGCTCAGGCTGGTCTGGATGGGGCCGGTGGGGTCTGTCCTCGTGCCGGCAGACGCACTCCTCGCTCGTCCACCGCCTCTGCGCTCCCTACCCAGGGCATCGGGATACGTCTCAAAGATATTGCTCTGATCCCCATCGGCTGTGGGGGTGCCGGGGTGGAGAGGAGCAGCAGGAAATACGGCCGCAGCTCTGATAAAATAAAAAAAAAAATAAATATATATATAATAATGAATGAAATAATGAAAAAATATATAAAAAAAATCATACCTTACCCTCATATTTGTGAGGCGGCTGCTTACTTCCTCGCTTGCTCCAGGGCTGTCCTGCGCGGGCGCTGATGCTGCTGAAAGGGACCCGCTGAGGTAAATGGCTGTTCTTGTCTGGGCTCCCGCAGAGGATGGGGACTTCTTGGCGCTGGACCTCGGTGGCACCAATTTCCGCGTGCTGAGAGTGAAGGTGTCCGACAACGGCCTGCAGAAGGTCGAAATGGAGAATCAGATCTACGCCATCCCCGAGGAACTCATGCGAGGCAGCGGGGTGCAGGTGGGTTCAGCCCCTCACCCCCCCATCCCCGCTCTCCTGGCACCCCCCTGACTGCAGGGCTTCCCCACCGAGGGGAGCCACCCCCCTTGGGGCAGTTCTCCGGCCTGAAGGGAGGGCTGGTGTCACCCCAAGACCCCGAGCTGTGTCATGGCATTGGAGCAGCATCCTATTGCTGCCTTGCCCAGCAGGATCCGGGTAGATCCTTGCCTTCCTTTGCCCGGAGCTATTAATTCCTGACACCAAGTAGCCATGATGGGTGAGGACCACGGCGATGTCATGTGGGTGACAGACCACCGGTCCCTCAAGCGGGCAGGGATGCAGGCGCTGCTCTGGTCCATTGTCTCGGTCGGGGCAGCTGGGTGAGGCTCTTTGCCTTTTTTTCAGCTCTTTGACCACATCGCTGAGTGCTTGGGCAACTTCATGGAGAAGCTGAAAATCAAAGACAAGAAACTTCCCCTTGGGTTCACCTTCTCCTTCCCGTGTCACCAGACCAAGCTGGATGAGGTGAGTGAAGGTCTCGCCTCCTCGTGAGGGTTGTGACTGCGCCTGGGATGCAGTGGGATGAGGGCAATAGCTGTCCCACACCAGTTTAGCTTGTGCTTTTAATTAGGCTCGTTGGGTTTGGGTAGCATGTAAGGTCCTGGTGCTGCTGGGAGCAAAGGATGTGTCTCAGAGCTTGCAGGGGTCTAGGAGGTGATGTTTAACACGGCTGGTCGCTCCGTGCTTCCACTCTGCATGGATGCCTCTGTGGAAAGCAGCATTTTTGCTTCTGCAGACAGAGGCCAAGGAGAGCGGCTGCGGCGGGGAGAGCAGCTCCGGCCGCCCGCAGCCAAAGGCGGCCCAGACGTGCCAAGCATCACATCCCCTGTCATGCAGCCAGTGCAGGGAGAAGGGGGGTCACCCGCCCCGGCTGCTCGCCATGCTCCGGGCAGCCGGGAATCGATGGCTGTCAGCTCCGCTCAGCTGTGCCGGCTCTCCGCCGGGAGCTGGTGACCTCGCTGGGAGACTAAACATCTCGGCAAGCAGAGCCCAGCCGAGGCACGTGGCCCCTCTCCTGCCACCCACGGCCTCTGCTGGGCTCTTGCTCTTGGGGGGGGGGCTGGTGCTTTCCTTGCCCTTATCTCACCCGGCTTCCCGGGCAGGATCGGAAAGGAGGGCGGCTCCATGGCGTGCTGGCGATCCAGCACGTCCTCCCCAGGCGGGAACGCGGCGGCACTTTGTACCAGGGATGGGGCAAGTCGCGCTCTCATGCCTGAGCGGTTCAGCAGAAGTAACGAGGGAGAAGATTAACGCTTTCCTTGTGGTAGTAGTGAGGGCTGTTAAAAAAAAAAAAAAAAAAGAAGAAGCTGGGAGAGGAAGCATCCGTCCCAGGTGACCTTGTCCGGTTTGCTTCTCTCCGTGCCTCAGTTTCCCCTTCTGTAAGGCAGGGCGAGCGTTTGCCTCGCTAAGGCATCTGGGGCTGTAGGGTTGGAGATTTTGAATGCAATCGAGTCCTTTCCCTTCCCCCAAGGCTCAGCGCAGCCTGCGGCCGGGCGACTGCGATGGCTCTGCGGGGTGGGGACACACCCTGTGCCTCCGGCTGCAGGGGACGGCGAGACCCCGTCCCACAGGGTCTGGGTCAAGGAGCTCTCTGTACGCCCGGGAACAGGTTTGGCTCCAGGGCTCCATAAAACCCAGTCACGGGAATCACGTTCCCTCCTGCTGGCAGGAGCAACGAGCGACTCGCATGCTATTTCATGTCCATAAACTTTATCTGCGCAGAGATGCAGAAATCATTGCTGATAGCGCAGCTCGGAAGCCGATAACAGGGAGGGACTCACCTGCGGTGCTGTGTGTCCGTCCAGCCTTGCCTCGCACCGGGGAGCCCTGGAGACACATGGCTTGGTGGGTCTGTCCTCCGAGCGTTCCTTCTTGCTGTTTCTCCGTAGAGCATCCTCATTACGTGGACGAAGGGATTCAAATGCAGCAGCGTGGAGGGGAAGGATGTGGTGTCGATGCTGCGCAAGTCCATCAAGAAAAGAGGGGTAAGAGGCTGGGCAGGTCTGTCACCTCCGGGGGCGGTGGGACAGGGGCACGCGGCTCCCCGGGAGAGGATACTTAAGGCTCCGCACCTTGGCTCCCCCGTGACAGCAGAGATGTTTCGATCTCTTTTGGCCACACTGACTCAACCTCTCTCCTCTCCACCATCTCAGGACTTTGACATTGACATCGTGGCCGTGGTGAACGACACCGTTGGGACCATGATGGCCTGCGGCTACGACGATCATAACTGTGAAGTTGGCCTCATTGTTGGTAAGCTGCAGCGAGGGGGAGAACTGGGGTCCATCTCTCCATGAACTCCAGAAGGAGATCACGTTTCTTGCAGGTTTCAGGGTCTTTTTAGGGAAAAAGAAAGGTGATAGCGATGTTAGAAAACCAGCATTGCCCAGCGTCTGGTTTCTTCCATCTTCGCTTTCTATGGAGCATTTGGCTGTTGCTAATTGTGGGGAATAAGGGAAAGGCAGCATCCTCTCTCACCACATCCCCGTGCTTGGTTCAGGTACCGGTACCAACGCCTGTTACATGGAGGAGATGAGGCACATTGACCTGGTGGAAGGGGACGAAGGTCGGATGTGCATCAACATGGAGTGGGGGGCCTTTGGTGATGACGGTGTGCTCAACGACATCCGGACGGAGTTCGACCGCGAGATAGACATGGGCTCGCTCAACCCTGGCAAACAATTGTAAGCAGATTCTTGGCTTTGGCTCAGGTTCGGGGTTTGCTCGGCATTGTCCGTCCTCCTGTTGCGCTGGTGTTAGCGGGACCGAAGAGGTCATCCTAGTTAATTAGGTCACCGCGTCCTCCGCCGTGCCAGCTACGCCAATGCAAATAGGGGCTGTATCACAGATTTGGGTTGCTACGCCCAACTGAACCACTCAACACCCGCTTCCCTCGGGAGCCTTTCACTTGGATGAGTTGATTTCCGTTTCTTTCCCCTGCCAATGAAGTTATCTGCCAGCCAAGGCAACACCACCACCTAATGTCCACATCCAAATCCAAGGATTTCCCATTCCCCAGGTGGCTTCTGGCAGCACGGGTGGGATTTGGGGGGGGTCTCTGCAAACTGACAGACCCCCTTCAGGTAGCCATAAGCTCTCCTTGCAGAACGATGGTTATGTCAACATGGCTTTATTTTCTCAGTGATGGGATAAACTACTCTGGAAAGAGATTACCTAGATTGCCTTTGGGCCTGGAAGGCTGCCAAGTGTTTTTAAGGTCAGCCTGTGGCCACCTCACGGCACACGCAGCCAAACACGCACCTTCCCGTCGGCAGGTTTGAGAAGATGATCAGCGGGATGTACATGGGAGAGCTGGTCAGACTCATCCTGGTGAAGATGGCCAAGGAAGGGCTCTTGTTTGGAGGAAATCTCACACCAGATCTGCTCACTACCGGCCACTTTGAGACCAGATACGTCTCTGCTATTGAGAAGTAAGTAGGATCCAGATGGTTTCCTGGGGTGCCAGCCCATCTCCTGACATCTGTGCTGGGGGAAAACAGGACCCATCACAGGGCTATCCACTGAGCAAACCAGGACACTTCACAGTGCAAAAGTTGGATTTCCAGGCATGAATCCTTTTTTGTTCTGTGATGTGCAGGGAGAAAGAAGGGCTGCAGAAAGCCCACGAGATCCTCACCAAGCTGGGCCTGGAGCCATCTCATGAAGACTGTGTGGCCACCCACCGCATCTGCCAGATCGTCTCCACCCGCTCGGCCAACCTGTGTGGGGCCACCCTGGCAGCCGTGCTGCGACGCATCAAGGAGAACAAGGGGGTGGACCGGCTGCGGTCCACGGTCGGCGTGGATGGCTCTGTCTACAAGAAGCATCCTCAGTGAGTCCGTGGGGATAGGCACGGCTGGTGGGGAGAGAGGGCGAAAGAGCAGAAATCTGTTCCTGCCAGCAGTGGATAAAGCTTGGCGCAAGCAGAGCACCTCCAAATATTCCCCTGTGCACCTCCGTTTGGATCCCAAAGGGGCCCCAGTCATTTGCAACCCTACAGGGTCACATCACCCATGGTGGCATACTCAGGTCCTCTTTCCTCCTCCGTAGCTTTGCCCGGCGCCTCCATAAGACGGTGCGGAAGCTGCTGCCGGACTGCGAGATCCGCTTCGTGAGGTCAGAAGATGGAAGCGGCAAAGGGGCAGCCATGGTGACGGCGGTGGCCTACAGACTGGCCGCCCAGCACAAGGCACGGCAGAAGATTTTGGAGGCGCTCAAGCTGAGCCACGAGCAGCTGCTGGAGGTGAAGCAACGGATGAGGATAGAGATGGAGAACGGTCTGGGCAAGGAGACGCACGCAGAAGCAACGGTGAAAATGCTGCCCACCTACGTGTGCTCAACTCCAGATGGGACAGGTGACGTACCATGTGTATAAGCCCACGTATGTCCTGCGTAGGGCAAAGAGCCAACATTGCTGCTCCCAGCATCTGCACCACGTAGGGAAGGGCTGGGACCTTTGCCATGGCCAGTTCCTCTTTGTGGTGGGAGTGGTGCAAAGCTTTTTAACCTCCAGTATGGTACTGGGAAAAGCGGCCGAGCCTCCGGGACGTTCTGCACTTGACTTAACACAAAGCCTGGCTTTCACTGCGGTTTTCACCGCCGCAGGTTTCTCACCACCATTGTCCTGGGTTGTGCTCCCAGTTCTGTCGGTGGCTTGTGCATGCACCTGCCCCTTGGCTTGAAGCCCTGTGATCACCCTGAGTCTGGAGCAAACCTCTCCATCCATCACCTTCCTGCTCTCCATTCCCAGCCGCGTCTTGGTTCCTGGTCCTCTCCCAGGAAGAGGGCAGATTCAGATCAGCTTTGTGCCACGTTCGCGATGCCCCTTGTTGGGATCTCTCCCCTAACGATTCTCTCTTGGGTTTCAGAAAAAGGAGATTTCCTCGCCCTGGATCTGGGAGGCACCAATTTCCGTGTGCTGCTGGTGCGCGTGAGGAACGGGATGAGGCGTGGCGTCGAGATGCACAACAAGATCTACTCCATCCCAGTGGAGATCATGCAGGGGACGGGCGAGGAGGTGAGGATGGGCAGCTGGAGGTGGAAAACCGGGGCGTCTTCCCCGGGGCGGCAGGAGAAGCGGCAGGCAGTAGTGCTGCTGACCACAGGAGCGGTTTTTGCCTTGCTCTGCTTTCCAGGGTGCAAAACCAGGAGGGTGGAGAAGGCTGGTGCCCTCCTGCCTTTAGAGCAGCGAGTTCTCCCCAAGGCTCTGCTGTTCGAAATGTGCTTTAGGAAGCTTGAAACTTTTTTAGGTTAGAAATCCTGTTATTCCCAGACATCACTGAACCTCCCTGAATCCCACACACTCCACGAGGGCAGATAAGCATCATCTCTGTTTCCCAGATAGAGAAACCACAGCACAGGCAGTAAGAGACATCCCCAGAGTCTTATTTGCAGATGGAAAGAGTTTTGCAAAGCCCTCCAGGCAGTGCTCGGGGACCGGGAGTATTGCTAGCAGGAGGCGAGGCAGACAGGCTCTGGGGATACCATGCAGAGGGACGGGATTCCCGTGACACCCCTGGTCACCTCCCTGCTACCCCCTCCATCCCTTCTGGGTGCAGTACGGGACCTGCAAGGTGGAGGTGTCGCAGTGATGTGACCACACTGTCGGTGGGGAAGAGGATGAAAAAGGAGCGGTTTGGGGCTTGCTCACCTCACACGGCGCCACTGAGCAGCACGCCCGTCTCTTCAAAGCCCCGTTGGGGACACGTCTCCAGTAGGTCAGGCAGGCTGGCGTCCAGCTGAGTTTTTTGCTGTGATGGTAACTTCTCCTTTTGGCTTTGTGCACGCAGCTCTTCGACCACATCGTCCACTGCATCTCCGACTTCCTGGAATACATGGGAATGAAGGGTGTATCGCTCCCACTCGGATTCACATTCTCCTTCCCTTGCCAGCAGAACAGCCTGGATGAGGTAACCCCAGCCCGCCTGGTAGCGTGCAGGTCTGGTACCCAGGGCTGGCTGAAAAGCCACAGCACCCTGGCGACCCCACGTACCAGCATCAGTGCCCACGCAGCAGGGCAGGCAGGGACCCGAGAGAGGGGGGAGGCAGGAGCTCGGAGCTGCCAGTGCTTCTGAAAAGCCCCCTTGCTGCATCAAAGCAAACGCAGATCCTTTGAGCTCTAGAGACAACCCAGCTGAGGCATCCTCCGCACGTGAGGGTCTGACCTCCACGTGCCGGGCAGTGCCCACCGAGAGCTGGTGATTTACCGCAGGGTGTTTCCACAACAGGCAATTCTCCTGCAGTGGACAAAAGGTTTCAAGGCGACGGGCTGTGAAGGAGAAGATGTGGTGAACCTGCTGAAGGAGGCAATTCACAGGAGAGAGGTGAGTGTCCACGTAGCTGCGAGAAGCCGGCTGCTTGCTCCCACACCCCAGCTGTCTTTGGCATCTTTAATTGGTCTGTAAGGCAAATTAATGGGCTGAGCGCAGGGCTAATGAGTGTCTGAACTTTAACAACCACTCTTAGTCAAGACTAGAGGTTGGATTTTCAGACCCCGGAGCTAAGAGCTGGCTTCTGGCCAGGGCTGGAGCAGGCTTGTCTTGCTGCGAGCTGGGGAGACGCCATGCTCCTTTCCTCAGTGCAGACCACCCAAAGCTCCTGCCCGGGGGGCCGTTTCTGGCGGGGCTGTCCCAGCGTGCCAGCTCCTCTGCAGTCGTGTCTTCAGGTTTGAGCGTCCACCTGCAGACACATGGGGCTGCAGGAGGTACGTGGGTGCCCGGAGGACTCCCATGCTCAGCAGATGGGTCCTTTCCCAGTCACGGGTGCAGACGTAGCAAGCTCTGTCCTGCAGGAATAACCCATGCAACCCCATCCCTCTGCAGGAATTCGACCTGGACGTGGTCGCGGTGGTAAATGACACAGTTGGCACCATGATGACCTGCGGGTACGAAGATCCATATTGCGAAATTGGGCTGATAGTCGGTGAGGACTGCAACTTTCTTCTGACGTTCCTCCACCCGCGGTCCCAAACCTGCCCCCGTGGGGTGCTCCTGGCTGCAGGAGGTGTCCGAGGGCTTTCATCTTGCGTACATGCCCCGCTTCTCCGATGGCCCTATTGAAAGTTGCTTCTCTCTGCAGGTACAGGCAGCAACGCCTGTTACATGGAGGAGATGAGGAACGTGGAGCTGGTGGAAGGGGAGGAGGGCAGGATGTGCGTCAATATGGAGTGGGGGGCATTTGGTGACAACGGGTGCTTGGATGACATACGGACAGAGTTTGACATGGCGGTGGATGAGCTGTCTCTCAACCCTGGGAAGCAAAGGTGCGTGGTGGCTTTGGGGGGCTGGGGAGGGACCCCCGATGAGGCTGGGTGTCTGCAGTCCTGATCCCGATCCAGACCCAGCGTCCCTTCTTGTCCTGATGTCCCACCTTGCCCTCTCCTTCCCAGGTTTGAGAAGATGATCAGCGGGATGTACCTGGGGGAGATCGTCCGAAACATCCTGATGGATTTCACCAAGCGAGGGCTGCTCTTCCGAGGACGGATCTCGGAGAGGCTGAAGACCAGAGGGATCTTTGAGACCAAGTTCCTCTCCCAGATAGAAAGGTGAGGTCCAACAGGCTGGGCGAGCACCAACTCTGGCCTTACAGCTGTAGATCAGAGCAGAGATGTAGTTTGGGGAAAGTGTTCCCAGGGCTTGTGGGACAAGTCCCAAGCACTCAGTCTGGAGCCAGGGTGGCAGGGTGGTGCAATGCAGATAAGTCAGCAAAATCCATGGGGTTCTGACAGTGCTGGTGTGGAGAGACAAGGAAACTGCCCAGGGCTGGCAACACGGACGCCTCTTTATCCTCTGTCCTGGACAGAGAGGGGCCACAGGTTCAATAGCTGCCATGCTCCAGGTCATGGCTTTGTCCTGAAATAGCCTCACCGATGAGGATGTGACATCAAAGCCACATCTCGGTCTGAAAGCTGAGGTTAGAGGGGAGCTGTAGAGTCCCTCCGGCCAGTGTCACCCACGCTGCAAGTCCCTGGGCTCTGCAGGACGTAGATAAGGAAGGGGAAGCCACGCATCCCAAGTTGCTCCATCTCCTAATGCTGCCTGGCCCTCGTGTCCTCCCCAGCGACTGCCTGGCTCTGCTCCAAGTCCGCTCCATCCTCCAGCATCTCGGCCTGGAGACCACGTGCGACGACAGCATCATCGTGAAGGAGGTGTGCACGGTGGTGGCCCGGCGGGCAGCTCAGCTCTGCGGGGCTGGCATGGCAGCTGTGGTGGACAAGATCCGGGAGAACCGCGGGCTGGACTTCCTCAAGGTCACAGTCGGCGTGGACGGCACGCTCTACAAGCTGCACCCTCAGTGAGTTGCTTGGTGGTGTGCCGTGGACGGGTGGCTGTCGTCCAAGGAGGCTCACGCTGGTGCATCTGCCCATCTCGGGTAGATGGGGTGCTGAGGGCGGAAGCGTAGCAGGGCAGTCGGAGAGGAGGTATTTCAGGGTCTCAAGGGCTGCCAGTACCTCACTGATCAAAGCAAGAAGCAGCTGCTCCCTAAAGGACGGGGAGCCAGCAGAGATAACGCAGCAGGGACCCCACACCAGCCAGGGCCCATCCCATGGTACCTGAGGCCAGGTTGACCCAGTGAAGGTGACCAGGTTTGACCAGGAGTTGAGATCATCGAGCAAAGCCAAGGTGATGAGGCAGGTCTAAACCAAGAAGTCAGACCGTGGTCTGGATCAAGATGGTCCATGGCCAAGCAGAAATACATGAATTGTTTCATTTAGGTTGGGAAAGCCCTTTAAGGTCATTGAGTCCAACCGTTAACCCAGCACTGCCAAGCCCACCACTAAACCATGTCCCTGAGCACATCTCCCCGGCTTTTAAATCCCTCCAGGGGTGGGGACTCAGCCCCTGCCCTGGGCAGCCTGGGCCAGGGCCTGACAGCCCTTTGGGGGAAGAAGTTTTTCCCAATATCCAACCCAAACCTGCCCTGGCGCAGCTTGAGGCCATTCCCTCTCGTCCCATCGCTTGTTCCTGGGGAGAAGAGACCGACCCCCCTGGCTCCAGCCTCCTGACTATGCCTGAGCTGAAGGCTGGTGCTCCTTAGGGCACTGCAGCTCAGACAAGGACTAAAGGCACAGAGCTGGGCTTAAATAGGGCTTGGGGGGCCGTGGGTAGAGAGAGGGCTCTGAAGATCCCCCCAGGTGAGGCTGGTCAGGGCTATTAAGGTTTATTAGTGCTCACTGGGCTTGGTGGGACTAGAGAAGGGGCTAGATTAGATTAGATTAGATTAGATTAGATTAGATTAGATTAGAGGATGGAGAACGTGTTGTGCTAACTGTGAACTTGGGCTGAAGCGTGGAGGCTTACGCTTTCCAGTGCCTCCTCCCTGGCAGCTTTCTCTCCATCCACCTTTCTCCTCTGTCTGTGGCGCTGCCTGGGGTGCCCCTGACGGCAGCTGTGGTGGTCGGTGTGTACTGGTTTGTTCCCTGTGGGGCCAGCACCTTCAGCCCAAGGGAAGGTAAACCCGCGTCTCTTCCTTCCTCCCCTGTGCCCCGCAGCTTCTCCACCGTCATGCGCGAAACCGTGAAGCAGTTGTCTCCAAAGTGCGAAGTGACCTTCCTCCAGTCGGAAGACGGCAGCGGCAAGGGCGCGGCGCTCATCACGGCGGTGGCCTGCCGGATCCGGGAGGCCGGCCAGCGGTAGAAGGAAGGAGGTTTGCCGAAGAGCTTGGTTTCAGCAACACAGGACGTTTCCCCACCCCGTCCCCCCTCCCTGCACGCACACACACACACACACACACACACGGCCCCCCCGTGCAAGCAGACTCTTAGCTTTACTTGTTCTCTTGAGATGCCACCAGCGAGTGGGACTGGAGATGCTGTGTGCTTTGTGTAAAGAGTTGTCTTAGGAGTTTTATTGCTTGCTATAAAACCGCGTATCAAGTAAAGCTAAAAGTGTCTTTTGGCTGTCTACCTACATTTCCAGTTAGAGCTGGACCTGTTCCACTTGCAGCCGACGTCAAACACCAGCTCTCCTCCCCACGCCTCCTAGCCGCTCTCACGTCTTCCCTAACAGCAGGCAGGATAATGCTAGAATAATTAAGACACTGCATCGTCACTTTACGGTAACTGGTACCTATTTATTTATGTCGTAGCCGTAGCGTGTCCGTGCTGTAGAAAGCAAACCTCTTTAAGATTGGGCTAAAGACCTCCATTAGGCTTTTACCCTGATCAAGGCTGTGTTATTTCCATGAAAGTCATGGTAACTCTTAAAGCACAGGGTGCAGAACTTCAGCCGGCGCGTTCCGGGTCTGCACTGGGAGATACCAAGTATCTCTGTTGGTCAGCAATGTTAAAGAACCTGCTGGAGCCACGTTGGAGGCGCCCCTTTGACTGCTCCAGCAGAGCACGTGCCTGGAAATAATTGGGGACTCAGGGTCTAATCCCATTTCCCGACCTCTCACCCGCACCCTAAATAGAGTGTAGGAACGTGGCATGTACGTAGGGTTGTGTTACACCCCCTGGAAACCACTAGCACCCTTCCCCGGCGCATCTGCGGGTGCGAGGAGCCACCGCCCAGCCGGGCCGCTCTCTTCCCTCAAATGCGCACCCCGAGTGGCGTGGCCGTGCGTCTGCGTGGCCGTGCGTCTGCGCTCGGCGTGGCGAGTTTGGTTTGCTTTTTGTCTGTGAAATAGTTCTGCGTCTTCAGTCTCTTAGGTGACACCTGGATTTATACACTGTATATTTATGCTTCGGGAGATCTTACGTCTTTTAATGTACATAGTTTCGGTGGGGTTATATTGATTAGGTTTGACTTCACCTTTTAATGTCCTCTAAGAGTGGTACAGAGTGCTTATTTTCTTTTTTTTTCTTGTGTTATTTTTTTAATTTAAATTTTTCCTGGGGTAGACTGGAGAGAGGGACCCAAATTCCTGAGGATGGTTGTACAAGAGGTTTGGGCCTTCTGAGTTTGTCACCAGACCAAAAGGGAGACCAGCAGGCCGGGGACGCGGCGCACGGGGAGCGGCGGGGCGCCCGGTGAAGCTTGCCGCAGCAGGCTGGCCGTCCCCTAAGGAGAGGCTTTATGTCGCCCCCCGCCCTCCCCAGCCCGCTGCGCTCCCGTCGCTTCCCAGCCCATCGCAGCGCGTGGCAAAACGGCCCCGGGCTCCGCAGGGCCCCGCGTCCCAGCCCGGAGCCCTCACGCCACCGTCCCGGACCGACGGACGCTCGGCACGGGCACAGGCGGGCTCGCAGCGAGGCGCCGGCCAGGGCAACCTCAATCCCTTCGATGGGGTTGGCGGCAGTAACTGGTGTCGCCTCATTGCCATTCGGCGCCCTCAGGGCTGCCCGCGAGCGCTGCCGGGGACGCGTGTGCCCGTAGCGTCGCTCCGTGTGCCACGGGGAAAGGCGGCGATTCGTTTTTGCCAAGAGAGAAGGCTCCGGGTGAACTCAAGGCTGCGGTTCTCTGCCCGAGCGAGCAGAGGCGCGCAGACGGGGGCGGGTATGTTTGTGTAAATATTTAGCGGAAGATAATGAAATTATAGTGATGTATAAACAAAATAATCATTAATAATTCCCACAAACAGACCTTCAGTTCGGAGGATAGAGTTTTTGTCTATTTTTGTGTATATTTTTATACTGCTTGGGGGAACCTCATTACCAAAAGTCTCTCTTCTATGTTGGGGGTCAAGCTCAATAGCACAATTTTAAAGCAAAATTATTCTTTGGGCATTTTAAATGCTTATTTTTTTATAAGCCTCAAGACAATTATAACAAGTAAAATCTGACTGTGTATAGAAATGATGTAAGAAACCAAGTTTAGTGGAAATTTTAGAAGATGCTAAATAAATTTTTGAAAGATGACACAGAAATCCTCTACTCTGGCACCAAGCAGTTGTGTGTGATTCTTTCCCGAGAAGACCGGCATTTTGCCTACGGAAAAATGAAACCAGGAACGTTTTTACCTGCTGCACCGTGCAGCAGGTTGCGTTAGCGGCTGTATTTTTAAGCTCTTATCCAGCTGTACCCCTTTTGAAATACGTAGCGTCTTCATCAGTTAGCGAGCTAAATTCTATACAAGCGTAGTTTTGGGGGGAGAGTGGGAAAGACTAGGACGCTGGGGCAGCCCCGACCTCCCGGCTCTGCGGCGGCGGGAAGGGCGAGCCCGGAGCTCGGCTTTCTCTGCTCCCGAGCAGGGGACGGCAGGGCAGCAGGAGCTGGCTGGCGCGGCGGCGGCGGCTGTTGGTCTGGCCCGCAGCCCCTGGTCTGGGGCGGGCAACGCGAGGGAGCCACGCGCCGACGCTCGAGGACACGGATGTAAACGCTCTGCGCGGTCAGGGAGGGATTCCGGCTGGCGTGGTCGGAGGGACACCCGCCCGGGCATCCGCGAGGCACCCGTACAGCCCAAAAGCTTTTGCTTGCCCTTTGCTTTGACTCGGAACAAAGCAGGGTCTGAAACGTTCCCCGTTAAAAAGCGGTACTGGAAGCGTTACCCGCGCTAACCCGTGACCGCAGGTACGCCCTTGGCCCCAAGAAAGGTTTTTATTAAACCCTGGGAGAAGTTTGCGCTCCTTTTTGCCTCAAAGGGGATGAGCGCCAGAGATGTTCGCTGTACAGTCTGATTGTGACTTCAGCGGGACTGTAACCTCGCACCAGAACGTCGCCGTGGGGCGTTAGGTGAACGTGTTTGAAATGAAGAAGGGAAGATTAAATGGTGACTATTGGTATGAAGGGAAGATCAAACCTGTTACGCATAGGGAGAGACGCAGACTGATCCACCTGACTTGCTCCCTCTGCCTCTTTCCTCCGGGAAGCAGCACTGCTTTGTGGGTTGAGGACGGCTTTTGTTTTGCTTGGTTGTTCCCGTTAGGATGCATTTTCTTTGCACTCCCGGTGTCGTGCTGGCACGTCCTCCGGCCACGCCGGCAGCAGAACAGGGTCTTCGCTGTCAGCTGCTGCGCTGGAGACACTGACCTTTCCTCCCTGGCACTTCTCCTTGGTACTTTGGACAGGATTTTATTGTTCCTGCTTTTTCTAAATAGATATATATCTATACAAGCAGCAAATTATTGAGCCTTGCAAGAGGAATTTGCCTCTTCCCTTCTTGGAGGCAAAGGGCGCCTGGGAAGAAGCATCATATTCAGTCACCCGAGATGCGTGAGGAGCCCGAGACACGCAGATCTCTGGCCTGGAAGCAGCTCGGAGGTAGCCTGACCCGCGAGAGCGTGGGGCCCCCGTGCCGCCCCGGCTCCCATCAGGCAATCCAGAGATACGAGAGTGAAAAGGCCCAGGGCGCGGGAGGGGAGCGGGGACCCGTGTAAAACGGTGACGAAACCCACAAGTCCCCACGCAACGGGTGGCGAGGGGCAAAACAGCAGCCAAACGACCTGGGACCCCGCCTCGCCGCAGTCCCCGCCCGCAGACAGAGGGGAAAACACCGGCTTTCCACAGATCGTTTTGCTTGCTCTGGCAGAAGAGCGGTCGCTGAGGCAAAAGAGGCGACTCCTGGTCCTGAGGCAGTCGGGAGTAAGAAAGAGTCAAGTCATTTACCCTGAGCCTGGAGTCTTTCTGGCCTGAAGCAAAGAAAATGCATCTTGATGTGGGTGTTGGCTCCGCGCGGGGCAGGGGGAGTTAAATAAAGCCAAAGACTGTTCAGCTGCTAGCAGAAATGAGCGACTGTAGATTCACCTGATGTTGTTGTTTTGTGTTTACAGTATTTATTTTTAGAAATCGACTGCGATTATATTATATACCAGCCTCCTTATTTTTGTACTTTTCCTACCGTTTGCCTGAGTGTGGTAGCGTGCTTCTCAGCTCCCCTTTGCCGCGATTGCTGCTCCGAGTCAGCGACAAATAAAGAGAGAAAAAAAACCCAACCACCCATTTTCTGGGGTAAGTTGTGACGTGTTTGGGTTTCTGTGCTCCTCTCACTCCTGCACCGAGCCACTCCTTAGCAATCCCTTAGGAAGGGCACCCGCACCACCGGCCCCATCCCGAATCCCCGATCCTGGCCCCTGGGAACAAGGACCAAAGCTGGGAAGGGATCTCTTGGCACTGACAGTCCCTCCACAACCAGGAGGGCGAGGGAGGGCACGGGAGGGCACAGGTGGGGCCAGGACACGCACAGGTCAAGGGAAGGCGTCGTTAACGTCTGGGGAAAAAAAAAGTATCAAGATGAGTTTCATGCCAGCGCTTGCTCCACATCCCACATCCTCAGCACGCTGCAGGGTGGCGTTTGCATGCAGCAGTGGCTTGTCCGGGGCGAGCAGGGGCTGGGGGTGGCCCTGGGAGCCAGCGGGGGCAAGGGCAGAGCAGGATCTGGACCCAAACGGGAGGTGCTCAGCCCTCGGCACGAAGCGGGAGCCCTGCGGCAGCTCAACCCACCACCAAAGCTTAGATTTCAACCCTGGCATTACATAAACCCCAGGTATTTTCACGTACCTGTTCTGCCATTAACAAGCAGCCCGTATTTCTTTCCACTTAATCAATGACAGTTTTCAAGTCTTGGTACTTCTAGTGGAAAAAAGAAAAACTGCTTGCTTAAGTATCTAAATACCAACTTCGATGCTGTAGCAGATGAACGCCTTAAAACGCTTCTGCTTTCTGCTTCCAAAGAAGCATGACACGACGCAAGGCTAACAGAGGTGCAGAAAAAGCTATTCACGGCAGAAAAGGAGAGACGCTGGCGAGTATTCCACTGGAAACCATTTATTGACAAGTTGCCATGTTTTTCCATCTTGCCTAACGCATTTTCATCCTTGTTATAAAGTACAAATGGTTTTATACTTTTCTGACAACATTAAAAAAATAGGCTACTAAAGAGGCAAAATTCCCACTCTGAATCCAAAAATCTGCGGTAAGAATTCAAAATTGCAACAGACAAACGTAAAACCCAACAGACACAAAGAATGAATGTGGCGTACCTCTTGCACTCGACTCGTTCCTCAAACCAACTGAAAAGGAATCCCTTGTTCCCAGCTCTTACTTTGGATCCTGTGACCTTGCTTAACTGATGGGAAGTTTGTGTTGACACACACGACTCAAAAGGCACTCAAAGGTCACAAGTTCCTGAGCTAAAAGGGGATATATTCCCAATGTAACAGTTAAAACAAGTCACAAAAAACAATGTTTAAAAACTGGTATTTGGTTCATGTGAGTATAGTAAGCATTCAGTAGAGTCCTAGCTGAAAGCCGCTGCTGTATAACAGACTCAAATGACAGTTAGTACATTAGAGTATTTTCAGTACGTGGAAAAAAATAATTCACTTACAAGCATCCTTATGAGCAAATTCACGTGCTAAAAAAAAAAACATAAATATTTTCTGCAACGTTAAAAAAGCCCAAGAACAAGAAAGAAATGTATGTGTATGAGATGCGATAAAGGCTTAAAAACAAGCAGGTTTGGGCGTCTGTACAGTTAAATAACTAACAAAAGTTGACAGGCAACAGTTACACAGATGTATTTGGCCCTAATGGAAAAGGACCACAAAAGTAAGCAGAACATGGATCTGGTACTTACAGATCAGTTATTAAAAAAACCCCAAAACCACGCTAACAAAACACACGCGTCCTACAATGCGTGCTCAGAACCTGACAGGTAAGTTTGTAAGATGTCATTCACGCAAACTCCCTATTTCCAATTTGGCTCAGTTTTCACCCAGAAAAAATAAAAGAGTAACATTTCTCAAACACGGAATGGCTGCTGTCTGAAGACGCAGAACAGAAAAAAAAGTATGGGATAACTAGTTTTGGCCTATCTAATTTCTGATATTCTCTTCAGATATGCATAGGAGTATACTAAGGCCATATATATATTTGCTACAGCGTAAGGCCTTTTTTGTTGTCAAAGCTCTGTGCGTCAGCAGGGCATTTAACTTAAAGCAGGCGTACGGAGTTACAGAAGTGCTACTATATTCCACTGAAGAGGTCTCAGGTTTCCGAATTATCTAGCAGCGCCTCGCTGTCAGTCTTCTTCTCTGGCGAGGTGTACAAGAAGTTGCAGCAGATATAGAGTGGGAAGATCAGGAGTCTGCTGTCCAGGTTCATTACTACCTGCTCCTGTAAAGCAAACACAGTGGACAGCTGCACAGTAAGCGATGCCGTTAGAGGGAAGTACATCAAAAAGCACACAAGATGGATCCTAACAGGCGTCCCATACATTTTCATTGCTATATATTAAAAAGCAGAAGATAACCCCCCCCCCCAAGATAGGAATTCACCTTCACCTTAAGCAGATGTTTTACAATATTAACATGATAAGATACTCTCAAAATGCTTATAACCCTTTGACCCGGTGCTGCCAACCTTCTGCATCAAAAGATCACAGAACTGTACGAAATGGCTGAGCAAACTTTACCTTCAAGCACGCTGGAGAGAAAGGGAGACTTTTCTACCACAACCAGTTTCAGGAGATTTAACCAGCCAGGCAATCCATAATAGTCTATACTTTAAAGCAAATTACTGTTTGTTGGTAGGAATTTTCCAGTTTTACTCTAGGAACTGGTTTTGGGGCAGCGAAAATAAAACTTTATCCTACAGTAAGGATGGCTGGTACGAGAAAAAGTTTTCTACGTACTCATCATCTACCTATCACTGCTGATTACGATTTAAGAAACTTAATGATCAAGTCTTCCACATTCCTAACTAAATTCCGCTGTCACAGATGGGTGGAAATGGGCACATTCTCTTAAGAAAACTCCACTCCTCTCTGAGGCTTTTAATTTTTTTTTAGCAGAGTAATAAATACCACCCTTGAACAATATGCAGACGTTCTTTTAACTCTTCAGCTTACGATACAAGGGAGTCTTCAAACAAACTCCAAGCTGGCCTCTAAATAAGCAGGAGCCTGATGGACATGTTATTCAGAAGGGTAATCTCACCGGTGTTGGAAGTCTGGGAAAGCAAGCAGCCGTCCCACAGAACACTACGCTAACAGCGGACAGCTGCAGCAGCACCATGGGAACTAACGTCACTATTATCAACACTAATGAAATCCACCTATCCTACTGGAGTTACACTTCACAAAGTGGCTTAATCTTCCACTGCCTCTAAAAGGAACACTTGAAATTCCACACAAGCAATGAAAACAAGAAGAACAACTCCTCTTCAAAAGCATTGTTGACTTCTCAGCATTTTTTTCATGCCTTGGACTCCACAGCTCAAGTTCAACAGCTCAAAAATCCACAAACATACCTGGTCCTTCTCAAGGGTTAGGATCTGATATCCTGTTGTTCTACTGCAAATAATTTTCCCACTGCTATCAAAAGAGGCTAGACGTAACCTAGGGATATAACAGCAATTAAATTACTTAGTCTCCCAGAACTTAGTTTTTCCAGCACAAAGAGTTTCTCCCAAGGAGACAGAATAATATTTTCAAACATAACTAACTTGGTGGCAACAAAATTTAATGCAAGCATAGATGGAAAGACTTAGTTACGGTAAGACATTCTAGCATACACCACGGGGTCTGCCTTCTTGGTTGTTGTTTACCTGAAGGCTATGTTTCTCCGAGGCTGCAGACTGACTGATCCACTGCATGGCTGGTTCAGCGTATTCCGTTTGAAAATGATGTAGCGATTTGTATAAGTAACAAGAAGGTCAAAGCCAAAGTTGAACCCCGTCCACCGCCAGCAGTACTGAAGAACGCAAGGTAAAAAACAAACAAAGCAGTCTGAGTGTTGGCTACAACACGAACGCTAAGTGCCACTTCTCCAACAAATCAGACCTGGGAATGGGATTCTCAGCTACAGAGACGTACGGTGGATTCAAGGATCCTTGCCAGCACCCATTTGAAGCGTAAGACATCTTGGTAGGCAACCGCTCACTTTGGCGGCCAGCCTTTGCAGACAGATGACTACATGGGACGAGCTGCCTTCCAAACACACAAAACTACATTTAACACGAGTGGATCTAAAATGACTTCTGCATTCTGGTAACTGGTGCTGTATTTCTGAGTAGCACTTAATTACACATCTCATTCATGCTTAAAGCACTCCTTGGAGTACAACATCCTTATGTTGAGCGACTTCAGTGGGAAAAAAAATTCATGTTTCCTGTATTTTTCACAAGCCCCGCTACCTGGAGACACATATCCGTATGCGGACACACGGGGGGTCTGGCTGTGGCTATTACACATTTTATCTAGAAAGCTCCCTCTTCCAGTTAAAAAGAGAAGACCTCAGTGATCAGAGCTATATTTTAACTGCGTATATTTTACAAGTCTCAAACGATACGTCATGGCTACATTCCCTCCTTTCACACACTAAAAGTTTTTCCAAGCATGGGCTTGCTTGCAGTGCAAGAGCACAATTAAACACTAATTCCTTATTCATCGCAAAGACAGCAAGCGTTTTCATCCTTCTAGGGAGCACAAAATCATTTCTTTACTGTACCATCTCCATTACATCTTTTTGATGCAGTTTGACAATTAAGACCTACATGTTTTGAAAATACCTAACATGTCTAAGACATGTCAGCTATGCACAGGCCTAGCCACATGCCATACTTACATCACCATCCTTTGCAAGTTTTCGACCACACCTCATGCTGTTTCCTTCCAGTTCCTCTTTATTTATTTCTTGAGGCCTACAAAAAAAGGGCAGCTTTAAGGACACTTAAACAGCTTTGTACAGTACTTTAACGTGGGAAAGATGAACAGACTTGAGTAAACTGGTCTGACCACACAACCGACCCTTCTTTGAGCAGAGGTTATAGAGTAGATGACCTCCCAGGATCCCTTCCAACCCAAATTATCCCATGAACATCCACCTACTCTACAAAACTGCAATATAAACCTGAGTCAGGTAGGACTTTTACAGAACCTTTCCGGATCAGAAAATAACAGCTGTTGCAGTGACGTACATTCTGCAATCCTCCTAAAAAAACCAAGTCCTTTTGAAACGCAGCAGTCTGCCTTGCTAGGCACGAAGATAAGTGAGCGGTACTGCTCAGAACAGCTGCAGGACTCTGCAGAATAGCAGCACCCACAGAAACACTGTGAAAGATTTCTCAAGCAGCTGGTTATGCAACTTGTCTAAAAAAAGTTTACCCACAGCGATCACAGTGCCACAAGCCTCTTGATTCTGTCATCCTATACCAACGTGAACTTGTTTCACCCAGCAGTTTCCACTGGCGCTTCAACACGTAGAAAAATCTTGCACAGCCAGCGTAAGTAAAATCAGTCCTAGTTTTCCAGAGGTATGCTACTCACTTAACTTTAGACACGATTACATCATTAACCAAATAAGCAACCATTGCCAGAAAGTCTTTGAGTTACACTGAGGACAAACGCTTCAAGAGAGTATTAGAAAACACAATAAAAGGCAACCCCCACACGGAAGTTACATTATAAACCCACAATATCAAACAACATACTTCAAGCTACGTAAGCAAGAAGAAACGCAGCATATGTTCTCTTCTTACTGTACGCACACCACGAGAACTTGCGACTACAGCTCTTACAAACCAACCCAGTCTGTGGGCTTTTTGCCCCGTTTCTGTAAAAACCAATCCTGGAAGATTAAGTATTTTATGAATAAGTTAAGCAAATAAGCTAATCATGCTAACCAAATTCATCCAAGGACCTCCCGTGTGCTTTTTCCACATCTTCTAGCTGAACTGGTTATGGAGCTGACCTAAATTCAGTAATGATGATAAAAGATTTATTTCTGTTTAATTAGTGACAAATTTCACAAACATTAGTACATAATGTTCAGACAGACATTAGTATTCCCCCCTCTCAATTCCTCGAGCAGCCTCAGAAGATGCAAAACTTCCAGCTCAAACCACTTACACTGGCCTACCACATGCTTAGTGAACAGTCGAGTTATTCTATTTCGTTCTTAAACACTGCCAAAGAGACTATTAGAGTAGAAACGATTCCAGTCCTGGGCTTGAAAGATCTGTCTTGCATCTGCCACAGAACAAATGCTTAATTAAAAGAAAAGTGATCCACTTTAGCACAAGTAAACCTTGAGCAGCTACAGTTCAAAGTCACAAACTCCCGTATTACGCTAAAAAATTCTCAAATTCTGAAGAGTGAATAAAATGTTTAGTCCTTTTAAATGCAAACTACATAAAGTAGAAGAGAAGCATTTTCTTCTCCTCTCTAAAGTTATCAAAAGAGCAAACCACATCACACATTTCAAAGCAATGTAATTTCCATGTTGGCAGTCCTAGAATAAGCAGGTACAATTATGCTATGCACCAGGTGGGATATGAAAATAGAGCCGTACTTCAGCTCACTGGGAGTCAGACTTCACATTCCGTTCAGCTTACTAAGCTTGCACCCTTATCTCTACGGGAAAAGATGTGTTAAGATACTGATGCAGGCAGTAAGCGTCAGAGGAAGGACAGCAGAACTGGGTAGAAGGATGGTCTTATAAAACCTTAATTCTCTTCTTTCCGCTACAGGTTGGTTGAACGTCAAAAACGTTTAATACAGAAGGGACGACATGCAACTGTTCCTCTAAGACACGAGTTATGAACCACAGGCAGCTCGCTGCAGGGGGGCACTACAGCTTGCCAGCAGAAGACAGAGAAGCGATCTCAAGACTTCAAATAACATTTATCTTCTCAGAGATTGCGCGCTATGGAATCGCGACGCTGTAACTGAGCAGCGTACAGCCACGGGGAAGCACTCCACGCATGCGCGCACCCCCCCCATCCGCCTCCCACACACCTCCAGAGAACACCCTGTTCCAAGACAATTAGTCCATTATTGGCTATTAAACAAACAGTAACCTGGATGCCACCGTGAACCATTACGTTTGTAAACTACTGAAGTCAGAAGCTAAGACATATTGAGAAGAAACACTACATCTCACCCAATTCTTACCATTGCCGTTAATGAGAGACCTTGGCAACGAATGCCAGAAGAGGAGATTTGGGCAAACAGTGGTCTACCGCTAAGTAAAACTTCCTCTGCCCGAGATTTTCAGTTTTAGCTGTCGTAAAAAAAAAAAAAAAAAATCCCGTACTGCAAAAGAGAAAACCAGACAAGCAAGAAAACCACGGAAAAATACTCTGCTCATTCCAAGAGGCACTGAGATCATCAGCACTGTAGTTGAACATGAAAGTTGCTCAATTTAAAAGCTGGTGTGATCCCCATCATCTTCACTTCAGTTCTGTACGAGAGCTCACTTTTTCAGAAGCATGTATATTTGATGGCTGACAATTAAAATCCTCTCACTGCATTACAGTGAGCTACCAAAAGACATCAAAAATAAGCAAATACACGGTCTTATCTTGTGTCAGAATTTCGATGACTACATTAATACTCACTTTCATATTAACTGTGGTTCCCAAACGAGCTAGAAGGTAACGCACAATGTACTTTCGTCTACTGCTAGATACACCAATGACAGCATTACAAGAAAAGCCTTCCCAAGAAAACAATAGTATCAGGAACAAGCTATGACCACACAACATTAATCTTTAGGAGCTGAAATGGTGAGATTCACAATTACGTACCTTACCTCTACCATTTCCTAAAGCACTGCTACTGTCAAAGAGAACCACTTCTTAAAGATCTTCTTAAGACCAAAGTCAGAGTTTTGGGGATTTTCTACACTATTACATGACAGCATCAAAAGGAAGTAATTAAGGAAATATTTCCTATATAAACACAATCAAGCCACGGAAGCCACCGCCACAGGGTGCTGGGGCTAAAGCATAAGCTGTTTCAAAACAGAACTGTACGTATTTAAGAACGGGTCTATTGGTCGTTGGTCGTTCAATAACGATCCAGCCAACACCTCCAGGTGGGAAATCCTTAACTACAGAGAAGCACATCAAGAGAACACTCACTCTTCACTTTAAAGGAAGAGGGGAGATCTGTAACTCTCTACTTCTGAATGCTGCTGCAGACTGCTTGGCCTTTGGTTCAAATCAGGACAGTCCTTCTTACGCTTTTCAGATTGCAATTAATGAACTAAGCCTACCATTGCAATTAAACATGCTCATCTTCAGAACGGGAAATGCTGGGCTAACAGAACTGATGGAAGAAAATAAAGAAGTTGGTTTATTGCTTTTTGAAACGTAACAAACATTTTGCAGCTTCCTGACCTGACACTTATTCTCCACACAGCACACCAAGGGCTAGGAGAGAAGACAAAGGCAGGAACAACTCCCCCAGTTGCATTTTGCCACAGTTTCAGTATTCAGAAAGAGATCAGGGGACCTGGCTCAATGCAACGTGGCAAAAAGCAAGCAAAAGGAAGGGGAACCATTTGTGATCACACACGTACATGTAACACATGTTAAATCAACATGCCTCGCTGCCCAAGCCACCACCGCTGACCACCCTTGGCAGGCACAGGCTCAAGAAACCCAGCTACGCATTACACGCACCGACAGCAGTTACACAAAGTACAGCTACATGCAAATCTTCGGAAGGGCACAGAAACGTGGCAGTCGTCACGGAATTTCCTCAATGGCAATGCAATGCCAACACAGTGCAGCACATGGTCTGGGAAGGAGAAAAGACGGGATATAAAACAGGAGGATTACGGAGAGAAGAGGGTCTCAGCAGTGGAGAAGGATGCACTGCCTGGGAAAAGCTGGAGGTGCCGGCAGTGAAGAGAGCTATCAAACATAAACACGGGGTGGGGGAAAGGCTGTGAAATTAGAAGGGAATGAGGCAAACAGGTCACAGGATGCCAAGCCCTGCTGGGTGCTGGGCCTTCGCTCGCTGCCTGGGAGGCTGGGATGGGAGAGGCAGGAACAAAGGTTAGCGCACAGTTATCCCTGCATAAACAACAAATAATGAATTGCCTTCTACACCAATACAGTTAGTTACACCGCACCACAGCCTCTTGCCCACCTAGCCCAGGGAGGAAGGAAGCAGGACAGAAAAGGCTTCTTCTCCATCTGCAGTACTTTTCCTAAAATCGTCCTTAAAACGGAAGGCTAATAAGTTACTCTTCCACAGCCTCAACACATATTTCAAGGCAAAGTACCCGTGAGAAGCATTAACCAACATAAAAGAAAGTACCGAACACCCCTCCCCAGCGTTCACCTCTGGTCCCATTATACGAGTTTTCTAGAGTTCTACTGTTTGAAGGACAGGAGATGAGCCAGCCCAAGGGAACAGACGGCTCCACAGAGAACAACAGAGTTTAAAACCACTGAAGTATGCTTTCCCCCCGCTCTTCTTAATGTCAACTCCAACAGTTAATCATGTCAGAATTTATATGAGAGGAAGGTTTCTAATTTAAGAAAGAAATAAAGGAAAGCCTGTAATATACCTACCCAATATCATTGTCTTGTTCTGCTCTGAGCATGGCAAACCACTGCTGTTTGTAAACAGAGGACAGCCATTCTAAAATTAAAAAAAAATAAATAAGCTTGGTGTTGTCTTTGGAGCTGGCAATGGGGATGTTCATAAACATTTGAAAAATAGAAATAAAATTACATTGAAATAATAAGGTTACACTTATTAACTGCATGGCCTGTGCAAACCCACCACCTGATAACGCACTTGTGTTATTCATCTCCAGGCCTTAACTACAGAAGAAGTGGTACAGATAAAAATCAACAACTAAGTAACTCATGACTATATTCATCTTATCAAGCATTCATGATTGCCAGAAGTGATGCAACTCAACGCATTTTCTCGGCACACGAAGTTCTGTGAAGCCAAGGAGCTTGTTAACAAGCTCTTGGGAGAAGATGCTGTTTTCTGAATCCCCAACAGAATTCTACACAAGTTAAACAAGAACAAAACAGAATCAAAGGATAAAGGAAACAGTGACTTATCACAGATATAGTAAAAGCAAACAGAAATTGTCCCCTACCAGGAATAAACATAAATCACGTCTTCCTCTGAGAACACCATAAAGATTTTGTCGGCTGTATTAATTTAAGAGTCGCAACCAAAACAGAACAAAAACTAATTGCTTGTAACTCAGTTACACAAAAGGGATCAGAGACACCCAAAAGCACAGTATGTAAGTTCCTCTTAGTCAAGATAACGAACAGGGGCAAGTATGCAAGGTCACGTACGAGAACAAACTCTAGGGAGGAATGGACCGGGATGATGGCAACAGTGAGAATGACTGTTACCACGAAAACAAAACAGGCAGTTGATGAAGATGATAGAAGGGAGAAGGCAGATCATAGTGCTGAGATCGCCTTAGAAGTCCCAGATGCAAAAATTAAAACCAGCCCTTGCCCTCCTAACTCTAGAGTTAAGATTCAGACTGCGACAGGACCAAAATGGGAATTAACCAAAGTACAACAGAAAGCATAAAAATGATTTAAGGAAAACTACGCAGGTAAGGAACAGAGAATGGATGTGCTAGAAGGAGAAAAAAAAAAAAAGATCAGGAGATAGAGCATTTTCTCTGTTTTTGTACATCTACATATGTTTCATATGCCATATTGCAACTGCAGTTCATCTGTTAATTTATAAACATTAAGAGGGAAAATACTGTTTAGGAAGTGTTTGGAAGTGACAAGGAACGCTTTGCTTACAGACAGACACATTGTGTATTTCTGTCTCTTACGTCTTTTCTACGCAAACAAGACCAGACTCTGTTGTGAACTCCTAATACAGTATCTCAGTTTTCTCCTGCAGGTCCTACACACATACAGGGTATTAAAAAAAAATAATTACACCATTTCTTTCAACTATTCAGCATGATCGCCGCCTTTACCTCCCTGAGAACAATTTCATCTAGAATAATCTAAGAGGCTTACACTACAATACAAACTACCCAGCAATTTCCAGGTTTATAGACTCTCTCAAGTACGATGCAATCGCCTCAAATACTGGATGTTGGCAGCCAGTAATCTGTTTGAAAGTGCACCACCCATGTTTATCTAAGCCTCCTTTAAAATGAGAAGTAAAAGTTCCCGATCTTAACACAGCTTTTGGCTACAAACTGATAGCAACAGATTACGAGGGCTATCAAGTAGTAAACTCTAACAGCACTTCATTACACTTGTAGAGGTCTCCACATTATGCTCTTCTTCCCTCCCTGCTCTCCCAGTTCGCTTGGAATTCAAGCTTTCTTCTTCTTTTTTAAATTAATAACCAGTGGCAGAGGGTAAACATCAGATACTCTTCCTGCACTAACCACACGCTCATTGTCATCACACCACCCTTCCCACTGTACGACTACAAAGCAACCAAGCCTATTTCAGCGTTTATCACAGCTTATGAACTGTTTAACTACAAACAAGTAAACATTTTGCTCTCTAATACCTTGTGAACTATGCGAAAGTTACACGTTCTTTTTCAATAAGCACAAGCAAAGCAGCCTCAAAGTTGCAATTAATCTTGTAACAATTTAAGAAACATTTTTCCTCTGACACACATAGATAGAGGGCTTCTGGTTTTGAGTACAGACACAGAATTTATCCACTGAAGAACACCCAGAAGAGGCTGCCCGTCACATTCTGGTAAGTGATAACAGCAGCAACATTAAGAGAAGAAAGTCAAGGGCAGTACTGGCAAAATTCTGGTTTGCACCATCTTATTCACACGCTGACAAAGCCACTTCACAAGGAAATAATCCACAGTTCTCTGTGTCATAATTAAATTAGGGATCTAAAGGGTCATCGACCCAAAGTTATCTTATTTTTTAGTACAGAATGAAGATGCCTTTGCACTTTGATTATAATCTGTTCCAGCATCTGTCTTAAGTGAGATGGATTATATTTACTTTATACATCACTTAAGCATATAAAATATCACATATCAAAGATCAGATCTGTTCTTCTGGGACTTTTATGCGTAATATAAAATTTTATCACTTGCTCAAGGTCAGAAACTGCCCCATCTACTGGACATAACCGACCAAACCGTTCACCTGCACTGCACCTTGGCTGGATGCAACAGCCCATAATGCACTGCCTCCACCTGCTGTTCGAAGAACACTTTTAAACAGACCTTTTGAGCACAGGATAGCCGAGTTCCTTCGTATTCTGCGTTGTCAGAACTGGCGCGGAAGACAGTCTCTTCTCCATCTATTAAGGTACTCATTTAAACCAGAACTGGGAGCAGCGAAAGCCAGTACAGTTAAGCAGTAATTGTTCGCTTTCACCCAAGACTGACGGATCTCTAGTGAGGAAAGGACCCTACCCGCTCCCCACAGGTACCCCCATCGGAAAGTCGTAATTCAGCTTTGAGAGTTGCGTTCTTCACACATTTCGAAGCGCAAGAAAGAGGTGCTCGAGGTTACTCAGACATTCAGCTACAAAGAGCCACTAAACCATTATTTCTGGCAGAGAGAGGATACAGCAGTACAAGAAAGGCAAACTGAGTAAAGCGATGCTCACTATGTCATCTTAATGGCAAGGAAAGTGTTTTTAAAGCATCTAACGATTTGATCAGGCTGGCAGGCCTGATTCCGGAAAATCAGGAAAGTTTTTCTTTTCGGAAATATCCCGACAAGTCTGTTTTGGCATTATATCATCATTCTCTTGACATCTATCGCGGCATGAAGGGAAAAGCCAATGAGAGATGAAAAAAATAATTTTAATTTTAGAGGAAGACAGCAGTGTAACTCAAAGACGGGTTAAATATTTACGTATGGCAAGAGTCCAAAGCGAACCCCAAGGCTACAAGTACGGACAGATGACAAGAACACAGCTGTCGAGAAGTTACAAATAAGAGTGATAATCAGCTCAATAAAAGCAGTCTTAATTGACATTTGGCAGTTACACCTATACATGGACATGACAGAGACACAGATGAATGGGTAGTTATGCCGTAGACAGATTAAAAAAAAAAAAAATCAAAGCTGTGTACATGAGAGCTAGGGAAAAAAAAAAAAAACTGTCAGAGTTAAAAATGCAAAATTCAATGCTAAGATTTAACTATGATAAGGGAACACTGAATAGGGTGAAATACGGGGCAAGGATACCAGGCGCCAAATTCAAAGGCAGAGCATGAGAAGTCCAACCACTGTTACAAGGAGCACAACTAACTCTGGGGAGGGGGAAAATAAAAATGAATTAAAAAAAAAAAAAAAAAGGAAAAAGAAGGAGGGGCAGGTGTTTCACATGATAAGAGATGAATGACAGTGGAAAAACATTTTCAAGTGAGAGCCCAACTTGATAACTCATTTCCAGTCTTATTCATCTGTCAGCAGCCAGCTTTATACAGCTTCCAAGAACAAAGCCTATCTGTGAACTCAGACTTCAGCAGCAAGATGAGGATGGGGCTTTTTATTTTTCAGTGATAATGTGATGTTAATAGCAGTATTCTATAACAACATTAAATGGCATCTCACTCCATGGGCTTCAAAAACCACCAGGACTTAGAATGAGGATGTATTTTATACAAGTCAAAATACAAATAAAAGGACAAGAGAGGAATATGTAAATATCCTATCTCCTCCAAAAACATCCTAAGTATCTGTTGGTAAGTAACACTTGCCTTTGAAGATGGGAGAAGAGTTCACAGCATCTTGTGCTGTGAAAAGGTTTTCCTTTTCAGGTATTATTCCAAATCCTATCAAATCTACCCAGATCTTTTTAGAAAGATACTGGCTAGAAAACAGTTGAGTCCCAGCAAGTTTTCTCTCCCAAAAGGAAGGAGTCTGGGGCTCCGGGGCCACTTAAACACTGATAATGTACTACGTACTGGTTACAGAGTATTTTGATAAACTGACTGATCAACAAAATGCTTCAGACACCTAGGTGTGCATCTTTTAAGACTTTTATGCATGGAAATTTAATATTCAACTTCTGCTGAATCTTCTGCCACAATTCAGATGTTGGAGATAAACACGTGAGCAGTAAGACCAGTAAATGCACCTAGATCTTCCCGATTACTCTAGCGTAGGACAGGCTGGGAAAGGCACGCAAAACTTGATCGGCTGCGTACGCGCTCACCTGAGGGTATTAGGGAATCTCTCTCAACAATTCTGGCTGATGCCAAGTCACTGATGATGTACTGTAATCTCAAGTGTGTGAACACTGACAGGAACGCATTCCCCTGTTCCGATTCCAGGAACGCAATGTCATCCTCAAAATCTGCAAGACAGAGCACCTGTGTTACAATTTGTTTTCCTAAATATTTTCCACACCCTATTTATATTTGAGATTGCATCGTAACTTATCGATCAGAGAAAGTTATTATGGACAGGCCAATCATCTTTTGGAGCTAAAATTAAGAAGTTACTTACATTCAAATCCTCTCAGCAGAAATGTTAGACCAAACTTTTCCTCTTTTGAAACACACTAGTGCCTTCTAGTGAGAAGGCAACAAAAGCTTATCCTAACCGAACAATAGCAAAAGCAACAAAGCAAAAATAGTGACCATGTCTGCTCACTTGAAAACATGCGGACAAAACAGCGAAAAAGCTATGCGCTCACTCAAAAACACACGGACAAAACAGTGAAAAAGCTATCAGTGTTGAGAATCTGACGCTGGGGACTGCTGGCAGAGGCAAGCCTTCCCAGAGCGAACGGGAAAGTTCGGAAGCGGAGGAAGACTATCATATCTTACTTCTAACCCGCGCCTTCCCCAATCCAAGGCCATGCCAATTAATCCTACCTTTCCTACGCTTGGCAAACCAGGCATCAGCTTCGGTTAAGAGTTGTTTCAAAGACCCATTCCAAGAAGGCACTAGCTGAAGGAACATCCACTAGGTAAAATAAACAAACTCTAGTGAGTTAATTGAAGGAGTTTTCAAATAAGTAATACATGCGTTATTAAAGGGACATCTTCGTAATGCATTCATTCCTACAAAGATTCTGATACTCTATTAAATACTTCCAGTAAATACCAAAAAGGCTAAAATTCTCATCATGTTACAAATCAACTACTACTGAGGAGTTCAACTTGATAAGGCCCCAGCCAGACCCTTTGCGAAGTACCTTTTTGAGAGCGGTATACACGTCCATTTCCACTTGCATTACAAATAGGTTAGAAGAGCTAATCAGCTGTTTCATGAGGTTTATGCTGGAAAGAAAACAAACTCCTAAGAGTTCTATGAGACAATATAGACAAAAACAAGAAAGCAAGCGAGGTAACAAGCAACCATCAATGGCCTAGAAAGTCAGTTGTAGCGAGCTATATACTCTGGAAGAAATTGTACTTCTTCGCTCAACGTTAACTGAAGCCTGAATACCTGAGTTCTTTGAAGAGTTCAACGCTCTGGTGAGTCATCAGGTTATTCAAGAGCCATTCAAGGCACCTAGATTAAAAGCAAGGAATTAGTACCTTTGGTTTTTTCTTGTATATGTCAACATTCCAGCAACAGTTGCTCAGGCTCACAATGCCTGATTATGTACCGCATGATTTTGAAATACTGCTTTCACCCGAGACATGAATGCATAAAAATATGAAAAAGAGTTATTTCAAAAACATGAAGTTTACCATAAAACTTTCCAAAATTTTCTGTAACTTTTAAAGCTGCATTTAGTTTCTTTCAGGGTACAGTGAAAGCTAAATTCAAAGTACTATTAATGCCACAAAAAGCTCTGAGAACACACTAATTCACAGCAGAGGGAAGCAGTTAGCATTAACCTCAGCATCCTGCTCCCAAATCTGTAATTATCCCTCCTAAGTAAGATAAAGTTAAGCTCGAGTTCTGAATATTAAAGCAGCTTTGCGATAAAATGGTCTATGACCACAAGTATTATTTCATTGTCACACCGAAGACCAAACGTATTGTCTTTACTAATATACTGTAGTAATTAATTCATTCACAGCACAGGTCGATCAATCCACCATAACCTACACCAATTTCAAGGTAACTGATTATAGTAGAAACTTGAAGCCTGAACAGGACAAGCAGAGCCCAAGCCAGATAGCTTTAAAAAAAAAAAAAAATTAACTTGGGCATTATCTTACTGTTTGTAAATTCACACTTTTAATTAGCAATGAACAAAGCAGCTTGGAGAAAGTAATTCTTACTTTTTCTTCACAGAGTCTAACCCGTACGTCCCCGCTGAATTATAATAACCACACACAGTTTTTGCGTTAATGGTTTCCTTCATTGTTTCACCACATTGCTGGATTAAGCCATCCTGTGGGGAAGAAAAAACCCACAAATAGCCAAAGTTTTAATTTCCCAACAGAAAGTGTCAAAAATTGTGCAGTTCATACAAGTTTTCATGGCTGAACAATTACCAAAGTCACACGTGCTACAGTGACCTACGCTATGCTATCCAGAAAACTTAAACCAATGTTCCTCAGAAAAAAAAAGACTTTTCTTAAGAATATATCACATGAAAGAAAAGCTTAATGATTACCCTCGGGGCAGAACAAAGGAGCTGTTAAAACATGTTTTAATCTACTTCTAGGTATGATTTTCAAAGCGGCACTTAATATTACAACTGAATCTTAGTCATAGTAATTTTAAATAAAACCACCGCGTTACATTTGGGTTTTTCCCACTTAGTCTGAAAAGATGATTCATTTCTCTGGGTGAAACAGTACACGCGTGTGAGTATATTAGGAACTGTTATCTTTATCTGAAGAGAAAGCATAAAAATATTGCATTTTTATTACTTACAAGCTGCAGCATGCAGGCTGCTGCTAAAAGTGCAACTACTCGACTGGGTTTTATTAACACATCATCTCTATAGAGTGAGCCAAAAGCCACCTGTAGAGCTGAAAAGAGCACGAGTGTCAAACAAAGGCAGGACATTGAGCATGGACAACTAAAAGAATCCTTGAAGATAACCAAACCGCTCGAGCGCACACGTTCTCCACAATCTTATTTGCTCTGCGTAAAAAGCTAGTATTTACCAGCCCGAGCACACACACAAACAGAAAACACAAACCATGGCATTAAGCAATAAAATACAGTCCTTTTCACTATTCAAACAAAATATTCAACTTAAACCAGCCACCAAGTCACGCCATGGAGCAACGTGGAGAGCAGTAAAACGAGATAAAAAGAAGCTAAACCTCACGATCCTTCTCTGCAATTCATCACTAGCACAATGTTGCGATATTACCGTGATGTTCCAAGTTTCTCTGTAACTCTGCTGAAAAACACTACTTCTTCCCTGCGTGGTGCTCAGAACCATAGCTAAGCATTCTGCCAACTCGCACTGCTCCCCTGGGAGCACTCCACTCGTAGCTTTTCAAGACCAGACAGATGAAGACGTGATTCACGCTCTAACACGTAGGTTTCCACAAGAGTTGCGCACATTGATCTCAAGAGCCCCGATGCCGAAACAACAGGACAAGTGGTTGCTTTTCAGCTGCGCTTCCCAACTCAGAGGTACAAAAATGAATTTAACTCCACTGGTGACCCGAGTTAAGCTCAAAACTGAATGAGGACAGAACTCATTCTCTCAAGTTTCTTACTTATTTGTATCAAAATTCTCCTTAAAAAAAAATATATATATATATACACACATATGTGGTTTTAGTTATTTTTTTGTCAGGTTCAACTTAACCTCTACCTTCAGGGTTTACGTTAAAATAAAAGGTTCCCACTTACCTTCTATATCAATATTTTGGTCAGGAATCTCCAACTCTATGATGTTCATATTAGATTCTTTCCAAGATCCACTGAACATACTGGAAAAGTACCCTGACTACAGAGGGAAGATGAGAGAAAAAGAACTCAAGTAAGAGATTTCATTCAAATCAAAACTGTCAAAAGCAGCACACGGAATGAAAAATCGTTAATATTTACCTTTACGCAGAACACAATGTATTAAGGGAACTTTTCACAAGCTAAAACATTCTGACATACTTGAGAAAGGGCTAATTGCAGCTGCTCTATTTCTGAAAGTGAAAACGTGTGTACAGAATTTGGACTATCTGTCTGTAATCAGAGTAAGTAAGAAGCTTTAAAGGGCCAGAAAAGCCACATAAGCTCTTTTCCTACAAACCACACCACCAATGGGGATATAATTAGTCCAAGAATTAAGTCCTTAATGCTACCGGCGGACAACAAATCCTGCAGGCATTAGGGAATGCCAGTTTGGGTATTGGAGGGGAAAAAAAAAAAGCATGCAAGACATACAAATTAATATACAAGGTTGTAGTCTCATACCAAGGACACATACACATACACCATTTATGTAAATATACCTTTTATTATAAAGTGTAAGGCATATAAAACTAGAATTTGATAGGTTTCCATCCAAATGAAGTGAAATATACTGCTCTACTAGGATTCATGATTTTCCTTCTCAGCAGCAGATGTGCCCATTATGAGATGCTATCACTCACTGAAGTTTACCTGAGAGATCAAAAAAATAAAGTCTATTTGTACAGCACCATATTCCCTGACCTCTTAACTCAGCATTTCAACTCAGGGCAGCAAATAACATAAAATCCCATTTTGATTTTATTTGATTATGTAAATATTTCTATACTTTCGGCATATCCCCTAACTATGATGATGTACAACACACTGCTCTCGAAACCAGGACCTTATTCATCTTACCGATCCTCGCGAGGCTGCCTTAGCTTTGCCACGTAGATCAACTCCTCGATTTCATAAGAATTTAGTAAACAGTATCAGAAAAAGGAAATCCTCCATTTCTCAGATCTGCCGTTCACGGGCAGAGCAGCACCTTACTGTCATTTATCAAACTAAATGCAGTAACGTGAGAGACTAGGGAAACAGAAACATTCGGACCGAGATAGTCTGCTCAACAAGGCAGAGGAGGAGTCATAATTTCATCAAGAGAGAGGGAGCTGTTTTTAACATCAAAAAATATTTTACCTATAGTAACATAATTCCAATGACAGAGCACGAATTGAAATAGAAACCTGTCTTACAAGAACGGTTAACTTCACTACAAAATTTCATCTCACAAGAACATCACTTGTACAACAAGGTTTCTACAGAACAAAATCGCAATTTTCAAAGTCTGTTAAAGAGCATCCATGGAAGCAATTTAATATTCAGTTTTAGTCATCAACCCACACCAAGTTTTAAGGACTAGCTTCATGAACTTGAGACGTAGCAACAAGAGAATCACGACGACGATTAAAAACATCATCGCCAACACCAGCCTAAGGACGAACCAGCAACGTGCCCACCCCGTTTACGCTGCGCAACGCAAGCCTGACTGTCCAGCCCACTCACATCCTCCCTTTGTTAGAGAGTCAAAGGGAGCGGATAATTAAAGCCGTGTCTGCCAGCTGTCCTCCCTGGTCAAACACACCCACTGTTCTACCCAGAGACGGCTGCCACTGGTCAACCTTGGGCTACACACAAACGACTTCCCTGCCCTTGCTTTTTGCTCTTTAAACGGTTCTAGCGCATGTAAAAGGCTTTTTCCTAAAGAAAGCAATGAGATTTCCCTCACTGCGGCCAATACAACTAATTGCTGTGCCTGCACTGGAATCACGGCTTTAACGCAACAACAAAAAAAAATGAAGGATTCGCTTCTACCACCACGCGTTACACCAGAGCAACCGCATTCAACCTGCCGAGCACCTCACAGCGACACCTTCGCCTTGCAGCACATAAAACTGCTTTGTCTTTGACTACAGCTAACAAAGAAACACACGTGGTTTCAGGTATAGTACCTGACGTTACTTTCTCTTCTCGCTTCAAATAAATTGCTTCGAAGGTTAGACTCCCACTTTAAAGTTAACGGCACAACTGAATTAGACATTTCAAGACAAAGCCATGGTTTCTCCCCACTTCTGTCACAGGAAAAGTAATAAAGAGAACAGACAGTAAAGATAACCGCACCTCTTCACTCCCAAAACACAAAAAGTAACACAAAGAACTCCACCTTAATACAAGCCCAAAATAAAATGCTTGTAGAAACAGCATCTTTTTTGTAGGTACACACTAAAATGTATTCCTTTTTAGAGCTTCTGTGCCTACCTTTCTCACGCAGCAGCAAGAAAGCCTTCAGCCACGGATGAAAGCCTTCAGCCACGGATGAAAGCCTTCAGCCACGGATGAAAGCCTTCAGCCACGGATGAAGGCTGCGTAACAAATACAGAGACCCAGCTCCAGCAATTTCGCTTCAGTTCCTACACATGAGCCCCAGTGACCAGTAAGACTGAACTGGGTTAGCATGTGCTTTACAAATCCATTCTGGAAGCGCTTTCTCTGCTCTGCAATAATATTAACATTGCGGGAGATTCTCAGCCGTTGGTTTAGCAGACAAGAATGTGCTCTCAGGACATCAAAAGACAATTTTCAGGACTGTTTTCACAAAGGATGCGCCAAGGTTAAGACGAGTAGATTAAAAAAATTAAATAGCAAGAGACGGAAGTGAAGAAACTTTTCAAACATGAAGCTACAGCTACGCTTCCTAACATTACTATCAAAAGCACAAGAAAAGTTGTTTAACTGTTTGCATCCACAGAAAGAGCGATAAGTCAGAAATATAAAGGGAAAAAAAGAAAAGAAAAAAGCTCAAGTCACACTTAACATTTACCAGATGTTCTTTTATTAAACATACAGTTTCTATTGCGAGTAAGAAGGAAGCCGCTTACCTGACACAAATATATCTTATGCAAGTTCCACTCCTCTCCCAGAGCACAAATTTTGATATCGCTGTTCTCCCCATTCAAAAACAGAGTCTGATAAATATACTTAGAAGTGCTTTTCAGTTTTTTCCTATACAAAAAGGCAAACAGAGACACACTCCTTCAATTTTTTCTGTTACAGAAACAACGCCAGTGATAAAGTATTGGGCAGGGTTTTTTCCTGCCCGTAAGGGACTGACCGCCCTCCCTGCCGTCGCCCCCACGACTTCCCTGCCACCTTCCCCTCCCATTTACTGCAGCTGCTGCCGGGACCTTTCCAAGGCAGACGAGGAGCTCAGCCCTGCCCCCGGCAGCCCCCGGCCCCACACCACAACCCCCTTCCCTCCATCTCCCCCCCCCCCCCGCACAAGCCCCTCAAGACCGGGCTCGGTCCTCGAGTGCCCCAGCGCCTCCCCCCCCAGCCCCGACCCTCCAGGCCCCTCGGCCCCGCGCAGCCCCTTCTGCTCGCCCCGCCGCCCCGCGCCCCCTCCCGCTGACAGACCCGCGGCCGAGGCCCGCAGCGCCCCGCCGCCCGCACCTGCGGGGGGTGTTGAGGAGCCGCTCCTCCCGCTCGGCCTCGCCGTCGCTGTCGCTGTCACCGGGCCCCTCGGCCCCGCCGCGCTTCCTCTTGCCGCCCCGGCCGCCCCCGTCCCCGGCCGCCCCGTCGCCGCGCGGGAGGCCCACCCGCCGCCTCAGCACCCGGCTGCTCAGCGAGCCCATCGCCGCTCCGCCGTCGCCGCCGCCGCCTCCTCATGGGGCCGCCCGGAGCGGAGCGGAGCGGAGCGGGGCCGGAGCGGGGACGGCGGCGGCGCCTCAGCAGCGGCCGGTGGCGGCCATCGCCTCTGCGCCTGCGCGGGGCGGGGCCGAGGGCGCGTGCGCGGGGGGCGGCCACGTGGCCGGCGCGGTGCAGCGGCCGCGGCGCCCGGGTGCCTCCGGTGCCGCGGGGAAAGCGGCCGTGCAAAAGCGGGACGGCCCCCGGTGCGGCGTCCCGGCGGCTCCGGCTGGAGCCGCGCGGGTTACCGAGCTGCGAGCGGGGGCGGCGGCAGGAACGCAGCCGCCGGGGGGTGCGGGGTGCGCCCCCAAATCCGCTCCCCCCGGTGACTGCCCCCGACGCGGGGTCCGTTAACCGCTCCGCGTGGGTGCGGGGATCCCGCGGGTTCGCCCCTCGCCAGCCGGCAGGAGCCGCTTCCCCCGGAGCGGTGTCCACCCGACGGGGCAGGCCGCGGTCGTTTCGCACGACGCCTCCCAGCATGCGCAGCCATGGCAGAAAGTACAGAAAGAAAAAACCATTTATTCGTTTGTAAATAGCCGGCACCGTAACACGAGGCGTTCGGACACAGAACCCCGCCTGGGCGCCTCCGTTAGCCTGGGCAAGCGGCAGGCTTCAGCGGAACTGGAGAAAGCTCTGCCTCCCCTCCGCCACGGCTGAGGAGCGCATCTCCCATCACAGCGCGGAGAGCAAGCAGGCAGATGATTTTGCCGGAGACCACAGCGGTATCTCCTCTTCAAGCCAACAGTAGCCCAGTGTAGAACAAACCGAGTGACAGAATGGGGTGCAGGCCCTATCGGCGTTTGTGCCTCCAAATTCTAACCTCCGTGTGATGCCTAACAGGACTATACACAAACGGCTAAAAAAAAAAAAATTGCTAACCAAATAAGAGCCATATTTCTGTAGTGAAAACAACGCTCAGCTTACCAGGCAGTGGTGTGGGGGCTGGGGGAAAAGCCTCTTCCAGAGGTGGGTGCGGGAGGCCCGGCCAGGCGTAGGCGCAGAGACCGGCCCCTAACGGGAGCGTTACACAGGGCCCCAACCGGCAGGCGCTGGTGGGATCTGGTGCGCTACCCCCGCACAAGGCATCCCCGCCCAAGGGCCTAAGGCATCGGGTAGTGCTGAGGAGGGACAGGTCATTCCTGAAAAGGCACTGTTCTAATGACATCGCTTTATCCAGAGGAAGGGTTTGTAAGATAACCCTGATGATTTACACTCCCATGGGTCAAGGAAGACAAAGAATACAGGGCTGACCTCTAACCAGGGCAGCGAGAGTTTCTCTCATGTCACCAGTGACATCTTCCCTACCTACAGGTCTATGGGCAACATATAAATAAAGTGCAGCAAGGCTGTTAATGCTCCACATGAACAGAGAGCAAGTTAAGACCTAAATGTGCTTGTATTTTAGACGATTGATTTCTTTGTGTTTTAATTATCTTGCAAAAACTGAAGCAAGTCTGCATTCTGCACTCTCCATGCATTGCTGGGGTTAATTTTCCCCGTGCAGCCTCTCACATTCTGCATCCAAGCTTGCTTCAGTCGATAACTTTTGCCAGTGAATGCAGCAGCAAAGGGACAGCTTGTCAGGAAATAATTTAGCTTTTATCTATTTGATTACAGCATTCTGCTTAAGATGGGCTTTACTAGCCCAATTAGACAAACGGGTGTTCCAAGCATAAAAGCATATCGAAAGGGTCAGCCGGAACGGCCGTTACCTAACCAGAGCATTAACTAACCTCAGTCAATACTCATAGCAATGAATAAGATATTTGGGAAAAATTAAGAAAGAAATGCCTATGATGAACAGCTTCCCATCACCCAGGCAGCACACCAGGCATCCTTTAATCCTCCCCTCCACAGAGTCGGAGCAGAACTTTCCTATAGTCCCCTGAGCAGTCTCCCTAGAGAGAAAAGAACAAAGGAACGCAGTTAGTTTTACGGCTCCGTACAAGGCTGGATTCCTCCCAGCACATACGATTTGTTGCAACGTTTGTATCCTCTTTCAGGATTTAAGAACTAAGAACATTCAGGAACGTTTTCAGTACATAAATGTAAAGTCTCCTTAATTCCAGCTCCTCAAAAATACCCAAGAGGTGTTGAGTGGGGACCTGTCTCCTTTAAGCTGCTTAGCAAATCCAGCTCTTTGTTTCCAACACTGAAAAGCTTACCTTAATGAAGGAGTAGAGCGATTTCCCATACATGGTCAAGAATTCCCTTCTGATATCCAGCAGATCTATTTCAGAGCGGGACACCATCACTCGGATCAGCGTGTTGTCATCTGTTCCCAAGCCCTAAAGACGGAAACCAACCATGTACAACTACAAAGCCTTTTGGATGAATCAGTGACAGACAGAAAGGTTTTATCACTTGGTCTTCTGTGGGATCTGTTCCTACTCAGAGCATTTTTGCATCAGTGGAGTGATCCACTAGCAGCTCGCTGCTGGGCAAGAATATTGCTCTGAGCTTCCTGAGGGAAGAGAGGTCCATATAAAAGCTCAGAGTTTTTTTGCTTTCCCCAGTTAACGGCAGAGTTTCCCTTTATCTAATGATCGCTGTCAAGCTACTGACTCAAGCATGGAAAGGCAAGGGAAATACAAAAATAGCAATCTCACACCGAAAGCTCTTTACCTTCATGGATTTATACAATCTTTCAGCAAAATATGCAGGTTTATTTCGCATGCACTTTACTGCAAGGGAGAGAAGAACAAGAGAATTAAGGTCAATAAAAACTGAAGGAGAAGGTCTTCCAAACCTTTACAGCACTTTCTCAGTGAAGGCGTTTATTCTGTAAAGATGCAATTCAGGGCCAAAACCCCCCAAGTACAATGCAGACATCCACAGTCAGTGACCTGCTGTAAACTGATGTCTCCGTGCACAGTAATATTTTCTTTAAGGCTTTAATGCTTCCTGACAGCAAATGTCAGCTACCAAAGCATCAGTTGGGAAAGTAAACAATATCATAAAGCAGAGAGCTTTCTCACACGATTGTATCTGAAAAGAGTAAAACACTGTGGCTTGCAAACAGTATCTGCCTCCTGAAGATATGTAAACAGCCAGCGAGGGCAAGTACAATATCTCTAATTATTTAAGTTACTCTGTAGACAAAGTTCAAAAGCAGGGCACTCACCCACGGCTAACAAAGCATCTTCGAGGTCTCCTGACATCTCAGATTTAATGCTGTCTGTTATGTCCTTATCAGCAATCCCTCTGTACAGATCAAAAACTAGGAGGAAGAGTCAGGGATAAAAAGAGCGAGTGAGATGCTTCAGGGCACACAGTGTGTAAACCACCAAGGATCACTTTGCAAGATCAAGCTCCTCATACTCTGTATGAACATTGTACCATCATTGTGACATCCTAAGCTAAATCAGGGCTGTCCCACAGAAATAATTATCTTTAATTATCAACTGTCTTGCTAATTGGCCTACCACTGCTGCTAGCATTTTCAAGAACTGCTAGTTAATGACGGCAGTTTAAATGCTTAGCTCTGCCCCAATGGGAGTCACACTTCATTATCTCCAATTTACAGGCAGGAGCAAGTCCTACTGATGTTTTTCTCAAGTCCCTTTTTGTCTCAGGAGGGAATAAAATTGAATGGGACTGGGCTCTAGGACACCTGCTGTCTCAGGAAGAGTTCACAAGCAGTTAATGAACAAGTACAAAGCTCCTACAAAAGTCTCGTACTCAAACAAGGAAAAAAATCCAGGACATGGCAGCGGGTCCTACCTCTTAGTAGGTGGCATCTGTTCCGTGTACAGAGGATGGCCATAAATTGTACTTCATCTGTTCCCCATTTCTTCTCCCCAGCTTCATACAGGCACTTGAAGACATTATGAAGAGACAAAGTAAGGCTAATTGAGAAGAGCAGGTGCACATAACATGAGATTTTTACTTCCTTGGTGCTTGAGCACTGCTGGCCTGTGCCTTGTCTAGATAACAGCTATTTTCCAACAAATACTAACCAAGCACAGCAACTCTCAACTGACATGTCATCTCCCCTCCCAAATACCCAGCCTGCCTAGAGACCTCTCACCACAGAGTTGCAAAGGAGGCTAGAACCGTTACCCCCACTTCACCGGCTGAGTCAGAACAGCGAAGAGGCTTCTCTAAGGGTCAAGTCTGAGACTAGAGCCCGGGTCTTCACCTAGGGTGCTGCTGTCTAGCATAGCTTCAGGCTTACTGCTCTACCTTGAAAAAAATGAGGTCTAGAAAAAGCAAGGATTCAACACGCATCACACGTACAAGAGCAGTCAGTTCTTGCAAGGAAGCAAATTGCTACACACCTGAGCATCTTGCTGAGCGAGGGCTTCATCCACATACATTCCCTCATCTCTGTTTCCCTGCAGAGATACAAGGATGAGAAACTCATTTCACCAGAGCAACTAATGGAAGCAAGTCCTGCAAATTCCCCATCCAAAACAAGTTACTGGAGAGGCCTAATGGGATCCTTAACATTGAATAGTAGCTTACAAATACAGCGAAATATGGCTCAGATGTGGTCTGTGCTTCCTTTTGAAGTGAGCAGCAATCCACTTTAACTGGGCCATTTTAAAAAGAGCACATGGCATTAACGCATACCCAGAGTCAGACTCCTCTCCCTGCAAAAGCTGGGTGTGAAATGCAGGCGAGGCGAAATGCAAGATAAGTGAAACAAAAGCCAGCCTGAAACACCTCATCACTGAAGTCGGAGGCGTGTCCATCAGCAACAGGAGGATTCATCCCCATTTCCCTTAGCCTGGACTTACTGTCGCGAGGGACACAAGGACTCTTCGAAACATGGAAGATGTGTCAGAGACAATGTCCTCCTCAAGGGTACGGCCATATTCTAGCAAGGGCACACACACATTTGACATCTGTTAGTAACAGGTCCACCACCTGGACACCGTTTGTCCACAACGTTTGCCAGCCGCAAGCTAGGTAAGTATATAACTGTGCTCAGGGCTCTAAACATCATCATAGCAGTCCAGCCATCATATTTAGTGCTACAGGCCAAAATTAGGAAGTACAGCCAGTATAATACTGGCAATAGATCCAGACAGGGACAGACACCCAACTGATACACATAACCACCCCATCCCGTTTTATTTACACCGATTCAGTTTTGGGTGAAATTCTAATCCTTGAGGCTGTTGGCAGTCCTGCTGTTGACACCCGTTTAATTCAGAGGTTCTCTCTGGACAAATGGCAATAGCTGTTTTGGCCGACTTGTCACATTTTAAGGCTAACAGACCCCCCTCCTTCCTCTGCACATGTCCATGCATACACACAAGTGGCTTTTCAGACAGCACGATAATGGCTTGCAGTTTGCACTACATACGAAGTTTGTAGTTCTCATTAATGCGCCGAATCTCTTCGTTCGTGCGAGAAGCCAGAATTTCAATCAGGCAACCTTCATCTGTTCCTCCACCCTAGGGAATTGCAAAGACAAGATCCAAGATTATAATGACAACTGTTTTGATGTGCAACTAGGATTTTTTAATAAGTTAATAATAAAAAATTAATAATAAAGGTATAATTATGCCATATCATACTAAGTTGATCAGAACTTAAGCAACGTAAAAGGAAGATTTCTGAACCTTCATAGCCCTCCGCAGTTCATGCACGTCGTACGTGGTGGTAGGAGTCATCATACCAATGATGACCCTTTCAAAATTCCCACTCAGCTCAGACTTCAGGTCATCAATCAAATCCTGGAAGACAGAGAGAAGAGAGAGGAGTTGGGAGAAGGTACAGCCTTTGGGGACAGAAAGAACTCATTCACCACTTTTCTTCGTGCTCCAGCCCTCCTTGGACGAACAGTTGCTCTGAAGTGAGCAAGACCAAAATAAACTTGGCCAAGGAAAGATTGTGCTAACCTTACTGTCACGGAGACTAGGATGTTGTTCACGTTTCACCCAAGCGATATAACCCCAAAATTGTCTGCATCTCCCAGTTAAAGCCACAGTCACTAATCTCTGAAGACCACCTACCCTGCCAATACTGCTTTTATAGGTGATCAGAACTTGCTGACGTTGGGAAACGTTTAGTTTGGTCAAGGTCTCGATGATGGCATCTTCATCTGTGCCTGGAAAAAAACAATGGAAACCAGTCAGGCTGCTTGCACAAGAACTGGAAGCATGCTCTGGTCTTGTCCAGAGCGTGCCATCAGCTGCCTTCTGTTCCTTACCCAACCTGCCAGTGGGGCAATGCAAATGGCTAGACTTCCCCTCTAATAAACCACCAGACAAAACGTTCCCAATGCTCAAGGGGAAAAACAGAGGGTTTAACAGTGGAGGGAGACCAACTTACCAAATCCCTTCATAGCCTTCCTTAGTGCCTGTGCTTCTTGCTCCGCACTGAAACTGGAGACCCCCTTGATTGTTGCCTAAAGCCACAGGAGAGGAGTTACCAAAGGCAAACTCAAGTGATACATACATACAGTAGAGTCGAATTAGAAAAAATACTTCAAAAGATGCAAACACAGTGACAGCAAGTAAAGTCCACCCACCAAACATGAGTGATTTTATATCAGGCTTCCATCCTACCCTAAAGAGAAAGTTTGTTCTAGAGGGACTTCCCAGCCACATAAGAAATAAGCCACAGGGACACAACTAAAAGGAGAAAATATCTTCATATAGCTGCCCATGGAGTAACTGGTTTCCAATTAAATAATGGCAAGCAGCCTGACATCTCTGTTCAGTCCAGCTGGGGCTTCTTCCCAGCAGTTTTCCATGTAAATCACAGGAGAAGCTGTTCCCATCAAGGCCCTATTCCTGACTTCTCCAAGAGCAGCCAAGGACCATCATTCTGTAAAATAATGCACCAGGGAGTGCAGTGTTTCGCTCAAAACAGCGGTTCACAAACAGGTTTCTCCTGCCTGCTGTCCAGTGCCATTTCTGGGGGACTACGCTGTCTCTTACAAAGCTCTCTCTGTTCCCATGAAAATCGTCATCAAAACACTGCTTAACATTCAGGTAGGTTAGGCTTTCTGAAACAGGCACAGGGATAGCTACCATATAAATGGCTACCTTGCAGGTTGAACCTGGAAAGAATAATACGCCCAGGAAATTTATCTGGAGAAATTCGTGCTCTTTGAACTAATATCTGATCGGATTTTCCATTAACTCCCCAAATGGAAAAGCCCGTATGCGTGGGTCGTTGTTCTCTAGCATGAGGAAGCAGAGAGAAGCGATAAACTCACCCCCCCCAAAGGGACAGACAGTGACAGCGTTCTTCCTGCTGCGTCCTTATCTGAGCTACGCTCCCCACGTTTATCTGATCAGAGCAAGTGCTTGGCACAGCATGGTACAGAAAACATGCACACTCACCATCGCCCTCGTATTTGGTCAATCTCTTATTGTCTGACTCCCCAGGCAGTTAGACAACTGTAATAAAAAACAGGGAGCGTTCAGTTTTCTAGCAAATAATTAATAGAATATACTTTAATGGGGCTGGTTAAGTAACCATCTAATTTCTCCGAGGACTAAAAGCAACACTTGAACAGCCCTACTGAACACCCATAGCAGCATCCCCGAGTTTCCAGTCCTGCTTTTCACTGCACGAACAAAGGCCCGCTTGCAACAGCACAGGGCCAGGGTGTTCGCCCTGCCTGAAGGAGGGATGTGGTGCACAAGCAGTGATTAGCATTAGTAATTTAAGAAATTTCTTTTCTATTGCTAGTGTGACAGCCTGGCTGAGGCTACAAGGAGAAGCAGACAGTGGTGTCCTGGGAGCAAAGAAAATAGACTTGATTCCCGTGCCCTTCAAAACACATGGCTTTGACCTTGCCAGGGGGGAGCCTGAGGGTGAATTAGGGTGAGGGTGCCCGCAGAGTCCCAACAGCCTTCACAGCTGCTCCCTGGGAGGCAGGGACAACATCAAGGTGTCGATGAGCATGCAAAGGATAACCTCACTTGAAGACTGGGACAGGAGAATTATTTTCCCTCTGCTGTATTCAACATCTCCTCAGTTTGGTGCAATGTGTAATTCCGTGTAGGCCTGCAGTTTTAACTGACTATTAAAGCCCTCAAAAAAAAAAAAAATATAGCTTACTTGCCATCTCCCCAGGGTTATTTTTTCTGCTCATAATTTTGTTTTCATGCATAGGGCCTATGCACGAACGCACCCAGAGTATTTTCCCACATCCCTGGTCAGTTGACAGGATGTCAGGTACTAAGACAAGGTTCACTTCCCTGCAACTCCAGTTCAATACAGCACGAGCTGAGGTTCTCGCATTAAAGCCCTGAAGTCGAAGCAGTGACGCCGGTGGCTGACAACATCTCTCCTTAATCCTGCTCATGGTGCTTAATAGCCGCTATCCGTGAGCCCAGCCAGTTGTGCAAGAACCGGAGCGCCTTTGCTCATGCTTCACATGACTCTTACAAATCCGGAACACCATCAGAGGGTGCTGTTCAGGCAAGTTAACTGGCAGTGTGACATTTGCCATAGATGTGTTACGCACAGGCCCTCCCGAGTGTCCACATCATCTATACGTTACTACACCCTGTGCAATCAGGCAGCATATGGGAAATTACGAGTGTTGAGTTTGCTTTCTTTCATCTGATTATAGACTTCCGTGGTCAAATTATGACCTAGACCTCAGAAAAGTCATCTCTGCTCTTTTACAGAAATATAAAGCCAACTTTGCTTGCTTTAGCCAGGCACTAAATAATGGCTTCGAATTTCACAGATGTTTTTCTGATGCAGTTTTACCATTCAGTTGGTTTGTACACAGAAGCAGGAATATTAGACAGGCTGGTTTAGAGGGCAAAAGAAAGGTCAGTAAACAAGGAAAAAAGGGTGGGAGGCAGAAAAATTCTTAATGCAAAAGAGCTGGCAGAAAGAAACCAAAGCATGAGGAAAGGTTGTGTGTACTGGATTCAGGGCAAATGCTCCTGCAATATCAAATTACAACAGAAATGTCACATTGAATATTGACTGCAAGATTTCAATTTCTTCACCCAGCTTAAATGTCACTGGGAATACAAAGAGTAGAGCACTGCAAAAGGCAGCAGCACTAACCCCACGCAATCTGCAAACGCTGTTTTGTTCCCAGTGTATTTCTGTGTGTGGTGCCCCAAGAAACGAGCCCTGGAAGTTACAGGTGGAAGTGCTCAGCAGTCCAGCCAGGTTCTCCAGCAATGGTCCCTGCCCCTGTAACCCTCTTGCTCCCTTTCACAGGTGAAGGTGTCCCCATGAACAGCTCAGGCTGGGGCATTAGATGAATAAAACTCTCCTAGCCACACCTTTTGCTAGTAGAGAGAGAAAATAATTGCTCAGTCAGATTTGCCAGCGCTCTGCAGCTTAGCGCAGTTCCTGGCCTGCAGCTCAAATGGGGAAAACCAGCTTCAGGATAGGAGCAACGCAACTCCGTGTTTCGAAGAATGCACGCAACTCGAATTTGCGTGCAATTTCGAACTCTATGCATGCAAAGAGGCAGCTAGCAAGTGCTAAAGTGCCCTGGCTAATCCCTGTCCTGATGCTAGTTGCTTCATCCCAGAATAAAGGCCTGAGCTAGCTGATCCAGTAAACCTGGCATAGAACAGGCTCAAAACACTGTGGCCAGATGACAGCGTGCAGGTATACGAGGCGTCCCTCCCATTATTCACGTTTTCCATGGATGACCTTTTCCTGGCAGGCTTTATTGCCTAACCAGGCACTTATAAGTCCACACCAATGTCCTCTAAAAGCTGAATCCAGAATAAATTTCATTTATCAGAAAACATCTGAAACTATCGTGTGTGATGGCGAACTCAAATCTAGGCTTGTTCTGAATCAAGTTTTCCTGACTGTGCACAGCGCGCACACAGCTCCCGGCAAGCAAAGCCCCAACAGCTTAACAGGATATAAACACAGGTTTGGTGGTTTTTTTTTTCCAAGTTTGAGCTCATAGACCTGTTGCCAATCCTATACCTAGGATCCGGAGTGGAAAACCACCATTTTGCGACCCATCCCCTTGCGAGGCAAACATTGGACTTGTTCAACTAGTTCTTTCATTCGGTGCACGTTTACTCAAACACAAACCTGCACCCTGCGCCAGATCAGCTTTTCCGTGGCTCTGCCACCGCCAGCTGTTTCCAGCGTGCTGGGTACAGCCTGCTCGCCCCACAGCCGGCTGTGCCTCCGGGAGGCAGAGTGCCCCGGGGTCGGTCTGGGGCTCCTAGCGGGGTGACTGACCCTGATCCCAGCCTGATTTGCAGCTCGGGAAAGGATCTCCCTTCTGCTGGCCAGCCCCGAGCCAGCTGAAACATCCCAGCACCTCCCACATGATGACCTTTGCCTGGCCACTGCCCTCAAAAGGAATAAAAATATAATACTGAGTTAGCAGAGCCTTGTGCTCCTCAATTCAGCCCGTGCGCCCACCCAAAGCGGCTCCACAAGCGCCCTGCCGTGCCCTCCACGCTCCAGCATCCCGCGGGGAGGACGTGCCAGCTTGGCCACGGGGCACGGCAGAAATAGGAAGCAAAACCTGCGCTACCTGTGTCTGGGAAGAGTCGGCCATCTTCCTCCTTCCCACAACCTGCCTCCCCGTCCTTCCTCACCCCGGGCCCGCACCCCCCAGGGCTGCCCCAATGCCCTACCGCCTTGGCACCGTGGCCCCGACGAGGCGTCCGCCCAGCCAAGGGCTGTCCCGCTCCCGCACAGCCGCACTACCAGCCGCTGCGGTCTGGCGAGCGGGGACGGTGCTTGGCATCTTCCCAGGCACCTCTAGCCATGCAACCCCTTCCCCATGCCAAAGGGGACACCCCTGTTCGCGTGGCACTCACCTGCTGTCCCCAGCGGGTGCCTTGGCAGGGATGAGGCGAGCTTTGCTCCGCTTGCCCTGGATGGCCAAGTCCCCGCCCTGGAGCGGGGTGGGACTCGCTGGCGCAAAGCAGCTTTTCTCCAACGCCTGCCAGGAAGGCGATCCAGCCCTGCTCCCCTCCTCTGCCCTTCCGTAAACAGTTGGTTGTAATCCAGAGCAGGCAGAGATTCCCCAGCAAGCCTCGCGCACATTTAGGAAATGCCCATTTGGATTTACACAGAGGTCCTTGCAAGGAAAGGTGGCCTGGCAGGCTCGGAGGGCTGCCCTGCTCCCCAGCCTTGCCTGTAAAATCTCTGGGAACAGAGGGTCTCTCTGACCGCAGCCCCCAGCCAGCGTCTGATGTCTCGCTTTATGCTGTCGTGTAAAAAGGCATACCCAAGGGGGGAGCGAGGGGGACGACGGCGTGGAGCCCACAGGCTGCAACAGCCGTGAGCAAGAAGTCCTCTTCCTCCCGCCGTGTTGTTTGTGGGGATTTCTTACCTCTATTTTGTCTCCTTTGCTCCCACAGCACCTCTCCAGGTCTTCAGCATCGATCCCCCTTGTCTAAGAACTTTGCATGACAAACAACCGTGATTTCTGAAAGAACGATTATTTTCATAAAGATGATTATTTTTGCCCTAATAAATGGCACCACCCTCAAGTCAAAACACTTCAGGCAAAGGGACTTCAGTTTTACCCCGATGTGACGCTGCCAGGGTCAGCCTTGGACAAGCTCATGAGGCTGACAGAGGGAAATCAACCTTGCAATAATACATATCTTGTCTTCACTGTGTTTATCCTCAGGGACTTTGGTCTCCTCCGATGCCAAAAGTACAGTTATTATAATGGGTAAATCAACCCTCTCCGGTTCTTTTTTCCAGCTCGTGTGACAGTTGTATCTCATCCCTGTGCCTCTTTGCACATGCTCTTTTGCTGGAAGAGACCTAAATTTGGCAGCTCGGATGAATGCAGGCTGTGCTCCAGTGAGCATGTCTGTACAGCTGGCTTATTATAGCTCCCACTGCAGCTCCGTCTCCCAAAAACAACCCCGCAGGGGCCAGCGGGCCAGCATCTACTCACTCCCTGCTGATGCGGGGGGACGTTGAGCCGAGGGTAACAGAAAAACAGGGTTCAAGCCACAAGCACTCGCCTTTTCCATTGCAGCGTCTCTTTCCTTGCAAAATCTGGCACTTTACCCCAGCCAGGGTTCAGTGTGGACTAGTACCCATTATCAACAGTCACTAAGGAGAAACTCTTCTTTTTCCTACATCTGTTAAAGTTTCCATTCTCATCCCTTCCTCTCACGTCAGCTGCCTCCTGCTCTGGGCCCATACCCGCTCATTTTAATCCACCAGCAGGAGAACTGCTGTGTTTCTCCATCTTACGTTGCCTCTGATTTTTTTAGCCTGCATATTTTCAAAAGCTTCATTCTTCTATTTGCTTTCCAGCCTCTTCAACCCCAAGGACTGGATGGCTCTGACACTGAAGTCAATGGTATACACAACAGTAATTATTCTAGACAATAAGTTATCTTCTTTGGAAGTTATTTAACCTTTAAACATTGCACCAATCCTGCCATTCATCATTTGCATAATTTAACCTTTTCTTTCCCCCCGGGAGAGGCTCCAAGTAGGGAGGAGGGAGGAATACTTGAAGATGCAAAGTGTTTGTGTGGATGTTTTTGGCCATCCAGAATTAGTCACGTAATTGTAGTCCATTCAGAAGCCAGATCCTGACCCAACACACAGCCAAGTTCCCTATAATCGTGTCTGGTTATGGATGCTGGCTCCGTAGCCATCTGGTTCAGATAATCACGATTATTTGAACCGGAAAGGGGAAAAAAAAATACAAAGTACAAAAGCTTCTGACCCTGCTGAGAATTAGCCGAGCTTCTCTGGAAGGCGGATGGAAGGATGGGGGATTTAGGGCAATGGTTGTCTGAACCCTGTTGTACCTTGCTACAGGAGCTGCTCCCTTCGGGAAGGCGAGGGGTTGTTGCTGTAGGAGAAATTTCCTATATAAGGTTCAGGAGACAAAGCTTTCTCTCTCCAGGAGCCCTTCGTCTAGGGCCTGCTCAGCTTTCAGCTCTTAAGGGATGGTAAGGCTATGGCTATCCTGAAATATCCCCAGCCTGAAGCACTGCCTAGCATAGCTTCGCTGGCCTCACATCAGAAGAGGGACAGTAATGGACAAGCCCACAGTTCCTATCAGTGTACAGTGACAAAGTACATTGCTTTTCTTTTCACTGATATTTCCTGTTTGTCCCATCGATTATTTAACCCCCCTGTTATAAAGCTCTCCAAATACTCAGACTTCACTCAGTGCATACCTGTTCCGTATTCCCACTCCATCCTGCTGTTCTCCCATCTCTGCAAAAGGCAAAATAAAAATTAAAGGTCACAGAAAGACAGGGCAGTGTGCATTAAGTAAATAAATGGAGCTCAAGCAGCCAGCCTGTTAAGCAGGAGGTATTTATTCTAGGTCCCACAACAAGAACAGAGCTGAACCTCTTGGAAAATGGCAGTATTTGTGTTTTTGCCCTAAGGACATGGCCTTTTAAATTTGCTCCTCAAAGAGCAGAGGAGCCCAGTGCTGGAAGGAGAGATTTCCAGTGTGGCATTTGATTAGCAGGTACCTGCCTTTAGCTGAGAGAAGCAGCCTCACTTCATTCACGGAGGTCCAAATCCTGGCACTAGTAAAGTCCTTAGCCAGACTCCCACAGATTTAATTGGGGGCCAGAATTTGGGCCTCTGGGAATTATGCAGGTGTTTTCAGGAAGCTCCTAAGGGAATGCTCATTTTTATAGCTGAGCACCAGCAGTTTGCAGTCAGCAGCCCCTGAAAATGGGGTTATTCAACTGTTACACAAGTGCCGTCAGAGCTGTGTTGCAATGCTGTTAGGCTCCGGTCTCCATAGCAGCCGGCAGCTGAGGTTAGGGTGGAGGCTGAAAACCAGCGCTTGCTTTTCTCAAGCACTGATTTTCATGTGCTCGTAAGAGGGTAAAGAATTCTCACATTCTAGATCTTAATATCAGATCAATCACAAAGTTAACTGCAGCTATTAGGACTCACTGCAGAGATACAGGGGTCCTTTTCACACACCGAGCAAGGATGTCTCCTTACCTCCAGTTCAGCACTGCGTAAGATAAAACGTCCATTTCCACAGATCAGAGGTAGCCTTGGTGTAGGAACAGCGGTGTTTCAGGGAAGACCTGGGGAAGAGCCAGCCTGAAGCTTTTGCTCTGTCCTTTCAGTGAAGCCCTTTTAACACAAAGAGAAGAAGGACGGTGACAAACGCTCCCAGAAATAGGTAAGCAGTATTTAGTAGAGGTGGGGAGACCGAAATATTCCAATTCATGTAAGAAATCAAGGTGTTCTTCGCTCTTACTTACCATAACCATTAGAACCCCTGTTTTTACACAGTCAGTATTCCCAGGGGAACGTGCAGCACTCCAGCCAGGACTTTACAAAGCCCTGAGCATAGCGTACCCACGCTGCTATGCAAGTCAAGGGCTCTCTAGATCGACCCGGGCTGATTACATGAATGTATGTGTCACATAGGGCCAAGAAAGAACAGAGGAGCAGAACTGATTGGGGAAAAATCCCTCTAACCTAAGGTGCATTTAAAACAAGAGACCACCTAGACATGGTGGTCTACATGCCTTAGAAAATAAGCTGTAAGGGGAGATAGCAACAAGCAGCTGTATGAAAAAGTCAGGAGTCAAACTCCCCATTTCAAGTGTGCTTCAATTACAAGATTTTTAAGACAGGGAAGCTGGCGTGTTCCGCAGGCAGGCGCACAAGAGGAGATCCTGAAGGCTGTTACAGTTTCTAACAGTGACAGCTCTAACAGTCTCGGTTGCTACCACTCTCGGTGCTTGCCACGCTGCTGTCCCACAGCATATGCTGTGTTGATGCTGTCTCAGAAATACCCCCACACTCTGCCTTTCTCGTACAGAGGAATTTAAGGCTGCGCTTGGCCATGAGCCCAGTCTACTGTTTTCTTTTATTAACTAAAGCTATAAGCAGCAGGGAAGGCCAACAGTCCTGGGCCATTGGTTGTTTGACAGCTTCGTCAGCTGCCCGTGTTCATGAACGCCATCCAAAGGGGACCGGAGTCAGCAGGCACCGCTGTAGTGGGGCTGTGAAGATGGCGAGGCACTTGTGGGGTGCCCCTTTTCCCTTCAAAACAGCCCCTGGCAGCCGTACAATTTGCTTGCTCTTGATCCTGGTTGCTTGTGTTGTCTCACCTTCCACTGTTCAAACCGAACTGGGGAGAACAGGCCAGCTGTAACATCCCGGCAGAGCTCGAGGCACAGGCTGCGGCAGAAGGTGCGCAGGCGTCTTCACGCGGGCCAGGGCTGCCCGGCCTTGATAAGCCCTTCCCTTCACTCGCTGGGAGGACAGCACTTGCCATGGATGCGGCGCAATCAGAACTACGCTGCTTGTCGTGGTATAGCCTGTTTACATTAGGGACAAGAGATGGGCTATATATACTACAATTGCGTTCACATCACAGTTTGTACAAATCTAACAACTTTGTCTCAAACAACCCCCCCACTATCAAGGCTAATCGATATAATTTAAGCCTCAGGCCTTAGGGCATTTGCCAGCTCCGTGGAGAAATAGTCAGGGAAACTCCTAACGCCCCTGTGGAAGCTCTGTACTATTTGTGGTACGACCTAAGCCCTCCTTCCCCAAAGCTGCAGGCTATGAACTGCTACACCATTGCTTCCAGCAGCCTTAAATGCATTATCAACCCCAAATTTCATTTAATGGGCTTAATGAATGTTTACTTCAATTAGCATACATATAGTTCTGAAGAGGAAATGAGTAGCTTTCATTTTTTTCTTCTTAATTAATATCTGCCTCTATGTAGCTTTATCTTACTGAGCCACTCTGTAATTTGGCTATAACCCAGCACTAGGGGATGGAAACAGGGCTATGGCTGCCCAGCTAAGGGGGACTTCTAAGGCACACACGTGTATTTATTCCTTCATGGAAACATGATGGAAACTCACTGGCTGATGCAGCACTTGGAGCAGGGAAAACACATTAAACATCTTAATATGATGTTTCAGTGCTAAAAAGCAACAAGAGCAGGGCTGCTCTACAAGAGAAAACAAGCCAAGGGTGCCGACAGCACTGCGGGTAAGCGTGCAAACAGGACCCTGTCCTACCACACCTAAAGAGAGCAAGGGGCAGCGGCCAGCTTCATCGACCACCCAGCGATCACAAGGCAAAGGACGGAGGCAAGTCCACAGCCTACCCAGGACACCAAGCTGGAAACGCTGAGAAACAGCACCACTTACAACCCAAGTCCAGGGCTCAGCCAGCAAAGTCCAGACAGAACCACAGCCAGGAGCACCCTGCCACCACCTCAAAGAAAGAGAGAGCCTCCTTGGCCTGCGCTTAAATAGAGGTCCAGTGGATGAGCAAAGGGTGCTGGGCAGGGCCAGGTGAGTCTGCTTGGGGCAACGAAGGCCTGAGGGTACACCCAGGACCCTGACACGTGAAACACAGCTGATAAATCCTTGGTCAGCGAGAACCCAATCTGCAAGTTTCTTTTAATGTAACGATACCTGCTTTAAACAATAGGATGTATTTGTAGTGCAAAGTCATGCCCCTTGAGAAACATGGCTCTTTTTGACTTGGCGGTCAATCCTACTGATGTACGCAGTATCAATCCAGGCTGTGAATAGTATTGCATCAAACATGCATGAGCCTACAGATCTCAATCAGCAAAATCAATTCCATGTGTGTCTGCCCTATATATAGGCCGTGAGTGCCGCTACCATTGATAGCAGCTGGTGGCTTCTGGCTGCAGGAGGGGTGGCTGTTGTTAGTGAGTATGTCTTACAAGGGCAAACAGGAGCGTGTAAGAGGTGGAAAGTTTTAGTTTTTAAATGTAAACAGGTAAAATATAGATATGAGTTTTGGAGTTGTCTTTTTGCTCCTCTGCAGAACTGTGAACCTAGCCAAATTGCTAGCTGTACGATAGTATGCTTGAGAGTTAACTTTTTCTTGCGGGTAGTGTAGGAGAGCAATGGCTGTTCTGGCCACGCTCGTAGTGTTTGTGGGCCACTGCTGTGCACTTGAAAGAGATCCTTGGAGCCTAGAAAGCACAGGGGGAAAAAAATGGATAGAATAGTGGCTCTAATACTCTTTAGCTGGTGAGAATCTTGACAGAAATATTTGCAGTAAATGTGTGTGGCTGAGGGAACATCCTTATCAAGATAAAAATAACTGGATGAGAAGACTTAATTATTATGTACTGAATACAGGAAAACGTGGTGGTTACTTTGCTGCCCCGGGATAGCCAGCTATAACCCAGCAGAGCAAGCGGTGCAGGCTCTTTTCTACCTTGCTGCCGCTCCTGGAGGTGTCCAGGAGAGGTCAGTGTGCCCTCGCTTTTAGGTGAATGGCGTGAAACCTTTCCAACCGTATGTTTTTATTTAGAAAATGCTGAGCTGTCTGGAAAGTTTGATCAAGAGGGGTGCAGCTGTATTCATGTGCTTCTTCCTGGGGATTTGAATGCCTTTTCTTAGCAGCGTAGGGGAACCAGGGATCAGGGAGACAATATGCAGGCGAGCGGCTCTGCTGACCGCATCATCGGGACTCGAATATTTTAAACCTAGCGTCACGGGATTTTAACAGCTGAAATTTGGTGCTTAGGATTGACAGTACTAGTCAGACTGAGGTTTCTCTCTGCAGTGGGACAAATCTATGAGCACCCTGGAGTTGCTCCAGGCTCACGCAGGAGAAGTACTAGACCGTGTCTCTGCTGGCAATCACTGATTAGCTTTTTCACTAGAAGCTTTCAGGCTCAGTTCTCTCTGATCCCTATGAAGGTCACCGGGATTGCAGCAGTGCAGCTGAGCCTCCTGCCTTCTGGAATAAAGAATATCATCAGCATCTGCAACTGAGGATTGGCTTCTGCTGTGCTTTTGCTCCCCAAAATGGTCACCGACAGAGGTAGGGTGCCTGTGGCCAGAACATCAGGGCCCCGTAGTTGTACCTGGGTCTGACGCTCGTCCGCATTACACCTCGGCGCTCCCAGGTACATTTAAACAAAAGTACTTCTCGGTGCCGAGGTCGGACGTTCAGCAGTGCATCTGCAGGCTCTCTGCACGGCAGTAGGCTTTATCTTCTTTAGTTGGAAATGAGTCATTTCCCTGTACTGCACAGAGATGCCCAATTTCCTTGGAAATTGTTCAGTTCTGCAGAGTCCCCAGAAATCACTGATTATTGGCCTCTTTTTGGCACTGGCTGTTTTACCTCAGTCTTAATAGATGCCTGGGCATCTTTCACAGGTTGGAATAATTAAAAAAAAAATGGATAGAAGCAACTGAGACTTTACCCAGTTCATATTTAACCTGAAGGGCACCTGAACCTTCTGCATTGACCACTGGCAACTCACCATATAGCCCCAAACCACAGCCGAGCAAGGTTTAATGAAGATTAAAGCCTGCTAAATGAAAAAGGACTGCTTTCACGCTTGTGTTGGCTGACTGGCTGAAACGATTGCAGTTCCAGCTGTGTGGGCTTGGGGTGTCTTGTAGGTGACACTTGGAAATGAGGTGCAGACAGGAGCCGCTCTGCTGCACCCTACAAACTATGGGTGAATGACGGTGGTCAAGGAGGACTTTGAGGTCTGCAGGGTGGGCTTGTAGACCCTTACCTACAAGAACTGCTGAGAACAAGGATGATGGAAGAGGTGTAGTGTCAACCATAATGAAGAGGCGCAGCGGCTCAGCAGAAAAGCAAATGTACAGTGATGCACCTTCAGATGTGTGTATGCAACATGCTAAATATTATCACCGGCAATTTTACTTGTCTGTTCTGAGAGCCATGTGCATCTTAAGTCTTCAGACATTGGGGGGAAAAAACCATTAGGTCTGTTTACAACATGCTGATCCAGTCTCGTTGGCGCTGCCGGAAGCCCGTGCCCAAAAGCCAGCCCATTCAAGCAAGGTAGTGACTTGGGGAAAAAGAAAAAGGGCTGTGCAAGGGGGGTAAATACTTTTGCCATCTGACAGTAACCAGGGCCTGCCTAGCCTATCCGCCTGGGACAGGAGCTTGTCAGCGGGACGGCTGTAGTTATTACCCTAACACAGGAAGTCATAGTCATGGGGAAAGCGCGGGCGCGCTCTGGTTTCCTCTCCTGCCCGTCGGGGAGGACGGAGAGCGGTGCCGTCGTGGAGGCATTCCTCTGGCAGCCATGCGCTCCCCGGGGGTTTGCGCTCTGGGTGGCAAGCCGGGAAAACCAATTTTTGCCGTTTTAATGTTTCCTTCTGCTGTTTGAAATCCCAGCTCTGGCCCTCCCTGTTCACGCACATGGAAAGGAGAGGAGCCAGCTGCTGCGGACGCTGTAGGCTGGAAAAATCTCCTCATTTCTGAGAAAAAAGGCTGAAAAGAACCCAGAGTGCATTTAAAGGACATTTCACGAGATTTGAGCTGAAGTAAACTTCTCTGAAGCCTGACCCAAGGGCTTTGGGCTCTTCGGATGAGCTGCGTTGCTGCTGATGAGCATCTCGCTGCAAGCCGCATGGGGTACCGGAGCAGGGAGGAGAAAGATGTAATTTAATAGCAAATCTAAGGCGCAGGCTTTGCAAAACCAACTGCTAGGTTTAAAGCACTCAACGAGTTTTGAGGGCTGGGGATACTGCTAGTTTATTTTTAGTTTTATTTGAGGCTCTCGAACCAGGTGCTAGCAGGGCCTGTGTGAAGACAAGCCTTGTACTTCAGGTCAAGCCCAAGATGTCACAGCAGGGGACTTTTATTATTATGACACGAAAATACCAAGTTTAAGCGCACTATTTCGAAAATAAATCTAAATAGCCGTTGCCAGGTGAGGTGCCAGCATGGGCCGCGGCCCCTCTCTGACAGGGTTTCTGCGCCCATCCTTCCCAGAGAGGAGCCGAAATGGCCCCCGGGCACCTTCCCCGCTCGCTCGACCCGCCGGGGCCCCCATCCCCGCCGGCCGGGCCGAGGGGGAGCCGCCGCACCGGGGTCCCTCTCCACGGCCCCGCCAAAACGTCGCCCCCCTCCCGTCCTGGCGGAGCCGCGCTGCATGCCGGGAGTTGTAGTCCCCACCGCGGCGCTGCGGCCCCTACCGCCATTACCGCTGGGTGAATGGGAACTACAGCTCCCAGGGTGCCCCGCGGCGGGGCCGCCTGCCGCCATTCCCCCTACCCCCCCGTTCCCCCCAGCAAAAGGGCATTCGCCCCTCCGCCGCGCTGCGGAGCGGGGGGTGGCGGCCGCGCTCCCGGTGGCTCAGCCGGCGGCGGCGGGGGGGATCACCCTGGGGCGGCGGGGCCGGGCCGGGCCGAGCCCAGCCCTCAGGGCTGGCGGAGGAGCGGGGGCGGCGCTCCCGCCGGCAGCCGGGACTTCCTGTGACAGCCCATTTCCTGGTCGGATGGGGCCGGCGGGGGGCGGCGGCGGTGGCGGCGGGGTCGGTCCCTGACGGGCTCGGTGGCCGCCGGGAGCTCCGCCAAGCAGCGATGCGGGCCCCGGGCCCTGCCGGCAGGCGGCCCCCGCCGTGACCCGCCGCGGGCAGCCGGTGGGGCTGCGGCAGGCCGGCCCCGGGCGCCGCTGCGGGGTGCATGGAGGCACCCCCCGTCCGCAGAGAGGTACGGGGCGGGGGGCCCTGCCAGCCGGGGCTCCGCTGAGGGGGCCGCGGCGGCCCGGGCCGCGCTGTGGGGGTAACCGCCTTCCCCTCCCGTTGCCCCCCCCTGTGGTTTTGCAGGTGTGAATCCCCCGGAGGACAGCGCGCCTGCTCCGCTTGGCCCCGCAAGGCGAGCGGCCCCGGGTCCCCCTCGCCGGCCTCGGCCGGGCTGCGGGAGGAACGAGGAGGGGGTTTGGGACCTTAAAAATAGCATCGCCCCCGTAACCAGGCAGCTGCTGCCCCTGAGAAATGAAGAAGTTTTTCGACTCGCGTCGGGAGCAGGGCGGCTCTGGCCCGGGATCGGGCACCAGCGGCGGCGGCGGCGGCGGCGGCGGCCCGGGCAGCGGGTACATCGGCAGGGTCTTCAGCATCGGCCGGTACCAGGTGACGGTGGACGAGGTGCTGGCGGAAGGTAAGAGCCCCGTGCCTTTTGCAGAAGGCTCTGCCTTGGCCTCTTTTCCCTCCCCCTCTCCCTCACAAAGCTGGAAGGGGAGGCTTTGGCCTTTCCCGTGCGCTCTGCCTGCCCCTCTATCCCCAGCTCCCCAAATATTTCATTGTCCTTGGCAGACTTGCAATCCAGTGGCATCTGCAAGCTGACATTTCTGCTCTTCCCATGTGTAAACCCAGTGTGGGTTTGCTGGATTTGGTTTGGTTTTGTTTTTTTTGGGGTTTTTTAAATGCTTTGGAGATTGAGGGGATTTCAGAAGTTAATTGTTTCCCATCTTCCCTAAACAGAGAGGTTTTTTTTTTTAAAAAAAAAACAAAACAAAATTGTCAAATGTTTTGGTGTAGAACAAGGCACTGTAAATAAAGAAAGCGGTGGTCTTCACTCTAACTTTCTTAAGCTAGTTGCCTCCTTTCCTACCTTAAGCAGAGAGGAATAAAACACTGGAGTAGGTTCCTTGTAGCTATGTCATGCACACAGGTAGGCTGAGTAGAGCTAGCTGTGATCTGGGATGAGGGGTTTCTGTTTGTCTGGGGTTTCTGCAGGGGAAGTGGTAATCCCAATTGCATTTTTTTTTCCGAATAAAACAATTAAGGTACTAAAAATGAACAGTAGGGATTATAAAACTCCTTATGTGTACAGTCCTTGCAGTGCAGCAAGCTGCTGGTGGTATTTTTTAATTGTAACCATCACTGCTGCTTTAACTGTCATTTTACATTTTGTTTGCTTGGCCTGTAAGGAACCTTATGAATGGCTCTGGCTGGTAACCTTAGCCTCGACCTTCAGAGAGATGTTGGCCTTCTTAGACCTGCTCCTGGTCCGTCTCCTGCACAGCATCCTTTGCGATTTTAGTCAAAACAGTGTTTTGTTTTGATCTTGTAGTTGCGAAGGAGAGGGTGGCTGCTGTATGAGCGCTGAGTGGGAGGACCTGTGTTGGCTTTTACAGAAAGAACCCTAAAATGGAAAAGGGACTCTGTGTACGCTGTGTGCAGGTTTGTAAAAAATCACCACAGTGTACCAGAAAATAGATCTGTGACCATCTTTCAGACATGGTTTCTGATATGTTCTGCTGGGTGCTGAGCTGAGAGGAGCACCGACAACAGTCCTTCAACTAGTAACTATAGTGATTTTTTTTTTTTTCCCCTGACTTGAAATTTGCAATATAGGTTTGCCTTGGCTGACATTTCCAAGGCCCTTTTGGACCTAGGAGCTTAGGAACTATATGAGCTAAACCTGAGAAGCTGTCACAGTCTTTTTTTAATGCAAGCTGGCCTCATCCTGGTAACGTGGGAAAACAGAGGCTTTTTTTGCTGATGAATAATCTGTTGGCAGGTTCTGCCCCGGTGCTGACAGCACCAGGAAGCGAGTCTGCGTGTCACCGGGCTCTCTCCTGCGCGGCAGGCGTAAGCTACAGCCACCAAAGGTGCGAGGTGGTAGCAGAGATTGCGTGGGAGAAGTGCCTCCCCTCTGTACCTCGCTGTCTGGGAGGAACTGCTGCTTCTGAGGGCTTTTCCCTGTGACTCCCGGTTTCTTGGCTGGCCTCTGGGATGGAGCATGGCCTAGGATTGGCTACAACTCTTAGATCTGCACACGCAGGCCAAGCGAGGTGCAGCAGGCCTGTAAAATAGGTGCTACGTTCTCTTCCTGACCACGCTATAAAGCAAAGGAAGTTCTTTTGGTGAAATACACTACGCAGGTATTTTCCTCCCAGTTAGACTCCTAGTGTGGGCAGTCCGAAGTCCCTCTGCGTGGTGAGTGAAGTCTCCGAGGGGACAAGAGCAAGGTGGCTTGTAGGTTTGCTGGTTGTTGCCTTTTGATGGGAACAGAGGGGTGAAAATGCCATTTCCCTTATAGGAAAGGTAGCTCATCTGACATGGGTCAGTCATTTGCGTACTTCTGGCCTTTTGGTGTAGCTGCGGCTGCTCCCCAAGTGCTGGTAAACAGCATTTTTTCACTGACTCAGCTGGAGACCTGGGGAGCTCTCGGCAACCTATTCCCTGCACTACTGACGTCTGAATCCTCGGCTGGAAAACTTCTTTGTATCTGCAGTGAATTCTGGTGGTTCAAGCAGTGTTGAAAAGGCAACTTGTGAAGTCTTGGCTGTTGTTGCTAAAAGGAAAAGTCCCCTGGGAAGCACTTAGGAGGAGGAGTATCCTGTCTGGGAAAGAAACATCTCTCATCCCCGTTGCTTTAGAAGGGAGAGGAGAGGCCTGTGTTTTGGTGCAGCATGTGAAGCCTAGAAAATAAATGAGATGTAAAAGCGGCTTAAAAGAGAGAGTCTCTGAAGCGATGATGGGTGGTGTGGGGGAGACTTGACTTGCAAGCCTGAGGAACTGGTTGAACCAGAACTTTTGCAATTAAAGTGTTGGGATTTACCTCTGTCTGTCAAAGCTGTGACAGGTCACCCTCGATTCTGCTGAGCAACCCTGCTGAAGATGACTGTTCCCTGGCCCCGGATGGGAGTCCTTAATGCAGGCACTGCGAAGCGTGCCAGATGGCAGATATCTCCACGTGCTCGCAGTCTCTTGCGTAGATCCCCCAAAATATCCGCTGCAGTCAGGTACACCCCTCACCCCCTTAAAAATAGTTGTGTCTGGATACTTGCTTTCCTGGGCGGGGAGGAACATTCCTTCCTTTTGGAAGGAAGTAGATGGGAGTAATATAGAAGGAACTTGAATGGTTGTTTGTCCACGGTGGTGTTATACCAGTGAATCAGTATATTGTAATATATATATATATATTACAAACAGTACATTGCAATAGGTGGTTCTTAGTTGAATCTTTGTAGTTGTCTTGCTCTAATCCATATAATAGCATAAATAATCTCTTGAAAAATTCTCCTCAAAGTTTGCATGAGGATTAACTGCTGTGGGAGGTCAGCACTGCTGGCCTTGGAGTTCTGCAAGGCCAGGGTTAAAGTCAGGGGCATCGGTGTAGTCTGGGCTTGGTATGGGCTGAGGGGGGTTGTTACTGACTTTAGGGTGACGGGCGTTTCGGGGAGCTGAGGTGAATGCCCGGGAGGCACTGGAGTGTGTGGGTGAGTCAGGCTACTATCTTACTGTTTTGTTTATGAAAAGAAACCAAAACAGTGTGATCAAATTGGATGCTGCTTTTTGTTTCAGCCTGCGTGTAGGGGGGGGAAAAAAACCCAACAACCCACCCCGAAAACCCACACGGGAGCTATAAGGAGGACCGTGTCTCTGTGATGAGGACCAGAGCAGCAGACATATTTAGAAGACTGTTGCCAGAAATCAGAAATTTGCTAAGGAGTTTGTGGGATGTGCTTGTGTGGCAGAGTACCACAAGCCACATGTACTCCTCTGAGATAAAACAAACAAGGTGGGGGTTGCCCCTGTCCAGTTTTCAGGGGGCTATGTTTTGTGTTACTCTCTGTACCTGCGAGATTGTAAGAGAGTACTGAATTGATAGAAGATGCGTAAGGGTTGATGGGGTGCCTGTTCGAGCTAGGATTTTGTTTGTCTTGGTCTATTTCTAGCAAAAGATACAGGCTGCGTTTCTTCAGGTCTGTGAAAAGTCACTTTTTCAATTAGTAGTGTTTTTCCGAAGGTGCTACTTACAGTCTTTTCCCCTTAAAATGTGTAAGTTAGGGGATTCAGGCTTAGTAATTGTCAGATATTCCACTGAGTTTTTTTCAGATACATGCCTGTGTGTGTGCTCATAGCTAATGTGTATTTCAAAGCGTTTAATGGCAGACATTATAAACCAATGCAAAATCAGCTTAAATTTGCCAGCTATATTTTTTTACACTGTTCTGAAAAAACAGACATTGTGAGAAGGTTTCATTGTGGTTTTCTTTAGCAGACCTGCAGGCCAACGTGTGTATGAAGAGCTTGGTAAGGCTGTGAACGCACAACCTGTGCCCAGGGGGCGAAGGTGGCCCCCTGAGCTGCCTAAATGTGTGGTTGGGCTAATTGCAGAGGGCTTCTGCTGACCCCTGCCTGGCTTACGCCCGGCGCTCCCTTTCCCTGGGGCATGCAGCACCATAACCTGAAGTCACTATCATCCTTTAAAATTACACGTGAGCTTCTTCTGAAATAGCTTCACTTTAAGACAAACCCCATCCGAGGTAAATTTTGCAGATTTACATTATCCTTAACCCAATTTCGGTGTGGTTGGGTTCAAGATACCACTTTGAAGTGTATTTTGTCAGTTCTTGCCTTCTAGCTTCTGCCAAGTGCCAGCTGCTAATCAGCTGACCAGTGACATTTGGATTAGGAATTAAACTGTTTCTCCTCTTGGAATGGGACATGTGATTTTTATTTTTTTTTTTTCCCCATTGCTTTTGCTGTGTACCTTGTGAGGCAGGGCATGTACGCTGCGCTGCTAGGTAGGATATTGGCTCCTCTGTGTTTTAGCAGTCTGGTTTTTTGAGTGTACAAGCCAGGCAAACTGATGAAGGATCCCAAGTGAGTTACTGGGTAAATGTCGAGGTATCCCAAGCGCTTTGGTGCTTTTAGCAGCACAGATTTCGCTGGGGCAGAGTGTGTGCCATGTCCCTAGATGTAATCAGGAAGGAAAGGAAGGTGTTAGTGGATTTAACTGTAAGAAGTTGTATAGCCCAGAGACTCGCATTATCTAGCCTCACTTGTAAGTTTATGCAACATGTCGGAGAATGGGGCTAGGATTGTACACGGGGGTGGCTAGTTTCTTTCTTAACAGCTGTATATACCTAAGAGCATATTTAATGGCAGAGTTAGCCCAGTGCAGTCATGGGAAGACGAGTTTTCTGCAGTCGTCTTCCCAGGAAAGAGCCTTCCATGTTAAAACACAATAGTTTCCAATTCAAGCAGTCCTGCAACAGCCTTGCGAAGTTGTCAGTTACTTAGTATAAGAAAGCCTAGTTTTGGGATTCTGGCTGGGGAAAATACAGGGTTTAACTATCCAACTCGGGTCTTGCAGAAGTGTTCTAGTAGTTATATAGGAACAGGTTTCTAACCTCTGGTTGCGACACCAGCAGTGACATTTTGGATCTAAGGAGAACGTGTACTGCCATAATCTTTTTATTGTCGTGCGCCTTCTCCCCTTTGTACAGGAGCTTGTCAGCAGTTGAGGAGAGCAGGTGGTACGTTATAAATGTGCTGAAGACAAGCTGGAATCCACTTTGGGTTTAGCACTTGCTGCCTTCCAAGCTCACCCACCTGCATTAATCATGACTAATAAGGGGTCAGAACTGACTAGGTGCTGCACACTTGCATTGAGACTGGAAGCCGCTTCCTTTGAAGGTGACTTTTTTTCAGTGAAAATAGTGATTTGGCCAGACTGAGGCTGTGCCTGTTGGAACAGCAGCTTGCCAGCTGCAGGACTTGCTGCTGCTCTTCTGGAAGGTCACAACCGATTTGCCTTCATTTGTACTAAGTGTTTACCCGTGTTTCACATGTGGAAGGAGACGGGAAGTCTCTGAGGAGAAGCATGCCGTAAGCAAACTCGGTTTATGGAGGAGTTCTCTTTTGATAATGAGAGGTAACTGAATAAATAAGTTTTCCAGGAAAGGATGCCTTCTTTCTTGGATGAAGGGAAGTGCAGGATGTCCTTGCGGCGGTATCGTTTTGGAAACATGCCTCCGTAAGCCAGATACTGGCTGCTGTACTTTTTTAAATGTAGGAGCAATATTGACAGTGATTTATAAGCACAAGGAAAAGATTTGGAAAGGCTTAAGTGAAACACAGTTGCAAGGTAATTCTCTCATTTGTGGCAGAAGTCATTAGGGAAACTTTCCTTTTCTCCTTTTGTGGGAGGTCCAGGAATTGCCACTAAATGAAGTGAAGGTTATTGTTACTGCCTACAGTATGATGCAGTAGAAAGCAAGCAGAGGAGAGCTGCTGCAGCTCCTCTAACGTGAGGAGCTCTCGCTACCCTGTTGCCAGAGTATCTGAGCCCTGGCACAGTCTGGGAAAATGTCCTTCCGTTCCTTTCAGGGCTGCTGGGAAAGAATATATTGAGATATGAAGGTGAAGCAATGCAGAGTATGTGTGGCCAAGTCAGGAATTGATCTCTGGCCTTCCAGATTGAGTGCTTTAATTGCAGTCTGTGTTTTCTCTCAAATGCTGCCCCTGTGTGTTTTAAATGGGTGTGCTCTTGGCACACATGTGATTTGGGCATAAATTTACGCTTGCTTTGTGGCAGAACCCATGCTGACATCAGGACCCCAGGCCATGTGTCACAGGATTGGATTAAAGACTTTTTTGGAACAAGATGCTTATAGCATCTGGTTTGCTTCATGATTTTGCAGAAACAAATTACGTACCGGTGACGGGTGATCTCATAGATTAAAAATAAAAAAGCCATCAGCAGCTGAGTTCCCCAAGCAGAGGCTTTGCGTGCAAGTACATCCACCCCACAGCTGAGCTGGAAGCTGGTGCTGCCGTGAGGACAGGTAGATCTGATCTTCATTGATTCACTGTTAGGAACATGCTGGTTTTACTTCCTATTTGGTGTTCGTAGGGCTATAATAGGGAGGTGACCCCAAAATATGCCTGTGTGAACTTAAGCAATCTGGCATGCCGTTCTCGAGGGTGAGAGAGTAAAATACATGGTCTTCTGAAGCTATTTAAATGCACAGCTGTAATTCAGGTGAAATCTTAGCTTGTATCTCCTTTATTTCTGTAAGCTAAATGATGCTTGCAAGGTTGACGTGTGCTTTTGCTGCACAACTCTAATGGCAGTGGTAAAATAAACTCGGCGCTTGTCTCTTGAAGAAGTGCAGAATGCTCCATGAGAAGCATGATGTGGCCTGGTTCACGCGGGCTTTCCCTGAACATCGGTTTCTGTTCAAAGCACCATAGCAAGCAAGGTGAACCCTTGGTTTGATGCGGTATGCCTGTTTTTGTGACTTCACTGCTATCCTGGATTGTGCGTGGAAGCTATTCAGGTGTTGCGGGAGTGAGCGATGTAAAATTCAGACTTTCAAAGTGGTTTAAAATACTTTACATCAGCGCCGATGTGAGAGGAGCACAGAAGTGCAGACCTATTGCTTTACGTGCCTTCTCTGCGCGACCTACCTGCTAAGTCAGTGGTGCTTTAGTTACCTGTCATGAGCCTCTGAAGGATTAATTGCTTCTGACTTGTGAAGTGCTTCAGAAATAAAGACCTTCTCTCCAGCGCTCAGCTGCCGCCTTGGAGGAGCGAGCTGGATCGACAGGAAATCCCTGCCTTACGACTGCCGTGTTCATAGGAAGGTATTTGTGGCTGCTGTTGACCCTTGGGCTCTGGTCAAATAACTCCCTCGGTGACCTTTGGCAAGAAGTATCTAATACCTGAGGATATGCAAATGATTGGTGGCATGAAAGACACGGCGAAATTCTTAAAGAAAATATCCTTTTAAGTTAGGAGAAGGATCTGTGAAAGCATGTGTGTGCCTGCATATACTTGCGTGCTGACGCACCTGCCTTTCTTTTTTAGTCCGATATTGTAGCATCTCTCGTTAGGCAGGCATACGCATGGTGTGCAGGGAGTAGATGAATAGCATGGATCCCTCTGGGGTTCAGCACAAATAGGCAGGAGGCGTTGGCTGGAGGGAAGAGGCAGTGCCTTGTCTCTTTGGGGACAGAGCTGGGGTAAGGGCAGGAGATAAGCCAGGGTGGCTCAGTGGCTGGGATGGAAAGGTTCGCTCTTTGTAGGATCCCTGTTGCTTTGACTAGGGTTCTGCAGGTGTCCCGTCAGGCAACTTACACGCTTGAGAGGTACCCGCGAAACTCATCCGATGCCTGTGCCTTGGTTCCCCCTCGCAGTGCAGGCGGTGTCGGCAGGATGCTCGTAACCGTCTTGGGGAGCAGGTGGTGTGGACGCTAGCTGATGTGCACTGAACATTCCCTGGGAATTTCAGCAAGCGCTGCTTGCGAAGTTGAGTGTGTTCTGACTTAAGCTCTTCGGTGGCTGCCTGTTCATTACAGCCCTTTTACAAGTCAGTGAATGTAAGATGACACAAGAAGCCAGCCACAGCTGTCAACTGGTAAGATCCTGCTGGTTCTTACGTTTGTTTGGGTTTTTTTTAATTGATTACGATTGTAAGGAAATAAAAAAAATGCATTGCATAGCACTGATGTGTGGATTGTGGAGTGACAAAGGATGAAGGAGGGACAGTATGGCAGAGAGAAAGGGAAGGGGCAGCACAGACTTGGGTCAGGCTCTGTCCTGGGGTGCCTTGAGTGCGTATTTCTGGCAAGAAAAATTCTGCTGAAAGTCAGAGCCTTTCTTTTGGCCTTTACCCATTGCTTTTGAGTTAGAAGATGTACTTACGGATATGTGAATATGCGTTTACCCTTCTGTTTCTATACCCGTTTACCAGTTGTGGTTTGAACTGTTGTGCCGTCTCCGCTTTTCAGTGAACATAAAGGCCCCTGTGTGCTACGTGTCACACAACTTGTGGTTCTGTGCATGGCTGTTCCCCTTCCCCTCTGCAAAGCAGACAAACAGATGGTGGAGGAAAGGCTTATCAAATTATTTTACAAATGAGAAACTGAAGCCCATGAAGATGTAGCAATTCGATAAGGGCTATGCAGGAAAGCAGTGACGAAGCCTTGTATTAAATGCAAATGTAACTCCTTGTCTGGCGTTTTAACCACAGTGCCATTAATATTCATGTCACCATAGTATCGAGGAACTTTCCTCACGGACTCGGGCCCTGTGTCACATAATGCAAACACAGAACAAAGACTGTCCCTGCTCCTGGGAGATGCCTGGCTGCCCCTGCCTGGGCCTGCTGAGGCTGAACACTTGCCTTCGGTACCAAAAGACGCTCGTGTGCTGCCGCCTTAGGACACGTATTCAGAAAGACGCATCGCGCGGTGCAAGCGGCCGTAATCTTACAGCGCATCGTGACGTGATAATTAACACGCAGTATCTTCTAAGGATCTGATGTTCTTCAGAGACCACAGGAAACACACAAACTCAACCTTGCTCACACAGCGTTCGACAGAACATGTGACAGGATTAAACGTATTGGATTTTTTTTAAAATTAAAATGATGCTATTTTTGGAGTGGGACAGATGGTGGTTTTCTACCTTTTGCTTTTGTTCTAAACTTAACAACATAAGAAGCTCTTACGTCGTACCTTGAAGATTTTTCTGCTACCGAGCAGGCTTGAAATGCATATATTGATATATTATATGTAAGTTGGGATTCTCAAGCAGTTATGTAAGTTCATTTGAGCTGATGAATTAAATCCCTAATAATTATGGGGCCTGTGAGTAACAGTCACGAGACTGCAGGTTCTGGACCCTGCAACCCTTTCCTGTTTCTGGACATCTGACAAATGAACAGACAGGCATATGCCGATTCATATCTCTCTCCTTCCTCACCTGCGTATATGTGGAAAAACTCAAAGCCCTGCTTCATGTAGGGCTGATTTTTTTTTTTTTTTTTTTAAATTTTTTTCCCCTCCTGTGCTGAATGATGGATACTGTGTGTTCCTGACTGTACCCAGTGGCTTGAATTCCCTGAGAGCAGCCTGGTGGGGTAGTGGATACCTCTCTTCGTGCTTGGCATGTACTGAGGAGTTGAAAAGTTCATTGCTGTCTTCAGGGTTCGTTTAGCATATCCTCTTCTAGAGGAATATTACGTAGGCCTTCAGTTGAGTTTTTCTGTTACTCGGTGAGATGGCGCTTCGGTGGCTCAAGAGCACACCTGCAGTTATATGGGGGAGCTGAAAAGGTTGAAATCGGGATTCTGGGGTTTAAGCAGAAGAGACTTGTTTGACACAAACCTGCATACACTCTTGCGAAGCTCTTGGAGTATCGTGTTGGCTGTAAGCTTGAGCTTTTCCTCGAATGTGTGTATTAGGGTTTCTCTTGTGTTTTTCGTGCTGCTTTGCTCACTAGGGATGCCTGAGTGCTACCATAGTAGTCAAAATTCCTAAATGTCTGACTTGTCTGTTGCCATGGGCTCTCTTTGGATCCTTGCATAATTGCTTCCCAGATGGAGTTTGCTGTTACCATAGCACTTAAGGGCTCCAGTAAGCCTGCTCTGGCTGGCCCTTGCAAGCAAGTCCAGCTAAAACCAGGCCCAGCCCTGGCCAGCTTAGTCTTGCGTTCTCCTTCCTCCCCACCTCCAGCTACAACCTGCTCTCTGCTCAACTCGTTTTGTTTTTTTCTCTCCTCTCCTGCCGATGTGATTCACCGCTTCCTTGCCTTTCCAGTGAGGCTTTTCAGCTGCATGCAGTTGCTGCAGCTTCTTGCTGGCTTTGCAGTTCCAGTCATGTTCACTCAAAACCAGTCATGCTCCGCAGCATGTTTATGCCGTTGCTAATTTCACTGGGAGATGAACGAGGTCTCAGATGCTATTAGCAGCTGCTTGGAATAATAGCAGCTGAAATGTGCTTTTCAGAGGGCCGACTGATAACTAAACAAATGAGTTTGTTTTTTTTTTAAGCTGTAAGTTATTCATGACCCATTACATTTTTTTTTTTTTTAGTCTTACAGTGGAAGTTCAAGGACTAAAATTGTCACAATAGAGAGGGACTGAGTCTGCTTTGCCAAGTAATCTACTTGGAGGCAGTGTATCTTGCTGCATAGCAATAAAACACTGCTCCATCAGCTTTGGGTTTCCAAGTCTGCCTGTCAGGGAGGAATCGAGTGGATGCACGGTCCTGTAAAGCGGAGCACATGCCTGGCAAACCTACCCACGTCGGCAGCTAAACGTGCTTCCTGCTGTGAAGGCCGGTACAGTTCCATAGCCTTTAGTGAGTTGCTATTTGTTTTGAAATTGCTGTCACAAATACCGTGAGACTTTAATACCCCTAAATTAAGGTGTCCAGGCTGTGTTCTGACAGTGTTCTTGGAGGACGGATAATGTGACAAGCTACTGCTGCCCTCGGACCAGAGTTTTGGAACAGGAAATGCGGAGTTAACGCACAGGATGAATCTTTCCCACTGATGATTTTAATATGCTTTATTTTAACAGCTTCTAACATGCTGTTGCGTGGCAGAGATTAGTTTCCTTCCCCCCCTTCTTTTTTCTCCCCTCCTTTCTCTGCTATATTGTGATTTACAGCTTCCTTTTTTGACTTTCTCCATGGAGCTGCCTGGGAGTTGAAGGGGTATCGTCTAGGGGAGAGGAGTGGCTGGCTCTTAAAGATCTGTCATGAGACAGGGTCCTGAAAAATGTCAAGAAATGAAGCTAACCAGCTTTAAATCAGACCTACCAAAACCCGGAGAAGTGAGGAAGAGACAGTTATGCTTTTGCCATGTCATCAATGCAGTGAAAATGCCTGTGACTATATAAATATTTTGTGCCCGTTTGCAGCTGTGAGCGTCGTGGCTAATAAACTACATGTTCACCCAAACACCCCACAACAATCCCTAGCCAACCAGTCTTGCTCTCCTAAAATCAGAAGAGGTAAAGACTGTGCTTCTGTTCTGTGTTGAGTGACGTTCCTGGTTGTATTATTTTGCACCGTTTAGGCACTCGTGGCCATGACTGCCATGCTAACGTTAACTATGACGTCCTGCCTATTTAAAAAGTGCCTAGAAGAGGGTGGAGCCTGTAAATCTAAATCTGTCTTGTCATGGCCTAGATATTGCAGCAATGACACTAAGCCAGGGCCCTGTAATTATGTTGGTAATATTGGATAATCACATTAGGATTCTCAGCTATGGTAAATCTGTGTAGGGCTAACTACGTCCCTGCTTTACTCTTGCTGAGAGTCTGACCCACGAGCTCTACGTGAGCTTGAGGCCTTGTTTTACCTGGGGAGAAGTCCTTTGCTGCGTTAGATATGCTAGATGCTCTATTAAGGCTTGTCTGGTGGTATTTAAAGACTGGAGCTTAAGGAGTGCTACAGCTGGAGCTGTGAGAGCTACTGCTTTCTTGAGTCTGGTAGTGAGAGGAGTTTCCAAAAAGCAAGGCTTTGCTTCCACACCTGGGGCTTTTTGCAGTATTGGATGCAGATTTCCGCTGTGATGGTGCGTGTCGTCTAATTGATGCGCATGACTGGAGATATCTTTGTAGCTGATTTTTTTTTTTCCCCTTTTTTCTTTCCCCCCTCCCACTAAATCAGTTGTGCAGCAGTTGCATTTTGTATCCGGCACAAAGCTGACGCAGATGCTGGGCCTTCCGTGCCCAGCAAACTTGCTCAGCATGAAGCTGCCTAGCAGATTGTTGTTGGCCAGCGATGGAGGCTTCTCTTCTTTTAAGCCAATAGAACATGCAAACCGTGTTGCTCATATGTCCACATTTACTTTGTGGAGACTCAATTCTTTCCAGCTCAAATGTGAGCCGCGTGGAGAATTTCTTGCTGCTTAAAATGGTTATCATGGGTGGAAGAGTGCAGAGCCTCACGCCTAAACCTTGAGACTTCTGGAGCTGCAGGGCTGCGTGTGTAATTCTCTCCGCCGCAGGCTGTCCGTGTGAAACGGAGGACTGAAAGTGAGTTTATGACCCGCTCTGCTCAGAACTGGTATTGGTGTGAATGTGAACCAAGTGAACTCAAATCTACCTTGATTTCCCAACGCTGCTTTCCTCTGGCAGTAGGACCGAAGCTGGGAAGCCCCAGCCTTTGCTAGGAGGAAAGGTGGTGTGTGCAGTCCTTGCATGCTGTGCGAGGAGGGGAGGTGGGTTGGTGGTTTTATGAGGCTGCTGCCCAGCAAAGTTAGAATATTCTTCAAGAGTTTTCCTGTGCCAGAAGGATGCTATCCTTGGAGAGCTGGACACACAGCCTGTGTCCATGTTCATCGTATAGTTTCTTTAGTTAAAGTATCACTGGAAATATTTATAAAACGAGAAGCTGCATTTCCTGTAATTCAGCTTAACTCGGAGCTCTCGACTTTTTTACAGCTGTCACTGTTGCAATCTTCTTTTGAATATGGTCACTGTTAAATTCCTGATTGTGTTGCAAATATACCTGCTTGGCTAATTTTCCATCTGCTTAGCATCTCATCTGGGAGATGCAGGTTTCAGCTGATTCTCCTGATATTTGTGTCTGTTTCAGGTTTCCTGTCTTGAAATACTAGGTGTCCTTTATGCTTTGTCTAGGTGCTATCTACTTTCCCCGCAGTTCTGAAGCTCTGATTCGCTCCTGCAGCCAGTGAAATGGTCAGAACATGGATGAAATTTGAGTGATCGTGACCGTTGCTACTTACGCAGACAGAGGTCTTTCAGCTGGAGTTAGTGGTTTGCCTTTTTTTTCTTTGCCCTCAAGATAACTCTTAAATGTTCAGACTCTTTAATTGGCGGTTGATGTTTCAAGATCTGATTTGATAAGTTTCCCAGAGCCTTTGTATCTCCACTCCAGTATGAAGCCTTTCAAAGTGCTGTTTAGGGGCCATGGAAGCAGCTCAAAGGAACAGACTAACCCACAACTGAAAGCTTAGTAAACCAGCCGGAATCTACACTGATTTTGGTTTTGTTCTAATGGTGTTTAACTCCCTGTGCAGGTGAATGTGGTGAGGTTAGACACGGAGAGCTGTATCTTTCCTCTTGGAACTGAGCATGGGGAACTTCCCAGGGACCGCTCCTGTGCACGAAAGGAAGCGTGGCACTTTGTTTTCTGCCGTCTCATTTGCTTCATAGCAGTTAGGCCTGTGTGGGCTATAAGGACTTGTATCTCTGCCTTTTAGAGTCCCCGAGCTGAAGGAGAACCCCTGCAGTACTGTGCAGAGACCCTGCTTTCTACCCTGCCGAGGCCAGTGGTTTGTATTCCCGATCTGTAGAGTTCATCTTAATAGCTTGCTCCAAATGCTACTCTAGGCGATGGTGGGGCAGGCCTTTTAGACTGAAGTAGTCCCTTAAACTTGGCACTGTTATGCTTTAGCATAAGTCAAGTGACTTAAACCAAAACAAAAAACAACTCAGTAAAGCTTGTTACTTCCTTTGAGGTAGAAAATCTCGGCTGAGAGTAGACCTGTTTAGTTTAGCATTATTATCTGCTGCTCTCAGCTGGAGAGTTTGTTGGCAGGGGATAAGGGGTTTTGTTTTGTTCTTGTTCAGAACGGGACTCTTTGGTTTATAACGCACAAACGCGCACACTGCTTGCAGTTAGAGGAACTTGGGTGTAGTAAGACCAGGAGATCCACAGTCGGGCTTTCGGTTCCGCAGAGACCACTGCTTGTTCTGTTGTCCGTGCAGTGTCCTGCGTTTCACCTCTCTGTTCTCATTGCCACCTTCAGAAAGTCGTTCAAGTCGCACTTAGAGCTGTGGCTTTCTGCGCGTGAGCCTGTTCTGTTTCAGCTGGTGGCTGAGCACACCCTGTCACTGCTTTGTGCTCGAGCTTGCAAGCTGTCGACACAGCTTAGCCTAGGTAAAGAAAATCCTAATTTTGTAGCCTGGATCGTGAAAAACAAACACCAATTATGTCCATGTACTCTAGGAACACGATGCAAGCCTATGCCTTTAGGATAGGCTAGGCGTTTTCTGTGCGTGCAACTTGAGGGTGAAGAATCTTTGCTTATATAGGTATAAAATAACATGTAAATACCCTAATGTGACCAGGGGATTATGGGTTTGGGTGGGAGAGTGAGTCATAGGCATTAATTAAATCCCAAACCCCAAGTGTCATGATGAACGACGCTCCAGTATGTGGTAATAAAACAACAAAATACAAACACAAAGGAGAACGTTAATACAACCACCACTGCTTCAAGTCTTTTTAGCCTTTTTGTGCTAGGTAATCTGGAAAAGACACCCTGGCTAGCATACCTCCAGCTGTGCAGGAGGTTGCGGAGAAAAGACTGGCAGGAGCTTGTCGATGTCTGTGGTGTGTAGGGTAAGAATCTGGGGTTGAAATCAAGTCAACGGAGAGTTTGGTGAGACTTCCTGATGGTGAGGGTAGCAACACGCCGCTCGAGAGCATGTGGAGGATGTGAGGGTAGTTAAAGAACAGGCCAGACAGATGTGTCAGGAGTGACTGCGGGCATTGTCAGTCCTGCCTATAAGCGAGAGGCTGAGTCAGGTGAAATCCTGTGCCAGGCAGTGACACGGTGACACAGGGCCACGCTTTTTCAGTGAGACAGTCCTGTGTTGCTTACCAGCATCCTGCTGTGATTTGGAGAGGGTGAAATGAGGCTGGAGAAAGCCTTCCTCTGTCCGTTAATCTTGTCTTCCTCGACCTACCTGCATTTGACTCCACTGGGGCAAGAATAAAATCCTCTTTTTTTATGCAGATTTTGTATGTTAGTCATAAAGCTATAAAACCACTGGAGGGAGAGATAAGTTTGAAGCCCCAAAGCGCTCACCTTTTTGGATGCTGCTTAGGTGGAGACGACCATGAAAAAGGAAGAAAATACCGGAGGCCACGCAAGTGATCCTGCAGTCATCTGTTTAACTGCAGTGAGTCTGGTGTCTTTGCTTGGGGAAAACTGAAGTGCCCCTTTGCCTGCAGGCTTTATAGTAGCAGACTACCTCCTACTGCCTTCTGAAAAAGCAGAGGGTGTAGGAAATGCTGTTTGACTGCATCAGTGATTAATCTTTCACCAGACCAAAGCCAGCTTGTGAGTAACAAATCTAATGTTCACTTTTAAGACTGGATTCTTGGCAACACTCAGGGCCCTTTGTGATACCTGGCAGTACTGGGAAACCTCTAAAAATGTTTCTTCCTGTTGGTAATATGTTGTGCCATACTGAAAATGTAATCAGGGGGCTTTCTGGGTGAACCTTCAGTCCCATCCTGCTAGGTCGACTTGCTGCTCTCTCTTACGGTGAGATGCTGCGGTTTGAGGGGTCTTTTCTGGACTTGCCCTGGTTGGACACCTGAAGGTGCCCTTCCAGCACAAACTTGCTTTCTGGTGACAGCCTGCAGAGCTCGTGTCTGCAAGGCAGAGCTCAGGGACGTGAGCTGTGTAAGCAGGGCCTTTGCTTCATACTGCTGCTATGAGCAGTGTGGTGTCACACTGACCCATGTGTTCTTTGGTCAGGTTCTTCATTTTTTGCCTTCTTTGTTAATTGCAGGTTTTCCTACCCTAGTAGCATCCTCTTTAAGACCATGACTTAAAGAACAGAGGGTTTATTTGCAAATTGCTTGTGTTTCTGACAATTTCCATCTCAAGGAAGTGGAAGCAGAGATAACGTTCCAGGTTGAACTCAGTAAATCCTAGATTGTACCAGTGTTGTCTTTACTTCCTTTGATATAGCTGTGATCTCGGGTGTTACAGCCCTAATGCAAAGTCTGCCTCATTACTGTGGCTTCTTAATTAAACCTCGAACCACTTTAAAAAAACTTCTTGAGGGAGTTGTATTTTTCTTTAAAGGTGTTAATGCTGACATCTCTGTCTAACTTGAAGGGTGTTGTAGATGCTTCATGAAGCAGAAAAAACGTGCAGTGATCCTGACCATTCCAATTCCTTGTTATGTATCAAAGCAGAACACTTCACAATACAAATCCCAGTTTCTGGGCACATTTGGTAATAAAAAGGGGTAATATTGGCACAGAAAACTTACTTTGGGGTGAAATATCCCGCCCTGGAAACAAAGAGCTCAGAAGTGACGGAGAAGTTGCATCAAAAGGGGAAAGATGGGGTTTGAAATCATACGTTTTTTTGCAGGTATGCTGCAGTGATACCCTCCTGCTGGGCAATGGAAGAGTGGAATAAAAGACAGCAGAAAGAATATATTAGCACAGATTAATACCGGCAAAAATAGCACTATAATCCTAATGCCCATCATAGTTGACTAGTGGAACTATACTTAAAATAAAAAGCCCGTATAAAAATTAACCTGCAAATATTTGTCTGTGTGGAGGGTGACACAAGATCGTCACGCATGAGACATGATCAGTAAGGGGCTGTTGCCCTTTGCTTTCCTTCCAGTTATCGCCATGTTCTTGGGACCAAGTGTGGTGCTTTGTACAGGAGCTGCTGGACGCGTCTCCTCGGGGCAGCGAGACTCGTGTTGTGATGCACAGTAATGCTTTCCAGCAGCAGGGGGAAGTTTTTCTGAAGGTCTCTCAGCTCAGCAGCCCCATTGTGGTCTGAGGAGAGAATCCCGGGGCACCTTGGTGTTTTTTCCCTGCTCTACAGATGAGTCACTTGGCCATCTTCATCCTTGGTGGGGAGAACGGAGACTGGATTATTCTTCCACCTTTGTTGAGAACTGGCACTAAGAGCTGCAGGAGAGAAGCACTGGCACATCTGAGTGCTTTTCCCTGATGTGCTTGCAGAGCTTGATGCTAACATTAGCAGAACTTGGACATTGTCTAAAATAATTACAGATGATTGTATTGCTTAACTTTGCCCGAAGTGTTTTTCTTGGCCTTTTTTCTTTGTGGTGAAGGGTAAGTGATTCCAACATTGAGGTTTGCCGAAGCCGTCTCTGTCCCTGGAAAAGATGCCCCAATGTTTTGGTGCTTGATGGTCAAGAATTGTGTATATTATGGATCCACAGCTAGGGAAAATCTTCTTTTTTTGTTAAATGGCTGCATGTTATGCCACCTAGAGAGAGGCGTCAGAGGTGCAGGGTGGCTTTCTCAATACAGCAGCAGAGAGAAAAAATGGTTCCGGTGTTGCCAAGTGATGATGTCCAGTAGTGGGTGACGTGCAGTGTCTGTGTGTCAGCTGGTTGTGACTCTGACCACGGGGAAAAATAAGTGTTGGGAACGGTGAGCTGCAAACACCCTGCGCAAGGGAGTCGGTGTGGTTTTCCTGTAACTGGGTTACAGCATCCTGGCTTGGGGGGGGGAAGATTAAAAAAATCTGAATGAGCCTGCCCCTTCTACTTAAGAAAGTAAATGCCAAGGAAGTTCTTCTGGCTTGTGAGATAAGGCAAAACATGACATAATTCTTGATGGATAAGAATCTGTAAGTGTTTGGATTGTGCAAATGAGGAGCGGCTTTGTGCCTGGTTCAGCAAAGCACTTAAAATTAAGTGCCTGCTAGCACAACCGGAGCTTAAAACGCCTTGCTGGCTGTCCCTGGAGGCTAAATGTTCCTAGGGCAGTTGTCGGGGACATCTGAAAAGCACTTGGCTGTCCCCTCAGCTTCAGCACTGAAGCGGGGTGGGCTGTCTTGCATGCAGAGCTTGGAGGTGGATGAGATAGAGCTAAAACACAGAAAGCTGGAAACAATTCAGTGGAAAACCACATGTGTTGTTTGTCCAGCTCAGAAAAGAATTTCACCCCTGAAGAATAAAGTTTTTAGTGGCATCCAGAACGCTTATCAGGGACTGTGGTAATTCCAGATATTGTTGATTTGTTTGTAGAAGGGTGATGGAGAAAATCCAAAGTGAAAATTTTTCTTTTTTTTTAAAGTGGGAATTGATGATTTGATAGTTGGCTCTTTCATGCCCAAAGATTTGACTAACTTAACTGAGAGGAGGTGCGATTCTTCCTCCTCAAACCTAGCTGCTCTCGGGTTATCTGACATAGCCTTGGAAAAAAAATGAGGGATGTGATCTAAGACACAACTTGAAAATGTCTGCAGAGGGAAGACGCATCCATGCGATAGAGATGTTTTTGTAGCTGTTATTGCAGAGCTCAACCGTGCAGCTGGGAGATCATCGTGCTACGTGTCTCGTTCGTTCCTGTGCAAACAGCATTTAGCGTCTCTGGGAGGTACTTTCAGCGTGGTTTTTAAAAGGAGGTGTTCCGCCTAATGGTGTTGGGATGAAGCTATTTCTATTTCCTTAGCATACCTGCTGTCCCTTGCCGAGGGTGGTGGATTGGCATAGCAGGGTAACGCAGAAAATGCAGTGTGTTTTGGGAACACTAATGGCTTGTGAAGAGGCCTTTGGTCCTGCAGATCCTGTGAAATCTGCCCTGCTTCACTTTGTGTGTGCAGGCAGAGTCCAGCCAGTCCTCTTCTGGACTATGATTAACTCGGGTGAAGTGCTCTGTTGAGCTGGGGCTTCAAACGCTGTCTGGCTACGGTTGAATTTGCTTTATTTTGGCTCAGCATGGACAAACCAGGCTTGTTGTGGGGACCTGTTGTCTGGCAGGCACAAAACCTGCCTGCAGTAACACCTTGTTTTCCTCTCTGCTGTTTCAATGTTATCTGATAGGGTGTGTTTGAAGATCTGGAGCGGAACTGAAACGCAGCTCGAACAGCTGAGTAAGCGATGGTGTGTGACGATACAGTGATCGTGTCGGTAGGAAGGGGGTTCTCGGGGCAAGCTATTGCTGATGGTTTCCCCACCATCGCCACCGATGGTGCCGTCCCAAAAGGACAAGGTGGGCCTTGGCTGTGCCGGAGGGCGGTTGTGTCCCTCGAGGGTAAGGCCTGCGGTGTTTGGCGTACGGTTCATCTGCTGTGCCAGCACTTACGGAGCTTGGCTAATTTATGTGTTCACCAGCGACAGGCAGCTCTGGAAGAGCTTATCACAAAAGGGTGATGGAAGGAGCAACCCATTTCTCTGTAAACTTCCCCACTCATTAGTTAGGGCAACTTGCTTAGGAGCAGCATCTTGTGCTTGTTTGCGGATCGGTGTTGCTGGTTGCAAGAGGATTCCAGGCTTGCAGTACACGTGAAGCACTTGAATGAAGCAGAGTGCTATCCTCTTACCTTGCGAGGAGCTAAGGGAGGGGATCACGTGCGGCTTTGTGCGGCTGGTTTTACCTAGCTTAGAAGTGCTTGCCTGGCTGTGAGGAGTTCTGCATCCTGCTGAAATTACAGAAGGGCTGAAAATACAACTACCAGCGCTGGAAACTGGCCAGTACAGTGACAGAAACCTGCATGGAAAATTGCTCTGGCATCTGTATTGACTGGAGATAATTGGAACTTCCTTTTTTTTTTTTTTTTTCTTTTCTTTTTCTTTTGAGCTTGTCCTAAAACCAGTTAGCAAGAACAACAGTCAGGCCAGAAGCGTGTGGCAAGGTAACCACGTTCCCGTGCTGCTGTAGAGGTAGATGCAGGCCTGTGCGCAAAAGGCAGCGATGTTTCCCAAGAGACCGATGGCTGTTGTTGGCTCAAAGCTGATGGTGACCGCAGTCCTGACTGCACACTACCTGTTCAACAGTGTTAATGTGCCTTAAGGATGAGCCCATAAATATCTTTTTATGTCTCAGAATGAAAGCGGTATTTTAGCTTGTGTGGGAAAAGAGTTGCCTTTCCTTCGGAACTCTGAACGGCAGGCACGCGTTTATGAACGCAGGGGACAAGAGAAGCGACCTCTGAGCTGACCCTCGGGCTTAGTTCTTGCGTCTCTCCCTTCTGGTGCTTGCAAAGTCTCTGCATTTGTTTGCTCTACTGCATCTGAAGCCTGGACTGGTCTCTGGCCGTTTGCTTTCCATATGTGTACTGGAACAACAGCTGTACCGGCAAAGACAGGAGGGTGTTCCTGGCGCCTGGGTTACTTTGCCGCTCAGCTCTGCCTTGCATGTGCCACAGCTATCGGCTTTGCTTGAGGCAGCGCCGGCTCTTGAGCTGACCTTGGCTGGCTTGGAGTTACGCAGGTCCCAGCGTGTCTGTCTATGGTATGGGAGCTGGCATCGCGCATTAGAGCTGGCAAGTGCTGGCCGTTGGAAGGGTTGTCCTGCTTGCCGTTCACTGAAAATAGAAATAAATGGTCCTGTAATGTGCATCTGGCAGTGCTTCATGATAATTGCTTGTCAATTTGTCTTTGATCTATTTCCTTTCAACTTCGCCCAGATTTAGCAGAGTTGGGGGTTGGATTGGAGGAAGGAGGGAGAAATTGGTTGTGGTCTGAGGCTCTGGAAGCCGAAAGTAGTCCTTGAGGCCGAGGAGGTGGTAATGTCGTAGATGGTTGGGTGCAAGGAGGAAGGGTTAACCAGCGGGGAGCAGCTGTTAGCAAGATAGTTAAAAGCTAAAGTGAGTGTATTAATTTCAGCATGATGCTGTGAAACACCATCAGAGTTCAAATGAGTGCCGGGCGACTTGTCCAAGCAAAACCTGCTTGTTCAGCGTGGCGGTGACCGGGCAGACAGCCGGAGCTGGGCGGCGCCTGTCCTTACCGCTGCGACCCGCACCCATCAGCTTCTGCAAACGGGTCCCTCTCCTGCTGTGTAACGCTGCACGGTGGGTGAAAGAAAACGCTTGAATTCATTGGAAAGTCTTTGGTAGGCAGCGTCGGCTGCGGTCCAGGTGCTTGATAGCTTGGTCCCTTCCTGGGCTGCGCTGAACAGCATCACTGTTCTGGGCTGTCTTCAGTGAAAACTTCAGCCACCTCTTGGGTCCTCCTTCTGTCATACCTTGCTGAAAAACGTGAACTGGATTTTCTGTCTGCTGCTTACCCACAAAGCCACTGTTTTTGAGGTAGCTGTAGGAGTACAGGCCCTTCTGGAACCGCTCTTTTAGCGTAAACCTGAAGTACTGGCCACAGTTGCCAATAGAAAGGTTTCAAGTGCTTCAAAATACTCCAAGTGTATTAGCTAGTAACCTGCTTGTACGCCTGAACCCCGGACCTTAAAACGATGGCGTGGCGTTACTGTTAACCTTTTTTGCAATGCAACAGTTCCGGGCGAGTGCCGTTTTCCTTAGCGGGATGCGGTTCGTGAGCAGTCGGTGATAAATGTGCGAGGGACTTGGGAGGTGAAGGTCAGACCAAAGCTCCAAAATCATCTCTTGTGCACGAGGAAATCTCTCTAGGTCAAGGTACAGACCGCTAAAGGCATCCCTGCCCTTTCCAGACATTCAGATATACAGCGGCTGTTGCATGTGTTGCATGAGAAACCTATAAGCAGGTACACCTATAGCTCTGACCTAGGCCGGGAGAGCCCTGCAGCCCCAACACTCCTGGAAGGAGCAGGATTCCAGTTGTAGCTCTGGCACGTGGATGTGATCAAGCCCCGTCTCTGTAAGTAAGTGTGCGAGGCATGAAAGCCGGTGGCCTGACTTCTCTGCCCCATCTGTGCACCTGCTGCTTCCTTTGGTAGCCAATTTGCAGGTGTAGGTTCTTGGTATTCTTAAAATCGGCCCGTGTGTCCTGCAAATGGACCCTGATCTTGTATTTGGAGAGCCGCGTGTGTGTGAGGAGCGTGGCAAGAAGCCGCTGGTCTTCGGGCTCTGTCCCTGCCCCTTCCCGCTTCCCCCAGCCTCCTGCTGTTTCGCTGAGCCTTCCGCAGTCCCCTTCTCTGCGGGCAGAACCGGGAGTGCTGAAGCCAATTAGCAGCGCAAGGTGTAACCAATGCAGAGAAATTCGAATTAGGGTGGTATTTCTCGCACCTTTTCCGATCTAAATGTGGAATGACTACCTGAGGGAAGTTAGACATTCTTGATTGCGTTGTGCCTTTCTGGACTAAACCCTGGGTACAGTCAAAGCCTGGGCTCAGTAAACTGTAGTTTGGAAGGAATATCATGGTCCGTTTTAACGGAGGCAATCAGACCAGATGGCACATTAGTTGTTTAGAAATTAAAACTTTGCACCCTCTGTCGAATGGATGTGGATCATCAAATTCTGCTTCTCTGGTGGCAAAGTCGCTTACTCTAGATTGCTGTGTAAAAATTGCTGTATGTACCCTGATTAAATCAATACTTGTTTTCTCTGGAGAGAAGCATGCTGCTTTTACTAGTAGCAAAATTGTCATGCCTTAATCTGCAGTCAGTGGGAGTTTAATAATAAAGTAACCAAATTGGTAGGTGTATTTGCAGACAAAATAAGTTAAATGATTTTGCACAGCTTCCATGTGTGGTGTCGTCAGCTGAAGTTTGCAGGAGTTAAAGGTAAGGGAGAGAAGGACAGGAGGATGTGATTTTTCTGATGACTTGTAGAAGTACCGTGACAGCTCTGCGAGTGTTGCAGGCCGCTTCTTCCTTGGATGCGGCTCCACCTGACGTATTTGTCTCTCGCTGCTTCGTTTGGAAGATGCTCTGGGCCGTATTTCTGTCGGGTCCCTACGTGTTGATGTTGCAGTCCTGTATCAGAAAGCAGTAACTTCCTTAATTTTTATTTTGTTTTTTGGATTCTAAATTTCTCTTTCCTTTGAGCTCTCGGGTTGGTTTAGCTATGTTCTCCATTGCATAGACTGTCGTTTTCTTTGCCACTTGGCCCTGGTGCCTTGTAAGCAAAATAGCGCGATGTACGTGCTCTAGCGAGGATGCTCCAGGAGTGACTCTGTTAATTAGCAGAGGATCCGGACCGGAGGAAAGGTACCTTGCCCAAAACTCTGCTAATGAGACGCTAGCAGTTGGCCTGAAGAGGTGCCGGTCCCCCTTCAGCTGCAGCAAAGATTTAGAAGGAGGAGGTCCTTGAATTTAGTGGATCTGCTTTTTTTTTTTTTTTTTTAAATAAAGTTTAATTGGTCTATTTTTGCTGCTCAGCTCGTGTTTCCTTCTGCTGAGCATAGTGCTGTAAAGAGAGACAGGGTGTCCCGCTGGCCTCCGGGCCTGGCGGCAGGGGCTGCGGGAAGGGGGCTGAGCCCCTCCGAAGGAGGGGGGGCTGCTGATGGGCGACTTCTGGCTTTTGCCTTGGGGGGGGGGAGTCTTGTGATTCCCAAAACGTTTTGATGATGACACAGACTCTGTAAGAGCATTTTTTTTTATTTGTTTAATGTTTTCTCTAGATTTTATCTGTGGTCCGTGGAAATATTGTACAGAAATTAAAAAAATAAGTCCAAACCTGATCTCTCCGATGATTTTAAAAAGCACAACGTGTTAAGAAAGTAGGGACTGGGGAAGTGGTGCTGGCCATGGGTCCTTATTTCTTACTGGCTCCGTTGTGGGTTATAAGAGCAGGGGAAAAAATCAGTAGAGCGCTGTCTTGCCTTTTTCCAACGTAGACGTCCTTTGGGCTAAAGATAGCACAGCGGGATGGGCAGATTCGCTCTCCAGAAATGAGACAAATGTGACTAGGGTAGAACAATAAGGCCACTGCTGTGGGTTTAGTAGTTCTTATAAATGACTTGTAATTTGAGATCCTCGACTTGAAGCGGCTTAAGGGAGAGAGTCGGGGTTATTTTTGTGTCTGAATTTGAGCGCTATGAAGAAATGAGGCCCTTCAGAACTACAAGGGTTTTAAAACCCTCTCTGGCAGGAGTGAGCAGCAGCTGTATAGCTTGCTGTATCCCAGGGCCATGTCCCATTTTTCCGAATTCGAATATCCATTTTGCAGCTGGATTATAGTTTTTAAGACCTTTAAATGAAGTCTTGACACTTTTTTCCCCTCTTCTTCTCCCCCCCCCCTTTCTGTTGCATCTTTTGCAACTTCTCTCCGGCTGCTTCCCGTTAGTTGTGCTTTTAAAAGTCAGTGGGGCTTCCTTGGAAAACCTGGTCTAGTTCCTACACAAGCTATCATGTGTAAAACTAAGGGTTTTGCATGCTAAGAGATATTTTTTGTTTAACAACTCTGGTGCTGACAGGCGTGTTATTTGCATAGGTAACTCTTCTGTGGTTGCTCTGGAAGATGGGCTGTAATGAGTGCCATAAAAGCTGTTTGATAACAAATGGGGAGGGTTATACTTTGAATACAGCAGTGTTTTCTGATCATTTGCTCTTTTCCAATCTTTTCTTAGTAAAAATAACTCCCAGTTTTAGTAAAAGCTTCAGTGGGCCTTTTGGCTGTGGGGTTTGATTTGTTAACAGCTTGTAAGCACCAGTTGTTGCAAGACTGGAGTTGTCAAATGCAGCCTATTTTAACATTAAATTTTACCCAAATGTGGCTTCCTTACTTGTCACGTTTTACATGATGGGGAGGAACTCATTTAAGTGCCAAATAACCGTTAGTAATAATTATGTACAAACGTGTCAGATGTAACTGTATATGTGTTGTTGATCTGGTGGTTCCTGGCAGCTTGTAAAGAATGGGATTCACCAAAGGGCTCCAGCTTTTAAAATGAGAATTCTTGGGGATGTGACTAGCTTTTTGTGGTGTGTAACTACAGCTCTTGGCCTTGTGCGACTTCTGAAGGCTATGGCGGCACCGAATCATAACTTACTATTGAGCCGATTCTGTAGAAATCCTTAAGCACAAAAGAAATATGTGCTGTGACGTCGGGTAACGGAGCGCGAATGAAGTGCTGTCAGGTTGTGGTGTCGACAATGTCGTCGTGCTTCCCTTTCCACCGTCGTGCAGCAACGTCTTGGCTACTGGGATCCGTGTGAGTCTCTGTTCTGATTCATGCTGATCTCTGGGAGCCAGGTGCGGAACTCTGATGCCTATATACCTCCATCCTCAATCGGCTTCCTATTTCTGTCCAGGGCTACAAATGTAAAACCCCTATATTTTGATGCATTGCGAACAGAGATGAAAGGCTTTCATCCCAAACAAGTCAAGTATGTCCTGGGAGTCCTGCCTTCACTAACAGCGATGACCACAAAATGAATTGTGTGTGGGTTGTTTTTTCCCTTGTTCTTCTGTCCTTTTTTAAAAGCACTAGCATCAAACCATGTGTGCGAGATGGGTTTCTTCTGATTGCACAAATCAGCTTTGTAATGTAACTCAGACGCTTCAGAAGTTGGGAAGCCTTTTAAGTTGAGGCCTTTAGTAATTCAGCGGATGATCTGTAGCTCTGATTTCTGTCCAAGGCAACGTTGCTGTTTATACTTCAGCTTTCTTCTTCATAGTGGGAATTCACGGAGCAGTGAAGGACTGTCTGGCAGGACGAGTAGCCGGTGTAATTGCTTGTTTTTACGGAGATGTTAAATGTTAACTTTGCTTCCATTAACTGAAGATTTGCCCCCTTGGATTCCTTTCAGTTCCTAGAAATAACCGTCTGGGCAGAGCTGGAAGCTCTGGAGCGAAGCACAGGTAAGGGGCGCTCCCACCACGGCTCTGTTGGTAGCTGCTGAGTGCCCTCCCTCTGCTGACTGTACTCAGGCAGGTGGAGGCAGGGACAGGGTCGGAAGCAAGGACCAAGAGGTGTCTTTGTTAATGAATAGGATGATTTTTGTGTCTTCCGCAGGTGGATTTGCGATAGTGTTTCTTGTGAGGACTAACAATGGGATGAAATGTGCCCTGAAGCGGATGTACGTCAATAACGAGTATGACTTGCAAGTCTGCAAAAGAGAAATCCAAATCATGGTAAGTCACCACTTTGTCTTGGGGCCCCAGACTGGGAGCAGAATGGTGTGAGAGCCTGGTCACCTTCTGCCTGTGATCTGCGTAGCACCGTGTCGCAAACTGTGGGTTTTCTTAGCAAAACCGTCTTTCTTTTGGAAAGACCTAACTCCTGGAGTTATGCGACTATGTGAAAATCTTGTATTGAATTATTTAAAATGTAAACAGTTTCAGTGGACGAGAAAAACATGGGAGCTGAAAAAGCAGAGGGAATATCAGGAAAATGAGGAGAGGAAAAACCTCCTATGTCAACCCCATGACTTAATGGGAAAGGGAAGAGCTGAAGAGGTGAGCATGGTTGGGGGTGTTAACTTCAAAGTCTAACAGTCTTCAGGGCTTAAGTCTTAAGCCTTTTAGACTTCATCAGAAAAGGCTGATGATTCTGATCTAACTGTCTCTGAACTCAAATCAGCACGTGAATGGAAGACCTCCATCCTGAGATGAATTTGTATCACAGCAGCTTCTAACTTTTTGTGTGGGGATGAAGGCTATCTCTGTCTTGGTGAGGCTGGTAGATTAAACCAGTGTTTGAGGGGTAGTTACTGCCTGGGCTTTTGAAACAAGGAAGTGTTTGTAACAAGCACTGGGATGTTTCTCTAGATTATTGGCTACAAGGAGTTATATGATAGCTGTGTTTAATGGCTGTTTTAAACTTAGCATCTCTAAACAAAGGGAAAATTGAGATGATCCAAATGGGTTTGCTTGGTCTTGTTTGGAGCCTGGTAAACACGGAAAGAGCCGCTTTTGAAGTTGTATTCAAAGATATTGATGAACATTTAGAGGAACTGCAATGTGGGGAAGGAAATATAAAATCCTTATTCTGCTAACTTAAAACACAAGGTTGAGGTTTGGGGTAAATGATCTTCATAGCAGAAGCTCTTACCTGTAGCAATTCTGGGTGTGTTTTTTGAAGTAGCTTTTAATTAGGTTAATACCTTTAAAGTTAACTTCTGGAGTTTGTGCGATAGCGCACTGAAGCTTTTGGGCATGCTTTGTCATCGCCGTAGGTAATGCTACATGGAAAAAGTTGCGATTAGATCTGACATCAAAGGTGTTAGCTGTGCTCACAAAGCTTGTTTACTTGGATTTTACTCGCCGGTGCTTCCCATCGTCTCCAGATCTTTGGTGCCTCCTTGAAATGCGTGGCTAACCTGGAAAGTGAGGGCGAGAGAAGTATCCTTACTCAGCAGGTCTGCTTGCTCCTCTACCAGTCTTATCATAAGCACCGATCTTTGTCCTGAAGAACCAGAATGTCACTAAACCAAAATATTTTCTTCTTTCCTAACTTTTGTGCAGTAAAGAAGTATTTTAAACTTAACTGCACTTTTTGCAACCCTACAGCATTACAGTGGAACGTGGCCAGCAGAATCTTGATTTGTTTTACTGGTGAAGCTGAACATCAGGCTGGACTGGCTGTCACACCTGGGAGTGTGTGTGAAGCTGGCAGTCCCAAAGACATGACTTTTCCCTGCAGGTTTAGTGTGTGTCATGGATAAGTCGTTGATATGAGAACTGGTGCTTTAATCCATCGAGTTACTTAAAGTACTTCTAAAAGCAAGGTTAAAATTTATTTTATTACCTTAGTGGGTTTTTTTGAGCATGCGAAGATTTGAGATACTGTCTGCCAGCAGAAGAGTGGAAGGAGATAAGAAAAGTAAGCACGATGTGTACTGTGCATGGCCACCCCAAAACATCTGCCTTGTTCTCCCTGCTGTGTAAAGGAGGAGCAGCTCCAGGCAGCTTGGCCTGGGCCGTCTAAGGGAACATGCAAAAATCTGGACCGATCCCTGCACAAGTTAGTTCATCAGGTTGGCTGTTTCTCTGCTGTTTGTCTCAAATCGTTCTGGAAGGAAAACAGGTAGAGACAGACCTCAGGTTTGTTCAGGTTTTGCGTGACGATTAATCCAAAGTGACAGAAGCTTGCGCCTATGTAGGGGAAGAGCTAGGAAAGCTGTTCAGCGTAGAGAAACCAGATTAAAATGTTGCTCACTCTCTATGGCTGGTTTATGCTTTGAATTTATTTATCTTACAGCGGGACCTATCTGGCCACAAGAACATTGTTGGGTACATTGATTCCAGTATAAACTCGGTGAGCAGTGGCGACGTGTGGGAAGTGCTGATACTGATGGACTTCTGTCGAGGTGAGTGTGGGCTCAACGTATTGTTCATGGGTAGATTTGTCCCTCTGCGACGCTTACAGGAAACTTGCACAACATCTTCCTTTGGAAAACCCCAGCCTGTTCCTAGGCCTGGCCCTTCCTTGGCTACCAAGGAACCATTCTGAACAAAGCAAAGCCAAAACTAAGGGTGGAGAAGTGGAGGATTCGTGAGGCTATCTTGACCCTCTCAATGGGACTGGGAATGGGACCTTTGCCCCTGCCCAGGGTGGTCCTAGATCCTTCGTGTTGTGAAGGAGAACCCTTAAATATATGTTGCTGTTTTCCGTAGGCTGGTCCACACAAGAAGCGGCTCTTCAAAAGCTGCCAGGCTGTGGAATGAAATTCTTCTTCATGTCATATTGCAAGCTTTTTCCACTTCAGCCTGACTTAAGATTGTTCTGGAAGAAGCTTGAAATGGATAATGTGAAGCGGAAAAGTATTCCTTTTACCTCTGATCTTTTTGCTTGGCTGTCTCTGGCCAGACAGGCTCTTCCAGTCTCTTCCAGCTGTCACAAAGCTTTGATCTCTTGTGGCTAGGATGTGGTGTTTGGAAAATGACGCATGTGCTGTGCTCAAATGCCTCTCGCAAGAATAGCGTTAAGCAAAAATAATGTTTTGGCCAGGTGACTTCAGAAGTCTTGGCTGTTTTGGATGGTGGCAGCTGATGGAAATAGGTATTCTTGGGACTGTTCGGCTTTTAACTGAAGCCACGTGCATTGTAGCAAGAACAACTAGATGCTAAAATGCCTTTAAACTTGTACGGTACAGCTTTCTGTTCTGCCCTGCCCTCTTTGCTGCTTCGTTGTCATGCAGGAATCTTGACTAACTTGCGTTGGGGTTGTTTGCTGGTAAAAGGAAGAACCTTATGTGTAGTTTTGCTGAAGGAATCATTACGCAAGTTCTCCGTAAGCTTAAACCTAAACGTCACAAGGAGCGTTGGCAGTGCTAGTAAATCCATACTCGGCTCCATGTTGCAGACCCCACTGTGGAGGCTAGTGCAAACCACAGCGATTCGGAATGCACTCCCTCCAGCTGCGTTAGCCTCCCCTCTGTGCCAGATTTGGGGCTGATGAGGTAAAATCCGTCTTTCTAAGGTGTTTCCTTCCACCTGAAAGGAGGAGAGCTGCAAGGTGGTATTTCTACCGTGGCTTGCTTTTGCCACATGCTCTGCTCGGCGCACGCCTGCCTCTGTCTCCAGCGCTCAGGCTGAAGCACAGAAATGCTGTTATGCGTTGGGTTTTCCCTTGTTACTTTCCTTCTGTGTCAAACAGCTTCCAAACCAAATCAGTGCGTCTCTGTGTGCAGAACTGCACTCACTCTGAGTGTGAAATGTGCACAGCTGTACTATTTAAGCTGAGGTTTTCTTTTATACCATGAAAAGACAGTTTTCTGACACTTGTGATGTGAAATGGTACAGTTTTGCTTCGCCAAAGGTTCAGAAAGGAGTTTTTTCTCTGTGTATGTAGGGTGTTTTGAGGGGGAAAGAACCTCTGCGTGGATTGTTTTGAAAAGGCCTCGACAGCAACAAAACTGCAAAGCCGAGGCAAATTCAGGACTCATTCATGAAAACTTGCTTTTGTTTGCCTGGAGTTGCCCTTGTTACAGATGGATTTTTAATGTTGTTGCCAGTCTATGACTTTAGCCAAGCCACTTGGTAGTGTATGGGGTTTTTGAGTGTCTCCCTTTCTTCCTCCTCTTGCTTACATGTGGCAAAGTATTTTGTGGGCTGTGGGTGCCCCAAAGTCGGCCTTTTATTCCTTTAGTCTGACAAAAAAAGTCTTATTTTGAAGAAGAAAGAAAAAGACGCGGCTTAGAATTACATTTGAGTGCTAACACAGCTAGGTGAACGCGGGCCTTAGAAGCTAACTCGCCGCTCTTGAGGCGTTGCTCAAAGACCAGATGAGATGTAATGCCTGCCGGCAGATACGCAAAGCTCCCTGGGATTTAGGCGAGGAAATGAGAACGAAACAAGATGTGTAAGCAGATTGCAAAAAGCCTCTGGGGAAGGCTTGGTGCGAATTTTGAATTTGAACTCGTGAACTTGTTGTGTGGAAGAAGCCTGTGCAGGCGCAGTCTGACGGGGAGCTGACCAGACAAGGTATGCCTGGTAGGACTGGGGCTTAGACCAGGCCAAACCTTATTTTGCGTACTTTCTCTGATTCTTGGTGTTTGTTTCTCCTCAGGAGGCCAAGTGGTGAACCTCATGAACCAACGCCTGCAGACGGGGTTCACGGAGCATGAGGTCCTGCAGATCTTCTGCGACACCTGCGAAGCCGTAGCCAGGTTGCATCAGTGTAAAACACCAATAATCCACAGGGATTTGAAGGTGAGCTGTGGACTCCAGTAATAGAGCAGGGAGTGTGCATCCTCCTTACCGTGTCTGTTTGCTGCCTACGCCACGGCAGACGGGCTTTGAATACCAGTACTGTGTTTCTGTTGTCAGTAATGAGGAAAAGTGGGCATAAATACTTCTCTCTATTGGAAGATAAAAAAAGAAATGAGCCTCTCGCTGCTGCTTACCATATGTTTACCATCTATAGATCTACTTAAAAAACACAAATGTTTGTGAATAACTCTGTTTTGCACAGATGTGCCAGAATGTATCTGATGAATTATTCACGGTGACTTCCTACCACCTGAAACACTATTGACGTTATAAGGTAGTTCACAAAAAGCATGCTGTAAATTTGTTTCCTAGACCCACGTTAACAGGATCCCTCCGGAGATGTTGGCCTTGGGGCAGGAGTTGATAGGAGCTTTTGAAACTGGCCTCTGTTGACCATGAAAGCGCATTGTAAAACTCTGTGCTTAGCTGGGAGTAGAGCTGGGCCAGCAGGGAGAGCTTTTGAAAATCCCATGCCTATAATCAAACAAGCAATCAAAAAGACGTTCCCTTTCCTCTCAACTAGCTCGTAAAATGCTGAATAATCTATTCAGCCAAGAAGGAGGCTCCTGTGTACATTTGAAATTCAGATGTGCTTTGTGGGTCAGGTTCTGATTTCAGAGCCCTCAACAGATGTTTGTTTTGTGCTGCTGGCTATTTTTTTATGGGAGCAAAAGATGCCATGTGTGCCAGCCAGAGCCAGGTAGCGCAGTGGGAAAAAGTCTTCAGGGTTTGGTATGCTCGAGCATGTTTCAAATGATTGTGACCCCACTGCTCAGTCAGTTTGAATATATGAAACAAGTCTGACATCTGCTTCTTCTAGAGCGAGATGGGTGGAGTCTTGTAAATTTGAGGCCTGGATTTAGAGCTGTTAAGGTCTGAGGGCATCTTGCAGGCGTTTGTATAGGCAAGGAAGACTGGTGTGAGAGGATGAGGCTTAGGAACTGGAACCTCTACAGTTGATATTAACCCCTGCTGTTATCTTTTTGGCGAATCCCTGGGGCTTTTTAATAAAGAACAAACTCATTGTGTGGCATGTGAATAAATTCTGGGACATCTGTGATGGATTAGTGAGTTGATCTTGAGCGTTACTTTCTACACTGAGTTGCAGTTGAAACGGACTGTTACGGCCTGATGTCCAGCGCACTGCTGCATGCTTGGATCAGTAAGGTTTTTGCAAGGCCTGGCTCCTGGTTGGTAAGCTGTGCCCAAGGTCGGAGTGTTGGCTTTTCTCTGCTTTGAGACATGTTTCCCAGTTGAATATTGTATTATTTCTGTCGTGATGACCTCTGGAGCTCCAGTCACAATGGGGGATCCTAAGTACTAACACAGAATGAATGATGTAGATATGTTTTGGCTTTATTTAAGCTCAAATTTAATAATGCCAAGGGGGAGCTGCAATTCCAAGAGAGATGAAGGGCCAGAAAAGTTTTGTACAAGTTCTGAGTGTAGGGCAAGGCATCCGTTGGGTAGGTGTTTTGTTGGGGTGAACATAACCCTGTTGAAGAGTGGGCAGATGTTGACTTTGCAGACAGCTGCGTGGAGATCGGAGGCTTTTTTTGCCTTCCAGCTCTTTGATGTTGCTCTGACACTGGAGGCTCCTGCCCACAGAGCTCTGCCAGCAGAAGGGATGGTGTGAATAGTCTTTAAGCCCTTTCAGACCAGCGCAGCTGGATTAGTTTCAGCAGCCTGTGGCTGTGATTTTGAGTTAATCCAACAGGCTTTGCCTGAAGCAGAACAACCTCCTGTTGGCACGGTGTCCAGTTGGTGGGAAGTGACCCACAGCTGGGGACAACAGCACCTTTAAGCAGCGTGCCTATAGGCAAAAGTGGACATCTGGACATCCCGCTGCAAATAAAGGCCACGAAAAAGATAGTATGTCATCCCTCTGTGTGTTTGTTAAGGTTTTCCTTCCTGATCTGGTGGTTAACTCTCAGATGCTGTGTCAGTCTGTCCCTGTGCGCTTACAGCTGCGTGAGGTGTGCTGTCCAAGGCGTGATGTTTATTTTCACGTGCTTTGATTGACTGCCACAAAAACAGGCATATATTGATGCTGCTTTTTCCTAAAAATTAGGAAGCCCCTCATGTGCTGCCTCTGCCGTAGTTAGGACCCCTGTAGAGGTGGCGTAAGCCTACGGGCAGTCGGCTTGCCTTGCCTGGCTACCTTTGCTTGTTCTTGCAGTCATCTTCCTCAGCCTCAGGGTTCGTAGGCCATTGCTGCTGCAGGGCATTCCCTAAAAAGTTTATTTTTGTTCTCCTCTCTGGAGTAAGAACACTTCCCGTATCTTTAGGTTAGGCCTTTTAACGGCGAAGAACAAACGGCTGAACCTTCTTATGGCTCTCTGTTGTGTTACCCTGGCTGTGAAGTCTGCTTCTAAGTTGGAATCTGTGCAGAGAAACTGTGACTGTCAGATCCCAGAGGAGCAGGGTTTAGCGAGGGGGAGGGAGGGCTGATGATAACGATTTACGCAACTACCCTATACCTAGTGGCAGTTGTTTGCATCGCTGGTTTTATGTTTAACCTTGTCTTTCCAGTCTCGCATCCTATAACGCCTGTTGTTCAAAGCACCAGCTTAGAGCCAACTTTGATTTCTACAGCTCAGAGCTCTCTGCAGTGAGAGGTCTCCCACTCTGCCTGTGATGCTTCTGCTAGTCTGAACCCATCTGGTTCCAGCAGTAGATGACTGGCTTGCAGATGAGTGGCTGAATTTTCTTGTAGTAGACACACAGCAGGATACACCAAAATACTGTGTCAGGCAACCCAGAGGATGCTGTTGATCAAAACGTCTTTCTCCTTTCCTTTCCCTACTTTCTGAAATAACCAGAAGGTTGTGCTCTCATATTAAGGATTTAGTTTCTTCTGTTTTCATCTTAGCCTCCCAGTGTTGCACTTCTCTGTGGCGTGATAAGACAGTCACGCTGTGCTGTTATCTCTGTGCCTTCTTCCATTGCCCTTCTTTGTAATGCCAAGTCCTGCCCTGATGCCACCAACAAGCCTTCGCCTGGAATTTGTTTGGACGGATCTGTGTTCAGTGTGTGATATGTAAAATTGTTCAGTCCTCTAATGGTAAACCCTTCTATTGACCGTGTTAAGAATATGCCAAAATCAGTTAGTGCTCTTAGATGTCACGTTGCATTCATTTCTTTGCTATGAAATACCAAACAAGCTTTCAGAAGCAAATAGTGAGCGGTGCCAGGGGAGGAAGGGAAGTTGAAACATCTCTAGAGAGACCTGAAGGCGCTGGAAAGCCGTCAGAAAGCGTACCTTGGTTGTGCACCCCACCCAAATTGCTGCCTGAACTTAGAAGTACCGGCCTTAGCAGCCATTGCTCTCACGAGAGGATAACGTGCGTTGATTTTGCTAGTTAAAGAAAGCCTTATTCCTTATCCCTCGCCAGCCTGTGTGCGTGTACTGTTTTTACGACTTGACTTCTGGTTTAAGCAAAGAAAGGCATTTGTTTCGGAGAGCAGAGACAGAAGCCAGCTACATTCTGTAACTAACAAAACTTAAGGCAACTCATAGCTTCCCTTAAAGATTTTTGTTTGGGGTCTAAATCTGACTTTAAGTGTTGGGCATGTCAAAGACTGCAGCTGGAGTTGTAAGCGCTCAGCAGTGCTGAAAGCTGGATTGCAGCTCTCCGAGTGTTTGACTGGCAGAAGGTACCTCCATACTCTTTTTAGAAGACAGTTTTCTCTGGCCTGGCAGTCAGTAGCAGTAATTCAGGTTGTTTTGCTGCGTTTTTGGTTTTTTTCTGGAAGTGACTGGAGAAGCTGGATAGTCCCGTGCTGATGTTTTACAAAACTTGCAGGATGTTTCAGTGAGAAGTCACCTCCGTTCTCAGGCAGATAAAGTGGAAGGACTCTTCTGGAAATGTTTGGCGAGTATTTGCAGGGAATAGGGAATAACGCTGTCAGTGTTGATCTGCTAGGGAGAACATCTGTGTGCAATGCTTTATTCAAAGCAGATGGATAGCAGAGGGGGGAAGGGGTGGTGTTTAACCCTTGGTTTCAAGCCAGCGTTTCCCCCCTCAGCTGCTCTAATTTGGCTGCATTTTCTGATGCTTGAAATGCTGACTCCTTTTTTTCTTGTAAAGATCATCCTTGATGGGGAGGCCTACTTCCAAAAAGTGTTGCTCGCGAACGCTATGTGGTGATTTTTTTGAAATATAGGAGCAGTATGTTTTATCTTGCTTTGTATCTGAGCATTTGACATTGACTGGAGATAAATACATTAAAAACTGTCTGCGTTCCCTTGAGAGAACATGCCGTTAATGCCACTGTACAGCTGAGGAACTGGAATGCAGGGATGCTTTGCCAAAGCAAAGAACTGAACCCAGGTTTTTCCCCATCTTACATCAGTGTCGTAACATTTAGACAGCTTGCTTAGGTGGATGCAAGCTGGATTTTTGTTAATGCATGATTAAGTGTGAGTATTTAGGGGAAAAGCAGTGACTTTGCTGATTTTATTACTTTTTTCCACCTATCCCAGGTGTTTGTTTCAGCATTTGTTTCAGTTGTCTGATTCAAGCTACCAAATAATATTTGAAAGAAAGGGGTCATCTTCTCAGCGGCCTGGGGGAACCTCTGCCGATATAACCGCTGTTCAGGGAATGCGGGGTACCCAGCACATTCTGATAGCAAGCAACTACAACGTGAGCATAAGCTGAAGTTTGTTTTGAATGAGACCCGAAGTGACAGGTGAAATGCAGGCCAAGAACTGAACCATAATTTCATACCGTATAGAAGGGTGTGTGCTGTCGTCCGTTGGCCTCCTCTCCGCCCCACTAGACAGCCAGGGGGTACGGCCCTTTATAAAGCTGTGGACAGCTTGGATTAGCTGTCCCAAAGTCAGATGCCAGACTGGGGGGCACAGTAGCTCGGGGAAGTTGAGCACTAAAGACACCGGGACACAGTTCTTGTCCCGAAGCACGTAGTAGTCTTAGTAGAGGCAAGGTGATGTGCTTGCAAAAGGAGAAAGGAGCGGTGGCAGGATGGAAGGCAGTGTTACCACTACGCTTCCATCATTTGACTTCTATTTTAGGAGATGTGACAGAGATGTGATGCATATTTTCTTTGCTGTCACGTTACACTTTTATGTCAGACGTGTCTGATATGTCTTTAGGCACTGAAAACCCTGGCTCATCTAAAGAAAACACTTTTTTTTTTTTTTTTTTTTGTCTTGAGTGATTCTGTATTTGTCTGTGATGCTCGTAGGTTGAAAACATCCTGCTGCACGATCGTGGCCACTATGTCCTGTGTGACTTTGGAAGTGCTACCAACAAATTCCAGAACCCTCAAACAGAAGGGGTGAATGCGGTGGAGGAGGAGATCAAAAAGTAAGTGTGATTTTTCCTTTTCAACTCGGACATTGTTTGTATTTGAAGGGCAATTTTTTTCTTGTACTGGGACTAAATTTTACTCAGGCCTGTTGCAGCAGATTGGATGCTGCTGCATAGAAGTGGATGCCGCAGGTAAACAAGCGCCTGGGGGAAGGTGAAACAATAAATTGAGCTTGATGTAATTGCTTTGGACCTGAAGGACTGAGCGTACTAACGCAGAGAAGTTGCCCACCTTGATGAGGTAGTGACGTGTTCTGTTATGTATGGGGTCAGCCTGCCGCTGTCCCTCATCTATCCTTGCTGCTTTGAGCTGCTGTACAGCAGATGACAAAATCCCTGTCCTCCATGAGCCACTCCTCATAAATCCTTGCAGTGACTAAGGGAATGCATGGCCTAACTCCTCATCTCCTCAGAGAAAACGTGAGGACCTTGAGGTGTTTAACCTGGCTCCTCTCGCCCCACGCACAACCAGCTATAGTGGTAGCAACTAGGTGCACCTTGATGCTTTTACAAAGGGAGCTTAGCTGGCAGTTCAGTAGGACTTAGACGAGGAGTGGAGCAGCCTCCAGGTCCTTGGTCTTGGTTTAGTTTCAACAACATCGCTGCTGCAGACTTTGCGGTCCTGTTAATACAATATTCTGGCTAGAAAACAGCATGCTAGAAGTGTGTGCAGGTGCCTCCTTTTTGTTGGGATTCAATTACACCTGAGTGGATTTCCTGGACTTGTTTGACTGAAGTCTTTAGAGTGCTCCTAGGCTGGCTTTGCAGTCCCTTTGGAATGCCCTATTTGTACACTTACTAACAAGTCTGCAAAAACTTTGCCGTTAGCAGTGCTTTCTTGTGATCGAGGTAAATAGCGTGCGAGGTGCCGCGGCAGAAATTACAGGCCTACTGATAGGAAATCTTATCATAAGCGTCTCTTAAACCATGGCGCAGTTTCCAGCTTTTCTGCTTGTAGTGATTTGTTGAAATGAGGCAGATTTTAGCTATAGTTTGAGATACGAAATAACCTTTCCCTTGTTTACAGTGACTCTGAGCAGGAGCCCTGGTATGGAAGCCTGTTTATTAGGAGCCACGTGTCCGGTTACAATCTTTGTAATACAGTTGGCCAAAGCCCCAGCAGTGAGGACATTGCAGAGGACATTTGACTACTGACCTTGTTAATACCCTGAATCCTTGAATATTTCTGTCCTGGTTCTTAAAATGGCTGTACAGTTTTGTGAGTAAATTGCTTGCTTTAGAAAGGATCTTGGTTACTGCTGTGGTTTCACAGGGCAGTTTGCAGTGGTTAATATTTTAGAGTTATGTAGCAGATGATGTCGTTAAAAGATTTTTTCCAATAGATTGTTGTCTTTAGTATCCCTTTCCCTAAAATGAATGCGGAAAGAGTGAATTTTGAATTCTTTGGAAATGTGGCGTTGTGAAAAATGCATCTGATATCCATTTCAACCCCGCTGATAGATCTTTCTGCTACAGGTACACTACGTTATCCTATAGAGCACCAGAAATGGTCAACCTCTATAGTGGCAAACTTATTACTACAAAAGCAGACATATGGGTACGTATAAAAACCACTTAACATCACACAACCAGACTGCTTTCATTACCATAATGACGGGGTAACTTTCTGGCTGGGGCTAACCTAGTTTCCGTAAGAGACTGGACAGTTTCTGAATAAAGAGTTCCTCTGCTTGACGTTTCTGAGTTACTGCTGAGCAGGGTGGCTTGTGGATAAAACACGCATGCTTCTTTGCGTGCTACCTCCCATGTGGTTTTAATTAGAGATGTATGGAACGCCAGGGTTGAACAGTGCAAACCTGATTTCCTATCTTAAGAGGTAAAACAGAAAATTCAGAGTATTGTGACTTCATATGCCTGGGTTGGGTTGCAAGCATGTGAAATCAAAGTTCCTGGTCAGAATTTTTAGTAGAAAACGGGGAAAATAGACCTTCCCCCAGGAGCAATAGTATGCTTATCTGGACAGTGTAACACGGGTCCGAGTTGTCAAACCTGGCCAAAGACCAAGCTTTTGCACTGCTGTTTCTAATGATCAGTGCAATCTTGCCGTGCTTTTCACGTTGAGAGCAAAATGCAACTGTGGTGTAATCCATTACTGGCTAACCTGATCAAGGGTGGAGGGCTTCCCTTTCGTTGGGACGGAGGTGAAAACAAAGTCTGTGCTGTTCGTAGTGTAGTGGCGATTCAGCAAATGGGATGTCCTTAAAATGCTAATTCAGCGCGTGTTTGTGTGATTTCTGAAGCCCTGAGCTAGGAAGTAACAAGGCAGAAGCAGTATAAGGAGAGTTTTAATGTATCCTCAATAGCTCTGCATCTGCCTATACAAGAGGGGAAATTGCTGGCGTGGCATCTGCTGGGAGGAGTTCTCTGTGCTCTGGGAGCTCAGCCCGGAGTCAGGAATGCAGCGGCTCCTGTGGGGCTCTTGCGCCGCTGAGTTCGGCGGGAGGTTTGTAGAACCGGGCCCTGTACCGGCGCCGGGTCACTCGCCTTGGTGTTGGAAACCCAGAGAGGGAAGGTCACAGCTGTAGCAGCGCGAGAAGATTGTCAGAGCCTCGAAGGCAGCCAGAGGAGAACCTAGGATTTGCGCTCCTTCCTGGGGTAACGTGGAAAGGCGGAGACCCAAAGAAAGGCTCCGACAGCTCTCCTCTTCCTGGCATGGAAGGAATTCTCTTCTAGTGACCCGCTGAGCCTTTGCAAGCGAGCGTGCGGTGGTGTGCACAGCGGGGCCTCGACTCCGGCTTGTCCTGCTTGTAACCTCCCTTTCCTTAAGTCTCGGGTTATTTTAAACTAGAGTGCAATTTAATTGTGAAATCCTATGACAAAGGATAATGATGATGAGTTGCTTAGGATTAGGAAACGTTTCCCCCTCTCCCCTCTGAGCTGGTGGGAGTGTTTCATAATTAGCCCTTTGTGCAAAACTTGTATTTTCTTTTGAAATAGGTGGTTCTTCTTGCTGTCAAAAGCAGCAGGGAAATAGATGGAAGGGTGATATAACCTAGCAGCCCGCAGACGCAGCTGTGTATCTCTCCCTGGTACATATTTTTAACGGTTGAAAGGTTGTTTGAACTTAAGCTTGGAAGCAGTTTGGATTTTTCTTTGTCAGAATAAATGTATTAAGGATGACGATTACCATTTATTTTTGCTATTACTTTGCTTTTTCCTTCCAGTATGTGGCGGAAACAGGCTTTGCCTTTTTAATGGCGTGAAGGCTTACGCTATGTGGAGCTGTGGGGGGTGTGTGACGATACTCGCACGGTCCCCCAGGTGACGGTACCTCAGCCTAGCGAGGGAGAGCTCTCCATGTATTTATCTTCCCATACAGCTATGCTTGTTTTCAAGTTGATCACGGGGATGTTAAAATGTAGGCCTGACGTCATGCGGGACCCCTATAGTAGAAAAAGCTAAAGCACGTTCCCCGTTACCTACAGTGGTATGTGGATTGTACCATTCCCTGCTTTGCTTCGGTTTGTAAAATCCTTTCCTCTGTTCTCTCTCTGTAGGCTCTTGGCTGTTTGCTGTACAAGCTGTGTTACTTCACCTTGCCGTTTGGGGAGAGTCAGGTGGCAATCTGTGACGGCAATTTCACCATTCCAGATAATTCTCGGCACTCGCAAGACATGCACTGCCTCATCCGTGAGTGTCTCTGACAGTGGCATAATCTACTTCCACGGAGCTAAAAAAAAGCAGAGGTGTTTTGTTCCTATATTCCCTGCTCCTACAGTAAAACAGTTGGTGTTTCTCTTCTTTTAAGAGACTTGCTTGCCCACAGGAATGGATAAAGTGATCTTTTAGTAGCTTAGGAGATCACTGTTCGAAAGAAATGATGACAAAGAGATTTCTATTTGGCTAGGCTGTAGTGAACTCTGTGGAAAGGCAGGAAAACGGACAACCATTTGGTTTGAGTCCTACAGAAACTTGCACAATAAGCCTATTTATGCAGAAACGTATTTCTCCAGTAATAAATCTATTTGGATAAGGAACTAAAAAGAGCCACAGTGACTTAGACTAGTGATAAGAATTCATCTTCTGTGAATTGAGAAACAGAACTGAAATGATTTATAAATAACCCACTGACTAGAGTGAATGTGTAATTAAGGGTACAATGCACTATTCTTGGCAAAGCTGGGGCAGCTCTCTTGTTTGCAGCACAGCATTTGATTTTTTTTTTTTTTTTTTTTTTTTTTTCTCGCCCCCCTAGCCACAATCTTGACTAACACAGAGTTGGATGTGTTTGCAGAGCAGCCTGGTGTTTTCTTTGCTTATGCAAAGGCGGCGGTATATGTGGCTGGCCTGTCTTCCCGCCCCACTGACGCACCGGGGCTGGATCAAGCTCTTCTACTGCAGGTTCACTTGGAAATGCAGAAGTCGAAACCGATGCTGTTCCCTGACCAGGAAAGCTGCGTTTCCCCTCCTTGCCCTAGAGCCTTCGATAGCAGCTCCAAATTGTTCATAGCTGTATCGGACAATATCTCCTGGTCCATCCTGACTGTCTGTCTTGCCCCTTTCTCTCTGAGCCCGATGATCAGCTCAGCCCCACAGACCACCGACTGGATGCTTTGGAAGAGGCAGGGCGCCCTGTTACACCCAGTTATACCAAGCGTAGCTCTGCCACACATGGCTCCCGTGAATCGGTCTCGTCTGTTGCTCTGATATTAGCCTCTCTGTCTTTTCAAGGGTATATGCTTGAGCCGGACCCTGATAAGAGACCCGATATTTATCAGGTCTCCTACTTTGCATTCAAATTGGCGAAGAAGGAATGCCCCGTCCAGAACGTCCAGGTGAGTAGCAAAGGAGCGGACTGATGTAGGGCTTGCTGGTGGTGGAGACTGGAGGTGGCAGTTGCTGAATATTGAGCATTCTGCCATATTCTGTCGGTTGTTCCCCGGTTCTGTAATTAGGAGGGTCTTTTTGGGTTTTCTGTGGGTCGTTGGTTTTTTTTTTTTGTAATTGGCAGTGCTGTTTGGGGGTGGTTTTCTTCAGAGGTGAGGGCAGGAATCGGGGTTTTGTTTCATATGTTGTTTATTTCTGTGTCCCTGATTTGCCTCCTCACCCAGTCACCAGTGTGAGGCCAAGCAAGAGATCTTGTGCATGTGAACATTAGGCCACGCTTGTGAAACCGATTTGATTTCCAGGCACATTCATCGTAGCCTGTGTAATCTGTGCTGCAGTTGGTTTTAAACGTAGCAGTTTTGTGTCTGCCGTCTGGCTGGGACAGGCCAACTTGCATTTGGGCTGCACCAGACCTTACGCAACCATCTGCCCCTTCTTAGTGTATCGTTATAGACTTCAATTGAAAAATAGAGTTGACAAGTATTTTCTTATGGTGTTATGGGCATCTATGACATGACATTTAATCTTCTTGTTTCCAGGTAAGAAGAAACCTATTTTTTTTCCCCCGTGTTCAGGTCTTTGTGGTCTTTATGAATAATATATGGTTTTGGTACTATTATGCTTGTATTTTTTTTAATAGCGGTATTAATAAGTATTGCTGCTATTGTCTCCAGGTTGTCCTTTAAAAATACTCAGGTTGTGCTATGAAGCTTTGTGTTCAGATTCCACATGTGGTAAATGTGGAAAGTAAAAGCTGAACCGTATTTTTCCCTTGTAAAGACTCTCCCAAATGACTGTCTCCTCGTGACATTCACGTTGAGCGGTTTGTCCTGTGTCCAGGATGAGGAGTAATTGCTTTGGATATCCCCCAATCTCCCTATTTCATTGGGATGTTTTTGCAAATTATTTTTGACTCTCTTTTCTGCCCTCAAAATATAAAATTCGGTGGTTTTGGGATCTGCAGAACTCTCCAATTCCCGCTAAACTCCCAGACCCGGTGAAAGCAAGCGAAGCTGCTGCAAAGAAGAGTCAACCAAAGGCCAGGTAACCACATCTGCATTACGCTCAGGCCTCTCTATTGTCTGTTGTCTTTCTGCCGTTTATTAGGAAAGATGCTTGGTATATTTAGCTGCTTTCTTGTGGGCTTACATTTACACATGGAGACAAACACTGCAGTCCTGAGGCTTCCGCTTCAACGACATAAATAACCATTGATCTGAAAGGCAGAAAATGCAGATATTAGGGGAAATTTTTCTGCGTGGGGGGTTGGGGTGGTGCTTGGGCGATACTCAGCATGACTCAACAGCTGGGCTTTTTGTCCTGAAGACATTGCTTGACAGCAGCCCTTGAAGCCTGTGCACTTAGATGAATCTACTGTGTCATCCGTCCGGAGGCAGTACCCAGGGCACCTGAGAGCAAAGTCAGGAGAAAGACTGCAGCGGGCCTGGAATTGGCCCAAAGAACACGAGTCTGCTGAGAAACCGCACTGGGGACTATTGCTGTTTGAGTTTGACCCTCGGCAGATGATAACCTGACCCAATAATTACTGCATGGAATGGCTGTGATTTCTGCAAGAGTCCTGTAATTTCTTTGGGGGGGACACAGGAGTCTCCATCTGAGGAGCCCAGTTAGTGGGGAAACCACTGCGCTGCTGTGGTTTTTCTCCTCTTGCTGCTCCTTGCTCTGCTTATGAAACTAATGGAGACTTGTAAATTCTGTTGGACAAAACTTGTACCTTATTTTACTGCAAAGTGAGCAGTACAGCAGTGGGCACTCCAAAACCAGCAGTTTTCTTCAGGCTCTGAAACAGGGCATCTCTCCTCCTGTCTGTCAGTCCCAGGAGTCTGCTTTGTTTGCTTTTATAATGGAGTGCAGTTACCCTCACGTTGGCAGAATAACTTGCTATCTAACAAGCAAATGTATCCACAGAGGGGCAGGGTGGTGTCTGGCTTCTTGGCTCTGTTGCTATGCATTTTTGGAGCTCAATAAATATTCAGCAGGGATCAAAGAGGTCCAATGACCCGATTCTGGGGTAGAAGTACTAAAGTTAAGGTACTTCTAAAGATGGCAATTTAGACAACTCTGCCCAAAGGTACCAGCTGCTCTTAAGCTAACGTGTTATGTCCTTCATCTGCTCATCCAGAATTCTAAGTAGATTTAAACAATATGTTGTAGCAAATATTTGAATGGGTTGAGTGATTTTGACAAGTTCCAGCTGTCCAACAGGAGAAAATGCCACAATTGGCAAAGAAGTCAAAATGCTAGTGTTGGGTTAATTGTTGGGAATGCATCCATTAAGTTTTACTGTGCTTGCAGTTTTCTGGAAAGAGTCGACGTGTGTGTCAGGATGCCCACAAGTATTTCACCTTTATCAGTCACATACTGCTAAAGTAAAGTAAGAGTTTTTAAACTCATGCTGTGTGTTGCATGCGCCAACTATCAGGCTAACAAAGACTGTGCTCTTACTGCTCTTCCATTTATTCCTTACTCTGTTTTGTAGGCTGACAGATCCCATCCCTACGACAGAAACTTCCATAGCACCCCGCCAGAGACCTAAAGCAGGACAGACACAACCCAACCCTGGAATTTTACCCATTCAGCCAGCCCTGACGCCGAGGAAGAGACCCACGGCTCAAGCAGCCATTCAGCCACAAGGTGAAACGACGTTCTCTGCACGGTGCCTTTGTGCCAGGCACTGCGTTTCGCAGGGCTGTGGTGCACGTTGATCTAACGGATCTGTATTTTTCTTTTTTTTTACCCTACCAGTTGCAGGACCTGCTGCCCTGGGCAGTGGTCAGCCTTCGCTCCCTGCAAGCGTCCCCCAGCAAAAAGCAGCACCTCAACAGGCTCCGGCACAGCCACAAGCCAAGCAGGTGCCCGCTCCGCAGCAGGCCTCGCAGGCGCAGCCCCAGGTCGCTTCTACTCAGCCGCAAGCCACACCTCAGCATCAACAGCAGCTTTTCTTGAAGCAGCAGCTTCTGCAACAGCAGCAGCAGCAGCAGCAGGCTGCCTATTACCAGCAGCAGCAGATGATGCAAGCTCAGCAGGTAGGTGTGCACGGCCGTGTTTGTTGCATGCTTCCTGTGCTAGAGGCCTGCAAGGCTGTGTCTTTGCATTTATGGCGAGTCCCCTGGTTTTTGGGGGATAGGTGCAGGTTTTAGGCATCTTCCAATGTGTCTCCAGTTCTCTAGCAAGATTTTTTGCTACGCAAGGCTGGCATTTTTAACTGTCAATGTGGAAGGCCTTGAGATAGTTTTGTCATGTACAAACATAAAATCAGCAGCCCTGGTTAAGATTTTACAGCTCCAAGTGTTTCAGGGTCTTGAGGTCGATGCTCAACTGATGAGCAGAGGGGTACAGTTTCTCTTCTGCGCTCTCTGTACAAGAAGCCTGGTATGCCTTTTTAACAGTAAGATTCAGGTCTGATTTTGTGGTAGACCGTGGCGATAAGGAGGCCTGTGAACACATGATGTGTTAGACGGGATGTGTCTAGATGACAGACTTGCATGCCTAACTGAGGTGTTTGCAGCAGCAGAGATCTCTGCTAAAGCATATTTAAAAGTGGAAGCAAAGGGCCAGTGAATCTTCTGATGCTGGGGAAAGGTTTGGAGTAGATAAAAATGGAGAAAGGAGCTTGGGACCACAGGACAGTCTGTGCCGTGGGAGCCCCATGCGGGCAGGGGTGACAGAAAGGGTCTAATGTTAGACCAGAAGGCCGTTTTCCACCGCTCCTTTGCGGATGGTCTCCAAGCCATCGCAGCCTGTTACTGCTTTGCCACTTGCCGTGGCTCTAACCGTTCCCGTGGCTGGCCCCAAGTTCTGGTGGTGGTACCCCGGTTCCCAGCTGCGCAACAAGCAGCTCAACAACTGGTTGTTTCCCAGTTCCCAGTGATGCAGCAAGGAGCGCCAGCACAGCAGCAGCTGATGCAGAACTATTACCAGCAGCAGCAACAGCAGCAGCAGGTGATGGCCCAGCAGGCAGCAATGCAGCAGAAGACAGCAGTAGCAGCAGTTCAGCAAAAGCAACAAGCCCCGGCGCCGCCGCAGCCCCAGGCCCAGCAAAGCGCGGCCCAGCCAGCGCCACCGCAGGAGCAAGTGGTGAGAGCCTTGCGGGAAGGAGTGGGGCAGTGGGATTTGGAGTACTGGCGAGTGCTCTCCTGCCAGGTCCTATCTTTTAAAATAAGCTCTTTTAAAAATTATTTGTACTTAATGCATCAGGATGGGCACCAGGCGACAGAACTACTTTGTGTTGGTGCTTGTTTGGAAAACTTCCATCTTGTATTCAGGGCTCTGATGCAGAAGAAGGTGCAAGCAGCCTTCCTGGTTGTTTCTGGTGTTGGGATGACTTTTTTCTTTAATGAATGCTATGGAAAGGAGACTTTTCAAAGCACCATATCTAAAAATAAAGAAATAAATCTTCCACTTTACTAACCATCTGAACGTGCATCCAAAATAAATGCTCTTTACTTAATGGAAAATATGGCTGTCTTCTGCAACAGGGAAATAGCCAGCTGTCCGTAACGTTAAAGGCAGGGGAGCTGTGCCAGAGGGCAGGATCCCTGTTGCCAAAGTATCTCTGCAGTACATAGGGGAGGAAGCTGTGCCTTTTCCTTTCGATCCCGTGCAATCCCATCCGCTCTTGCCTGTTTTGGGGAGCTCAAAGGGATGCCCCTAACTCGAGCTGCGTGTTGGAAGGAAAGCATGTGGAAGCAGCAGGCAAGAGGAAGCTGCCCGCTGTTTCGCTGTACCAGGTTGCACGTCTGCAAAGCAAACAGTATCTGATAACAAACCACTTCAGGAACACAGTATTTGAGTCCAAACTAAGGGTCAGTTTGTACTTGCTTGTTCACGAGTTGTCAGTCATTCAGGACCTAATTCATCTCTTGAATGTGCTTCCTTTGAAGTGACATCAGGAATTAATTTGACTAATAAACTCCATAAGCCAGTGACCTGAGCACTGCAGGCAAAGCATTGTTTGTTTTACTCTGATGTGTCTCAAGGCTCCATCACATTCACCCCCTTTGATTTTGTATTAATTTTCAGCACTAAGCTGGTTGTTAGGGTAGGTGACAAGCTTGGAGTTGTTGTGTTCCTGGCCTTGTTATTTTGCTGAATGGCCTGGGGCAAGCCAGTTTATTGAAATTGGTGGGATATTTGCAGTACATGCAGGCAGGTTTTGGATGAGGCCCATTATTATCTTGTTCTCCCTGTTCAGGAGAAATGCCTGAAACGTCGTATTGAAGTGCATCTCTAAAGAGCTTTGCTGTGATTCACTAGCACAAAAACAGTCTTAATTTTATTAAATCAGCTAGATTGAAAATTAGCCTTATCCCCTTGGAAGGCTGATCAGAATGGACACATCTGGACACTTCTCCACTCCTGCAGCAGTCAGGAGGGGAAAAGCAGTGGTCGGCTCATTTAAAAAATGATGGTGAAACATGGTCTCTGCAGAGCAGGATCTCTGAGCAGAAGATACCAAGCCAGGACCCGTCAAAACCTTTTCATGTTGCGAGACTTCAGTTTAATAATCTCTGCATTCATTTCTGTGGAGGTTTTGGCACTGCCCTTTTATTTCTCAGCACCAAATGTACCGTTCCGCAGTGACCTATATAGCAAGATGTAAGGTGGGTGCATCAGAAGCAGTCAGGTCAGCTTGCTTCTCAGGCACAGTGAATTAGTCTGCCTGAAAATGCCAGATGAAAAGCAAGACAGCTGACCACTTGTTTGCCTTGCCCCCCTGTAGTGAAGCACCACGCTGGAAGGTAGCTCTTCTCACTGCCCCTTTAGGTCCTTCCAAGTCTTTCATCTGTCTTCCTTGGCTGAAAATGGCCCGAGATGATTTGGGGTGGGGAGCAGGGAGCTAGTGCCCAGGCAGTGGAGGTGACGTGCACAGCTTTCTGCTCTTGGCATCCTGGTTTTCCTGCTTTAACTCCAACTGTGATATCTCGCTGACAGATTTTGAAAAATCACATAATTGGAAGTGATGCTGCTGTTTAACACTACAAAACAGTATTTCAAGTATTTATGGGTTTGTGAGTTTGAGACAAGAGGGAGGTAATGGAAAAATAAGATCAGTCTGGGGAAACCCCTTGAAGTTTCCAAAAGGTTTGTAACTGGGCTGTCTTGGCTTACACCTAAACCAAGCATGCCTGTTTTTCTCCTCCAGATTCTAATGACAAATGTTGCTCCTGTGGGCCTTGCTTTTTTTTTTTTTTTTTTTCCCCTCCTCTCCTCCTGAAGAGAAAGCTAAGGCGGCTTCTTGCACAAGGCTTCTGCAGAAGACCTGTACTCCTTTAGGGATTTGACCCCAATCACACATTATCTGCTGGAAGAAGCACTGCTCTCCACCTTGCCCCACTCCGTGTGTCCATATGACAAAACTCCTGCGCACTATGATCCGATTTCTGTTTTTATCTCTGCCCTGGATCTCAGCCTCTTTACGCATGAGCAAGTTTCTGAGACCAGCTAGCCTTTACTAACAAGTGCTAATAGAGGCTTTGCCTTAAGAGCTGCACCATAGAAAGGGGAGAAGGCCCCTGCTTGTGCATTTGTATTAATCCTGAAATAGTATAGATCCGCAAATTCCGCCGTTTGTTTTTTTTTTCCCTCCAGACTATCCCCAGTCCATGACTTGAAGGTCAGATCCTCCAGCATCTAGCTGTTTTTTCATCATGGCTGTTGTTCACGACCAAGGACGTACCATTTTACTTTCTTTCCTAGATGCAGGCACAAATGAGGCAACAGCAAAAACCTCAAACCACACCCCCCGCAGCAGTGCAAGGGCAGAAGCTGGGCTCTCTCACCCCTCCGTCCTCCCCCAAGACGCAGCGTGCAGGACACAGGAGGATTCTGAGCGACGTGACCCACAGTGCGGTTTTTGGGGTTCCAGCCAGCAAGTCTACCCAGCTCCTGCAGGCGGCTGCTGCTGAAGCCAGTCTCAACAAGTCCAAGTAGGTGGCTGCTCACTTGGTGTCAAAGGGTGTAGAGGGAGGGAGCAGATGAGGCTCTTCAGGGATTTCCTAGGCAGAGCTCTGGGATGAAGGCAGGCAGCAAACCCTGTGGTATAAATGAGTCTTTCCCTTCCCAAGACCACAGTTTAGGGCTTGACAGAAAGTCCCAAAAATATTCCCCAAGGGCAGAAGTCGTCCTGAGTGCTTCCGCGCTCCCCAAAAGCTAAGCCAACAGGGCCTTCCTTGGGATTCCAAAAGCTAATGCCATTTCAGCTGTTCCAGCAGTAGCCCTGGAAGCCCTTCACGCTTGCCGCTTAGCATCAGCGCTTCCCCAGGAGTTCTTGCTAGCTCACTTCCATAGTGCCTACAGGCAGGAAGCCCCCACATGGGGATTGCAGAAAATTGTTTCAAATGGGATGCTTATGATGCTTGTTCTAATGCCTGACACCAGGATGCTCTGGTTAGATTGTGAGTAAACAAGGCTAACTGATCCCAGCTTTCTGGGCATGCAAGTACAATAACTTGTGCTGAGGGTTTTAAGTAGGAAGTAATTACAACGCAGTAGCTTGGACCAGCTCATAGTGCTGGCCAGAGGATTTCAGATGGGTTATTAACGACTGTTGTTTGGTTGGGATGATCATATCCAGATCTGCGTCCACCACACCCTCGGGTTCCCCAAGGACCTCACAGCAGAATGTCTATAACCCGCCCGATGTCTCCACGTGGAATCCATTTGATGATGATAACTTCTCCAAACTCACAGCTGAGGAGCTGCTGAACAAGGACTTTGCGAAGCTAGGTGACGGTAGGTTCACGGAGATGGTTTAATACCAGCCTGCTCTCAAAACGGAAGATGGCATGGAATGATGATGCTTTTGGTCAGATGCTGCTGGGGTGCTCCCGTATTATCATGATCCTCTGTGCCTGTAAGAGCTAAATCCTTCCAATCTCACTTCTCTGTCCCTGTCCTCTTTGCTGAGCAATTGCAATTAAATGAGCATGATCCTCAAAGGGAGAGGTACTAACTGCTTTTAAAGTGGCCTTGATCAGTTGGTTGTAGAAGCTACAGTTTAAACTCTGCTTCACCTGCAAGTTATGATTTGCAGGAAGGGGCTTAAGTCACAAACTGAAATAGTGTCCTAAAAATCTAGGTAAGTAAGCAGCCTTCAGAATGGAAGTTTTTCCCCTAAATCTGCGTCTGGCATTTCAGGGAAAGCTCCAGAAAAGATGGGCAGTTCCACAGAGAACTTGATTCCAGGTTTCCAGCCGGCTTCATCTGCAGCCCAGGCAGATGCATTTGGTGGCTCTTCCTTCACTGCTGGATCAGGTGAGTTGTGAATACGTCCTACAGGGCAATGCCCTGGACAGCACTGCAGAAAATGGCAACTCTTTATCGTAGCCTCTTTAAAAGGAAGGTAAAACTGGCATGAATTGAGCCGGGCCTTGGCACTGAGAACTGTAGGATAGGGTTGGCATTTCAGCAAAGAAGGGAAGGTAGGAACGGCACGTGTACTTGTCACAGTTGGGTAGCAGAGACGGGGGGCACCGTCTGTAGGCAGAGGTGAGGCTTCTGGTGAGGGAAGAAACTAAGTGAACCCTTTAAGTTCACAAGAAAGCTTCTTAACACATTGAAGGTCCATGCAGCTCATAATTAGAAGTAAAATATCTAGTGTGCAATAAGGGAATTGGACTTGGAGACATTGGTCAGACATGCTGGAGGATATTCCTTGCCTGCAGTTGTTAGGCTGTATGAAGGAGAGGAGCAGGGATAATAATGTCTCTGCCACAGAATGAGGAGCATAGCAGAGACAGGAGTGAGCGGGGAGAATCCTCAGGGGAGAGCACAGTGAGAAGTTTAGCACTGGCTGTGCTGTCTGGGTCCAGAGGCCAGGAGTCCTTGGCTGGTCTACGAGCTTTTCTGCAGAGGCCTCTGCCTGTGTGACCTTGGCTGGTGTCTCCTTTGGTACCCAGGTACCAAGGTTTTGCCATGAGCGGCACCTTCTATGCTGAAAAGACTCGGTCAGTGCTGCTGCTTGTTTCTAGTTCTTCAGCATCAGTTCTCACTGAATGCAGCAAAGACCTGCCAAGGACAGTATTGGAGAACGGCTTCCAGGACCCCTAAACGCAAGCAATCCTCTGCCCCGTCCTATGCAGCCGTTGTTACCGGTGACAAATGCAGCTGTTGGACGCTTCCTCACTGGAGCACACCAGCCCTTGGCGAGAGGAGTCCTGGGAAGAGACTGAAGAGTCCTTTGTGGGGCGAGAAGTGACAAATCCATTTCTGCTTATTTCTATTTATAAAAAGAGATTTAGAGGAGCTTATAACTGAGCTTGGTATCGTTGGCTCTTACCTGAGAATTAAGGAGTTGAAGTCCTTGAGGCAAGAGTGCTCTAGGGGGTTGCTTTCTGAGGTTTGTCCAGCTGTTCAGTGCCCTGTGAACAGTTTGTGATGTTCTGTCAGCCTTTGTGGAGTGATGTTGAGTAGCAGCAGCTCCAGATTCAGCTGAAATGTACCTTCTGCAAAGCCCGAGAAACACCTGCATGTTCTGGGCTTTCTGGACGCTGTAGTGCGTTCGGTTCTTTTAGCAGTTGTCTTTAAAATGTGTCCCCTGACTGTCCTGCCCTGTGGTTTGGCACAGGAGGGTGTCTTGGAAATTCTCTCGGTGCTGACACTGGCTGGGCACTTCTAGCCCTTTTATTTTTCTTTCCTCATAGAGCATCTTGCATCAGACAGGCTCATATCTATCTTTTATTTCAGACAAAGAGGCCCAACATGGGGGCTGGCCTGCTGCGTGTCCTTTGTTAAGGCATTTCACCTTTTGTGCCGCTGTAAAGCGAGATAATAGTACTTCCCTTTCAAGGAATGTTTTGAGATCTGTGGGTTGAATTGTGTTGGAGAGCTATGTGGTGATAGTCATTTTGGTTTTATTTTCTTTTCACTAGCAACATGTTGTGAGCGTGCATGTGTGTGGTGTTCTTGTCAGGCCGTAGCTTGGACCCTGTTGAGCTGTGCCTGTGCTGAGATTTTGCTCGATGCTTTCTGCTTTTCTCTCTTCTCTGTTTCACTCTGCCTTTTCTCTTCCTGGTTACCAGCTGAAAAAACGAAAGACATTCTGAGTTTGGACACTAGCCCTCCTCTTCTGACTGTGCCTGATCCTTTCATTCCTCTCCCATTATCCGACACGCCAGGTAACTGGAACTGAGTTTATGGAGGGAGGGGAGATTTGTTGTTTGTTTTGTACTCTTAATCTTCCAGTTCTATTCTAGGCACACCTGAAATCCCGGGCCTTAGTCAATGGCGCTGGGCACTGACAAGCCGCTGAACTCAGTGGTGGTAATGATGTGTAGCGCTTTCCGCCATTGAATATCGGCATGGTGGTGGGAGCGGTGCTGAGTGCAAGAGCCCTTCGTTTTCATGGCAGACCCTAGGGTTATCATACTGTTTCTAATGCCAACAATGTTGGTGTCTTTAAAGGTTCAGTATTCAAAGCTGAAAATAATCACTGGGTAATTACCTGTTCTGACCTAAGCCGTTTTCAAATTGGTCTCCAACTTTAAAATTGTAGTTTTTTAATTATTGTTAATCTTTCTTTCCCATAAGAGTCAGTGTTTCTTTGGCTTCCAAGGTCTACTGCAAATGCGTGCTTCATGTGAAGCACAAGTTAACATGTAACCTTTTCTGATTTGGCAAAATTTTCTAGTGCAGTTGGTAGCTATTTCCATTTACTTTGCAGTACTGCTTAAAAGTCTTTCCTGTGTGCACATTTCTGACTGCAGCAGCCAACACTTTTTAGCACAAGATTATGTAAGTGCTTAGGAGCTTATTTGCAAATCAGTGGGATTTGGAATATGGGGATGTTTTTCTCTTGGAGTTTCTCTAAGCCCTCTGGTGAATGTGTGTGACAGGTCCCTTCTTGTCAGCTAGCCCCAGAGGACAAGCGCTTGTTACAGCTCTCACCCTTGTCCTCAGCTCAGTAGGACCCAAGTAGAGGGCCCAAGCTTCAAAGCGATGTGCTTGTAAAGGTGGCATCTCTCCATGGAAAGTTAAGCAATTCAGGAAAAAAAACCAGCAACTATTTTTTTCCGTAACTGTGTGAAACTTGCTTCCTTCTGGTTGATGCCCAAAGAGCACAAGAAATGTGTTTTGGTTCAAAAGGGATTTTACTCATAAATGCTGCAGTTCAAGAAAAGAAGCAGAACTTACAGGCTTTCTCCCCTATGCGAGCGCTTGCCAGGAGCTGACCTGCCCAGCTCTAATTTGAAAAGAAGGTAGATGACTGCACGTTTTTCTTCCCCACCCCCCCGAACGCTACTGGAAATGTTGGGTTTCCTGACTTGAAGTCTGTCAGCCCAAACTACTGTTTAATTCTCTGCCAGCGTGCTCAGTGCCTACAGTTGCACACCAAGGCGGTGGTTGTTCTCCTTATTGGCTATTGCGTTTTGATATAGCACAACCATACGAAGCAGCAGGCGCAGCCTTAGCTGCGGGAGCTCTGGAATTCTTTATAGTACAGGAACCACTGCGGAGAAATTGCCTTTCAACCCTGCCCTTGGGTGCAGATAATCAGAGCAGCAGTTGTCTGCAGTCTTTGTGCTGCCAGGTTGCTCGTCCCACAAATCTGTCCCTGACCAGTTGCGTATCTTTGCAGGCGGGTGCTAAACCTTCTTTTGCTAATCTCTCTGCCTGCATGCGTCTGGTCCTGTTGAGTTCAGTTCATCTCCTTCCATGGGGACAAAGCAGGGGGCAAGGGCACGCAGGAGATCTGGCTTTGTTGGGTTCCTGCAAAGACATCTCTGGGTTTTATTTAAACATAAAATTTGAGGCCAGGAGCTCATGACTGTTTTCAGGGACCAGAGCTACAGACTTATCCTTAGCTTTGAAAACTGAGAGGGGTTGTCTGTGCCTGTAAATTCAACAGAAAAGATAAAAATCCTGGATTCGGACTCAGGTCTTCAATCTGTGTGTCTGCCATGCAGAACAGAGTCATCTTTGTTCTTCTGCGTCTGCGTTACCTGTGCAGAAGCATCCCCGCAGGAGGCAGGGAGGGCTTGGAGGTGAGGGGTGTGCGACAGGCACTCTTCGAGGTGTGCCCCTCGGGTCAGCAGAGCTGGGACTGACTCCAGTGCCTTCGTATATCGGCATCTCCAGTTGTACGTCTCCAAGCTGCCCCAGTTTTGTGCAGAAGCAGCTGAATTTCTTTGGATGCTTGCTAAATATTTGCTTTCTGTTTGGAATATTTTTATTCTGAGAAAACCTTGATAGCGAATCCCATTGGTTTGAAAATGTTTTATGTCTGTCTTTTTATAGACGGGGAGCATGCATAGCCCTTTCAGAAGTAAAAGCGTGAGGCTTTACGCCTTGGTTACAAGAGCAGCGTTGTTCAGGAAGGCTTTCAGTACAGGCATAAGTGAGGCTTTTATTTGGTGTTTTCCCCGTTTGTCATACAGAGCCAGTTTTGTCGGCTCTCTGCGCTCCAAACCTGCGACAGCTGAGGGTCCGGCTGAGAGCTCAGCTTCTGTTTTGGCTAAAGCCACAAACTTGCTCCCTGTGCTGGCACCTGAGGGTGCAGGTGGCATCGCTTGAACGTTGGCCAGAGACCTCTTGGCGCTTTCCCACCTTTCCTCTGGGTGCTCAGAAGGACAGATGCGCCTTTCTAGCACAGATTCCCGAGAAACAAGTAAACGATGCTTAACGCACGACAAACAGCCATAGGGTGCATCCCCAGACAGCCTAAATGTGTTCAGATGGAGGAGCGCGCTGCCGTGGAGCTACAGCCAGCAGATGTGGCTTGAAGTATGACTGCTCGCTTGTAGGTTTAGCGAGATCACCCTTTGGGTCCTGCAGTCAGCTAAATGTGTACAGCAAAGCCAAGCCTTGGACAGCAGGCTCTAGCAGGCTATCCGGGTTGCATGGGTCACGGCGCTGGAGATGAAAAACAGCCTGCTCTAAGATATTATGCATTTGTTGTGGGTAACAAGCTCCTCAGTAAGTGCTTCTAGAGAAGAGGTAACGTAGCAGCCTATAGAAAGCAGAAATACCAGCTGTGGACAACAATCAAATGGAAGTAGAATGGTTTCCAGTCTATTCCTCCTTCTCCAATGTATAATGGCTGCAGTTCTTAATGGAATTGTAACTAGTAAGAGGAGCTGGCAAGAGGGATGTAAAAATATGGCAAAACATCTGTTAAAATAAGGGAGAATTAAATATTCATGCTGAAAACATTTTTCCTTGTGCATGTGTAGGAAAGTGAGCCAAGTTCTTCTTAATAAGCTTATTGCAGGCTCCACTGCTGATTAATCATAATGGAGTATTTGATCAGAATGGTAATTTCTCTGCTACATGTGGCTGTGTCTATCAGTATGAATTTAGCTCGTATGAGCATGGGAGGCTAAATTTGCACAGGGCATTCTAGAGACCTGAAATTCAACTGAGTTACGAAGCTTCAAGGCAGATCTTTCCCTTTGTCACTGAGGCTTCGCCCCGTGAATAGTCCCAAGTCTAGGGGTTGTATGCCCGCTCTGTACAAGAGGTTTTGTTTCTTTTGACTTCACTTCTACTGGCATGAATGGACTTCGGACTCGATTCTGAAAACCTGCTTTGCAGAAGGGTTTAACAAGAGGTTTGACCCGGAGCATGCGAATACTTCTGCTCTAGCCCATGACCCTTATTAACTGCTGAAATTGCAATGCTGAAGTGCTGTCTTGACGTAGTTACCCGCACTCTTCAGTCAGGAAGAGTCCTCTTAGTGTCAGGAATGGTTTTAGATATATCCTCTTGACTCTAGAAACACCTGCTCAGATAAACAAGTTTTTGAGTAAGTGAAGAGTGGACCCAGTGAAATGCCCTCCGAGGTACTGCCGAAAATACTCCTTTCCAACTGTTGGAGGGATGGTTGGTTTGGGGTGGGAGGGGGGTGTCTCCTTCTTGCTCTAGTTCCAGGTAAATACTCTTCTCCCAGGCACCCTGTGCCATCAGCAGTCCTGGTTTATTCTCTCCTCTCTGCAGAAGAAGAGAGGGATGAGGCGGTGGGTGTGGGTCCTTGGCAGCAGAGCAAGCAAGGAGAAGTTGTTGAGCAGCAGCTCTGAGGTGTAAGAGCTGAGAAAGAGAAGCTCTGCTCCTCCCCGTTACTGGATGGAGGACAAACTCCCCCGTGCTGCGGATCGTGTCGGGCCGAGTCCGTGTGCGTGCAGGGCGGCGGTGGCCTCTCTGCATCGGTACCAAGTACAATGCTGCCTTTGCACAATGAGGCAATCTTTTTTTACCCCCTTTCAAAACAGAATGGATCATTCTTTGCAAATTGATGCAACATTTACTCCCTGCAGTAATTCAGCATCTCCGCTGCGGCTGAGAGACAAATGTGTCTTTAGTGTGGTTAGTTATTTGTTTGAAGACAGCAACACCAAGCGGCCTCTGCGACATTGTCTTGGCCGTAACAGAAAGTGCGATAAGAGAAATTCCACGTCCGGCAGAGCTAAGTAAACACGTAGACGTAGCTGGGGAAGGAAACCCAGGCCAAGAAAGCACGCCTGTGCCATCTGGGCACACACTGGCTCCTCATTTTTGATGAAAAGGCAAACAGCATTGCTTATTAAAGAGTCATTATCACATTGGAGTTCTCTGGGGCTTTTAAATAGCACTTTAGGGATGATTTTTGCCTTTTTATTTCCTTCAAATACCCACGGCCTTGTGTGTTTTTACGTTAGCCCGAGAGGATGCTTATCAGGACTAAGGAAGTAGGTAACTTGCCCTGCAATTTCACAACAAAATGCGTCCACACCCTTGGCCTCTTTCTAGAGCTAGCTATGAAAAGTGCGTGGCCCTGATAACCATTCCTGCTCGAAACATAATTGGGTTAAAAAATAGGAGTTTTAAGGAAAACAGGATTTTTCTCATTGTACTCTAATGTGCAGCCTTCAGGAGCTGGGTTCCCGAGCTTTCTCTGCAGGGTGCTCCAGCAGCGTTGCGAGCTGGAGGCGAGTTTCAGGCTATTGCAACGTTTGAAGAACTGGAAATGGGAAAGAACTGGGAAGTGTTGAGATCAGATTGCTGAAGCTGGCAGTTTCTAGCACCTGGAAGCATGAGCTAGGGCTCAAATCATTGACATCCCTGTCAAAACACCCAAGTTCAGCTGCTTTAACAGTCCACTATTACTAATGTAGGAGGGCTCTTTTATTTTTCTTTTTTTTTTGGGCACAAAATACTTGATGAAATGTTTTTAATCAGCATAACTCTACCCCAGACCCATAAGTTCTGAGAAGATAACTGTATGCCCACCTACGTCGGTGTTTATAACAACTGTAAAAGAAAAACGGTATTTCTAATAAGAACTTATATTTGCACCAGGATGGTGCATTGAGATAGAGTAATTGCAGGCATGCACAAACACATATTGGTGTGTACTAACGATCTGAGTTTACGTCTTGAGTTGGGAAAATGCAAAAGGGGACCTACTCGTCTAGTAACTTGATGAATTAATTGCCGTATTATTAACCGAGAGTATAACATAGTGTTTTGGTGACGCGGAGCAACAAAGCCAATGGACCCCTGGAATTGCAGCTAAATGAGTGTAAACAGTATCTAGTGTTGTTTCCATCTGGGTTTTGAGTTTGATCTGAAGGGGTATTATTTGGCAAAAATTTGAGATCTTGAAAGTTAAACTAAAATTGTTTGACTTTGGTCTCTTAAGGAGCCACTGTTAAATGTTGTCCTACTATTCTCTATGGTGTTTTCGAAGTCATGTGCGTGTGTATTTAAAGCATGCCAACTGCTATATTTTTTTTTCTTCTCTTTCCATTTGTGCTATATAAGAAACAATTCCATTTGACAGAAACTCCATTAGGAAAATGAAAGTCCAGTGCCTTCCCTTGATTAGCCAAAGTCCTCTGCTGCTGAATAATGTACAGGGCTTCCTTTAATCTTTAATGCTTGATTAATCAATAGGCAGAAATCTTCCCGAGTGACTAATCTATACCTGCCTTCGTAATTTGCCCTCCCGCTCGCAGCACGGTTGACTTGGCAGGATTTTTACAACCTTGTCTTTCTTTCTCAGTTGACATCCGAAGAAAAGAACTCTGCTGTGTGCTCTATTGAATTGTCTTTCTTTTTGCTATTCCTCCGCAGTACACGAGTGAGTACCGTTCTTGCTGTGTGCGGTGCCTGGCTGGTGGACTTCTTTGGCTTTGAGATGTTGCATCTTGATTGTTCAGTGCGTTACCAGCGTATGACAGATTTTTGCCCTCCGTTCTCTTTTTAACTTGCAAGTTTCTCAGGAGTCTTTTTATTCTTTCTAATAGCCTGCTCTAACAAAAAACCCGTTTGCCTCCCTTGTCTCTTGATTTATCTTTTTTTCATAATTCTAGTCCTTCTTAAAATGCTTTCTGCATATACTTTGTCGCTTAACGGGTATATCGCCAAGTACAAATGCAGCATGCCAACTTGTAGTCTTTGGCAGTGGTGGTGTTGCAGATGCAAAGTCTGTGCAAATTGACTAATTGTAAATCTCAAAAATCAGATTTGTTGCATGTGCTGGAAAGGAAGGGATCTGAAGAAAGAGGTCAGAATTTTCTCACTGGATTGTCCAAAGCTGTGCTCCTCAACATACGCATGATTGATCTTGCTTTCTTGTCCCATGATATAAATCTGTAGTTAATTCTGCCGATGCTAAATGGCGTTACTTCCTTCTTATGTTGGGGCAAATGAGAGGAAAGGCTCTTGCTTTCATTCCCAGAGGAAGTGATTCGGTTTTCCAGTCTCTGAAGCTACGCACATCTGCCGTTGGGGATGTCTCTGAGAGCTGTTAGCTGTAGGCTCCTGCTTTGCTCTTCCTGCAACGTGTTTTGCTTACCCTGACTATGATAGGAAACGATCGGTAGTTTCTTACTGTGAGGAACTGGGAACTTGGGAAGGGGGTGAAACGTTCGTCTAAAGGCTGCAGTATGTGCCTGGGCTTCAGCTCTGGAAGGGGCTGGTAGGGCACTGTTTAATCCCCCCTGCATGCTTTGAAGCTTAGACACCTTCTTAAGGCTTGTTAATCAATCTTGCTTACTCAGCCAGCATCCCTCCGAGCTGATGCAAAGCCGTGGCAGACTTGCTGCCATCCTCTTGGGACTGAAAATGGGCAAAGTAGAAAACCTGAGAGAAAATGAAATACCAGCGATGGGATCAATCCTGAACCCGAATCACGTTTGCTTTCCCTGTGACCTGGAGAGCACCTGGCAGGTTTTCGGCAGGCTGTCTGGGGAAGAGGATGCCCCCAGGAGGCAGCCTCATGTGGGAGCACAGTTATTGATTAAAGCACACGTTTCCCAGCTGGAGTTTGATAAAAGCCCTTCCCGAGAGCCCTTCAGGAGCTGTATGATAGAAAATACCTTTGTATTGCGTTACATTTTCTTAACCTTTTTTATCCTCGGGCTTGTTCGCATGTCTACATATGAATAATCTGGACATGTCTATTAGATTTGAGGCAGAAGGACCTCTGATAGTATAAAATCCTGAATTTAACTGCATAATGATTGATAGAGAATGTGTTTTGTCCTGTCACACTCCAGTCTGAGCTCTGTGCGTGCACAAAACTTGTTGCAATGGGCCCTGAAGCTGCAGCATAGAAGAAGTTTCTATTTGCTGGTTTATTTCTTGCTCCGTTGCCGTTTGCTGCGTAACTGATCTTCTTTGCCATCACGACCACTTCTAAAACGCAGCTTGTGATGGCGTGCCCACGTGCCTGGAGAGTCACAAGAAACTGGTACTGTAGTGGCAAAACGTCTCTCTTGGTTTTTCTCCAGGAGAAGATCTTTGCTGAGGGGGTGGCAGATGGGGAGGGTGTTCTAGAGAAGCCCGTACCTGAGGCCGTAGCCTTCATCTCTTTCTGCAAATGGCAGATAGGTGCTGCGTGCTGTTTGCTTTATTGGTGGAGTCGGTTCTGCAGTTGATGATCGCTTCATGCGTGTGTGACTTGGAACTGTTGTGTTTGTACAGATAAGACAAACGAGGCCAGTTATCCCAGTTTTTCCTCTTCTTGCACTGCTGTATTTCTTACTTAGTCAAATTACTTAGCATTGCTGGCTTCTCACCATCTCAACCATGACTTCACTTGCAGGTGAAGCAGCTTTTCTCTTGGAAATTAAAATTAAACTTCTCCTAGAGAGTTCCCTTGGTAGCAGGACCCAAAATGCAGTTCAGTATTAGGAGAGAGACTTGTTTTTTCTTTCTAGGTCTGCAGATAGTTAAACTGCAGCTGCCTAACGTTGATGCGCAGGGAAAGTCTAGTGCGCAGAAGGTGTGCTCCCTGAGTCGCTGCTGTGATCGTTGGAGCTATGGTGAGGCAGAGGCTTAAGAGCTGGGTTTATTTGCCGCTACGAAGGCATGTAGTGTTCTTGGACTTGAATGTCTGATGTGGATTCAGGAAAAGCTTCCCTTACCACATGTGTTTTTTTAATAAGCGTGTTGTGCTAAAGAGACCAAACCTAACTCTTGTAGAGAAGGTATTCCTGCTAACTAATGCAGAACCGTGCAATTCGCTGGGGCTTCGCTAACTCTTCCTTCGCTCCTAGCTGAACATGAATTTCCCACCACTTAAAGCGACTGCTGTTCCTTTATCTCTTATTCCTACAGGTTAGTACAAGATGCAAGACAAAAGAGAAACCAGGGAAAAGAACTGCTAGGCCTCAAAATAGACTGAGGCATCTGATTTTTTTGTTACTTTTGGTATCTCCTTGCCCATTCATCCCGACACCTTCTTGTTTTTGTCAAACTTCTCAGCCTGACTCAAAAGGGACGAAGTTCCTTTCAATCATGCCCTAAGAGAGGCAGTGGCTATCTGTCACAGCGCTGGCAGATCAGCACCAGCAGTGACGGAAAGAGGAAAGGAGATCTCGTGAGACAAGTGACAAAATCAGACCAAGAACCACTGACAGCCTAAAGCTTTGCATAAAACCAGTTGAGCCCAGGGGACAGGAGAGAAAACTGACATGTAGGGAGAAGAACACCGTGTTTATTCTCATAATTTCTGTGTGTTTAAAAAGTGTGGTTGAGCTTCCATAGTCAACTTCCTAGTACCTGACCAAGGCAGTTCCACTCTGTTAAATGGGAAATCTGCAGTAATGAAAAAGGAGGAAACTGTTTGGAAAGGTAAAGTTGAAGGAGGGAGACTTCAAGGAGCAAGACACTTGGGAATGGGATCGTAGAAGTAATGATTACTGTGTATATGGGTTTGAAGACAGAGGTTGATGCAGGTGCCTTGACTGAGCTGGGCATTGGCAGACAGGCCTTCTGTAAGAGTCTGCTTCGAAAGGAGATTCTTAGGCCTGAATCTCTAAAATGGGAACACATTCACAACGTACGTATGCGTCACTTCATAGCTTACAAATGTCATCTCAAAGTGGGAGCCAAAGTCAGCCCGAAACTGCTCAGCTCTGAGACAATCCATAATGTCTCCCACAGTTGTGTCCTGTGCCTTGCTATCTGGATTAACTGATTTAAAACGCTGCTTAAGCCGGCTGTACGCTGGGTGTTACCTTACCTGTTATCTTACCCTGTTACCTTACCGCGTCCCTTCCAGGAAGGGGAATCGAGCATGTTCCCTGTCGCCTTGTCCCCAGGTCTCTCTCCTGCATTGCGTTATGTTTTCCCAACACACTATAATCAGTTCCATCCTTCTTAGCCCCTTTCTGATAGCATCAACACCTCTTTTTGTTGCCAAGCCCCCGCTCCCAGCCACTCCATTCATCCAAGGAAGAATCCCCGCTTTGTGCTGCTGAGAAGGCAAGCATGGTACCTCTGCAGTTGGGCTGCATTTTCTTTGGCAAATCCAGCCCTCGTAAGCGAGTATTCCTCATAGAGGTGGGAAGGTTTCAAGTACATTCAAGGCTGCTGTTCCCACCAGGTTTTTCCTTTCAGTTGACCTTCTTCAGGCCTTTAATGGTATAACAGCTGCCTCTTGCGTTGCTATTTAGGTTTCCTTCCCCTCCTGGTTGCTTTAGTGTGTTGACTCGTGAAGTTTTTCATGGGGAGTAGAATTTGTCCTGCTTTGAATAAGTAGTTCCAAAGCTGCTAGGCTACTTTATTATTTATATAGGGCAATAAAAAAGATCAATATTATTACCATGTATGTAACAGTGCAACTTAAGCTTTTCTTCGGCTTTCTCAGCGTGGTAAGTCTTTTACACAGCAGTAATGCAGAGCCTGTGCTTTTGTGAAGTTATGAGCACACTTTCTTTGGATAATAAATAATAACACCAGCCTTTGAACTCAAAACATAAAATATAGATGTAAAAATTTTGTAAGTGTGTAACTGTGGCAGGGCCACAGCTCATTCTAATGTTAGATTATAAATGCAGTTGTTTCAACAAATTGAAATGGTTGGGTTTGTCTGTGTGGAGCAAATTTTATCGGTGCTGTTCTACTGAAGGTGATCACTGCTAACAAATCCTGAAAATGTTCTTTATCTTCTTATTCTGTGAAGAAACCCTGGTGAAAGCTAAATAATTAAGCTCATTATTGAAAACCTGGTTAGTATGATTGCAAAATCACTCATCCACCAGATTAGTAATTGAGATCAGCTTTTTGCCCAGGCTATCTACATTTCTTTGTGTGAAGGATAACAGGAATCACAGGAGTTGTACTGCTGAGAATGACGTCTGGTTTGAAACCCGATAGTCGAAATAATTAATTGGTGACTAGACAGCTGTGTTTAACCCAAGGGCAGGTTCTGATGTCTGGTACTGTAGTATCTCAATGATTTCTGGTTTTGCTTAAGCTCTTAAGGGCTTAAGTATTCCATTCTTGAGCAAATTAATAGGTGTCGTAGGCCTAGCTCTAGCGTCTTGGGCTTCTGATCGTCTCTTCCGTTTCTTCTCATTAAACAAAGACTAACAGAGACCTCCCCAGCACAGGAAGGTGAGAGGGGAAAAACTGCAGCCCTTCCCTTCCCTTCCCTTCCCTTCCCTTCCCTTCCCTTCCCTTCCCTTCCCTTCCCTTCCCTTCCCTTCCCTTCCCTTCCCTTCCCTTCCCTTCCCTTCCCTTCCCTTCCCTTCCCTTCCCTTCCCTTCCCTTCCCTTCCCTTCCCTTCCCTTCCCTTCCCTTCCCTTCCCTTCCCTTCCCTTCCCTTCCCTTCCCTTCCCTTCCCTTCCCTTCCCTTCCCTTCCCTTCCCTTCCCTTCCCTTCCCTTCCCTTCCCTTCCCTTCCCTTCCCTTCCCTTCCCTTCCCTTCCCTTCCCTTCCCTTCCCTTCCCTTCCCTTCCCTTCCCTTCCCTTCCCTTCCCTTCCCTTCCCTTCCCTTCCCTTCCCTTCCCTTCCCTTCCCTTTTTTTCAGTGGGTCACGTTAAGCTTTTGTGCTTTGGGTAGGAGTGAAGGAACTGCATGCCATTTTACAGTGGCTCCTTAGGGAGAGCCGCGCACAGTGGGTGAGTATGTCCTCAGTTGTCTTAGATGACCGTGGCCAGCTGGTGAATAGCTGCCCTCTGATATCTCTAAGTGATAGTGTTATTTGTACACAAAATTGTGCAGATGCTCTTCTGAGGCTGACACGCTGGACTATGAGCCACTGCATTGAGCACCTGATTAATGTTGTCTTTTCTTGGTTTTTTTTTTTTGCTTTTTTTTCTCTGTTGCCTTCCTTCCTCCTTTTCCCGCTTAACCCAGAAAAACTGATTGAGGGACTCAAATCTCCTGAGACTGCGCTTCTGCTCCCTGATATCCTGCCTCTCGCTGACCCCTTCGGTAGCACGTCAGACGCTGTGAATGGTAAAAATAAACTCAGGGCGCCTCCTCCCCTCTGTCTGACATGGCATGTCTTGTCCTGCATGATAACTCTGTGTGTTGACCCCCACTGGGCTCTCAAAACGGCCGCTGATGTTGGTGAAACGCTATGTGATAGGAAGTTATGGATTACGCCGAGACAGATCTGCCCTTTCCCCGTGAGACTAGCATCTGAACAGCGAAGACTTGGTATTTGCATTTAAAATCTAGGCTTACAGATTTGGCACACTAACGTGGCATGGTTGTGCCTTGTGTGTTCTTCTGGTCTTGGCAGAAGAAAGTTAAATGTTGACTGAAGGAGAAGATGCAAAAAATCCCTCCATTTCTGCTAAAGACTTTGTGTGTAACCACGGCCCAGGCACTGAGCCTGTCTGTCTCTCCATCGACCCTCAGGAGGATGAGGAGGGCAGCCTTGCCTATGACCTGGGGCATGTGCATGAGAATAAACATGCTAGGCTTACGATAAGCCCAGATGCAACAGCCTCCAGGCAGTATAAAGATTCTGGAGTGTTGCAGAATCATATTTTGATCTACTTGCCAAACGTACTAAAGACTAATAATTGCAGGCTGCCGTTAGTTGCAATCAGCTGCTCTTGTGGTTTTGGGTCCTAGCCAGGGGCCCCTGGCTAGTTGGTCGCAACGTTATAGTTTTGAATGAAAGGTAGGAAATAAGTCACCTTAATAGCAAGACTTTTTCTCCCTTTAGCAATTTCTGGCAGTTGTCTGAATACTCTTAGATAGTGGTCCTGCAAATACAAGACACACATTGCTAGTCTCTCTTAGGTTGACCAACTAGACCATTTCTGATCCTAGCATTTGAGTGTGTCCTTGTTCTTTAATTTAACTTCTCGGTCCTTACCTTGATGTTGGTCCTTGAGGAAGAGACCCAGACACGCATTACACCTGGCTGGTGTGACTGTGACAGTTATCTTCCATGTCTCTCCCCCTTCCCTTTATGGTTTTTATAAAAACAAATCTTTCTCTCCAGGCTTCGTAAACATCTCCTTTTGTATCCACATAATGGACATCAGCATTAGACGATACTGGGGACTGGTATTTTCAATAAGACATTGAGTTCCAAAACTTTATCACCTCTTTGTTCCACTGGGCACTCAAAATGGAAAAAAAAAAAAAAAAATCCCATGCCTTGTCTTTTTACAAGCTGAACTGGGAATATGCTAAGGGCTCCGCAGTAGGTATTTTAATGATCTGTTACTTCTAACGCAAGGGGACTCCTTAAAGGTCAGCGTTTCCCTTTTGCTGGAAAAGGATCTTGCAAAAGCTTGTTATTTGCCCAGGCCTTCTGCTTAGCTGCAGGGCAGCATTATTAACTTCCCATTCCACCCTCTGGATAGTTTAAATTGGGCTTGCACAGATCTAAATAAATAAATAAACAAACCCACAGGAAAAAGTCAAACCCAACAAACACTAATGAGTCTTCCCTCGTGATTAAATTAACCGACCTAACTTGAGGCTGGCATGGCTGACACATATTAAAGGGTCAGTAAAGAATTCAGACAACTGCCGCCTTAGCTCCTACTTATGCTGTGTCTTGCAAACTAACCTCTGACTTCTTCTCTGCTCTGGTATTTTGCACATTTGGAAAGGAAAACCTGACATAGCTGTTGAGAGTCTCATACCGGGCCTCGAGGCTCCGTTGCCCCAGCGCCTGGTGTCACAGACCGAGTCGGTTGCCTCCAACAGGACAGGTTGGTGAGGCAGGAGGGTGTTGGGGGGCAGGGTGCACCTGTGTAAATGCTTTACAGGCTTTGTAAATCGGAAAGCACTGTCCGCTTGAACATAGCATCTCTCCTCTCGACGCTTTTCCCACCAGCGTAAACTGGGCTTGCTTGTGTGCCTTGTAAGTGGATGCTGCATGGCTCCTTGGTCAATGTTACTGTCTCCTTGTAAAGAACAGTACAGCATTCCTTCGGCCCACCGTTACAGGTCTGTAGGTGCCGGAGTGTTGTGCTGATGAAGTGCTTTTGAAATCTGGAGCAGTCCCTGGTTTTTGTCTGTTCCACTGGGGCGTGGTAGCAAGCAATTCACGTCCCTTTCTTACCGTGGAGGCCTTGATCTGGCCGCTTTTGCAGCAGATGGACTCGACCTCTTTTCAGAGGTCTCTTGTGAAATAGCCAGTGCTCTTAGTGTTGCCAGAGAGTCCCTGCAACTCTCTTTCCCTCCCCACGCTCCCCTTCGCTCCCCCTACTTCAACGTGTCACTTGTGTGGGATTTCCTTGCTGCATGCTGGGCTTTAGAGAGCAGTGAGCCCCAGAGAATGTGTTGTATGTTGCAGAGCACCAAGAAATGTTTTCCATCACAAAAAATGGTAGCTTTGGTGCTGGCTTTGCATCAAAGCTCTGTTTGTACACTAAGCGGACGGGAACGGGAATGTGAGAATATGAGCTTAACGGTGTTTGTGTCCTGTTTAATGCTACCTTGCGGCCCTTGGATGTTAACCTGGACTCAGACTCTCTCACTGGGGAAGACTCTCTGCTTGACTGTTCTCTGCTTTCTAACCCTGCTGCTGACCTCTTGGATGAGTTTGCTCCCGTAGCTTTTGCAGCTCAACCTCACAAAGGTAAACCGCCCCTTTGTCTCTAATACCTAGTCAGGCCTGGGACTTGGTCTTTAGCTATCATGAAGTGAAGCTGATACTGATTCACACAAGAGATGCTCTGACCCATGTTCTGGTGGTATTTTTTTTTTTTTCCCCAAGCCGTTGTTTTGTTTTCTTCCCAAGCTGGTGAAACTTGGAATGCACATTGAAGTACTAAGGGAAAAATACAGGTAAAAGCATTCAGCTCGACTGTAAAGACCAGGTTTGTCAAGACAGGTGGCATCTTCCATGAAACAGGGATACAGCAGAAGGGGTAGAGGAGGCTTCAAGGCTAGGCTTTTGTGTGCAACCCTTCTTCAGGTTTGTAAGTGAATGCACTCTGGTTTTGCTTTTTGCACATGGGATTTAAGACCTGCTTTTATGCTGCGTGATTCATTCTGGAAGGGAGCCCAATAATCATCTATACTGGTGTCACAGGGTTTTGAAACGAAAGGAATTTTTTTTTTTAGTCTGTCAGAGTTAGCGTCCGTAACGCAGGACCGAGCTCTTTCAGATCTGGAGAATGTTTTCCTTTTCAGAGGTTATGAGGAATAGGTTCTTGAGTCAAACTTCAGTGTCACAGCAAATATGAATGGAAGTCCGAGTGCACTATCCAACTGAAAAACAGAGGAGTTTCATAGTAACACAAAAAAGCAGAGCTGCAGAAGAGAAGTAGACCACGTGTGGTAACTCCTAAGAGCCGCAGACCAGCCCTTGCAGTACGTCAGTATTTGAGCTTGAGGGGGATTGTGGAAATACTGTGCAGTGATCAGAGCTCTGTTCTCTTTCCACCAACAAGCAAGAGCAGGGACCCTGGGAAGCTGGGTCCGAACTCAGACGGCTTTTTTCTCCAAGCTGCAGAGCATCCAGCTGCAGTCTGGGCCCTCTCCGTGGCAGCGTGGCTGGAGCAGGGGCACTGGAATAGTTGAAGAGCTATCAGCTGGAGCGCGACTTGCGCTCTTCTGGCACGTCCCTGTTATGGGCTAAAGCGGTTGTGAACAGCGCATGTGTCCCTTGGGGACCATGCCAAATGTCAGTGGATGGCGCTCGCATGAGCCAAGCTTGTAGTGAATCTTGGGTAATACGCATCCACCCGGGTGGGAGGGAAGACCAGGACTCCTGCACTATTTATTGCCTTGAAGAGAGAGGCCCAGAGCACAAATGCTGACAACTGTTGGGTGCCCCTTCACGATGGCTTTTGTTTAGCTCATTTGAAGTATCCCCATAGCAACAGAAAGCGATCTGTCCTCCGAGGAATCGCTGTAAAAACAGTCTGTAATCAATTTTTACACTTGATGGCACTTCAAAATGAGTTTGTGTTTTTCATAGAGCTTTTGGGTTTAAACAAGCAGTTGTTCTAATTGCTCATTGCTATAATACACTTCCATGCCACTTTATTTTGAGTAAATGGCCTGAAATGTATGTCGAGCAGTTATTACTCCATGGTTAGAACATAGCAAAGCCAAAACATTGCTGGTGTTACTTAATGAGAAAACGAATTAACAGATTCCTGCCTAACTTCTCCCAGGCTGCCCTGCTGTTCCCTCTGGGATGAGAAAGGCTCACATTTGACTAGGAAAGAGACTTCGGGGGGGGGAAGTGCAAAATATTAAAATCTTCCAAAACTCATTTGTGGCTTCTTTTCAAACCCTGCTTCTATAGCTCTGGCTGTGGTCATTGACAGTACCTCTGTCTCAGTCTTTTTTTGTTACGGGTGTAATCAGCCTGTGGAACTGCAATGCTGCCAGTTATCAGTGGGACCAGGAGGACTTGCAAAAGCAGCCGTGGTCTGGGCACGGACTGATGCTCCATAACCATAGCAGCCTTTCCTTTGTGCTTTACTAGGCTGTTTTCTGGCCTCTGGATTTTTTGCTTTGCCTTCAGGATTCCTTCCTTTGCATTTGCTGAATACAGCACCAAGCCGCATGTATGTGAGAGGGGAATATTCTTCTGCTTATGGTGATACATAGTCACTAAGGCGAGCTCAAACGCTTCTGAAGGAGTTTTGCCCAAATAGGGACACTCGCCAGCCTTTCCTTCTCCTTAGGAAAGATAGTCCGTACTTCAGCAGTGCTCCTTCAGTAGCTTCTTGTACAGCCAACTCCGGAGCGATGAGCAACTGTACGTATAAATGAAGTGGAATGGAGATAGGATGCTTGCAAAGGCTCCCAGGCAGGCGGAGAAGAGCCACAAATAAATAACTCCAGAGACAGAGTGATGACACGATGAGACTTTCTGTTAAGATGAAACATCTTTGTGTTTTTTGACACTTTACAGACTAGCCTCCTATAAAATTTGTAGGTTTTTTTCTGAGTCTAATCCTGCAGTGTATTTCCACAAGTGGTTTCTTGCATCATCTCACCCCAAACCTGTTAGCATATTTGTCAGCTTTAGGTAAAGAGCTTTTATTCTTAATAGGAATCAAACAGGAATGCTCCTGTTCCTTGGAAACCATAGATTTGTACATGTCCTTGCCAGGCTTTCAGAAATATTTCAGGTAGTAATTGAGAACCAGATTTTGGAAGGTATTGTGGGTATCTAAAGTAACAAGTAGTGATGCACAGCGAGAGTGTGACAGTCCCTAAAGGTGTGTAATTGCCTGATAAGGCAGATAAATGTCTCATCTACTGTGGAGATTGTTGAAAGTGCCTCCCACCAAGTGTCTAACTGCAGTTGACGTGGTTTGAAATCAAAGGAATTATGTGCCAGAACTGCTCTAGGGGCCTTTAAAAAAAAATCTCTTGTCGGTATCTAGTTACGTCTTCAGGCATTTAAACTCCTTGGAAATCTGACTTCATATTGTCCTTCTTGTTTTATCACTGTAGGTGAAAGCTCAGGGGTTTTAGCTCGTGTAGATGACTGGAATTTGTTCTGTGGGTTTTTTGGGGGTTTTTTTTGGTTTTTGTTTCCCCCCCCAGCCCTTTTCTTCTCCCTGTGCGTGACAGCTGGTGACTGGAGAGCCAGGTTGCGCTCTCAAACTGTACTGATAGCTGCCAGCCACCGGAGGATGACAAAGAATACCTTCAGTCCTTGGGAGCTTACGCCCCAGGCTTTTACCACAGCTTTGAACTATTCCAGTTGCTAAGCCTTCAGATCGGCCAAATTTTATTTTGGTTCTCATGACCTGTCTTGCTTTTTGTTTTGTTTTTTTCCCCCTCCACTTTTGTATTTAATTGGCTCTCTTCTTACCTTCTTTACCAAAGACTTACCAACTTTATTTCACCTTTTAAACGAAACTCCTGCTTCTAAGCTGTCTCTGAAAACATAAAGATGTTCTAACACTTTTTAGCAATTCTAACCATCCTTCTCTGCTATCTTTGCTTCTTCTCCTTTTTGCTGTTTCTCCTTTATGCTGCAGAAGATACTAACCTGATATCAGGCTTTGATGCTCCTGAGGGCTCTGAAAAAGTGACAGAAGATGAGTTTGACCCAATTCCAGTGTTGATATCCAAAAATTCACAAGGTAAGCCAGGATGTGGGGGTGAAAAAGGGAAGGAAGAAAGGAAAACAATGAACATAAATTAGTTCTGGGGCAGTGGTGCTGCAGCACATGTGAAGTAATTCAAATAGTAAACTGTGAGATACTGTCATTGTAGTATTTAGTGAGCTTAGTCTTTTTCTGATTTACATTGGCCTTGACATTTCTCTAGGTTCTCTGTTCGTGAGGAGATTGCGTGTCCAAAAAGATAATAGATGTGCAAGCATCTTTAGGTCCCATGAAGCAATTCCTACCAGCCTGCCAGGCAGGGCACACAAATACCTCTGTGGCTGAAGTGCAACGGAGAACTGCGTTCTCCGGCATTCTTATTTACTGTTCAAGCCGATGGAAGGAGGTCCTCTGACTTTTAAGTAAACTTGGCATGAGGCGCAAGAAAGGGAGATGACGATAATCCTTTATAACTTAAACTCCTGCTGAAAGTTGAGGTTTTTCACTTCTGACTGATGTCTTTCAAAGGGGCTTGTGGGAACTGAGTGTGAGACGTCTGGTAGATGGTACCCACCTCCTTTGAAGAGCTTTGAGCAGTCAGAGTCGTAGGACAGAGCCTGGAAAGTTTCTCCTTTTACAGCATTCCTGTCACCTAGATCACATTAACATGGATCTTTGCAAACAGTTTCAGTCTTACGTAGGGTTAAGTCTAAGCAGCAGCACTGTTTCCTTAAAGGAAAGAATAGTGCTGCATTTTGTAGCTCTTGTAGGGACAGAAGTAAGGCAGCGTTTTGCAGTCTGGTCAGTCAAATGGGTCTTCTCTCTGGAGTCAGGCCGCTGAAAGGTTTTCATTACAGCTTTGATATGCTAGCATAGGTTTAAAAACATACTCCAGGGCTCCCTTGTGGTTTTGGTTTTGTTTTTTGGTTTGTTTTTTTTTGTTAGTTTGATGGTAGAACTTTTTTGACTTCCCTAACTCCCGTTTCTGTTTACAGCATGAATGTGCTGTACGCCTGCTCTGCATCTAATGCTAGCTTTCAAAGACTGACACTCATGAGAAAAAGTTCTCAGACATTAGAAACTCTGCTCCTGCTGAAAGGCAGAGACGGTTTCTCCCAAAGCTGGGCCAAGATAGGCTACCTTGAATAAAGAGGAGCATCTTTCCTTCAGTATCAAAGCACCGGTTATAGAAAGCCACATGATAGCTCAGCTCTCCTTGAAGTAGCTGGCAACTCCAAGGTGCTCTTAAAACAGCAAATAATTTTCAAAAAATTTAAAACTTTGAACATGGCTTCAAATTTAAAACTTTGAATATAGGTTGTGGGAGTTCTTGTAACTGCTTTATAGATCCTTTAGTAAGGACAGAATTCTGCAGCTTGGGTGTAAAGCCTGGGAAAAAGAAATGGTTTGTAGAGATTTGTCGGCTGCTGTGCTGATTTTCCACGCAAGCCTAGCGAGCGAGGTGGGGGGAGAGGGGAGGAGCAAGCAGGGGAATGTCGCTGTAATGAGGAGCTTGAGCAAATTTTCTGTTTCGCTTTGACTTTTTTCTTGCTTGCTTGCTCTTGAACATCTGAAACTGTCGTGTGTGTGTGTGTCCTGTTCAATACTGAATTCCTATCTCTCACACTTTCAGGTGGGCATTCTAGAAACAACAGTGGAAGCTCTGAGTCCAGTCTTCCCAACATAGCCAGGTCTTTACTGCTGGTGGATCAGCTCATAGACCTGTAGCAGTGACACAGTAGCAGACGCAGTTTCTGTAACGTACCTAATCCTCTGTTTCCATTTCCAGAAGAGTTACCTTCAGTTGTGTTTTTTTTTTGGGCTCCCCCTCCCCCCCCCCCCCCCCTTCCTTAACTAAAAGAAAAACAAATCTGCCAACAGGAGACAGTCACCCGCCTTTCTCCCTGTCTTCCCATGCCCTGGGAAAGATTCTGTCTCAGTTCTCCAGGTAGTCCTCTCTAAAGCTGGTAAAAACCCGCTGTGGCTCCTTCTGCACCTGTCTTTGCTAGCCTGTGTCCAAAGGGAGCACCGTCCTTAGCCGCCCTGCTGAGATGTACACATAGCACCACGGAAAGCCTACCTGTAAAGGAATTAGATAACCGTAGCTGATGTATGATCCCTGCGTACAACAGCCTCCTTTCTCCTTAGAGTAGTGCGTGACCAACTGTGTTTCAATCTTTGCGTTTGTGTTTTGGGGTTTGGTTTTTGTTTTGGTCCCGTTTTCTGATGAGTGGGCAGGAGGAAGGGGACAGGTGAAATCGGTAGGGACGTCCCTCTCCTGCAGAATACAGGTTAGGAGAGCTGATGTTTCTAAATTGCCGGTATATGCTCCAGAGGAGGAGAAAGCACCGTGTTCCTCTGAAGTAGTCTTGCCTAGTACCTGGTGACGGTGCAAATGAAGAGAGTTTTCCGGACTGCCCCCAGCTAATGGTTTGCTGTTTAACAATCCTGCTTGTGAATGAACTGCGCTTCCTTGGGGGAGGGGAAAAAAAAGAACAAAGAAAAAAGAAAAGAAAAAAAAGAAAAAAGAAAACAGAGTGTTATAGCTGCAAAAATGACCCTAAGTGAAATATAACGAGGTTTTGAACCAAATACATGTGAGTATGGCTGTGACTAGCATTCTGTTGACGTTTTTTGGATGAAAAGGGCATTGTGGCAGCAGCAGATGTATCTTCTGTGACTTCTTTTCTGTGTTTGACTGGAAAAAAAGAAAATCCCCCCCCCCCAACCTACTGTAAATTGTGTATGAAACAAATTGTCCTACGGTTGTTTGTCTATTTTTAATCCTGGTTTTAGTCGAGCATCTGGTATGTGTTCTGGGTTCCCCGTTTTCTCCTGTAACTGCATATAGTGCAAACCAGTTAAGTATGGACCCATTTGTTTCAGTAGGCAAAGGCTACTGTGGACTCTGTTCCACTCTTCGGTCTTTGTGGAACAAGCATGCACTTGGTTCAGATGGTTTGAAATAAGTGCTGCTACCACCTGATGGGTTTTACCTTTTCTTTTCCCCTTCACATGCTTAGTTTGTCAACTAGCTGGATACGCTAAACTTGTTTTCATTGGCTTACGGTCATGAAGTCCGGAATTCCTATCTTGTATTTGAAAGCTCTTTCTGAACAGAAGGACTCTTCCTCTGTAGTGGAATAATTAATAGCTTACTGCTAACCTTGTGTATGTGTATGTAGCTGTATTAGTAAAAGTGCAGTTTCCCACGTGCGAAAGTATGAACGACTGAAATATGTATGTACTGACCTCTCGCTAAGAAGGAAAGAAATCAAAGTTCGTGACTACTCCTTTCCTATCTCCAGTCTCTCCGCTATTCCCCCGCCCCAACACTTAGTTTAACAAATTCTGTAAATAGAACTACCATCGATTGTGTCTGCTCTACATTACTCTTCTTTTAAAACCTACACTTAATAATAAAAGTATTGCTTAAGTGTGTTGTATCATTACATGTGTATACTGCACTTTCCAAGAGAAGCTTTACATGAGAACTATGGAAATGACCTTAGTAAAATTGTGGATAGAACTTTATTATTTTTTTGTTTTATATTCCTAAAGCACAGGCAAGCTGGACTGGAAAACATGAAGACGCTATAGATAGAAAGTTATTGTATAGTCAGATACTGAGATTATATGAAAAGAGAATGGATTTTAAAAAGTAACCATCTACTGTATATTAGAAACAAAGATTTCTGTGAATTAAAGTACTTTTAAAGAATGTTTAAGATTTTAAATCTAATGGCACTTGTTCAAGGGTTCTGGAAAAAATTATAAACGCACTGGGTTGTTAATAATGCTATTAAATAAGCAGATGTGAATGTTTATTTTATTGCTTTTTCAAGTAGCTATTCATGGATCTGGGTGGGAAATACGATACAATGGAAGCATACATTTTCAGAGATGTCTATTATCTAGACCTCCTTCATCAGAAAATACTTGCCACTTATTTGCGGAATGAATGGAAAATGTGAGAGAGATGAAATGAGTGGATATTTGGGATTAATTTTAAGCTCTCCAAAAAACGTGACTGTCGTACAGGCGTTAGGTTCGTGTTGGCGCGCTGCTGAAAAGTTGAGGGGTTTGTCTAAAAGCTGCTGCTGCTGTGAAGGAACAAATTGAGTTTTCATCCAGCGCCTGCATGGGAGAAGTTTGGTACCAGCGTTCCCGCGGTGGCGTAAGAATGATTCCCTCTTGTACCTATGGTCGGAGCCTTGTTTGAAGCCGTGGGAGGCGATTCTGTCCCCTTTTGAGGGTGGTAGGGTCAGGTGGGGTTGAGTAACAGAATACAAACCTGCAGCCAGCAAAACCACAGCAGAGCGATTCTCCTCTCTGCCCGGGACGTGCTGCTCATTCACGTCGGGATGACAGAGGAGCCTCTCTGCCCTGAGAGGCCGGAGCTTCTAGTGGTGCTTTGGGCATTAACTGGTCTGATGGATCCTCCCGATAGGATACTACAAATGCAGCCACAGTACCCGGAGCGATTTCCGTTCAAGTCACGGGTGTGCCTTGGATGCAAGAACAAACTCTGGTTTTGGGGTGGCAAGATGTTCAAAGGAATAGTTGGAGCTTGGATGTTGGCTCTCGCTTACTCTGAGGGGGCTTGGGTTTTGAACTGCCCCTGCCTTTTGGAAATCTCCCCCGTTCGTCTTTTAACCGGATCAGCACAAGTGTCGCACCCACGATTCAGGGATCAGCAAATTGGTATTGTATCTGACAATATCCACTGCGTTGGGAGCATCTGTCCCAAAACTAGAAGGTGCTGCAGCGCCCTGGATTCTGGCTGTCCAAGGCTTCACGGGGTTCCCTGGGACGTGGCCAGGGCTGCAGGCCCTGTGCAGCCTGCTGGAGAAGGCTGGGAGATGGGTGGAAGGATCTTAGCGCTGGTGGCTTTGTGGCAGGCCTTCTGCACCCTCTAACAGCCCGTTCACTCAAGCCGCCATTCGCTTGCGGTGAATCTGTAGAGCAAAATTGTTTTTAGAGGGAGCTTCTTGTAAATGAGTGACGATGGCGTCCTTCAGCCTGCGAGCTCGCAGGGTATTGCCTCCAGTGACTTTCCAAAACCACCTTATTTAAAAATTGATTAAAAAACCATTTTGTTATTACAATGAAAGTTCAGATGCTATTCAGACCAAAGACAGAGTTCAGCAAGTTTTGGGGTACCCAAGCAACCATCAAATGGTGGAGCGTGCGGGCCTCTGACTACCGAAAATGGCGCCCGGCACACGGCACGCTGCCCTGGCATCTGACGTGTGAGCTTGTCTGTACGCGGTAAATTATTTTCTTTTTAGCCAATACATTTTCTAGTTCAAGAACTGCCATAGGAATGGGTTGGAGTTGGGGAGCAGCTGGCATGGATGTGGGGGAGGGCTCTGATGAGTGAGGCTATCGGTCCGCTGGCTCCCAGCACTTGGGGGAGACGAGCTCCCGTGACTTCTCTGTGCTGAGGCGTGCGGGCACTGCACGTTGAAACTGCATCGCTCCAGCAGGAAACATAGGCTTGGGAAAAGGAGGGGGAAAAAAGGGGTTTTCTTTGTATTATTTTTTGTCCCTGCGTAGTCTGTTTCCGTAACTGAAAGCAGCGGTGCTCTGGGGACAGCCGTGCCGACGCACAGGAGCGCAGGCTCCGCGGGCAGCGTCGGCTCCCGTTGTTCCTTGGGAGGACGGGTGGGTGGGTGGCTCGGCCGCGTTGTTTTAAGGACGTCACTGATGTGCGAGACTTGTGCTCCTGCCCTGCGCGGGAGGGAGTTGAACCCCTAGAAGCTCGCCTTATGTTTTTCTTAGATGGTCGCAGACTGCATCTTAAAACTGACTCGCAGACGTAGCACTTGCCTTGTGCTCGGTACAAAGGAGGAGGAAACCAAGCGATGCCGTCAGTCTCCCGTTGGTCTGTCTTGTTTGTGAACTGCTGGAACGTGGTGCGTGGCGTTGGGGCGTTGAAGCCCGCCCTGCCGCGCCTTGCACGGTGCAAATGACGGTACCAGCGTGCCAAAACCGGAACGTTCAATTCCCTATCTTCTGGAACCAAAGAACGCTCGATCTGCTCCCAGATCTGCCGCTGTGCAGTGACTTTGGGCAGAAGCGCTTAATTCTGCCGTCCGAGTTGTTGTCCAGCGACCTAGCGGTGGTGATGCTGCCCTGGGGCGTTCTGCTTCCGCGCCTCCCCCCGAAGGCGCTGTCTGGGGGGAGCTCGGTGTTGCTGTTTAATGGCATCGCCTCGAGGAATCGGAATACAAGGCGAAACTCCACCGTTTCGAGAACAAAGGAATGAGAAGTCTTTTGACCCTTTTTAAATGCCAAACTAGTAATCTTGTGTACTAGTAATCGTGCTGATTTTTAGCTGCCTGTTACCATATGCTGAGACCTTCCTGACTTTGGCTTGATGAAATCGGGAGAGTTACCCAGTGGAGGAGTCGCCTCAGGCTCTAGGAATGCCTCTGCCTCCCCTGCCTTTCTTGGGTTGGGCTCTGCTCCAGAAATGAGATCATCATCTTGGTGACTGCTGCGTCCTTGCAGCCCCCTGTAATGGGGAGAGGAAATCTTTTATAGCTTTCCTGTCGGTTATTTCAGTCCTTTCCCACTTCAGTGCACCGTTTTCCTTAAAAGCTGGGGGAGCTCCCTGTGCCAGTGCTGTGACTCCGGGATAAATGGTCTTTTCTGCAGGCTGCTATCTGAATACACGCAGGGTGTATTCCTAGAGCAGCCAGCGATAAGTGTTTTTATTACTAAGGTTCTCCCTGCAGAAAGGGAGCCTGAGTATAGTTTAGGAATTGTTTCTTTAGTGCGTATATTTGACCCTGGAATAAAAAAAGGCACGAACGTTGTACGGGGTAGAGAGAAACCTTTTCTATAAACTCAAGCTTCTGTAAAGATTTTACGCTGTAAAGCTTACAGCTGTTAGGAGTGCGCGCGTGTTAAAACCTGGACATGAATTGAAAACGTAAGGGATGCTTCCCCGCGAAGTAACACACAGATCTCGGGAGTCCGGAGGAAGAGGGGACAGAAGAGGCAGCTGCCCCTTGGCGGCATCCATCTCGGCACAGGCAGACGTTAGGAAATGCTGCCGCTGCCAAAGAGGCGTCTCTTTCTGCACGAGGGGTTGTGGGTGCTCTGTGTCGGTTCACGCAAACCATCTGCCCGTGTCTTTTCAGGCCTCTTGCGTAGTGTGCCCTTGGTGTGAATGGGAGGCGAGTCATGGCAGAGAAGGGGCAGGGCTTCAAACAAAAAGGCACTGTCTTCGTGTCAGGAGCTCTGTCCCTTACCCTCATGCTGTTACCAGCTCGTGGAGTGACCCTTTCTCTCCGTTGCTGTAACACAGAACAAAACCGCCATGCCTTTTCACGTGAAACGGTCCCTCGAGCGCTTCGCTCTCGCTGGCCCCTGACCTCAGACATGCCGAAGCATCCCTCAGCGCTGGCTAACTTAAATTCGCTGTCATCCCAAAAGTTAGGCAGCACGCGCCTCCGAAACGTTCGTCTGCAAAGCCCGTAGCTATGGCTGCTTACGGGGACGCGCTGGCCTTGTCTCGTTACCTCTAACCTGGCCTTTACACAAAGGGGTTTGGGTTTCTTTTGGTTTGATTGCACATTTCAGTGTCTAAGCGTAGCTCAGACCTTTTTTAACCTATGAGATTAACAACTGTGAGAGGAGATGTCTAAGCCGCTGTCTAGTTAGACATGCACCCAGGTGTCAGCTGAAGTAAAATGCTGGCATGATGTTGTCTCCCTGGCTGTGGTGATGCTGCCATAGCTCCTTCTGGGGCTGCCCCTTTGCTTTCTGCCAAAGGAAGCAAACTGGGGGAACCCAAGAACCTGGGAAAGAAAAGGTACCCGAGATCAGTTACTGGGGGATGGTGGCTGGAAGCCAGGTCTTCCTCCTTCAACATCGGAAACACAGAACGTGGGAGCGCAGATGGTGCTCCAGACTAGTCAGTAAATCCCAAGCTTCTCAGGTAACCCACTGCGGCTTAATATCGCTGTGCCAGTTCTTGTGGTTTCCAAGTTGTGAGGGCCCTTCCCTTCTTGCTGTATTGCTTAGCAGCTTTGAGTGAAACCAGCTCCTAACTGGAGGCTGGAGCGGGTTCCTGCCTAAGCATCGCTTCGTTTTTCCCTCCCAGAGTAAGCCACAACGCCCGTACTGGCCTTAGCCAGGGAGAAAACTGCTTCCAAGCATTCGGTACCCTTCCCACTTGTGATGGGCAGAGAGAGCAAGAAAGCATTGGAAAAAGTCATTTTTCCAAAACCAGAGCGTTCTGCCTATCACACAGTGCCTCCCAAGTTCGGAGGCGCGTGCTGCTGCTGTCCGAGGCCAAGGGGCTTCTGTCCCGGCAGCCCTGTCTCACGCTGTCCTGAATGTCACCGCTTACGCCACCGTAGCCGCCTGCTCGCTCAAGGAACTCCCGAGAAAGAAAACTCTGATGAAGTGACTTGTTTGCGCTGGGCTCGTGAAAGGTGGGTCGTTGGTTTGCACTGGCGTGATGTTCACCGTGATAAATGCCTTTGTCCCTTCTGTGTTTTCCTGTACGCTGTATTTCAATGAGGACTGGGTAATTCAGAGGCGTTTGCATGATGTGGCAGCCGATCTTGCTTTGCTTCAGCCTGTATTCTCCAAATTTCACAATAACACCTGGTAAATAGATAACCAGCCTCCTGGAAGAAAGCAACACCGTAGACGCGCTGTTCCTGTGATCTGAGGTTAGCGCTGAGGTTAAACCGCTGCTGACAACATAGGCTTCAGGAAAGAGAGAGAGTATTTTTGTAGAGTAACTGATAAGATGCTCACATATCTACACTGTCTTTATTCAGCAGTGTAATGTATCTAAGTGAATAGTTTCCCAATAAATACCAATTTTGATGCCTACTAACGACTACTGTGTCTTTAATTGTGAGGAGTGACTGAGAACGGGTTAAGTGCACACATCTACGGACTGGATCAAGAAGCGGCGCCTTGCGGGCTGCCATGGGTGTGCAAACGGGATGGTTAACGCGGGCAGAGACGCTCTTTCATCACAGCAGGGTGGGTAGGTTAGTACCTCGCTTGTCCGTCGGCCGGTGGATGCCAAACAACTTCCTCACCCTCCTCGTTCTTCCTGCAAGTCCCACTGCTTAGTTTTCACGTGCCTTTTTCCTATCCTCTTGCTAACGTGAGTCCAATGCCGTACTCCTAACCTGCCAGTAGCTCTCTGAAGGTAAGATATCTTCTGTTCTGTCTGTCTGAGTCGTAAGGCAAAACCAGCCCCACCTTGGGCTCTTGTAGCTGGGGAGGAGCAGAACAGCGAGCCTCTCCCTGCGCTGCCCTGTTGACGAACGCAGAAGCAAGCCAGATCGTTACGGTTACGTTAGACGCTTGATTTGAAGTTATGGTATGGATTGTTTCAAATAATTCCTCTTGCAGTGGTTTAAAACAATGCTGCTATATTACCAGGATTCATTAAAAGCTACAGGCTGACCTTCAGTCTTTGAAACGTGTGTGTTATTTTAGCAGATTGTAGGGCGTCCCTGCGTATTTTACGTGCCCGAGTGTAGTTCCACATATCCGTGGGACGGCTAACAGAAAGAGAGGCTACGCCAAGCCACGTATCTGCTTGGAGGGCAGTCAATAAGCAACGGTGCGGAATGAAATGACAAAAATTGTCTGTTTGCTGGAGCCTCACTCCAGGCAGCAGTGTTACAAAGCGAAAACCTCTCTGATGGTGGTCGTCGTCACGGGTGGCAGAGGAAGCCTTGTGGAACGGTGCTGAGAGAGTGCCGGGCGTGCCCGTCCGTCTGTCGGACATCTTCCATCTCTTTCTGAGAACTGGTACTTGTGGCGTCCCCGAGCTGCGAGGCCGCGGCGAGTTGTGCGTCAGTTTGTGTGTGTCGTAAAGACCTTCCCTGGCATTTTTATTTTCTTTTATTTGCCCTCCCTCTCTTTCCCATTTTCCATGTGTGATACTGGTTTAAATCTGAACGGCATGACCTTTCTTGTGTAATAAGTACATTTCATTCTTATTTATGACTAAGGAGACGGAGCTGGTTGAGTAATACTCTCCTCTTGCATTTTTAGGTCTGCGGAGGGATCCGGCCCTATTCCCAGTTGTAGCTCTTGAACTCTGTAAAGGACCTGGCAGTGACGGACTTGCCTTGTACAGGGGTCAGTCTGAGATGCTGGAGGTGAAAACACAGCACAACTCGGAGTCAGACTACTTCACGAGAGATGGTCCTTCAAGCAACAGCTCCTTCTACAGCAGCGAAGGAGAGGGGACAGACCATGAAGGTGATATCTTGGATTGCAGCGGGTCCAGACCTTTACTGATGGATTCGGAAGAGGAGGAGGAGACCTGCAAGTTGTGCGCAGCGTTCCTGCAGTCTGCCCCCAGGGAAGGACGTGAGGCCTCCAAAGAAGGTCCCCACTCCCAGTCTTCCCAGACTAGAGCAGGGGAGATGCTCTTCCCTGCCTTCCAGTCGCACACCGGGGAGGTTTTTAACGAACCAGATGTTTTTGCCACGGCTCCTTTCCGAAGCTCGAGAAAAGTGCCTGATGAGGTGGATGTCTTTACCAAAGCTCCTTTTATCTGCAAGGGCAATGTGGCTCTTAGACATCCAGAAGAAGCTGATGTATTTCTGAGAGCCCCTTTCACTAAAAAGAAAAGCATGGAAGAGTTGACTTCCCATAGTATGCCTAAGGAACCGTTCGCACCACCCGTTTTCCTGAGTCAAGGAGGCGATGTCCAACACAGAGCGAACGCGATGTTCCCAAGCCTGGATTCGGCAATGCGCGGCTCCGCGGCCTCGGTGAGATCTCAGTATCCCTCTGCCGGGTTTACCCAGCCAAGCAATCTTCATCCCTCTGCCGTAAGAGCCGTGGAGACGCAGGAAACCATCCCTTCCAAAGGCGTGCTGCAGGAGCAGGCTGGCGTGCCCAGCGAGAGAGGCCAAGGAGGGCACGCGCTGCCGCAGGAAGCCGTGCCGGGCTCCGCGGTTAACAAGCCTTTCCGTCCGCAGTCCTTGTCGAAATACTCCCGTCACTATAGTCCCGAAGATGGGCAGGGTCTCGAAGTCAAGCCCATAGCTGCTTACAAGGTGGTTTCTCAGACCAACAGACAGGCGATAGCAGGATCTGTCTCTGTTGCCCCTCTCTCTTCCAGGACTACAGAGCTGCCCGGCGGGGATCCCTTTGCTTCGGCACCCTTTCCTTCCAAAGCGGGAAAGCAAAAGCCTTAATCTGCTGTGAGCTGGGACGCGTGCTTCCCGTAGGACCACCTCTCACAGGACCTTGAACCTCTTAGCTGAAATGAATGAGATAGCAATATATATATATATAAAAAAATAATTATTATTTTTTGGTCAGAACTCTATTTGCAGTGATATATAGTTGAACCATTTTAAGTTATGTTAGTTAGTCCGAACGCCTGGCTCTCAGGATCTTCATATCCTTTTCAGTTGCTTCTTGCCTTCCTCCTCTCACTGTCTTCCCCCCCGTTTATTTTTTAGATGCTTTTCCAAACCAGTGATATTCCGTATTTTCTGGTCCTGGCTGGGGAAATGCGCTATAAGACAAATGAAAAGGTTTATTAATTACAGAGCAAGTCAAGCGGGACTTGCTAGTGCTCTGGAAAGGAAGCGATTTCCCAGGTTAAAGGCTTATTGCTACTTCGTTCCCATCAGTGGCGACCCGTGGCAGAGAGCAAGGCTGTACGTTCCTGCTGCTTGGCAGCGATGGCACACCTGGCAGCCGCGGCTCCGGAGCGACGCTGTCCTGCGCGTTCGTGGGTTACGCGCGCACCAAGCGAGAGCCGCGCAGGCGATGCCTGGTGCCGGGTTTGCGCAGCACCGTGGTGTCGCGCGCGTAAGCGGCGTTTCTTTGCTTGCTGCGGCGTCGCGTGTGGAAGCGCTTCCGCCCGGGTCCCGTGCCGGAGCCCGGAGGAGGCCGTGGGAGGACCCACAGTGCCTTCGGTCGCTCGGCTTGCAGACTCTCAGACGCACGGACTTCAGCAAAGCAATCTGTCGGGCTGGTACTATTGCTGTTGTTTGGAAAATCGAAGGATTGGGCAAAGCGTTCAGTTCCCCGTGTGTATTTCCCGTTGGTTTATGCCAAAGGGTCGGACCCAGAAATTTGCTGATGGTGTTGTGAAGGAGAGAGCCGCGCATTTTGACAGTATTAAAAATAAGCCTTATGGAAAAGTTTATTATGCAAACAACTCGATAGACGTCCTGATCTACATACCTCATTCGGTGTAACAGCAGTCGCTGCAATCCGGTTAGAGTGATTTATGCGAGCAGACAACGGGACTCTGTATTTGTAAATTCTGCCTTTTGTTTTCCTGTTGATTAAGGATGAACCTAAACAAAATCCATTCACACTCCTTTGGTAACGGTTGCTCTGCTTCCAAAATACTGTGCTTTCTACCGTATTCCCAAAGAGAAAGACAACTTCTCGTTGCTTGTTCAGTCGCTGACGTAGTGAATCCTAAGGTAGTGCTTGGAGGAAAAGTCACCTCAGCTGGCAGCTGGGCAGAAACAAAGCAGCCTTTGCTCCCCTCTCTTTTGCCTAATATAAGACAGGGGTAAGAGTGAAACCTCCCATCTTTATTTTTTTAAAATGCCTGGTTGCATAAGTTGTCTTGGATCTGCTCTTTCTGGCCCACAAAGGCTACTTGTAAGCGTGGACTGGCTTTCAAAATCCTCAGTTACAGGGACTCTGGGTTCCCAGTCACTGATGAATCTTTGTGGCGCAGTAATCCTTCCTCCTTGGTGCTGGTGCTGCAGAATGTCTCCCAAGAAAAAAATTCGGTGGTTTTATTTTTAAGGACTTGACCTCTGTGGAAAAAATCCCCGTTGACTCCAGTAGCATCTGGCCAAGTCTCTTGAAAGCCTTGCGGCGGCCATTTCCCACGGGAGTTTGTGCATTATCGTGTGAGCCGGAGCCTTGTGCTGAGGGTCAAGGACGTATTTTGCCTTTGGGGGTCTCCCACAAGTGGCTCTGAGGTCTTTGGGCGTTTGCAGGGGAATTCTTGGAGCAATGGGTAGGTTGCTGAGATCAGGACCAGGTTCCCGCCCTGCCGGCTTTCTGATGTCTTTGTACTCGGAGAGGAAGCACTGCGATCAGCCGCAGCTCCTCCTAGCTCGCTGCAGTCGCACCCGGAGGGCTCCTGCAGCCGAAAATAGACTTCAGTATAGTTTTGCGGGAAAAAAACCTGACACCCCCTCCAGTACATACCTTTGTCCGCTGTCCAAATAAGAAGCGTTAAAGGAATGCAACAGGCATGTTAAAGATGCGCGTGACGGCTGCTTGAGCAAAGCAGAGCATTGCACAGTCCGGGGCTGACTCGCTGCTGACTTTTAAGCCCAGCAGCGTAAGGGGAGGACGGATGGAAAACCCTGAATGCCAGGAGCTGACTAGCGAAGCATCTGCAGACAGGAGTTACCGGCTGCTCCGTGTTTCCTTCCCCCTCCCCGAACTCAGCTCCCCTCCAAAATATCTCCAGTTGCAAAAGATGAGCCGAGTGTTCTGCTGGACGAGCTCGGCGCGGGGATTGCCTGGGGGGGAGAAGCTCGGGCTGAGGTCTTAAAGCCCTGGGGTGGGGAGGGAGGATACGTGAAAGCAGGGAGGCTGCCTTGGCTTGCACAGCCCCGTTACTGGCAAGTCGTGGCTTGCACAGCCCCGTTGCTGGCAAGTCGTGGCTTGCTGAGCCCGGGTCAGGTCGTGTCGTGGGGAGCTGGGAGCCTTCTGCCCCGCTCTGCTGCGCTCGGAGCGAAGTAATAGTGGTGCATGCTGGTGGTTTAGGGTTTTTGCCGTCCTCCATCACCACCTCTTGAAAACAGAAGTACTGTAAAGAAATGTCTGGGTTTCCCTTGAGATGTTTCTTCAGCAGAGCTGAGGCTGTTGTTTATTGTGTGTTGTTGTCGTTGAATTTTCTGTTTAAATATATACCCGAAAGGCGGTGGTTGTTTTTGTTTTAAATATACACCCCCCCAAGTCGGTTGTTGCTGGATTGGATCAGGGAGAGCTGCCGAGAATGCCTGCGACAGCCAACTGTGAATTCGAGGGATACCAGGGAGGCTGAGCGCGAGGGCCCAGGTGTGTTTCGGCACGTAACCTGTGTCGCGGCCCTGCGTGCAGCCAGGAGGCTGAGTTCGGCCTCGGGCTGTTAGATTCGCCCGGGAAGCTGCTGGAAGGGAGGTCAGGCCTTGGCGGTGCAGGGATGAATCTGTGGAACAGGGAGATGCTTCGCTGGAGCAAGCAGGTACCGCGTGTAAATAAGATGTGCGTTCAAGGGATTACCTCTGCTAACTGGATTCAGGTTCTCCTTCCTTTCCTTCATTTTTACTTGAAAAATTGCTTTTGGATAATTCTGTGAAACTTCTCCCAATGCCACGTCCAGGTCTCACTTAGCGGGTGCTGGAGAAGCGTTAGCCCCTTCCCCTTCGTGCTCGGACCGGAGCCCCTGGCCTCTCGCGCGTGTGTCGGCGTCGGCGAGGCGGAGGTGAGCTGCGCGTGGTTCAGACCTTGCTCTCCTGCACTGCCAGCCAGGGGGAAAGGGAAAACGCACCCAGGCACAGCAAGGTGCGCGGGCTTGTTTCCAGCCCTGATTCAGGCCGGGTCGGGCTGAATTTCCAGCTAGCGTTTTGGCAGCTTTTATGTTCTTCAAGCACTTTACACAAAAGAGCAAGGTACCTGTGCCCCAGAAGCTACTGATCCTGCCAGCATACATCCAGCGCTTAAACGGTTTGAAATCTCTTCCTGGGGGGTGGAGGCAGCGTGTTTGTATCTCTGCATCTGACCTCTAAACTGATGGGGCTTCTGGTGATAGTCAGAAAACTGAATTTCGATGCCTGTTAGTCTGATATCCTTCTCATTTCCAGCATTCCTCCTAGTCCTGCACTGCCAGTACTGCAGCTTCAGCGTGATGAATTGTAAGTGGAAATTTCATTTCCATAGTCTCTGAAGCTTACTGTTTTTAATTATTGTGGAAGAATAATGCTAATTGTTTTCTTTGCCACACAAACCGTGATCGTAATGAAATAAGACCGGTATGGCCTCAATGCAACATTCTGAAGTCAGTTTTCTGAACAGAACCACTGGTTTCATCTTTTTTTAAAGCTGTAGTAAATTCTGTTAACTGCCCTGGGTCCTCATGCGCGGCCGGAGGGCCGCAGTTATCGCTGCAGTCCTGCGACAATCTTAGATTTGTGCTGGGAAAGGGGCTGGTTCTTACCCATAGCCAACTTCAGCTTGAATGCACTTAAAGTCTCTCTTCAAAGTGATTAATCAGAGTTTCTGCATGCAAAAACAAAAAAAAAGGAAAAAAAAAAAGGCAGTTGGCTTGGCTCCCCGTGCCTCACTGCCGTGACGTTTGTGCGGCGCGTTTGACGGGACCAGCCGCCGTGGCGTGAACCTGCACTTTCCGCAGCCTGCTGCAGTATTTTCGGGACGTTCCCCGTGTCTCCCCTCCCTGCCAGCCAGCTCAGTACTAGTCATACGCGGTGTTAAGTTTACAGTCTTAGTCTCTTGAAGCCAGTGCGCGCTCAGTCTGTAATGCGCACTCAGTCTGTAACGCACACTATGCATGGAGCACATAGGCGATACTAAGCTCGTAACAGCAAACCCCCGTAAGCAATCATGACACGCAGCGCCTGAAGCATGTCTTCAGTGGGACTTAAGCAAGCCTGAGCGAGATCTCTGTAATTCCTGAACTCTCAGTCACTCCAAAGTGGTAATCGGTTACTTTAACTCAGCTTCCACCAAAGACTCTTGTGTTGGGGAGTTAAATTTTTGGGGTTTGTGGTTTTTTTTTTTTTTCCTCGTGGTGTTAAATCAAGGCCTTTCAGTACACCAAAAGACTCCAAAGCATTTTTACAGTAGTATCTTGACAGTGAAATCTTGCTCCAGTTCTGAAACACATTCCTGAAACCTAATCAGCTGTGTTTAGTGTTTCTTAAAATAAGCCACGGCCTGTAGCTTCCACTGTAGGTAGGGTAAGTACCGTCACACACAGCTAGAAGTACTCCCCTGTGAAGTCAGAGGGATAATGGTGACCCACCGTTCCCGGATCCCTCCCCTCCGGAGGGAGAAGTAATTGCTCGCAGGGCCGGGAGGGCAGGGCGCTTGCTCCGACGTAGGACGCAGCGGGTAGAGCATCGCTGCCGCCGAGCCGGCAGGGAAGGGAACTCCTCGCCGCGTGGAGCAGGCAGCCGGAGCTGGGAGCGTCCGTGGTCTCCGCTAACTGTGACAAACGACCGCGACTCCTGTCCCAAGGGCAGCGCTTTGTCCGCGCCGCGCTGTTATTAAGGTAATCCTTAGCGGTCTTGGAAGCACCTCTGACTTGCAGATTTGATGGAGTCAAGCTTTGCACTCTGGGTGTGATCGTCTGTGTTTCTGGTAATCATTATGAAGAAATATTTGAGTTGTAAACTTATGTACATTTTATTAAAACCGTATCTGATTACAATACATCTTCTCTGCTGTGCATTCCTTCTCCCCTCCCCATGCAAAATATTTTTGCTGGATAAAAAAACCCTGTTTTTTAATGAATTCTGCCTTACTAAGGTACTGAACTCTATCCCTGCTGTTGTACCTGGCAGTTGTAAAGTCAAACTGGTCGTATTGGTGTAAGCGGAGGCTTTAAACAGCGGACGGTCCGGTTTACTGGGGAGAAACCTTCGCGTCTAGGGCAACGCTACAAGACAGCGCAGCGCTGTCGAGCCCTCCCTGCAGGCGCAGGAGCTGCTGCAAGGGAGGGGTGCAGAACCACCCCATCCCCGAAGAGGATCGGCCGCGTGCCAGCCGCACGCTCCCTGGCCGCCCGCGCCACGCCGTGCCGTGCCGCGCGCGCGTGGGGGGGCCGGGGCGTCCAAGAATAGGTTTTGGCAAAGCCCGGGGAAAACGTGCTTTGGGAGCGCGGCTGCGCGCCACGGTACAGGGAATCCAGCCAGCAAGGGCCGAAAGGAAGGGCTGAAAGTTTGTTTAAAGAGCTTCGCTGGATCTGGTGTTGTATTAGTTAATTGTAAGAGAATAAGCAGCTCAGGTTGGCCGAACGTAAGTGACTTTCTGGTCCAGAAGTGGCAGGACTGGAATCGTACTAAGGGGGGAGGGAGAAGGCGGCCGTGGCCCAGACACAAACTGGAGCCTCTTCATCTTGCTGGAATTGCAAACGCATCCCCTTTGTCCCCACGGAGCCCCTTCCTCCCCTCCTTCCTTCGGCAGCAGCCCCGGGCGGCGGCAGCGGCTGCCGTCTGCAAAACCAGGAGCTTCCACCTCAAATACGTTGTGATCAAAGCAAACACGTTGCCACTGACTTTCTCTGCAGCCCCATCCCTGGACGGTTAGGCGGAGCGGGCTACGCGTGCCATTTCTTCCTTGCTGGTGAGACTTGCGGGGGGGAGAGGCTTTCTGTGTTTTACTGGGGTCGGCGGCCGGGCGGGGCCTGCTGCGCGCTGTGAGCCGCCCGGAGGGTGCGACGGCGCCGCCAGCGGCTGGGACGGACAGCGGGGCCTCCTCGCCCCGGAAGGCGCTGCAACGGTAAGAAGAGAAGTGTTACCCTTGGGGGTGGTGCTGTGGTTTGGGGGGGGGGGGGGGTATTTCTATATTTGTATCTTTAGCAAACATGCTGACTGCAGGGAAGGGCCCGGGAACGGGGGGAAAGCAGCGCGGTGCTGCAGCCCGGCCCGCTGCAGGCGGCGCGCGCCCTTCCCGCCAGGGGCCGCCGCGCGCCCTTCCCGCCAGGGGCCGCCGCGCTTCAGCCCGGCGGGAACGGGGCGGGGCGGCCCTGAGGAGCGCCAAGATGGCGGCTGCGCGGTGGCTCGGCGCGGCTGCGGGGCTGGGCGGCCGGTAGGTGACGGCGGGGCTGCCCCGGCCCGGAGGAGGGAGCCCGGATTCCTTCCCGGAGGGATCCCCTCTCGCCCCTTTCCCCGCGCGGCTGGGGGGCGGCCGCGTCGCAGCGAGCGGCACCGCGACCTCCCGGGCCGCGCCGGGCTCCCCTCGCTCTTCCCCTTTGCTTCCCCGCTGCGGCAGGGCGGACGAGAGTGAAGTTATGTCTTCCTTCTCCTCGTTACGGACGGGCGGCGAGAGGCTGTTTCTTCCCCCAGCCCCGTTACGACAGGGAGGCATTAATTCCCCCCGACACGCAGGGGCTGAGGGCCTTCACCCCCCTGCGCACGTAGGTGTGAGTAACGAGGGGGCATTCCCCCCCCCCCCCCCCCCCCGTGTGCACGGGACGGTGCAGCAGGGAGTGATCCCCCGTACGTGTGCGCAGGGTGCTGCAGTGAGGGGGCATTCCCCCCCCGTGTGCTCAGGACCGTGCAACGAGGGGTAGTTGCCCCCACGCCTGTGCGCAGGGTCGTGCGACGGGGTGCAGTTAACTCCCCCACACGTGTATGCTTCGGGCCGAGCAAGAAGGGGACATTCCCCCCCTCCATCGCTGCTAAAGACTGTGCAATAAGGGGAAGTTCACGTGGTGATGGGCAAGCCTCCTGCCCCGTGCTGGGGGCTGTAAAGTGGACTATAATGTTTATTCCCCAAAGCTAAAGGGAGAAAGGAGAACTTTTCTCTTGGTGGACCTTCCTCACACATCCCGTTGTGGTCTCTGTACCTGCTATCAAGACCACAGAAGTAAGCACATAACACGATTTAGATGTTCCTGTCTCACTCGCAGCAGGGAGCTCCGTTTCAGGAGACAGAGCTTTTCTCCTGTTCCCGTGTTTGAGGAATCTGGGCCTAGGTGTAGTGCTTCTGATTTACGACCCCCTGAGAGAATCAACCTCCTCTTCGTAACAGCCCCTTTGGTAATTAGTTTAGTTGACCTGCTTTCCCCCCTTTGTACCCGGTAAGGAGGAGAGAAACCAGATAATAATCCTCTCTGTAGTGCTGTCTGTGACACGAGGTGGGTTTTGGTTACATTTGTTGATTTTCACTTTGCTCTGAAATACCTGGATGCTGTTGGCTGTGCATACAGTTACGGAAATCAGATGTGCAAGTATTTACGCTTTCCAAAGTTAGGCCTGTTACTCCATCGCTCTGCCTTGTTTTTTCTCTTAATGTTTTTTTTCTTTTTTCCTCTCTGCTCTCCCCCCTCTTAACTTCATCTGAGCAGATCGCACCACCCCTGTTGTGACTGCTAGTGCAAATTATGTGGCCAGCATGGAGCAGAGCCTCTTTTAACTGGTCTGGTTTAATTCTGGAACAATACTTGTATTGGCATATACTGAATTTCTTTATTCCCCAAAGAGAAAGAAATCCATAGAGGTGGACAGGGGTGAGGTATTGCTTGGTATGCGTAGCTAATAGAGTCTTTGTCTTTTATCCAAATGTTGTGCTGCTATTTTTTTCTTATGAGAATTGTTTGTGTAAGACAAGCTATTGCATTAACTTTTTAGCCTGACTTGTATCTTCCACGAGTCATGTAGGAGAGCCTTATATTTGACCAGCTAAACCCACCAAGTACAGGAGTAAATTCTGGCCTTCAGGCCAGTCTCAGGTGCTTGGGGTTGGACTCATCTCAGCTGTCTGTAATCTTCTGAAAATTAGGTACTTAAGTCCAATCCAGATTTCCAGGTGCTAGCTGCTCTCAAAAGCAAGAAAAAAGGCTCCCCTGGGGTGATTTATTCTCTTCTTTTACAGCTGAATAAGGGGATTTGCCTGCCTTTAGTGACTGTGAAGGTGTCTAGAGGTGGCTAAAATGGGAGAGTTATGTCTATTTTGTTATGAAATGAGAGAGAGGGAGCACTGAAAAGGGGAAAAAGCAAGGGAGGTTTTGTGACGTAGCCTGCGAGCTTGCCGCATTGCCTGAGAGGTGTAAGGCAGGTGAGTGTCTTGCTGAGTTCTGGGGTTGCTAGAAGCATGTGAAATACTCTTTCTGTGCGGGAGTGTAAACTTGTAATTTGGAAATTGTTAGTAAAACTATTTTTTTCTCTAGGTTCTGTTGTACGATGTTAAAAGATCATAATTTGACAACTCAACACTCTTTCCACCAACTTGTGCAAAAGAAACCATTTCTTCTATCTGCAGTATGGCACAATGCAGGTAAATACAGTTAAAAAGTAATAGAGAGCATTGTGAGTTTTTCTCTCTTGTGGTAATAATGAAAGCCTACTGTTCTTTCTAAAATCTGAGTGCGATAAAATTTCCCAGGTGTTCTTTAATGAAGGGCTAGTACAGTTGGATATTTGGAGCTTGGGGAGATGATGCGGATGGCTCACAATGCCATTCAGCTGCCAAGACTTACAGGGGGCTTTGTTGGTGCAAAATATTGTTTGGGCTCTGGTGCATTTCTTAATTTAATTTCTGTGTTGGTGTAAATGTGTCCCTTACGAAAGACTTTGTGTTGCCTTCTGTTCTGCTTCAGCTGCTGAGCTCTGCCAGATAAAGTTGCTGGCTGTCCACGTAGAACCGAGCAAGGATGAAAGCGAAGCCTTTCATTCTTAGAGCTGCAATATTTTCTTTTTTTAATTTTCCCCCTCTTGAACATGCATTCAGGTATGGTGCATTGACAGCATTCTCCATTAATATTATCTGCAACTTGGTATTACCCTGAAAAAGCAATATATAAGATTGAGTTTGTTGTACCGCCCTTTTTTTTTTTTTTTGGTAGGCTGCAATGCTCAGAAAAGAAAAAAAAAAAGTAAAAAATCTGTGAAACTTGCACTGCAGAAAAACATTGTGCTCTTGCACCTGCTGGAGGGATTTAGCAACTGCTCTCCAATGCTGTAGTAGAAAGAGCCTAAGATAAAAAAATTCTGCAGGTGCTGTTGCATGGAATTAGTCACAAATGGCAATCTTATTTAAATGAGTTTGCTCAGGCAGAAGTTTCTTTTCGATTTTGATTTCAGAGAAGTCCAGTCTTGCCTGGTCCAGCGCTATTTTTTCTATTTCAGTTCTAATCAACAGGCAGACTCTGATGAGTAGACTTAGTATTTTACCCGCTTCTGCAAGCGTCCTACTAAAGTCGGCCTCTATTTGGTATCTTCCTCTTACCTTGAGCAGATGGCAGAACAGAACAATAGCAGGTTTACACAGCGTTCCATGGAGGGTTGAAAGAAACGATATAGATGTTTGATGTAAATACAGCCAGTTACCAACTACTGAATAATAAATTCCAAATGCATTATTCACAGCTGTGCAAAGAACTCTCCAGGTTGATTAATGATTGAAAAACCTGGTCTTAGGAAGGCAGGTCTTCAACTGCAGAAGACACTTTTAAAATACAGCGGCTGCCTGCATGGACACCTTTTCTGTGTTTTAGGGTGTCGGAGATGCTAGGTGAACAGTGTGTGATAGCTGTTAGTGACCCACTGCTTTCAAAAAACGGGCAGGGTGTACTCCATTTACGCCATCCAGATCTCCTCTTGGTTATTCGTAAGCTGCGCTGTTACTCTGGATGTGATTTTGGGTGCCAGCTGGATCTGGAAGATCCATCCCCATGGATAAAGCTGACGAGTTGCTTGCTCTATTAGGATTATTCTTTTCATGTTAAAACTAAGTACTTCTGCGCTAAGCGTTTTTTCCTTTTAAAGAAAAAGAAAAAATGTAGTGTGTGCGTACTTTGCCATTGTGTATGTTCAAGTCAAATGGGTTGTTACCATGACAGACACAGGCAGTAACAATTTGGCAATTTATAAATAGCGTGATTTGTCATCTAATACTAGGGAGTCATGGGCAAAATGGCAGTTTACGAAAACGTCAGCTCTTTTTGCTGCTTTAAATCCCTCTATTGCATATTTTTTGAAGTTATGTGAGCTTGTTTCTCAATCATAATTTATTTGCAAATATTAGTTCCTAAAGATTTTTGGGTTTGAAATGCATTTTTTCTTTCCTGAATGTTCGTATATCATTGTGTTATTTGATGTGGAGGGAGAGTTAGAAAGAAGGAGTGCTAGAAAGAGCATTAGAACACGGGAAACTGTCCCTAACTGATGTTCAGCTTCAGTGGGACATCAGGCATATGCTGTGTGGACATGTCTACAAGAAAATATGCTATTAAATGTACACCATTAAATATAGAGAGTTACATTTTAGTCAAGATCAGCTTTTTTTTACATCCTTCTAGTGAAAGAAAAAGACCTACGCTGCAAAAGGAACTTCAGTAAAAATTTATCTTTTAAACATCTTTACCAGTGAACTGTAAATAATTTTATTGTGAATTGTTTGGTCAGTTCAGCTTCTGGAGGATAAGTGATAGCTTACAGTAATTTTTCACTCAGTGGAAAAGGTTATAAGCAGGGTGTGGTTCACTGTAGCTGTTGTTATGCTTGTCTTTCTTATAGTGCTGAAGAATGAAACAAAAACCAAACCCCATAAATCACGTGTATCTTGAAGAGAGAGTTAATAAAAGGGAGTATGCTTTGGACAGGAGGTGGTAATGCTGGCAGAGGGACTTCACAGCATTTGAGGATCATAAACTAAAAAAAACCTAAACACAACAGAGAAATGAAGGTTGCATCTCTTGGCCTTCAGTAGAAAGCGAGGATGGTACTGGCCTCGTGCAGTTCAATGCTGTTTCAGTAGGATGCTTTTTAGTAAATAAAAGCTAGCAAAAGAAGCAAAGACAAGGTTCCGTTTATCACCTTGGTGCCTGTGAGATAACGTGCTTGTGTTCATCAGTCTTCGTGTCAGTCTGGAGCCTTTCATGAACCCACTGCATCGTGCTTTGAAAGCAGCATCGCTGCACAGGCTGCTGTTGGCTGTAGCACCGGGGTCACCCTGGGCTTGGCTTGCTAAGTTATTAGGATCCTTGACTTTCATTTAAACTACTTGGGTTTGATTACAGTATTTTTCTTCTTTTTGTTTTTTTAATTTCCAGTAAGAGGCATGTTTATTCAAACTCAGGACACACCAAATCCAAATAGCTTGAAGTTTATTCCAGGGAAGGAAGTGCTGGAGTCAAGGACTATGGAGTTTTCCACACCAGCTGCAGCATTTTGCTCACCTTTAGCAAGGTATTATTAAACACATCATAATCTGTTTGGGGGACCGTATGGGCTGCGTGTCTACAACTGATGTTTTTAAGCACGGCTTCTCATCATTCTGCTCCTCCTTATACTTGGGAGCAGCTTGGTTGGATTTACGTTTTTAATGCTGCTTTGTTTGTGCATAAAATTAAAGCTGGGAAGATTGTCGTTACTGAAGTAGTTTTCTGTGTGTCTGTACTCCCCACGGCTGTATCGTAGCAGATTGCATCAGGGTCTGGTTTATGCAACTGGATTGAGTGGTATTATCAATCAGTGTTCTTGAACAGTTGCTGCATCACTTGTGAGGCCTCTGGCCCTGATTTCACAAAATCATTCCCATCAGAGCACTCTTAGTTCAAGTAGTTACTTGGAAATCATGCAACTTTCCAGAATTGGGAAATAGATAGCATAAGGAAGTAAATAGTCCCCAGATACAACAAATTACATGTAGTAGCTTGCTTGTTTTGGGACACGTTGGTTTGAACCTGAACTTAGAAGGCAATGGATTTTTCCTTCACAAAAGGTTTATAATGTTGCAGTCAAAGGAAAGCCAGTTTTGGCCCACACTTTCAGGCTGGATCTGTAACAGGTCTTGGGAATTGCAGCTGTCAATACCAAAATGCATAATCTGGAGTAAGAATCGCTGAGCAGATAATCGATTCGTATCATCTTGGTATAGAAGGGGTTTCTGTACGGCTTCCCACCATCGCAAGCCTCTCTAGGAATCTTTGGAAGCATCCGTTTTTGCATGTTTGTCATTGCTTTCACATTAGCCTCTGAAAAGAAACTTTATCTGTTACGTGGGTGGAAGGGCTTCGATTTGAGGGCGAGATCCAGAAATGCTGCAAATGGTTACCTCTGGAGATCCCAGTTGAAGTCATCTTTGTGTATGTTGGAAGAATTATATGCAAAAGTAGAAGCTGTTTCATGTGACAGTCTCTCCAGGAACTGTAGGGTTATCAAACGTGCAGATCTGACATTTCCACAGGTCTCTTGCAGAGTTGTTTGGCAGCAAACAGGATCTTTACAAGGAAAACTCTGTGACTTAAAGTAATAAATACAACGTGAAAGGTTTTTGAGGACATCAAAACATGTTAGTGGAACACTGAAGCTGTAGGATCTGATTATGCCAAAGTGCATCAGGTTGCAGGATGCAATCGACTGTCAGAAGGTGGCTTTTTGTTGTCATGTATCTGCAAATAGATGTTTTCATCAAAGAAGAAATATGTGCTAGAATGTGTACCCTGACAAAAGAGCTTGATTATGTGTATTGTGCAGCTTAATGGAAAAAAAAAAAATTGTCTACTACATATCGTTAAACCCCAGATTATGGTTTTTGTAAATGGAATACTCATTTATTTTAAAAGGGAACATTAACTTTCCAAAGAAGTAATAAAAGCTTCCTGAAGGGGAGAGAGGGGGAACAATTATTTAATTGATCTAGGATTGTTTGGTGCACTTGCATGATTTCATTATTTAAGTAACCTAAAAATCCAGTTGGTTTAGTGGTGTAAAAGCCCCGTACGCATACAACTTTTCATGTGTGGAAATTCTTTCAAATGGGTATTGTGAAATCTCTTTTGTCATTTTTCATCACACATACCTTTGTGATAACGTTTCCAATTCCTTCGTTCATTGCATTTGTGATGTTTTCCAGTCCTTCAGGAGAATATATTTTCTTTTCTTTTCTTCCCTCCGACCCTGTAATTACAAAAACACTCTTACAGCCTTATGCTTTATTTAACTCCGGGTGCTTCCTACTTTTAATGATTTTTTTTTTTTTTTTAGTTTTTTTTTTTCCTCCTCAGGAGTAGCATCATTTATTTATTCTGTAGATGAATTTGTTGGGTTTTATTTAACCATTTGTGGAAATTGGTCTTTACATTCTCATTCTGTGTTTTATACTTAAAATGTTGTACAAAATGTGCTCTTTACTATCATCGAAGTTCTTGTGTTGCTTTGGATCTGTGCTAATTTACCACCTGGTTGTTGGGTGCTGTATGGGGCCATCTCAAGCAATTTAGTATGAATCTTAAGCCTTTACTAAATCTTCAAATTTTTCATGTGCCATACAAATGACTAGCAATATTGAAGATTGTCACAAAGGGAGTTGGTGTGCTAAAGCCTTTCGGGCTGCTTGGCACTAATCCTTTTATTTCATGGCAACAGAATTGAAGGCAGTTTTTACTGAGCTCAACTACTTTACATAACTTGCTTTAATCTCAGGAACGTTCCTTGTATTTGCACTAGTCCTACCTAAAATAACAGGCACCTACTGGTTTTGATGCTGATCAAATATGGTTTTGTATACAGAATATAATTTTGCTTTCAAAGAAGAACTGGAGAGAGAGAAACTCTTTCACACATCTTGTGGAAAAGTCCTGTAAGATGTGTTTGGTTTTACTGCGTACACTGCTTCACAGCAGGATATCCTGGCTCTTACTAAGCTGTAGGTGAAGTAACTGTGAGTTTCTCATAATGGTTCTGGTTTTAGTGCTTATTTTTGTCTAGAAATGTATTCTAGAACTTTTTTTCTGTGACAGCTTAAATAAATCTTTAGGAGTTTGCTTGAAATGTGCTTGAAATGCATTTTTGGTTTGTGTTTTTTTTTTTTTTTTAACAGACAGTTATTCAAAATTGAAGGAGTTAAAAGTATTTTCTTTGGACCGGACTTCATTACAATCACCAAGGTAAGCAGAACAGAGATTCAAGTATGCTAAAAGATGAGCTGAGATTCAGCTATCTAATAGATGGCCATCGGGAAGATCCAGTCAGAGTCTTGGATGTGCATAGTGAAAGTACCAGAGGCAGTGGTCACAAGCAGCATAAAGGGAATTGCCTTTAATATAAATGAAAAAAAAAAAATCACAATGCGTGGGTAGGCAATGGAATAGGTTGCCCAGAGAAGCTGTAGATTCTTTGATCTTGGAAATGGTCAGTGTTGGACTGGACGAGGCCCTGTGCAATGTGGTCAGCTTGGAAGTTGGCTCTGCTTTGAACAGGAATTGGGACTAGATGACCTCCAGGGAACGCTTCCAAGTGGGATGGATGGAATCACTGGGATGCAGTACATTGCAGGTGGTGCTGTGTTTACCCAGGGTGCGGAGCTCGTGTCAGCAGAGATAAGGTGTTGCGTAGGAGCCGTGCAGTTTGCTCTTACTGTGTGAAGAGTACAGGGCAATTCAGTGGATGATAATTTGGCTCAAAATTAATTAGAACCAAACAAGCTCGAGTCTTTGAAACAGTTTGGTGAAAATATATGTCAAATAATGTGTTTAGGAGACTCTGTTTTTTGCCTCTTTTTAGCTAATGTTTTAATAGCACTCAGCTTGCAAACAAGGAAGTTTTTCTGTTGGCTATTATAAATTGAGTCTTACTGAACTTTTCTGGTAAAGCTGGACTTGACAAAACTATGAAATCAAATCCATGCATCAAATGTGAGAGCCCACTGTAATATTTTCAATGTAAGAAGAATCTCTGCGTAGCTTATGCTTGGGAGGCAGATACACTGGTTTTATGCATTATTTTTTTTCTTCTGATTCTCACAGGAGAGCGAAGATCTGGATTGGAACTTGCTGAAACCAGATATTTATGCAACTATAATGGATTTCTTTGCCTCTGGCTTACCTGTAGTTACTGAAGAGGCACCTAGGACCGATACAGGTAAATCAAACTCGTCAAAAGAAGTCAGTATCTGCCTTTGGGTTTAGTTTTTGTGACATCCAGAAGAGCCTCCACTTGTCTCTCAGAAAAGCCTGCAAGAGAATTTAAAGTGAAAACTGCTAAAATTAACACAGGAGAGAATTTGCAGAACGCGTGTGTTCTGGTGGAAGCAATGCTGCGCTGTCTGCAGGAGTTGCTTACCCGTGAATATGAAGCCTGGTTCTCATCTGCTGTAGCACGAGGAGTGTATCTTCGCAGGCGCTATGCTGAGCTGTGTGTTTTGGCAGTATGGATCGTGTTCTGTTGTGCTTTGTGCGCGTGAAATATTTTTGCGAGTACTGAGGCTGTGTTTAGAAAGCTATTGAGTGTTCCCGCCTATCCTTTTTGTATGGGCACCTGCAAAGGGTTTTATTTCCCTCCTTAGATCAAAAAGGAGTGCCCAGGCTTAATGTCCGTGTCTTAATGACAGGTTTATGGTCTTAAATGAACAAGAAATAGTAAGACGACTTTTCTAAACTGTAATAGAAAGTAACTGAGGCAAACTTACAATTTAACTCGAGGGCAGTATTTTGCCTTTTGTTTTCTCATTTGCAACTTATTAACTTAAACAACTTTTGCGGTGTTTTAAGGAAGCTCATGACTATTGAATTCCTCTCTGCTCTGTTATGTCTGGATTTAATTTCAGTATTAACATAGACTTTATTTTATTTGAAAAAGATGTCTTTAAAAATGCTTCTGCGAGACTAGCAGTGAGCTTAAAATTGCATCCAGAGCTGCTAAACACGGACAGGTTCATAATTCTCCTCCTGCTGAATTTTTTAGGTTGCTGAAACTTTCCTTCTGAGGACCCTGCCTTAACCTGTGCATCCTTATCGAATGTTAGTTGTTGCGTCCTGTAAAAGGTGGCGCTGCTGTTGTCTGTTAAGGTGTTTGCCTGTAGAGAACTCTGAACCAATACTGGTTTTTGTCGGTGAAAGCCTAGGATCTGAATAAGGATAATGCAGAAAAAGAAACTTACTCTGAATTAAGAGCAAGTTTTGGTTTCAGTCATCTGCCTTCTGGTTTCAGTCATCTCAGCAATGCTTTTATGCTATTTCATTCTGCCATTATGGATATACAGTGTTAGCAATCGTATCGGAATTCCCTCCAAGTTCTGATTTGCACATTTTTCTTTTCCCAAGCCGCATCGGAAGAAGATGATGAAGTTGTACTAATGATTAAAGAACTGCTGGATACAAGAATAAGGTAAACCAGGAACATTACTGCTAGATGGAGCGAGTTAGCCTTGGGGTTTGGATTTATTTAGGGAACAGCGCATTTTTCTTTGGGTACGTGTGATTTCATGGTTCCGTATCTAGTGCGGGGGTTTAAAGTGCAAAACTGGCCAGAGTTGAGAATTCTGTTTCCCCTAATTGAAAACTTTCTATCTAGTTTTCCTGTTTAAGCAAACTATGTGCTGAACAGAGTCCTTACTGCTGAGTGATTTTAGAACAGTGTATAGTCTTGCCCTCCAGAGTGCATTTAAATAGGTCCATTGGGTTTAACCTGGTTGTTTTTAAATAGTGAAAACAACACAGTTTTTGCTTTTACAGTAACTTTTTTCCCTCTGTTGTATTAATCTCCCTCTTAATTATACTTGCCCTTTCCTTCCAAATATTCCAAAGTAGCTTATACTGTTGTATTATACTCTAAAGGAAAATATACTGGTGGGTTTCCCTCGCTGTCTGGGCTTCTGTGGATTTTGCCCTTGCGTTCTGTTGCAATTATATTGGTATTCTAACACAGCTTGAATTTAGAAACTGGTGGTAACTAATGAAGTCTCAAGAGTGGCTATGGATTGTGTTGTTTACCTGAAGTATATTTTTATGCTCGCTAATTGCCTTCCAAAGTAAACTGAAAGGAATAAGCAACTTGACATTTTAGATGCAGGGGAAAATGTCTAATGTCTTTCTGAAGCTGTGATATCTGATGGCGACATCTTCCTGAACTCGCAAATTACAGGAACCAGGAACTTGTATGTGGGTCAAAATCACGGAATTCAGTTTAATTTTTCCAGAAGTTGTGATGAACTTGGGCTTTTGAATTTCGTTTTTTTAGATGCTGCATTTTAAAAGTGATATTTAAAAATATCGGTTTGGTTATCTCACAGCTGACACATGGTACTGGTGAATTTTCCTGAAAGGAAAGAGGGGGGAAAAGCAGAAACCAGCTGGAACATTTTTCCCAAGCATATGTACTAAGTGTTGAAACACGTAACCCGAGTATACTGTTGTATAAAGCCACGCTAGAAAGTAACATCCAGGAGGCCCTGCTCTTGCTGGGTATGTGGTCATTTAAGCTCCCTGTGGTACGTTAGTCCTTGATTTCCCAGTGGCCTTTCATAACGGTCGCAGAATTCCTGCCCACGTTTCTGGTTTTCCCCACCTTTTTCTTTCATTTCCTTCCCCCTGTGCCCCTCGGTGGACCAAGAGGCTGTTGATGAGAATACTAACAGTAGTGTATCTACTTCATTTTATAGCCGGATAGTTTACAGAAGCTATATATAAACCAGTGGTACATACAGAGCAGTTATTGTTCAGTCAATTAAAAATATCTACAAAGAAGTTGTCAGAAGGTGCAGGATGGAGGGAATGTCGATCCAAAGGGTCCTGCAGTGTGTTAAAAAAGTTAATTTCGAGTAAGAAAAATGGAATTTGTAGTCATGTTCTTTGGCTTTCTGGAATGGAGATAATTTGCTCTGGTGAGTTGTTAATAAAGATGTCAAATTCATAGGTTATTCTCTTAGGAGTGTAGTTCTCAAAAGAGTTATTTTGGAAATCAGTATAAAGACCTTCTGTTAGAGTAACTTGATGGTTTTAGCTTGGTCTGGAAAAATGTTGCTATGGGGATACAGTTACAATGCTGGGCATTTGTTGCTTGCAAAAGGAGACCAGGCTGCAGAAATGCTAATAGTACTGGGGTGTGATCTTACCAGACGCTGGTTGCTTCACCCGTTAGCAGGATTAAGCTTTGACATAGTTGGAGCTTTTTTTCTGTCCTGCGTAAACTACGCCGAACCGTGTATTTATTTATGGAAGCACTTAAGGCCTTCTTACCACTGTCCCTAGCCAGGTAACAGACGCACGTGCGTCGTGTGGTAGGACGCACACCTATTACATTGGGCACCTAACTGAGGCAGTCATCGTTACGTGTGGAGAGGGCCTCAAGGCAAACCGGTGCGTCTTTGCAGGCTGAAACAAGCTCTGCTCTAAGGTGCTCACCCTCGCCCCTAGAATTTCAATGATTCCTTCATATGCTGCTGCATTCATTGCAAATAAATTTTGCTTAATGTCCTATGGAAAAACAGTAGCCATCACGTGAGAGAATCCAGCAAAGTATGAGTTGTTGGAAAGTTGAACCGGGTAGTTGTAGAGAAAGAAGGCTTTAGTTACTATATCTTGACAGTTCTTTGTGTGTATTAAATTGAGCTTTACTACAGATTTCTGGAAGCAAATGCATTTCAGCTATACTTGCTTTAAATTGAGTATCGTGTTCCACCAGGCCGACAGTGCAAGAAGATGGTGGTGATGTTATTTATAAAGGCTTTGAGGATGGGATTGTGCAGCTGAAGTTGCAGGGTTCGTGCACCAGCTGTCCCAGTTCCATCATCACCCTGAAGAACGGGATACAGAACATGCTCCAGTTCTACATCCCTGAAGTAGAAGGCGTGGAACAGGTGGGTTGGTGGGAGAGAATAGCTGTTTGAAATGGAAAAGAAGGTCTCTGTCCCTTTCCAGCACGGACAGGTTGGCGATGTAATCAAAAGTACAGGATGCATAGATGCAGTTTTTCCAAGTCAGAAGCTGTATCTTAGCAAAAGATCCAGAACTCTGCAAAGCCCTGTGCAACCCCGTGGCTGCCTGACTGGAAAGCAGCTTTGCAGAAAAGGACCTGGGGTCCTGGTGGGTGCCAAGTTGAACCTGCGCCAGCAGCGTGGCTCGATGGCGAAGGTGCCTGCCGACACCCCCGGCTGCACGAAGGGGAGTGTTGCCAGCAGGCTGAGGGAGGCGATCCCTCATGGACTCTCTCCAACATGCCCATGTCCCTCTGGTGCTGAGGAGCCCAGAACTGGACACTCTGTGTTTGCCAGTGATTGTTACCTTTGTGTTTTGGTGACTTGTGACAATAAGGGACAAGCCTTTGTCCCCTAAAACACAGATTCTTTTGCTTTCTCATTAAAAATCTGATACGCTGTAGTGATTGTTCTAGCGGCCTTGGTAATAACGTGAGCAGCTCCCGTTGTTTCAGCCACATTTCCTCCTGGCATTTTTGATTGCAAGTTTTTCTTAACCTTCTTCATGTGTGGAATAACTGCTGTTCTCCTTGGCCCCAGCAAGGATTGAATATAATAAATACTCTATGCAATCCTGCGGGACTGAGAGTTTAAAGCGTTTACATAAGCTACTTCTGGATTTGATTTCAGGTCGTTGACAACGATGATGACGTGGAGAAAGAAGCAAATTCTACTTGAGCTGGCATCATCTATGGCCAAATAAGTATTTACCTCTTGGTGTACGTAAACTATCTTTGTGCTGAGGAGCAACCAAATTTGCCTTTCTTTTCAGAAAAATAGTTGCACTTACATCTGTAAAAATGTATCATCAGTTTAAGCCATTTGTCCACTAATTTATTAAATGCCCTGCATTCAAAAAAGAATCCTTTTGCTCCACTTTGTACTGTGTCTTAAGAAAGAAATGGTGGGCTTTAAAAATGGTGATGCGTCTCTCCGTTGTTCTTTCATACAAAAAATTCAAGACTGAAAAAAGGAGAAGGCAGAAGTAAAGTTTCTTGACTGCTTTTTGTGCAATAGAAATATTAAATATTTATTCCCCCAAGCCTCCTTATGGGACTTGCAGGACTATCTGCCCTTGCTCTATAATTGGGAGATTCAGGAATGCTAATTTTATCGAGTCTTGTTAAGAAGCTTTTGATTCGTATCAGTTTTTTGTGTGAAAAAATAACCCACAACTTGAAGTGTTCATTTCAGAGGATGCAATATTGCCATCACTTGTGGAAAGTTACTTACTTGCTCGCTACCACTGTGCAAATGATAGCAACAGAAACAAAAAACGTGAGTTGTTTGGTGTAAAAATCATATCTTTTTAAATAAATGCTAGAAGAAGATGATCCTTATCAGCTTTAGTAAGTAGAGAGACTAATTAGCTTATTTAGAAGTAAAATTGTTCAGCCACCATTAGTGGTCTGTTTAAACTTGCAAAAGATGATTTCTCAGCATAATACTCCAACATCAAGATGAATGTGCAGGGCTTGAGGGCACAAATTACGTTTGCAGGATAGCGAAGAAAATTGATGTGTTTACCTATGGCATATCCTGTTTGTTCCTTCTGCAGTGCCAAAGAGCGCAGCGTGTGTGTAACTTGGCTGCCCTGGCTGAGCGAGGGAAGACGTGGCAGAGCAGAACGCGTTCCGGTTTTAGAGACTATGGGAAGAGAAATATTTATTGTTCTGAAATTGAAATACGCAAATCGGGCTTTGCAAGTACTTCTGTTCACTTGTGCATATAGGACTTAATTTCTTCCTGGTGCCTAGCTTTAGCAGATGGCTTTGCTAACAGAAGTACTATTTCCTCTTTGTGCTGCCACAATCGAGCTGAGTTCGCGGTCATTATTTGGCTTATGGTTATAGTAGTATTCCCTGCGTGCGAGGATTTGACAGCTCCCGCGTTCCCCCTCTTTCGCTCCTTGCCAGTGTAATTCCACTGAGCCCCTAAATGAGATCAGTTAAGTCAGTGGAGAATCTTCTATATGGCGTGCAGATCAGCATGGGTAGCCATAAAGTTCATATTACTTGTTAGAGATATGAAAATAAATATTTTGGCAAAATCTCTCTTCAGCTTTCACGGAGAGTGATAACCTACAGTCATTTAAATGACCCACTCAGGACTTGGAAATTGGTTTGAAATCACCATGTTTTCTTTACCCTGTTATGAAGTACGCAGTGCCTGATCTTACAAGTATATCGATGACAGAATCCCCTGAGGTGGGCACAGACTACCCAAAAGAGAGCTTATGCAAACGTTATGGCCACGTTCTTTGTCAGCAACCCATAGGTTTCTCAAAACCAGAGCTTTTTAGGACTCATTTGTCAATTTAATGCACTATATAAGCCAAAACTTAAACAGCAAAGTAGCTGTTCTGTGTGTTAAATAAAATGTATCTGTTAAAGATGTGGTCTTTATTCGTCAATTAAGCAGTACTAATCTCTTCCAGGTACAGTAAGGATCCAGTTCTGCCCCTCTCTTTGTATTTCCAGCCTTGTTTTTAACGGGCTTTCGATTTGTACAGATAGGACAAAATGAAGCCTGCGTGCACTGAGGCTGAAGATGAAGCATCTTGTGATCTCGAGGCTGAAGAGATTCCATGTCCAGCGTGTATCCTGCGTGTCCTCAAGTTCCTCAAGCTCTGTTGTGGAGAGAGAAGCGCGTAGTGCTCGCATCCCATCCTCTCTTACCTGTTCTGTCCCACTACAAAGTAAGCTCTTCAGGGCAGCGGTTGCGTTTCTACAGTATGAAGCGATGGGGGGGCTCTGGAGAAACGAAAGCAGAGGGAGGGGGGCAAGCGGCAGTTCTCGCTTGGGGAACGAAACAAAACCCAACTGTGTTTGCAGCATGAGCAATAACGGTAAGCTAATGCTGTGACAGCCCGATGCGGTAACAGCGTCGGCCCAAATCATGAGGAGTTTCTCTGTGAACCTTCCAAGCTCTGTCTGGAACAGCTTAGTTCGTGGAAAGAATCGCTGTTAGCGAGAGGCGGCCCCTCTCCTCTGCTCGCCCAGAAAGCCTTTCACGCTCGCGGACCCCGAGGCAAATGGGAACATAGTACCGACTGTTCGGCGTTTAGCTCAGGAGTTGCTGAGGTGGCCGGCGTCCTCGGCGGCAGTGTGGGACGGAGCGGGGTGTTCTTGCAGCTGTTTCTTTAAAGAGGGCCCTTCGGTTAGGGGGCTGGGAAGCTGTGCTGTACCGCAGCGCTCAGGGCAGCGAGGTTTTTTGACTGTGAAGTTTTTCTATAAATGGCAGGTAGTCGTTACATTTAAAATAGTAACGACTGCTTGAAATTATTCTGGTATTTTTTAAAGAAAAAAAAGTACTTTGGTATTTTTGCTGTGCCGTAGATAAGTGCAGAATTACAGTCTGCTATTCAGCCATTTTTGTTTTCACCCGTTTCAGTGAGAAAACACAAAATCCATTCATGTTTCCTAAGCACTGTTCTAGCACTCTCTCTCACAGAAAAAGTTGATTACAGCGATCTAAACTCTTGTCATCTTGAAACTGTTCACAGGTGGAGATGTGTGTGTTGTCAGGATGTGACTCATTCCATGCTTCTAGGAGAAATTAGCCTGTGTGTCTGTAAGGCAGTCTTCTGATAACGCCGTAGCGCGTACGGTGTGGAGCAAGCGCCAGCCGCAGCCTTTGCTGACAGCGTTCTTGGAGCAGGTACTCTCAGCACCCTAGCAGGAGGCAGTAGCTCGCGCTACCCGATGTTAACGCTCAGAATGCGTTATATTGGGGATCACAAAGCAGGCTCTTTTCAGGAGCTGATAGTTTGCGATCAATCTAAAATTCAGGCCTTTAGCCAGAACTTCTATTTCAAGTGAAGCGTGTTGAGCTTCGAGGAGAAGGAAGCGGGTATTTTTTTCCCAGCCGTGACCCCTTTCTGTTAATTTTAAGAGGCTCACGTGTAATAGTTTGGAAAACTGTTTTCGCGTTTCTCCGTTTGGTAGTAAGTTGCATATCCACATCCGCACGAAGTATATATGGTAGTAAAGCCACGTACTGTACGTACAGCAAACCGCAGGATAAAGTAACAAGTTACGTAGGGCATAAATGCTGGCTTTTATGGGGAAAAAATGAAATAGCTGCTTAAAAGACTAAACGCAGGGAGCTGGCTTTCTGTATGTGTAAGATTCTGAGGAATTTGCATCAGATCAGTACATACGGATGGATGAGTTGGCGTCAGTGTGAAGGATTCATTTTTGTAACATCAAGTATGGTACAGGTTTAAGTCGTAAAGTTTGGTATTTGCTGTGCTGCTGACACGAACTGTGTATTTTGGGAGCGTTCGTAAGGCCTGTCCGTGCTGCTTCAGGCGTGGGGCATCCCTCGTTAGGAGCGGGGTGATACCCTTCGTTTGTCTTCAGACAACGCTATGGATTATCGTAGGTTTGTAGGGAATGTCTTAAGAAACTCTGCGAGTGGTGAGAAGGCGTGAAGTGGGAGCTGCTGCGGGGCAGCAGTGTAAACCAGGAGATGGATCCGGTGTGCCTGGTAGATCAGTAACAGAGCTTGAACAGCAGCCAAGGCTGAGGAGAGCAAGGTTTCTGTGCCAGCGTGTATTTCTGGTGACCGCCGTTCTGATTTGCACTCCTACGATGGGTCCGTAGTTCCCTTCCCGCCCGGGAAATCGGCTTCCCCTGCCGCCAGGCACCCAGCATCCTACTGGAAGGTGTGGAAGTGGAAAAAACTCAGAATTTGGAGTCAGCCGCCCTCCGCCTTCACCACTGACAAAGGGGGAATAAAGCACCGAGCAGCTCGATTCCGGATCGCTGCTCTACGCGAGCCAGCCCTAGGAACCGGGGCTAACTGCCGTGGGTTATTCCTGCGGCGTCTTTGCCGCTGAACAGAAGCAGAGGCGGCCGTGCGCGCTGGCCACGAACTTCTGCTGGGTCTTGGATCGGTCACCCTCCTGCTTCTGTTGGTGTGCGGCCAGGGTCTTCTTGCAGCAGGCTCAAAATCTACCCCGTCCCGATTTTTTGATGTAAACTAACATTGTAGGTTGTTTTATGGGCTTTTCAAGGAAATCTGTATTGACTTTTTAGTGTCAAGATAAAGTTAAGTGAACAGCATTTTCCTTAAGAAGGGATTGCTGTCTTTTTGTAGCCTTAGGCTTGTAGTAAGCATTTCAAACCGCGTTAGATCCCGGTAGCTACGTGCAGACGGCCTAACTAAGCTCTCCGGCTGCATCGCTCCTTTGTCAGCTGCGCCCAGCCCACTGTGCTTTGCAGAGTCATCTTAATGGTTGCTTTATCTTGCTTCTGAATAGGTGCTGTTACAGAGCAGAAAACGAGGAGACGGGGTGCGGGGAGGCCGGGGGGTGCGGGGAGGCCGGGGGGTGCGGGGGCCCGGGGGCTGCTGCGCCGCAGCCGGCTGCCGCTTGTTGCCCCTGCGCCTGGAGGAGGGGCTGGGGGCTCGCAGCCCGGGCCCCTCCGCACGCCGACTGCGGCGAGAGGCCGGGGGCCAGCCCCGGCTGGCGCTGCTCCTGCCCGCTCTCGGCAGGCGCCGGGCGCGGCCCTTCGCGGGGAGCCGGCGGCGGGGCGGGCGCGGCCTCCCCGCTCTCGGCTGCCACCGCCGGCTCGGGGGGTCGCGGGGCTGGCGCCCGGCGCTCCGCCGTCCCGCCCGCTGCAGGGGGAAGGACGGGGCAGCCTTTTGTCCGCCGGCCTCCCCCGCCCGTGCGGGGCCCCGGGCGCCGCCCGCCGGCGGCCGCGGATCCGGCTGCCACGTCCCGGCGGGGCCGGGCCGGGGGCGGGGCGGGCGGCGCGGCCCAATGGCGGGGCGGGCGGCGGGCCTGCGCCCTGGGCCCCGCCGCGGGGGGCGGGCGGGAGGGCGGGCGGCGCGGCCCCGGCGCGCAGAGCCGGCGCGGCCGCGGACCGGGGCGCAGCATGTGCGGTAAGGGCCGGGCAGGGCCGGGCGGGCCGGCGGGGGGGGGGGGGGAGAGCGCGGCGCGGCCCCCGGCTGCGGGAGCGGCGGCCCGGGCGGCGGGGGCCGGGGCCCGGCCCCGCGCCCCCCCCCCCCCCCCCCCCCCCCGGGGAGCAGCGCTAGGCCGGCCGGTGCCGTGCCCAAAGCGTGCCGCGGCGGAGCGGCCCGGCCCCCGCCGCACCCCCGGCGATGGGAGCGGAAAAAAGGGGCCGGCCGCTGCTGCGCTGCCTCGGTTGTAGCGACAAGGGGCCCCATCTCCGTTATCTGAGAATGTCAGCGTCTTGTCTGCCGTCCGCATATGTTTCTCTGGGGGAGGCGTCTTGCGACGCGTTAGTAACTTGAAAGGGCAAATTCTCCCCAAATTACGTGCAAATGCGGCCGGAGCGTACAAAAGGCCAGCGCCCTCGGTCTGCGTGAGGCACGGCAGTGCTAAAAATACGCCGTTTCCTCGGTGCAGAAGCCTTCCGGGCACTTGGTGATGTTGGCGGGTCTCGGTTCGGTGGCGGGTGGTGCTGAGGATGGTGACGGGTGGGTTTATAGGTTGTAGTTTTCAAAAGCAACGAAGTCACTTAGGAGCCTAAGCCCCAGTGGACGTCAGTAACGTGTACATTATAGGATACAGGCTTCACCGGTAGCGTTTCCAAACGTGGCTCTGGTCCTATCAGAATAACCACTCCCACTTTTAGACGGAAAGTGTTTATTGTTATTTTTTTAGGCATTACAACTTCTGACGTGGATATTCGTACGTTTATTTAAGCTTACTCAATGTAGGTTTTGAGGCAGACAGGTAAATTGGTTTAAATGAGGCTCAGAAGCGTCCATGGCAGGGTTGTGCACCAGCTCATCCCGCTCTCTTTGTACCCCCGTGGAGCTTCCCAGTGTTGAACACATGCCTTAAGCGAACGGGAGCACAAGCCAGCGAGGCTTGTTCTCCAAAGCCACCGAGGGACTTTCTTCTCCTATGTGCCGTATTAGTACAATTACTCTGCCTTATCTCTTGGACACGGGAATGTAATTTATTCTTTCTCTTCCTCTTTCTTTCTGTCACATCGGCTTCATGTTTTCCCATGGAAATTTATGCAACAGTGATCTGTTGGCTCTTTTTATTTGTCTTTCCACGTTTCCTTTTGTTCCCCCCCCTCCCCCCCCGTATTTTTATGTGCAAAATTAAAATGATGCTCTAAGCAGGATTGTGGTTTTTATACTTGATGTGCATGTTGACATTTCTTTCATTGTTTTTGTGAGATTGAGCTGGTATCACCTTCAAACTGTCAAGTCTATGGAGCGCTATGAAGAGGCAATCAGAAATTCATAGTTCAGCTTACATTTAACACTATGTTAATTTGTGTTAAAAGTACAAAGTGGAGTAAAGCTAAGAATAGAAGGGATAATTATTATTATAAATAGCTTGCTGCAAGAATAGGGATGGTTTTGGTGCCTCGTGCTTCCCTTATTTGAGGTCCAGCCTTGGAAATGTGCAATATCAACATTCTGCTCTTCAGCTTTTTAACTGTGCTAAGCCCTGAAAATACTGTGGGTAGTTGCTTAGTTGCATTGAAGGTTTAGTGCGTTTCTCCCCTTTTTGATATAAGCAAAGTTCTTCTTGGGTATTGAAACATTTTATGAAACAGTAAGAAAAGCATCAGGGATTATTGGTGCTGCTGTTGAGTCTTGTTCTGGGAGCCAGAGATAGAGTGAAAAATGTGAAGAGGAGAGCATTAACTGAGGACGTTAATACAGAAAAATAAGCCTTGGAAACTGAGGAGCTGCTGAACGCAGGAAGTGCGTGGCTGAAGGCGGTTAGGGTTTTTGTAGGGAACAGGAGAACTGTTTGGAGTCCGAGGGTGCTACCACATGAACTCTTGTGACTTGTGGTTAAGCGCAGTTGGCAGAAACAAAGGTACACGGTCTGCTCTGCTGCTGCCGTTCGCGATCTGGCTGGTGAGCACAAGGCAGAATTGATGGTGGTCTCGGCTCGCGTTAGGGAATGTTAATTGCGGTGGCAGTTTGGGGCTTTTTCCATGCAGCAGCAGCAGTAGGCTCCGGCAAAGGAACAAGGTGAACAAATTGAGGCGTTGCCCTCTCAGATAGTCCTGCAAATGTCATAAATAGGCAGAACTGGCTTGTAGGTACTCTGGGGACTACACTAACAAGGCTTAATTGTCTCTCTTAACTGAAGCGACAGTAGTCTACGTCTTGGAGTAGAGGGCTCTGATTGCTCATGTTGTGGCTTCTGCAGGGTCTGAGTGGCCGTGTTACACGGCGTAGTGACAGCCGTGCAGTCCCGGTTGCTTGTGTGAACCCTCAGACAAGGTTTCTGTAATAGACTTGTAAGTCAGGATATGCATTGCTTTATCTTGCCACGCTGCCTGGTGGGTACGCGGTCCACGCTCAGATTTTTAACCAATTCATCTCAGATTGAAAGGTAGTTATTAAAATGTTTTTTTTTAAAAAAAGGTGACAACGCTGCTATTGTTATCTGAGTTCTCCCTGTGACAGCTTCGAGATTGGAATTACCAACACAATGTTTTCAGCTTACTGACAATCTGATGTTGAGGTTTATGTGTGCATGACCGTATGAACTCCGGTGATCTGATGTGCTTGTACCGCTTGACAGGTAAAGGAAAGCAGCCTCAAAGTTCAGTTCCTTGACGCCTAGCATAAATGACGGGTCTTCTGTGTAGATGTGCTGGGTTTTTGTTTTTAATAGTGTTAGTGAAAACTAGGTTTTGTTCTTGGTATGTCTTACACACTTGCAGTTTGAAGACTGGGCTAGGTATAAATTGGGTGTGCTTTGGTCTGAATGCGCCAAACCAGTTCAATGACATCTATGAAATAGTTTGGAAAACAGGTTTTTCAAGGTAGCCAGGCTTGATAGACTGTTCTGTAAATAAGTAAACCTATCCTATGCCATGACTGTTTTTAACAACAAAAAGGGATGTTAGGATTGAGGTCTTGTATTACTAGTGATTACTAAACATAAAAACGGGCTTAAGAAAGACTTGAGTTTCAGGTTTTAGGGTTGCACAGACATCAGTGGGGACTGCCCTCCCGCCTGCCGAAATGCCGTTTGTACACCTAGGCGTATGCCTTTCTGCGAAGCAGAGGGTAGGGGCTCTTGCCCAGAAACGGGTCCATAGAATTGGTGCCCTGGTGGTTTACTGCAGACAGGAGCAATCTTGTCCTTTTTAGCTGGAGAGAGAGGTGCGTGCATGGGTGGGCGGTAAAAGAAGCATCCAGTGGACAAATGTGGTTCTTCACTGGTGGATGTTTTTCTGCTTTGCTTTTTTCCCAGCGCGGACTTGGTGAATTGAACATAAACTCTCCCATATACAGCTAGCAGACATAATAACGATAGTCTGCTTGTTTTTGACCTTGAGCCCGTTCAAACTGTGCAGAGTTAGCGTTGTTTCAGTACGCAGGGGTTGGCACAGCGTTCTACCTTGCCGAACCGCCGGGCAGCAAATAATAGGAGCCCGCTCCAGCGGGTGTAGAGCATCGGTTCTGGGCCTTTTTTCTGTGCTACCGTTAGTATCTGTGTTAGAACTTGCTGCTACTGCCCAGTGTCTCCCCTGCTGTAGTTTGAAGATAAACATTTTTATCACTTTTCCCGATCTGTAATGTATATTTATGTATGTGATACCTAAGTAGCCTGCATCTGATTTGTTGAAGACTTGAGGCCTAATAATCACCACCAGGATAAAGGGTTGTTTGGAATTGCCAAGTGGATGTACTGATAACATCGCCTGTTGAAATGGTTTTAGCAGTATACGGTGTGACATAAAGGAATTTGTAAATCTGACAGTAAACCTAGCCTGAAGGCTTTCTGCTTTTGTGGGAAAAGGATTAGGAGAAGCTACTCCGGAGTAACTTCATGTATTCAAGACACTGGAGCAGATCCTTTATTCTTACCTGGAAGTGGCGATTCGTTTCATTTTCCTGTAAACTTGCTGTGAAATAAAGGAACACGAGCACCGAAAAGGTTACACAGGAAAATGAAGTTCTCAGAAAAAGTATTTTAGTGATGGTCAACAGTAGAAATAATGAACGTCCGTTTGGTAAAAATGCTATTCTGTTAAAATCTGTCAGCCGGTTATAGGGAATTCTTTATGTAGCTGTCATTAAGAAGGCCTAGGTTTTGTGCTTGAGTGTTAAACATCGGTTCGAAGAGAGAGTTGAGTTTCACAAGCAGCTGAATACCTGTTCCGCTGGTGGTTCACCAGGTAAGGTTTTTCAGGCAAACCTGCAAGAAAGGAAGTGTTTTATGTTCTGAAGTGCATTGCTCAAGATATTTCACTTAAGAGAAGTATATGCAGGACTTCCTACTGTGGCGGGTCTTAGTGCGATTCAAGAATTGGATGATAAGCTGACACGCTTTGAACAAGTCTTTTCAGTCCATGTGCAAAGTCCTGTGTCAACTTACTGGTTGAAATGTTTTATTACGTTGTAAAGCGTGACTACTGGTCTAATCCTGAAGTATCTTAGTGTCAAGTCCTGAAGGATATTAGTGTATTCCAGATAGGGGTATTGCGTTTTCTGAGCCTGTCAGATAGAAATTCCTGTAGTACGCATGCTGCTGTCTTATTTTGGCTGGGAATTCACAATTACACACAGTGCTGAACGAGAATGAAGTTCACAGGGCTTTTCTTTTGGTTTCACATGGCACGTGTTTCACCTCAAACAATGCCACCTCAAGGCTTGTCCAAGTAGTGTAATCAAATGTCATTCGCATATCCTGGTTTTCTGCAATGCTTCCTCTTTCTGGCTTGTTCTGGAGCATGGGTGTCAGAGGGCAGGTGTGGCATTATTACTGGAAAACACGTGCGTTGAATGGTATCTAAATGTGTAAGTTGAGCTGAAACTGAAACTCCTCTTCTCAGGTCTGCTAGCAACCTGAAATTGACGGTGGGTTGGTTTCAGGAACGTTCTGCTTGGACTGCAAGCTTTCTATATGTTTGGCACCTGGCATCTAGGCTGGCAAGGGGGATAAGCTGGTGGTGCACCAGATGGGACCCTGATGGAAATTCGCTAGATTTGCGTTGGAATTTCGTCAAAACCAACGTGTTTCCATTGACTGTTTGATTTAAATGAATTGTCACTTTGACAGAAAAATTGACAGAATGCTCCTCGTGGAAGCCTTCAAGCAGCTGCAAAGGTCTGTGCCATTGATATCTTTTCATCTTTCGAATCCTGTAGGTTGATTTGAATATAAGCACAGGGAGGGAGAGAACAAGGCATTGTGATTTGGAGAAAAACATGTCTGGTGTGTGGAAGAATGGTCTTTTATGGTCTAAGCTGCAAGGTAGCGTTGCTGTGTGCCACCCCACATCTGCCACGTTCCACCTCGGAGAAGGCTACGTTTCGTAGCTGGATGAAGCGATCCTTTGTTCAGCTTCTGAGTCGAAAGAGGTTCTTTTATTGAGCGGCCAGGGCTTTGCGTCACGCTGGGACGTTAAGTGTCACCTGAGCGCCCTTTGACTCGGCACGGCCGCCTTCCTCGCTGCGCATTTACACAGATGGGACCGGAGGCTTGAGGTGTAATTCCAGAGCGAAATTTTATCTGCAGAGCCCCTATTGGTGGCTGCTGGGAGACATAAACATTTCTCAAAAATACACTTAGATCAGTGAAGCAGAACAAGCGTTTAATGCTTTGGGTCTTTTTTTCTCATCGGTGTTTCTGTCGAGGGCAGTGGAATTGTACTTAAAAATGGAAGTGATTACAAGATGTGATTGCTCATATATTCCTGAATAATCCAATAGTTAGAGTAGAGCCAGTAAAAATGCTGTTTTCTAAACGTGGATTGAAACTTTCTCCAGCTATGAAGAATCGTGTCGTTATGGGGTGTTTGAAAAGGGGAAAATGAAATGCATTTGAAAATATTTCCAGTAAATGAAACTGTTATTTACACATAATTCATCATGATCAAGTGTCATAAATGGGTGATAAGCCTTCAAATATTTGATTTTAGCTTGCGGATTAGTAAGTCACGCATTTAGGAAGACTCGTGTTCATTTTCAGCAGTCTTATTGTCCCATTTTTTACTTTAATTATGCATCATTTTTACATATTATTCTATTTTTTCCCATTTTTTCCTGTTTTCTCTAAGGTGAGTTTTAAGCCTGCTTGTCTTCTTGCCTCCTCATTTGTAAAACGTATCGATCACAGGTGAGTTCGTAGAATTTTATTTTCATAGTGGTGTCTCCATTATCGCTCCAGCTATTTTCCTGTTGAGATCTAAAAGCTGAACTGAATTGAAACTGAATCTCCCAATGTTTACATAGTCGTCTTCTTGGGAGAGTGTGTCTGCGTATTTTGCAATGTTAATACTGTATTTGCATTTCTTCTGGTTGGCTTGCTTTTCATAGTCCCTGGGTTTTCTGATAAGGAGCACTGAATTCTTGGGTTGGGCTTTTTTTTTTTTTTTTTTTTTTTGTGGCATTCTTAGTCTTAGATTCAGACTGTTTTGCAGTTCGCATGAATAATCTTAGTGTAATTGTGCTGTAATTAATAGTTTTTTTCCATGCCTGAGACAAATGCCAAGTTGGCTCCTTTCTAGGTAGATGTTTTCTGTTTGTTTACAGCCCAAGTAGAAATAAACAGTACGGTTTTTCAGTCTCATTCCAGATGAGCCGTCCCTTCCTGGAGGAAGTCGGTTTCTACTTTGTGTCCGTTCAGTACATGGCATTTTGTTGTACGCTGCTCGCAGTTGCGATCTGTGACAAGGAGTCAAGTTTTGGTTTGTTGGTGGGGTTCTTTGTTTGTTTTTTGGTTTTGTTTTTTTAAGTTCAAGTGTAACTAAACTTGCTAAAATGTGCAGAGAAAACAGCATTCCAAGCCACTGCCTGGTTTGGAGTCAGGTTTAACAAAGATGTCTAAAGTCAGCCCTGCCTAGAGGGAAATAGTTCTGGTTTTAAGCCCTTTTTTTGGTTCAGAATAAGTTGCAGTCCTTGTCCCAGAAGCAGGATGGAGGCTAACGTGATCAATTCACATGTACAAAAGTATTTTATGAATGGAAACCGAGTTTCTGCCTAATAATTGTGCCCATCTATCGAGTTAGACTTTTTTTCACATGGCGGACTTCATTTTAATGGCCTTGCTGGGGCGCCGAGGGTCTGTGTGGGAAGTGCTGTGCAAAGTGATCTTCACTGGGGCTTTGAGCGAGACGCCGTCGTGTTTCTTGGGTGTCCCCCGCCGGGCTGTGCCTGCTCCGTCTGTTACGGGTGTGTTGGGGTGTTCGGGAGGGGACGCGGGCTCTGTGCTTTCTGCAGGGCCGTTAGGATGACTGCGCTGGGCCCCCCACTCGGCTTCCATGGAAGGTACCCTTGTTTAAAACGCAGTGTCACGGCCTGGAACCATGCTGGGGTTTCTGCAGCTGCATGCCTGGTAGCGTTACGGGGGTGATGCCTGATGTCCCCTGGGCACGGGGGAGGACTGCCATCACGCCTCTGGCATGCTGCTGGTTGGAGAGGCCTGGAGGCGCCGATGGGCAGCCAAGGTGGGGTGTAAGGTGGCAGAGCAGACTACCTACAGCGAGCTTGTGGTCCTGTTCTACACTAATTCCCCTCCACCTTTCCTACAGTCCTCTCTTCTCCTCCCTTCTTGGCCTGTGCCCCTACATATTGTACCTTTTGCGCACAGTTCCTTCCCCAGACCTCACAGTGGCCCTGTTTCACCCTTTGCATGCCAGCTTGACAGCCTGTTCCATTTTTGCCCCTCCGTCGCTCAGCGCAGTGCCCCGCCAGTGAAGAAGGCCTCCTCTCTGCTCCCGCCAACGAGGCGCTTGTGCCTCTCACGCGGCTGCCGTTCGCTGGAAAGGACTTCCAGGATCTGCCTCGCTGCGGCCAGCCTGACGTTCAAACTCCAGAGCACCTTAACGCTCGTCATCGGTCCCCGTTTGCTCAAAAGAGCATATCCCCCTTGAGTGGCCTTTGGTGGGGTGCCGTGGTAGTGGAATAACTGAGTAGGCAGCCGTATGCCCGGGCGGGACTGGCCCTGCCATAGTGAGATGGCTGCAGCGCTGCCGGGGGGAACGCAGAGTGCGTAGCTGCTTCTGGAGAGCTGTTTGACGGGCCCAGCTAATGCCAGAGCGAGGAGCTGCCCGGCGCCGTCAAAAAGAGGTGTAAGGCTCCAGGGTCTGGTGGGAAGGGGACCCTCAGCGCGTGCTTCCAAGGTACATAAAACACGGAGAGAGGTTTCACCTCTGAAATTATTTAGCTAATTTAGAAAAATGAAAGCGGTGTTCATGTTTCCATAATTATTCATGCTGGTTATAATTACGCCTTCTGAAGTAGCTTTACTTTGGATGCCATGGTAGGTGGCTTTGGCGTAAATGGAAATGTCAGGAACTGCTGGAGCCCAGTGTGCCTTTTTAAAGACATCTCGTGTGCTTGTTTTCTCTGCTTTGTGGGACATACTCATTATTTTTATGTGTAATGCTACCACTGCTTTGGGCGGCTGTTCGGGAGGTTTCTGGTAAATATGGAGAGAGGGGCTTTTCCAGCTGCCTGCTAATAAAGCAGTCTGCTTTGTACTCCTGGTGTAAGACCTGGAAGCCATTTAAAGGATTTTCGGCTGAAATGTGCCGTCCTTCAGCAGGCATGACAGCTATTTGGAGTCAGTTCACTTGTAAACAGGGAGGTTGCTGTTTGCCTGAAGAATGCAGTTTTTAGAAACGGAGTGAACTAAGTATCCCAAATTGGAAAACTTTTTTTTTGCCAGAAGGGTGGGGAGGAGGGTTTGGAGATTGAGAGCGTGGGGGAAGTATCCTTCAGAGGAGGCTTTTGAAATACAGCAGAGGCTGTTAGCTGCTGTTAGTGGTTTATTATCTGTTGAGCTTTTAGCTGTGAATCGGAGGTTTGTGGAGGAGGACCTCGCCCTGTCCCTGTAGTTACTGGAACCAACGTTGGAGTTGAAAAAATGCCATCAGGAGATGGCAGCAGCAGGCCTGCGTGCGTGATTGGTTTGGGATGTCAGGAGCAATGGAAGTGAAACTGCAAATTTTTATAAACTTGGTCCTGATAGTCTTACAAGCGGTTATCGGAAAAGGCTTTGGGTTTGGGGGAAATTAAGGTAGAAGCAAAAGAAACCAAGTAAAAAGCTCCTTTTATTATTTTTTTTTTCTTCATCTGACTAGGTGGTTTAAGAAAGAGGAATAATAGAACGTGCATCTAATTTTTTCTAGCAATGTGGAAGAAAATAAGCGAGACACGGTATGCTCTTTTTGCAGCAGAACTGCAGGGAGATGTAATTTGCAATGCCGGTGCTTTGGGAATGGGCAGATGAAGCTTATGACAAACTTCTCCCGAGACCTGCAGCCGAAGTCCGCGGAAAGGGAGAAGGAATGGGAGAGCGTCAGAACGGTGCATGGCTGCGTACGACCTCGTCGTCCCTGCTCAGGCTAAAAAGTCCCTTGTAAATGTGTCAGCGCTTTGCCCTGTGGTATGCAGTGCATCCATCAACTCTGAATAGCCCATATTTCTACTTGTTAACTAAATTAAGGCATCAGAAGGCTTTGAATTATTTAGTTTAATTCCAGAACACAAACAGCTTAAGAATGCAGTTTTTCAAACGTTCTTTAAAATAATCTGTGTGTAAACACGTATATGTTCCAAAAGTCATCTTGGGAGTAAAATTTTTTGCATGAACACAAGTTTGGGAACTGTGAGGCAGGCTGTATGGCAGCACTGTCGGGAAGAAAGAAAAGATCTGGGATGCCTTTAAAAGGACTTTGTTTTTGTGTGCGTGCGACTGAGCTCCGTTCTCCTCAAGAGGTTTTGATAAAGTTTCTCAGATGACAAGCCCTGAATTACCAGCCGCTTACATATAGGGATGTTTGTGTGAAACCTGTCTTGCTTTTATTCCATGCAGATATTTTTCTCCTTTAGAATGTTAGATGGGGTGAAACGGTAGATTTCGAGCACAGCTATTTGTGGCATCCTGTAAATGTCTTCTCATGCTACTGCTTCATGGTGGCACCGAAGGAAATATTTCTGAAATAGAGCCATAGTTGGCATTAGAGATGTAGGAATTTGTGTGTCCCCATCATTGCTTAAAAATAGAAGCAAAAATTTATCTTCTTTGCAACCTACAGGAAAAATAGCTCCATTAGTTTGAGGGTGCTAGTTTGCATGAGTTAAATGATTTATTTTTTTTTTTTTTTTTTTTTCCTTCTCAGTGAGTCTGTGGGAGGAACTTAGAGAAAGCTCTTCAAGGAAGAATCCCCTTCAAAGGTGGTTCTTCAGCATGCAAAGCTCAGTGGTAGGGAACCTTGAATTTTTCATCTGGAGTGGTTAGTTTCCCGTCGACTGCATTGTCTCCTGAGAGCTCGTTCTGTCGTGTAGGTCCAGCTCACGTGGAAATTTTTTCTGCCATCACGCCCAGGCTTCTCCTGTGTAGTTGCTGTCAGTGTCATGAGAAGGACGCTGGCATTTTGTGCTTAGTTTTGATCTCTGAAACGTTGGTGACATCTTCTCCGTTGGCCCTCAGGTGGGGTAGGGAGAAGCTGCAAACGCAGCGGCACCTTCCTGCAGGGGGTTCTCGGTCCGAAGGCCCGTTTGCGTTTTAACTTGGCGCACGTACTAAGTGGATGGCACATACGGGGTTTCCTCAGCTGTGATTTTGTTATAAGGTTATGCTCCTTTTCCCCATACAGGCATCTTCGCTTACCTGAACTACCATGTTCCCCGGACAAGACGGGAGATCCTGGAGACCCTTATCAAAGGGCTCCAGCGGCTGGAGTACAGAGGCTATGATTCTGCAGGTAGCTCTCCCTGAGCAATTTTTTGAATTTGGGCTTATAAACGATGATTTTTGCAGTGTGTTTGTGAATGGTTTCTACTGTCTTCTGCTCTTGAAGAAAGCTGAAACAAATTGAATGTGCCTGTGATCATGTGGTCAGAGGTTTGGATTAACTTTCAGTGTACAGATTTCTATAACTTTCTTGCTGCCTGTTATCTAAGGCTTTAAAAACAAGCACCTACAAGGTGACAAAGGGAAAACTCACTTCTGATCTGAGGGGTTTCTTGCCTTTATCTGGAGGGTCGGCCGGGGGGAGAAAGAGCACTGTAAAAAACAAACAAACAAAGAAGAGCAGTATTTGTTTACATAAAATACCATAATATACTTTCTGCACTTCACACTCTTTCTTCATATTCCGTGGCGGTGCCTAGGTGTGGGAATCGATGGCGGAAACGACAAAGACTGGGAAGCTAATGCTTGCAAAATCCAGCTTATCAAACAGAAGGGGAAGGTGAAGGCTCTGGACGAAGAGGTTCACAGTATGTACTTCCCTTTCGTTCTTTGCCGGCTCTCCTTCCTTGAAATGTCCTCTCATCTCATTTGCGTTTTGGATATCCCCCGTTTTACCCAGAAACACTGTATTTCCAAATAACCGCCTATCAAGTGCCAGAGGTGTAAGCGCTTACACGTGTGCTGTGAAGAACCCGGTGATCCTGTGGACGTTGTCATGAAGTTACAGAGAAGTCCTGATTTCTCAAGATGAATGAATCACATCCTATTAAAATAAAATAGACCCGAAACACATTTTAGAGAACAGATGGAAAAAAACCCAAACAAAAAGTTCCTTAAACTGGGGAAAGGGGAATTACGGGGAGGTAATTATCAGAGACCTGGAGCTTGGGCAAAAAAGAGAAATGCTCTAAACACTGCATCAGTTGAATTTTAAATTTTCATACGTAGTGCTTGTCCCAGCTAAAGCTGTCCATCCGAGTAGCGATGGGCTGAGCAGCTGGCTTCAGGAAAGCACTCGTGTGCGTGTAACTGGCAACTTGATGAGAACGCAGAGCGCGCGGTCTTCTGCGCCTGTTTCTGCCTCCTTACGTCCCTTCATTTAGAGGTTAAGTTCATTAAATCTGTGCAGAACGCAAAGAAACGCAAAGTTGTTGGGTGTGGAATGCAGGTAAGCTGGGTGAGAGTGGGAGGATGCTTTTCGGAGGAGTCAGGATCTCTAGTTTGCATTCAAGAGCTGCTCTGTTGTTGTAGCGTAGCTTTTCTTAACCCACGCGAGTGTTCCCCTCCCCGTGCAGAGTGCTGTTTATCCAAAAGGAGGGCGGGTAGATCTAACCTTAGTGTAGAGAGAACCAGGAGCTGAAGAGGCCAGGCGAGGTGGTATGTGCATTACAGAAACAGAAGATACACAAAATGTTTCTGAAGAAATGTTTGCCTGCTCAAGAAAACTGCAGGATACACAGTTTTAAAGAGATTGTGGAGACACTTGTGGAACAAAAGGAATCTTTTTTCTCAAAGAAATATTAAAGTTAATGGTATGCTTCCTAGAGACAAGGGTTAGGGATGAATATCCTAACCGTAGTGGTACGTAACCGTGAAATGGGCTGGTTCGGTCACAGCTGACAGCGTACGGGAGGCGACAGGAGGGCAAGGTGCACCCCAGAGAGAGAAATTAAGGTTGGATTCTTTCTTAAAAGTTGGTTTTTATTTTGGCGGGGTGAGGAACGCAGGGAGGTTGCTTGTGTGCATCCGCATTCTGAATCCCCTGAAAAGACGCTTGGTGTCTTGTTGGATTTGCTGATCCCGTTTCCCTGCCAGCATTGCTGTCCTGGGGACCCTGGGCGCCTGGTGGGACTCCCACCTTGACTTTGGGGTAGGGACAGCCCCTCAGTACTGAAAACTTCTGCTTCTGCTGCAGAGCAACAGGACATGGACCTCGACATCGAGTTTGATGTACACCTTGGAATCGCCCATACCCGTTGGGCTACCCACGGCGAGCCCAGCCCTATCAACAGCCACCCGCAACGCTCCGATAAAAACAACGGTGAGTGTGCTCGCGTGAGGAGCCGCGCGCTCCTCGGCGGGTCCTGGAGCCTCTGGAAAAGCTGGCTGCCGTCCCCGGTGCCTGCTGTGTCGCAGGGAGGGGTGGCGGGACCCGGGGCAGCGGGTTTATTGCAGCCCACGATGCCGAGCCCAGTTGCTGCGAAGCCGAAGCCAGAGAGGTTTGGACTTGATTTCTGGCCCCAGGGTACGCTGGCAGCCGTGAATGATCTCGGGAGGGGCTGGGATTAGTGCCCAGAGGTTCGGTGGGTGCACGGGCACAGTGCAAGGAGGAGGTAGACGCAGAATGAAACAGGATGGTAAGAATTTTCACAGCTGCTCTTTGGAATGGAATTTTGTGTACTTTTTTTCCCCCCATTTATTTATGTTTTTTTCATAATCACCACTGTATGGAAGGGGGGTGGTCTCTGTGCTGCTGCAGTGTGCAGCTTGATTAGCGTTCGGTGCAGCCGCCCGAGGAGCAGCACCGGCGAGCTGGCAGGAGGAGCGCGGTGCTTAATTGCTCCCAGCAGGCTGGGAACGGCCAAGCACTTGAGTGCCTCCAGAAACGCTGCAGGATCTCGGTAGCCCTAGTCCCACCCGGGTCATTGTTGTCCTCTGCCGCTACCAGCCACGGCAAATGGGGCAGAGCAAGGACATCACACCAGGAGCTGAAACTCGGCTCGTTATTCTGCCAAGTACGGCTTTCCACACTGTGAGGTTCTGTGGTCTCTGCTGTCTGTGTTGCACGGCGGGGGGCTGGCCTGGGGCTGAGCAGGGCTGTTCCTCTGTCCCCAGAGTTCATCGTCATCCACAACGGCATCATCACCAACTACAAAGACCTGCGGAAATTCCTGGTGAGTGATGTGTGTGTGTGTGTGACACTCGCTCCCCTACTCACACTCGCCCACTCACTCCCTCGCTCCACTCCCTTTTGCTCTCACACATTCCCCACGCAGTGCCCCGCTTGCATTCTCACACTCGCTTTCCCACTCACGCTCCCCAACTTAAACTTTCCCCCCGCTCCCTCACGGCCCCACTCACACTCACTTTCCCACTCACCCTCCTCTCTCCGCCCCCACGCACTCTCCATTCACACTCCCTCACTTATACTCTCACACTCCTTCACTTATACTCCCCCGCTCACTCACAGTCACCCACCCACACTCACCCCCTCCATTCGCACTCCCACTCTTGTTCTCCCACTCCCCTACTTGCACTCACCCACTTAAACTCCCACTCCCCCACTTGTTCCCCACTCACACTTACGCTCCCCCACTCACATTCTCATAGTGTTCACACTCCCCCACTCACACGCCCCTCATTATTCCACTCACTCCCTTTCCCTCCCCCACTCACACTCATCCAGTCACACTCACCCCCCCGTTCACTCTTCCTCACTCCCCACTCACTGCCCCGTTCCCCCACTCATATTCGCACACTCGCTCCCCTGTTCATGCGCACGCCCCCACTCACACTCCCCTTCTCGCTTTCCCACTCCGTTCTCACGCATTCCTTTGCTCTCACCCCCCACTCCCTCCCTCACCTACTCACACTGCCACTTCGCACACACTCCCTTCACTCACATCCCCACTCGCTGCCTTGTTCCCCCCTCATACCCCCACACTCCCTCTTGCTCCTTCCATTCCCCCACTCACAGTCCACCCCGCGCTCGCCCATTCCCCCACTCATGTTCACTCACACTCACTCCCTGGCTCACCTCACATCCGTTGCTCTCCTTGGATCACACTTCCCACTCTCCCACTCACACACTCCCCCACTCACCCTCCCACTCCTACTCCCCACTCACTTGCCCCATTCCCCACTCTACTCTCACACTCACTCTCCCACTCCTCGCTCCACTCACACTCCCCACTCACTACCCTGTTCCCCCACTCACATTCTCACACTCGGTTTACTCCTCTGCTCACACCCCCCACTCACGTGCCCCTGTGCCCCCACTAACCCTCCCCCTCGCCCTCCTCCACTCACCCTCACCCTCCACCCCTCTCACTTCCCACTCGCCGTCCCTCCCCACTCCCCACCCCATTCACATTCTTGCACTCACCCCCCACTTAACCTTCCACTCATGCCACCACTCACACTCAACCTTCTCATGCCACCACTCACACTCCCCCGCTCACTCCCCCACTCAGACTCACCCCGCTCGTTCCCTCACTCACGTTCTCACACTTGCTCTCCTGCTTGCACCCACGACTCGCACTCCTCACTCCTCTACTCACCCTCCCACTCCCACTCACCCTCCCACTCACGCTTCTCCTCACTCCCCCCTTCACTACTCCATTCCCCACTCACACTCGCCCTCTTCACTCTCCCACTCACCCACATGCCGCCCTTGTGTTCCTCACACTCGCTCTCCTGCTCCCCCACTCATTCCACATTCATTCACTCCCTTACTCACACTCACGCCTCCTCCCTCTCCCACTCGTACCTCACACTCGCACTCCCTCCTTACACTCCCCCGCTCCCGCCTCCACTCACCCCCACCCGCATTCCCGCTCCCTCGTTCTCCCACTCCTGCCCCCTCTCCCGCTCCCTTGCGCCCCCCTTGTCTCCCTCCCACACTCACGCCACCCCTTGCACGTGGAGCCGCTCGTCCCCCGCTCTCCTCCCGCTCAGTCTTGCACTCGCGCTCCCCCGCTCGCTCACGCCTGCGCTCACACTCGCTCCTCCGCTCGCGCCCCAGCGTAGTCACGCGTGCCCTCCCAGCTCACACGAGAGCACCTGCTCCCCGCTCGCGCTCGGACTGACTCCCCCAGTCGCGCTCACGTCTCACACTCGCTTTCCACTTGCGCGTTCTTGCGCTCTCCATCTTGCACACACCCCACTCGCTTCTCCACTTGTACTCGCACTCATCCTCGCACTGGGCACGCTCGCTCAGCGCTCGCTCCCCCACTTGCGTTCCCATCCCTCTCGCACTCGCACATGCTCCCCCTCCCTTTTGCGCTCGCACGCTTTTGCACGCACACGCGCACTCTGGCATTCGCCCCCGCTTGCACCCGCGTGCGCTCACACTTGTTCCCCCACCTGCACTCCCTCTCGTACCCTCGCGCTCGTGCACTCTCGCTCTCCCCCGCTTGCACGCGTGCTCTTCCGTCCGCGCTTTTCTACTGGCGCGCACGCTCATCCTCGCTCGCCCAGCTGCTCACCGCGCTAAGGGAGCGGGGCGGCGGGGGGGAAGGGGAGGAAAAGGGAGGAGGTGCGGGTGGAGGAGGGATGGAAGGGACGGGAAGTGAACAGGAGGGCAGGGAAATGAAGGAAAGGGAAAGGCCGGAGGGAAAAGGAAAGGCAGGAAAGAAGGGTGAAAGAAAGTTACAGAGGAAGGAAGGAAAAAGGCAGGAAAAGAAAGAAAAAAGGAAAGGCAGAAAAGAAGAGAGGAAAGGCAGGGGAGAAGAGAGAGGGGAAAAGACAGGGAAGGAAAAAGGAAAGGAATAGGAAGGGAAGGAAAGAAGGAAGAGAGGGAAGGCTGGAAGGAAGGAGAGACGGAAAGGAAAAGGATGTAGGAAGGAGAAAAAAGGCAGGAAAGAGGAGAAGAAAAAGGCAGAGGAAAGGTGGGAAAGAAGGGTGAAAGTAGGAAGGAAGGAAGAGGAAAGATGAATGCAGGAAAGGATGAAAGCGAAGTAGGAAGGGAGGAGGAGGGAAGGATGGGTGGAGAAAGGAAAGGTAAGAAAGGAAAAAGGAAGCGGCAAGGCAAGAGGGAAGGATGGAAAAAGGGGAAAAAAGGAAGAGGAAATGCAGTATGGAATGCTAAAGCAAGGAAAGGCAGGAAAGGAAAAGGAAGGATAAAAGGAAAAGCAAGGAGAAAAGGAAGGAAGAGGGGAGGCAGGAAAGGATGAAAGAAAGCAAAGTGTGAAGGGAGTTAAAAGGAAAGGCAAGGAAGAAGAGGAAGGGCAGGAGGGAAGGCTGGAAAAAGAGGAAGGAAAAAAGGAAAGGCAAGAAGAAAAAAACAAGGAAAAAAGAAAAGTGGGGAGGAAGGCAGGAGAAAAGGAAAGGAAAGGCATGAGAAAAAGGGAAGGAAAAAGTTAAAAGCAGAAGAAAGGAAAGGGAGGAATAAAAGAAGGAAAAAAGGAAAGGCAGGAAAAAAGGAAGGAAAAGGAAATGCGGGAACAAAGGAAGGAAAAAGGGAGGAGGGAAAGGAAGGAAAAGGGAAAGGGAAGGCAGAGGGCCGGTGACCCAACGGGTGCTGTCACTGCAGGAGAGCAAGGGCTACGACTTCGAGTCGGAGACGGACACGGAGAGCATCGCCAAGCTGGTCAAGTACATGTACGACAACCGGGACAGCGACGACATCAGCTTCACCACCCTGGTGGAGAGGGTCATCCAGCAGCTGGTAATGCTGGGAGCGGGGCGCGGGGGGGACACCGGGACAGACGGGGACACTCCCACCCCCCACCCACCCCACCCCCACCCCCCCCCGTACTCCAGTATTGCTCAGGGTAACCTGGCCGGTGCAGCACCGCGCCTGTGCCAGACTGCCACAGGACGTTCTGCGGCACACGCTAAGGAGCGTTTTTGTCTTTCCTGACAGCTTATCTCAGACATACATTCGCTTTTCTTCAACATCAGTCAATAATCATGTGAAAAACGTCTACAGTTTGGGGCGCAATGGCGTCTCGAGGCAGCCGGTCCCTGGTGCGTTGGGTGGCGAGCGGGGGTGGGAGCCGGCGCAGGACAGAGCGAAAGTCAGTCCGTGCTTCAAATCTTGTCCAGGGCCTCCATCGGGAAGAGACGCTGACCCCTTGTGGGAGCTTCGCTGCATAGCCCGTGGTTCCGCGTGTCCGTTCTTGCACGGGAACAGGATCCGTCTGCAATTCACCCCTCGTCCGAGAGCACCTTGCTCAGGAGGCAGTTGTGCAGGGATTTGCCTGGCAGGAGCTGTAGTAGCAGTAGTCCAAGAGCACGTTTTGCTGGCGGATCGCTGTGGCTCACCTGGATGATCGGTGGCACCGCACCTGAGCAAACACCCCGAAGTTTTGGCACACCTTTCACCGGGTCTTTGCCTTTGTAACCCCCTTGTTGCACTATGCGCTAGCGCAGGAGCGTTTGCGTGGGCAGCCAGGGATGTCCAAGCGCAGCGTCCGTCTGGAAGTTCAGACGGCTCCTTAAGTGGTTGAGGATGAGCTCCCCGGGCCCAGGGGAGGGACGCCCTTCCAGACCGAGGTGCCTGGAGCTTTTGGTGGCTCTGAAGACAGCTGTGAAGCCGCCTGCTCGCTATCGCTTACTCGTTTGCAGAAACGGGTGCAGTTCATGTGCTGCGATTCCTGAAATGGTGGCCCAGGCCTCAAGTGAACGGATAACCGGTTTGTATTTCTCTTGTTCCAGGAAGGTGCTTTCGCCCTGGTGTTCAAAAGCGTTCATTATCCTGGGCAAGCGGTCGGTACCAGGTAAGCGTTGCCGTGGGGAGGAGCGTTCTTGTTGCACCCTAAACGTCACTTTCTTTGTCCCCCGCAAGTTAGGAGATGATGGGAGTAGAGGTGGTTGTTCCCATTGTGCTGCATATGTTGGGGTGAGCGTGGCTGCTGTTTTTCATTTCCTTTGTCTTGTTTTCTATTGATCGTAACAGAAAATTCCCCAAAAATATTTCGAAAATTTCTTAGCGACCACTTGTATCACGACTGGTCTGGAACAGCTTTTTTTGTAGACTCAGGCTGTGAGAGCTTTGGAAGGAGATGGTTTTCTCTCTTCCTTTGTCTGTGCCTTTGTGGCAGCATTTGGGCAAGTCCTCCGTTGGAGCTGAAGCTGGGCCAGCCTGGCGTTCAGGTTTTCTGCTCCACCTTTAAACGTCAGCATCGGTCGGGTTGGTTTAACCAGCCCTGTGCCTAGCACGGGTTTTGAATTTCGGTGCCGATAGCTGTTTGTAGATGTGTCCGGCGAGCGACAGCCGCTGTGTTCCTGGTTCGGGCGTCCATGGGATTGGAGTTACTCTTGCAAGGTTTCCGCTACACTTGAGACGGATTCCTCACGTCCATGCGGTGTGTTTATTCAGAGATTCTTTCGCTGTGTCTTTGCAGCACTAACAGCTTATCTGGGAGGAGCTCGCTCTTCTTCAGTTCAGTTCGGTTGCTGTGCTGGAGAACAACAGTCCCTTCAGGTTGGATGTCAGGGTGACGAGTCTTTGGGTGCTGAGGGTTGTAACTCGGTGTCTCCTTGCAGGCGAGGCAGCCCCCTGCTAATAGGAGTGCGCAGCGAGCACAAGCTCTCCACCGACCACATCCCGATCCTCTACCGGACGGGTAAGTGCGAGCACCCCTCCCCGCAGCGGCCGCGTTCGGTCACGCTCAGACCAATGTACAAGCAGAGAGTTTCACACCCAGTTGTGTGCTCTGGGATACATGTTACACTTTTAAACTTTCGTCTGTAAATTAAACCGTTATAAAAAAGAGACTTTTTTTTTTTTTTTTAAGAAAGTTTTTAACCACGTGCTATACTGCCATATACCTCAAGGTAGTCGGCTGAAGGACGTACTTTTGCTCCCTGGTGTCTGCCCATACACCGGCAGAACTGACCTCTGCTTTTATAACCAAAGCTTTAATGTCCAGTGGTTGCAAGGAAAACACGTCTTAATGGAGTAGAATAGAATAAAATAGAACAGAATAGTTCAGTATAGTAAAGTTAACAGTATAGGTAAACTTAGATACTGAAGTTGATCCTTTGTGTGTGGCAAGTTGTGGCATTCATGGACTTGGTTGTTTTCAAAAAGAAAAATGGCCGTGTGTTGAAGGCTATAGGCTTTTCACTATCACAGACCTTTCCCCCGCCCCCGCAACGTCATTTTTAAAAAGCAGAATGCTGTTACCGTTTGTGTGGCAACCTATATTTCCGCTGTCCGTCCATCTTTCCCTCACGCGTGTGTTTTACCACTGTAGATGCGTAGTTGCACCCTTGAAAATGAAAAGTGGCTAAGAATTGTCCCGTAACTTACCGTTGTCAGAGGGGTCTGAACCCGTTCAGTTACCGGGCGCTGGACTCGTTCCCTAAGCACTGCAGCGACCCAAAGGACTTACTGTCGCAGTGCGTCGTACTGCTTCCTAACGGAGCTGCTAACGACAGCTTGCTGCAGTGTAACGTAAGAACCAGGCCCCGTAAGCTTTGTCCGTCTTCGCTCTTGGCTGATGTTGGGTAATTAGCAGTAATCCTTAATGTATGTATGTAACGCTTTGTTTCCCCACTCATTATCTGAAGTTTGTTTTGTTTTGTTTTTTTCCAATTACACTTCCAGCTGTACAATCTATGGATCATTCTTTTGATGGAATATCCATAAGAATGGAGGAAGGTGCCTACCAGAGACAATCTAATACCTGAAATTTCAGACAAATCCTCCAGTTCCTTAGGAGAGGAATCATAAATGAGACAAATATGCATTGCCTCTTTACTATGTGGCTATTGCTTTCCATGCAGTGTAGTGAAACAAATGGGATAATCAGAATTCCGTCTTGGTCAGAAACACCATGAGCAACACAGAGGAAAACCCGCCCATCAGTCCACCCATCCCGTTTCAAATATTCTGACATCACGCTCAGCGTATCCGCAAAATCGATGACTTAGTGCAGGTTGTGCTGCGTGCTCCCTGCGGCGCTGATTACAGAAGGAAACGGTAAATTACCTTAAACACCCCCCCCCCCCCCCCCCAAAACAGAAGAGCGAAACCCTGTTAAGGAGGCTGCTAATAATCCTAATGCAGACATTCCCCAGAATTCCTCCTGGAGTCCAGATTGCCAGAGCTACGTCCTCCCTCCGATCGCAGTGTGGATCTGAGTTTTGCAGCTTCTGGTAGAAGCAGCAAGGCTGGCCTGAGGCTGGAACTCGCTTCCCTTTGCTCGCTTACCAGGGCGAACCACTTCTAATTCACATTAAGTACTTGCTTTTTCTAAAGGCTAACCCGTCCTACGGGATGTGATGAACTAAGTTCACATCCGAAGCAGGAGAGCGCTGTTCTATCCGAGGAGAGGATCTGGCTCTTAGCTGCTGTAAATGACTGGGATTCCAGCCTCGGGCACCGACGGCGCCATGGGCGAAATCTGCCTGCTTTTGCCGGAGGAGAAACAAACCCCAGTTTGTTGAAAGGTGAACTATGCTTGTTCTCTGGCAGGAGCTGGTTTACCTGAATCCAAACATTAGGGAGGTTTGGTTTCTTTTTACCAAATGTATCTGCTAAGTCAGCGCGAAGCGTTCAGAGTAGCATTCTGAAGTCAGCTTCATTCCCAGGGGCTTTAAGAACCAAAGCCCCTCGGCTTTCAGAGGCACTGAGGCTTTTCTGAAAAATGGACCATATGAAATAGGGATTCGAGTATCTGTGACTATAATCATTGTTCGTTGGTTGTATCGTGCTGTCATCTGAAAACACCTCTTACAGAAATCAAAACTTTAGTGCTGCTCAAGCAAGGATGGAAGAATCTATTCAGCAGCAGCTGTGTTACTCCGTGCTGTAGCACCTTTGCAGAACTGCCATATGCTTGGGATCGTCACAGTGGAGAGCGAGGTGGTATCAAAACATACTGAACCCCCCCCCCCCCCCCCCCCCCCCCCAGTTTTTACTATACCTGTGTTAATTCTCCGTGATGTCTCCATTCTTTGATTTAGAAGGGAAAAGATTAAAAGATTACTTGTGCGTTGCTTCTAAATTCTAGGAAATGGGAGGTGGGTGCTGTCGCGCACCAATCCAGCTTATCCATAGATACACGGACGATCTATGGACAAAGCCGTAGTTGACATAACAACCGTAACTGGCTGATAATACTCACGGTGACTTTTCGGTCGCTCCGTGGTAAGATACATACGCAGTAACAAGACGTTCCAGCTCAGTGTAGAATCTGTAATACAGGAAAGCAATGCAACATAATAAAGTCAATGCAGGGAAACGTTCTGTATCGAGAAACAAAATTTGCATGTTCAGATCAAGTATGGGTGCTTCTGTTGGCGAACGGCCACTAACACCTTTGCTCTGGCCTTTCTCAACAACAAATCGGTCTGTCCTGTCTCAGCTCAGCCACAAAGGAGTCGTTTTCCTTATTGACTGACCCAATAACTGACGTGGAGGGCTCTAAATTGTTGGCTGAGTGGAACCTTCTTACTGAGTATCAACGTGAAAGCAGTATTTTTTCTTTACGTTTTCACTTACAGAAGTATAAATCTAGACGTCATGATCTCTACTTACATCATTGAGTCAGATCGGTATCCAGTAGGTGAAACAAAATTAGAGCTTATGGAATAAATATATAATAGAGTAACTTCAATGTTGTTGTTCGTCAGCAATGGTCACGTTTTGCTAGATAAGCTGATGAAGCCACCCCCGCCCCTTACCACACCGTGCGCAGTGCCTGGCAAATGCTTTTGTTCGAGCAGTAGGTGTTTTGTCCACAATTTTTGGATCAGAACGAGGTGGTTGTATTTGATAGCTGAGCTACAACGCCGAGTACTTAATCGTGTATTTCCTGATCTGTGTCTGAACCCGTTGGCTCAGGCGGACAAAAATAGGTTTGGGTTACATCTGCCGGTGCTCAGTGGAGCAGCGGGGCTGCGCAGGTGGCAGCTCTGAAAGAATTTCCCCAGTGCTGAGAATAACTGAGAGAGCGCAATCCTGCTCGATTTCTCAAAGCCTCAGGAAAGTTAGTGAAACAGAAGCACAGGAGGAACTTAAAACGATAAACAGGGCAGATTGAATGGGGAAAATGTTGGTAAATGTGACTGCTCATAAAGCAGCTCGAATTCTCTTCTCCTAGTGGAGCCACACATAAACTTTCAGTTGAATTTTTACTGATATTTTCCTCCAAACTTAAAACTCTGCACTAACATTACACTTGCAGACTTCATTCAAGAGCCCATAAAACCCTTGCAAGTAAATTGAGAAAGGGCACAACAATACGAGTGCTAGCATGCTGCTCTTCTCTTGTCGCTGTTGAATTTACCGTGTCCGCACACAGCGATGAAAATAGTGCTTCATGTTGGTGCTGTGCCTCGGGACCGCGGGTCGAGACTGGCGTTGCAGCCGCCTTCCCGCTTTGTCGGTCCGCGCGGTACCTGATCCTCCTGTCTCCTAGGGAAAGACAAGAAGGGAAGTTGCAACCTGTCTCGCGTTGACAGCACCACCTGCCTTTTCCCTGTGGAGGAGAAAGCTGTGGAGTACTACTTTGCTTCTGATGCTAGGTAATGTTTTTCAGTATCTTTTAGCGTATGTAAAAATATGCCCTTTAAAGCTGAGGCCTTGAACAAGAGATGGGGAGGCTGGGGTTCCTGTAGGAATGATAGTAAATTAAGTCTATGTGGCCATTACTTTGCAAACAGTAACTAGTTACCATACGCGGCCCTGAGAGAGAGGTGGATTAGATGAGAGTTTCTGTTCAAGAAATGTACACTGGCTTTGGAACAGTGGTGTCATCCTTCTTCCAGCACATCTGTTGGGAAGATTGCAGAGGTGAGCCATAGGAAACCTGAGAGTACTGACCTAAATTAACAGGACGGATGCTAATTATCAGGAGAACTGTGTTGATTCTCCAGGGGTCTCAGCACACATGCAATTCCTTTATCATCAAAGGTGGCTTTAATTCCAGCGGAGGGAGCAGCCTTACCAGAACTTTTGCTTTTCTCTATATTAGGGAAATGAATGCTTGTTCCAGAAACGTAAAAATACTGCTGTGGTTGGCTTCTGCAGCTCTTCTCGTCAGAGCACTGCAGAGAGTCTTAGGACACCCTGATGTGCTCTGATTTTAGAGAGCGTTTCAGTGGCTTGCCCAAGGTCAGCACAAAAGCTACCTGCCCAGGGAGCCGATGGATTTCAGTACAGCTTGCCTCATTCAGCTGCGAGAGAGTACAGACTAAAGCCTCGTCAGGGACTTTAAACCCCAGGGGTAATTCCAATATTGACATTCCCCGAGTGAACTGCAGGCAGGGAAGGTACTCAGTAGTACCTAATTCTCAGAGTGCTTCTAGGCAGATCTCAGAGTACTTTTGCAGGTGGCCAAGCTGTCCCCAATTTTACAGATGGAAAATGAGATGCAGGGAGGGACAGTGGCTTATCCCTGGAAACGAGAAGACAGGAACCTGCCCCTGTAGTTGAGCACCCTGCGTGCTAGGGCAAGGTACTGTCTTCCTGACTTCCGCTCGGTTAGATCGCGTTGCTGCACGTGCTGCTTTGTCTGAGGAATTCATAGCTTCTTCTTAAAGCAGGCGCTGAAATTAACAATGAGGTAGGTGGAAAAAATCTAGTTATACTGGCAGTGTGGAAATGTACTTTACAGTACTCCTCTTACTTTAAAAGAAATTCCATTGAAATGAGTAACTTTCTCGACTCAAAAGCTGTATGTTGGATTATAAATAGGGCTGTGGCCCTCATCTTTCTATGGAGAATAATGTCTTATGGCAAACGGTGTATGCTTTTATAGTGCTGTCATTGAGCATACCAACAGAGTGATTTTCCTTGAAGATGATGATGTAGCAGCTGTGGTCGATGGCCGTCTTTCCATCCACCGGATTAAACGCACGGCAGGCGATCACCCCGGACGTGCCGTCCAAACCCTGCAGATGGAACTTCAGCAAATCATGAAGGGTAAAATCTTTTGGATGTCACCTGTGTAGAGGCACAGGTCCACCCTGGAGTCACGGAACAAGTCAGGTTGAAAAAGACCTGGAGGCCATCTGGCCCAATCTCTTGTTAAGAGCAGGGCCAAGTAGGTCAGAGGGGGCTGGGGATTTTGCCTCCTGCTCAGAGGCATCCGTTTTTTCCAAGCAGGCTTGCCATTCCAGATCTGGCCCTTCATTGACACGTTCTAGTAACTTATAGAATTGTAGAATCGTTAAGGTTGGAAAAGACCCTTAAGATCATCGAGTCCAACCGTTAACCCGGCACTGCCAAGCCCACCACTAACCCATGTCCTCGAGCACCACGGCTACCCGGCTTTTAAATCCCTCCAGGGATGGGGACTCAACCTCCTAACTTGACTGTAGCTCTCATGATGAGCTGATGCTTCGGTAGCAAAAGAAATATCATCTTAATAACCCCTGCCTGGTAACTGGCCTGTTAGCGACTCTGGTCCAAGCTTTTCCCTATATACAGAGGAAAAATGTAAATTACCAGGAGATAACTGAAAGCGTTCTCATTTGGTTTGTGTCTGCCTTTCTTTTATAGGCAACTTCAGCTCATTTATGCAGAAGGAAATTTTTGAGCAGCCAGAATCTGTCGTTAATACAATGAGAGGAAGGGTCAACTTTGATGACTACACTGGTAATTGAGATTTAGCCTCCTTTGTTTTCCACAGCTCAGTATCTAGTAGTTATTCACGGTAGTTATAGAGGAGGAGGTGGGTGATGACGTGGGAGATGAAAACGTGCTGGTGTGAGAGGATGCGCCTGTCTCCCAGGGAGCGCCTCCAGAATTACGTGCCCTGGTGGCAAGATTACTTTTTGTAATGTTTATTTTGCAAAGTGGTTGATGGAGACTGTAACGTGCTGCGGGTTAGCCTCAGTGATCTTCAGAATCTCTGCTACCTGGCCAGCCTAATTTTTCTCTCTGAATCTTGCTTGCAGTCAATCTGGGTGGGCTGAAGGATCACATTAAGGAGATTCAGAGGTGTCGTCGTTTAATCCTTATTGCTTGTGGGACAAGCTATCACGCTGGAGTTGCGGTAAGCGTCAGTCTCGATCTGTTTGTGAACTGTAGCTAGAGGGGGCACAGTATTGCGTGTGTCGAGCAGGTTAAGGATTGATTTAAGGTTAAGACAGAGCGAGTGCACGCTGATGAACGAAGACCCTTTTGAAAGCTGCGTACAGCAGACTTTCAATTCACCGGCAACAGCTGTAGGAAATAAAAAGCTGAAGAACTTTGAAAGTGTTGCCTGTGACTTCTCTTGCTATGGAAAGCTTTAAAAAACAAAACCTGCTCTGTCATAAAAGGCAGTTGGCAGGGGAAGAGACAATGCAAGAGCAGAATGCAAATGCTGTGGCAAGGTGGGGGCTGCCACGAGCCAGGCAGGATTTCCCCCTTTGCTCTTTACGCAGACAGCGACGGTGCCTCTTAGGGACGTCTCTGTGCTTGCCCAGTACGG